>NC_141043.1:22187500-23387500 GCF_052040795.2 Danio rerio
AGTATGAATTAGCATGTGACTAGCATGATTCTAGCATAAATTAGCATGTGACTAGCATGATTCTAGCTTGAATTAGCATGTAACTAGCATGATTCTAGCATGAATTATAATAGATAGATAGATCGATAGATAGGTAGAGGTAGATAGATAGATAGATAGATAGGTAGAGGTAGATAGATAGATAGATAGATAGATAGATAGATAGATAGATAGATAGATAGATAGATAGATAGATAGATAGATAGATAGATAGATAGATAGATAGATAGATAGATAGATAGAGACAGACAGACAGACAGACAGACAGACAGACAGACAGACAGACAGACAGATAGATAGATAGATAGATAGATAGATAAATAGATAGATAGATAGATACATAGATAGATAGATAGATAGGTAGAGGTAGATAGATAAAGATAGATAGATAGATAGATAGATAGATAGATAGATAGATAGATAGATAGATAGATAGATAGATAGATAGATAGATAGATAGATAGATAGATAGATAGATAGATAGATAGATAGATAGATAGATGGATAGATAGATGGATAGATAGATAGAGGTAGGTAGATAGATAGATAGATAGATAGATAGATAGATAGATAGATAGATAGATAGATAGATAGATAGATGTAGATAGATAGATAGATAGATAGATAGATAGATAGATAGATAGATAGATAGATAGATAGATAGATAGATGGATGGTGTTCGAGCATGAGTCAAACAAGCCAACCCTCGCCTCTCTATGATGTTCTGATGCTGAGATATAGCTGGTGCCATATCGTTGCTAGGTTACTCTGTTTTGTTGCTATGGAGTTGATTGACAGCTTAGACTGATGATATATCAAAGCTTCTTGCCAGTATGAACAGTTAAAAACAACCCCCATGTCTCTATCACACTGCAGCATGACAATATCAGTCTGAACCTCTTTAATGGCAGTCTATGGGACAGTTGCTAGGGTGCAGTATCTGGTTGTTAGGGTGTGGCTAAAAAGTTAAAAGGCCATCAGTGATTGGCTGCTGGCTAGACTGAGTTAAATGAGCTCAATCATTAGTCTGTAGGACAGTTTGATGCAGAGTTATGAGCTCACAAAGTTTGATCCCATGTAAAGTCAATGAGAGTCTTTTGCAATGGAAGTCTATGGGACGGTTTCTAGGGTCCAAAAGTGGTTGCTAGGGCGTGGCCAGAAAGTTTAAAGGTGATCAGTCATTGGCAGTTTGATAGTCTGAGTTAAATGAGCCCAGTTAGAAGTCTGTGTGACATTCTGATGCGGAGTTATTAGGTCACAAAGTTTGATCCAATGTTACGTCTATGGGATTTTTCCGACGGTCCCGGGACGTTTTTCGGGAAACCGAAAGTCGGATCAGTCGGAAAGGATATAGCAACTCGAGTCAGAATAGTTCGGAGGTCTGACCCGAGTTTGATGGTCATAGCTTGAAAGGCCTAGGACGAGATAGAGTTTAATTTTTAGTCTCAGAAGAAGAATAATAAATATAATAATAAGTTTAATAGGATAACAGTAGTCTGGCTTGCTACACAAGCCAGCCTAATAATAAGTTTAATAGGATAACAGTAGTCTGGCTTGCTACACAAGCCAGCCTAATAACAGCAATGTCGTAAAATGTCATTAATAGGAATTACTTAAATTTAAGTCTAATGGCTTCTCAGCATGGCCAAAAAACTTTTCAGTCGAAGTCGATGTATTTACTAACCAGCAATCCACCAATCGATTTCGTGTGCATAGTGTGTTTCGTGTAACGTTATTCTTTCTAGTTACGAAATGTAACGTTGTGCTATTTATCTGCCAGTACCTCCCAAAATATATATATATTTGTATATGTATGTGGAGAATTTTCTATAAACTATAAACTTGAGAGATAAAGGTGGCCTGCACCTCTATCAAGTGTATCACACTCTACCGCTTTTTGACAAAAAGTCAGGCTAACGACAGACCCTAAGTGATCCTCAAGTATTGGTCATGACTCATATATTAATGACATTTAATGTTAGTTACCTAATAAGATTCCAAGTATAATTCACCGTGTTTGTTTCAAGAAGCAAAAAAAAACCTACTTGTATAACAATGTCAAGCAACACTTGTTTTTATGTTTATTATAAGGAATATGGCACTGATTATCTAAAATAACATATATCTAATGTAAATCATTGGCTGAAATAAACATTTGTGTTTGTTTTTCATGTATGTGTCTTTCCAAAGGTGGTTTGTTTGGAATGCAAGCAAGCTCTCCCTGAAGGCATAAAATAAATGTTCACAATTCACATTGTCTACTAAATGTCTGTTTAAATCAACCTGGAAAGCCGGCTGGGTAATAGGGTATTACCCAGCCGGCTCCCTGTCCCTGTCTAATAGTAATAGGGTAAATACTTACCCTTTTTCCTAGCAGGAGGCAGCCGGCTTTCCAGGTTGATTTAAACAGACATTTAGTAGACAATGTGAATTGTGAACATTTATTTTATGCCTTCAGGGAGAGCTTGCTTGCATTCCAAACAAACCACCTTTATATATATACACCACCTATATATATCTATAGAATATATCTATATCTATATCTATATATATAGATCTATAGAAGTGAAATAGTAGTGATCTGTGTCCAGGTTGTACATATAGAAGAGTCATTCAACATGGAGGAACAAGTCTCTGTGGCGCAATCGGTTAGCGCGTTCGGCTGTTAACCGAAAGGTTGGTGGTTCGAGCCCACCCAGGGACGGTAAGCTTTTCTGTTAATCTTATGTTTATTTTCTTCTTTCAGTGATAAACACGATTGTCAAATTGACACAGCAAAACTCTTCATCCACACACATTTATACATTTGTTGTGGCTTACAGGTCCACTAGTGATGTCTTTGTTGTACACTTAATAAAGCATCAAAACATCTACAATTAACTAGCTTACTCCCTGTCTAATAGTGTGTTTTTATGTGTTTTTATAATACTGATTTTCAGTTGATGAAGAATCAAACAAACATTAAAAGCAAAACCAAAATAAAATGTATATTTAGATGCAAAACACACCCCACACTTACAAATGTATAGTGTAAATTGGCCAGGCATTAAGCCTGACACACTTGACATCCAGGTATTACAAATTATCAAAATATTTGGCTAGGAATTTGTGTTATTATAGTGTTATTACACATTTACTACTCTACTTGTTATTTTACTTCTTATGCTTTATTAAAGAGCGACATCTAATGTTGATAAGGTGTAACTACAACTACTGTCATTTATTCATTTGAAATAAAAAAAAATCATAATTGATTGTTTTATCCTTAATACAAGATAATACAGGTTGCATTGTGGAGGAGTGGGAAGCACGTACGCCTCACAGCAAGAAGGTCGCTGGTTTGAGCCTCGGCTGAGTCAGTGGGTGTTTCCGTGTGGAGTTTGCATATTCTCCCCGTGTTCATTTGGGTTTCCTCCGGGTTATCCGGTTTCCCCCACAAGTCCAAAAACATGCGGTACAGGTGAATTGGGTAGGCTAAATTGTCCATAGTGCATGTGTGTGATGAGTGTGTATGAATGTTTCCCAGGGATGGGTTGCAGCTGGAAGGGCATCAGCTGCGTAAAACATGGTGGATAAGTTGGTGGTTCATTCCACTTTGGTGACCCCAGATTAATAAAGGGACTAAGCAGAAAAACAACTAAATGAAACAAGATAATACATTTAAAATGGTTTGTTAGTTTTATCTTTTTAATATATTATATGTTTATATTTATAAGGCAAAGATATGGCTAATAAACTGTGAATATTGGTAAAAAAAAATTTTAAAAGCAGCAGCTATACTTTGAGAAAGATAAAAACATTAACTAAAAACATGATCCAAGGTATTTAATATTAGCCAATGGCAGAATTTGGAGTCATGATTTCAAATGCTATACACTGACAGTGATCACGTAAATATTTATGGAAACCTTTTTTGTAAATATATTTTGTAAACCTAAAACTGGCTTTTATGTCAATCTTCATAATGTGTCATTTGTGCATAATTTAGACCAGTGTTTCCCAGCCCTGTTCCTTGAGGCACACTAAGGGTACATATGTTCTCCTTGTCTGAGCCAATAACTTCAGGTTTTGTCTTCTTATCTTTTGGTGAGTTGATTCAGGTGTGTTTGATTAGGAAGAGGTTGAAAGTGTGTATTGTTGGTGTGCCCTCAGGAACAGGGTTGGGACAGACAGACTTAGGCTTTCTAACAGGAATCTTGTTTCTACTTAATGAAAGACACCAGGGGCCTTGACCACCAGGTCTCTGTGGCGCAATCGGTTAGCGCGTTCGGCTGTTAACCGAAAGGTTGGTGGTTCGAGCCCACCCAGGGACGTCTGATTATTTATTTCTTTGTCAATCAATTTTAGTAATTGGTATGAATGTTTTATGCACATTTTCCCCCATTCAGAATAAAGCCTCTGTTCTGTGAATGTTTGAGAGATCTGTTTCATTAGCCATACTAGGCTCTAATTAAATTCTAGAATTATATAAGAATTATAATTATATAAGAAAGTGTGAAAATATCTTGAACTTATATTACACACATTATTTTAGGTGTTTAACAAAGAAAAGTATCCACTGACTTTTAAGATAATGGAACAAGAAGTGCTAAAACACTGTCTGCATCCAAGCAAGCAACCTTGTTGCATTGCTACCTTGACAGGCAATGATTTCTCAGTCATTGTGTGACACACAAATCTACCTCTTCAAACCGATTCTTTAAAAGCACATTCATATACAGGCATTAATTTCTTTGTGAGTTGCAGCCTGAAACATATATATATATATAAACCCTGCAGGACTTTTTATAAATTTCGGACAAAGTTTCACTTACACTAGTAATTGATCCAAAATATTATGGATCAAAATCTACATTTTAATACGGAGCATGGTACATGCATACTAACACTCGTTAATCGTAATTATTGATAGGTGTTCAGTTTAATTGAATAACTATTCCTTTTATGAGGGCTCCTTTATACATTGTGAAAGAGTGACCTCTTGTGTTAGATTCAACGTAAAAACAACAAGTGTACATTTTCTTCGTGTTTTTCCTGTAGGGGGCGATAGAGGAGCATAGTTGACCGATTTTCTTTGCTGTTTGATTAACCAAAGCCTAGCATAGATATATACAATAGATGTCGCCTACCCTGTTGTTGTCTATTGGAATGAATGCGTCAATAGAGCCGCCGTTTTAGTACAGGGTAGTGCTCCTTTGAAATGAATGCACACATATATCTATGATTGGTAGTGTTCCCGGAGGTCAGTATGCAAATAATTATTTAATTACGAAACTTATAATTTTACATCACTTTTTTACTCTGATGGATCAGTCACAGTGACCGCACGGGCATTCCTGACAAAAAGCTTGTGTTTGTGTGGAAATGAACTATCCACTCTACCTATTGAATTTGATCTAATCCATATGCTGAAACACACCCTTCTCCTGCTTGCACTTCTTATACTAACGGAGGGAGTGGTCCCTTTGTGAATGAATCTCCGATTCTCTGTTATGAGCGACTCGTTCTCTAGCCGACAATAATACAAGTTTCTGGCACCGCAGCATCTCGTAAAAAATTATTTTGCATTGTTTGCTAATTTTATTCAACAAAACTAGCATAAGCCAAGTGTTTAGTGCGAGTTGGTGCTACTTTGCCTTATGGTGAATGCAGTAAGTGACTGTATTATCATCAATAACGTTACCCGTTTAGCACAAAAGTTCATAACGTACAAGAACGTAAAAAAACTAAACATTACCTATGAAATGATCTGCCTTTGTGCTTTGTTTTCTTTGTTTGCTCGTTACTACACCCATAGTCAAGTCAAGCATTTACTTCTGTCACCCTTTAAGGATAAACAGGAAAAAGATACAAAGAATGTGTCGATGTGTGAGGCATATTCAGTACACCAGGCATGCAGCATAGTAGAATACCGGGGTTGATCAAGCGACAAAAATTAGGACCAAGTTCTCAGGCTGGACATTTTCCCCATTGATTATGAAATAGTAATGAAATATGTACAAACGTAGTACAAATATGTACATCTCACATCTCTTTTTGAAAAAATAAAATAGAAATGAGAGAAAGTATATTAAAATCACAGGTATAAACAGTCGCAAGAAGTAAATAAGAGTAAATAAACATATAAAACATTCAAATTATTTATTGTTTTTTGTAGTTTTTCTTTTTCTAGTGTTACACAGTGTAGTATTATATTGTTTAATCTTATTAAACATCATTGGAAACTTCTAATTTCATTAAAGGTTGTTTATTGTGGACGAATGTGCTTTAGATTTTTAAAATACACTAACAAAATATTAAAATATTCGCACTGACAAAAACACAATACTGTTCACTGAACCCAACAAGGGCCTCCTAAGGCACAGGTGTCAAACTCAGTTCCAAAAGGGCCGCAGCCCTGCACAGTTTAGTTCCAACCCTAATTAAACACACCTGATGAAACTAATTAAGTCCTTTAGGCTTGTTTGAAACCTACAGTTAAGTGTGTTGGAGCAGGGTTGGAACTAAACTGTGCAGTGCTTCGGCCCTTTTGGAACTGAGTGTGACACCCTAGTCCTAAGGCATCTAACAAGTATTTATACAGTGGTTCTCAATTCCAACCCTCAAGTCTAAACTGTTCTTTAAACTGGGATTGTCAAAGTTTGAACAATTTGGAGTCTCTAAAGTTGGTCTGCAATCTTGACTTTACCAGGAGGCAAATATATATGAACAACAGATCTGACAATGTTCACTTGTGTGATGTTCACTCACCATTTTAACCATGATAAAGAAAAGCTGCAATCACACACTGGAGTCCAATCGCACACATTTATACTTCTATTTTCAGAGATTTTATTTTGCTCAGTGTACTGTTAGTCAATTAAGACTACAGTTTAACAATGTCCAGTCTGAAACTCTGCGGTTTAAATAGAAGATCAGCCCAGTACACTATTTGTTGTGTTAGTATATGATACGGTAATATAAAACAACATATTGTCTAACAGTAAAACCTTCACTGTGCTTCCATTTGGCTAAACAGACTCATAGTAAACCATAGTAAATCATAGTAAACACAGTATATGGCACTACTTGTTTGTTAAAGAGATTGCTTCACCCTATAATGAATATTCTGTCATCTTTTACTCAGCCCTTACTATGAGTTTCTTCTGTTATACACAAAAGAAGATGTTTTGAAAAATGCTGGAAACCTGTAACTATTGACATCCATTGTATTTGTTTTCCTACTGTGGACATCAATGGTTACAGATTTTCAGATATGTATCTTCTTCAGTGTTCAACAGAGGAAAGAACCTCATAGGTTTAGAAACACGTGAGTAAATAGTTGAGGGAGAACTCTCTCTTTAATTGAGTAAGGAGTCATTTAGAAAACTCACAGAAATGATGATCAGAGCTTCAGTTTGATTCACAGGATTTTATTTGACGTATTAGCCAACAATACATAAAAGCAGTTCAGCACAAAACAATTCAAAGAACAATTCATTACAAAACAATCATGAACACTTAATTATAAAACAATCAGTCTCTCTTATGACAGAACACCAGATTCATTAATGAGGTAGAAAATAGTTGAGCAGATCTTTGATGGCACTTTAGAGGAGAAAACTGTGACAGCACTGGACTGAAACTGAAAAGTAAGGTCTGAGGGGTTTGGAATGACATGAGGGAGTAATTAATAACTTTAACAGTCTTGTGAAATTTCTGGAAATGCTGCTGTTCTCCTCTTCGCTTCTTTAGTGTTTTCTAAAATGAAGAAAACAACACAAAGTTATTTCAGCAGTGATATGAAGGGCTGTCAAATAAGACTTGTGACTCTAAAAAGAGCAGAAGAGAAAAGAACAGGAATAGCATGAAGCAAAGAAAGACTGAAGATGTAGTTTTGTGCTCGGTGTGTTCCTCTACCTCCTCTTGTCTCACTGCTGCACAGGATTTGGGCTCGTTGGATTGAACCACCGGTGCTCTTCTAACTGATGTAACTGCAGTCGCTTCTCTGGATTGCGGACCAAACATTGGGAAATCAGGTCCAGGCAATCTGAAAAGTGACAGAGAGAGTGTGAAATATGTCTGCATACTCAAGATTCATGAACGTGTTTAAATCTTACAACATCAAATAACAAAACATTCACAATGAAAGGACTTTAATATCTACAGTAACCATTATATTGAACCCTTTTCTATTCGTGACTGACATTTTTTATTCTGTCACTGAGGCTGAGATTGTTCAGAAGAGTCTGCTTACCTAAAGATAAGGTGAGGTCTGTCTGGAGGTCTCCAATGATTATCGAATGCGTGTCGTAAAAGGCCAATCGTGTATGTAATATTTCATACAGGATGAGGCCTAATGTCCAGACGTATGCCGGGTTAGGAAAGAATGTGGGATCCCTCAGAACCTCAGGCGGCGTGTAAAGTAAGGCTCCTGTAAGAGAGACATTTTCAGAATTCAGTCATTTCATAAGACAATACTGTGACCAAAGAAACTCCCACAAAATGCCCACTCACCTCGATAATCACTGCTGTTGAAAGGCTCGCTGGTGATTAGCCGAGCACAACCAAAGTCAATCAGTTTGAGCTCTGATTGGGGTTGAGTCACCAGGATGTTCCCCGAGTGGATATCTCCATGGAAAACTCCACGCTCAGCGCAGAACTTGACAGCTTGGATCAACTGATGCATTAACCGGCGTGCGTGGTTTTCATCAATGTCCAATGAACTTCTGAGATAATAAGCCAAGTTCTGGGATGACTCGGCGTACTCCAGAAAGAGAACAAAGTCGTTCTTATTCTTAATCCAGTGGTGTAATGTGATGATGCTGGGACAAGGTGGGTCCTTCATCAACTTAAGCATGATTGCCACTTCTGCAAGCACAGGTTTGGAATGGCCATCCTAGAAAAAAAACAGATTTCAAAGATATTACCAAAGCAGAACGGCACAAAGTACAGAAACAAAAACTTCATGAAGTAAATAATCACTAAGCTCCTGTTTGGACACATGTTTGCTTGTATTTGAGCATTTAGTCATGCAGTTTAAGCTAAAAGAGGACTCTACATGTGTGTGTTCTGTCTGTGTGTATGACGCAATGATCATTTTTATCTGCATTAATGTTAAATGAATATTAATTAACTCCACAGCCCTACAATTATGTGTTCAAAACTAGTCTCTGGGTTTATTTCTTCCGCTGAACACAAAAGAAGATATTTTGAAGAATGTTGATAAACCAGTAAGCAGTGACTTCATAAGTATTTTCTTTTTCTACAATGGAAGTCAGTGACTCCCTGTTTCCAACATATCAGCTTTTGAGTTCAGTTTAAAGTGGTCCAGACAGGTACGGGACAAGTGAAGGATGAGCAAATGATCAGCACATTTTTACTTTTGTGTAATCTGTTCAACTTACAACGTCGAGATAACGGTCCTGTTCACGCTTCTTGATGTACTTCAGGGCAACCTGCGGAAAAACAACAACAAATGAAATGAAAGCCGACAAATGATTTATATTGAGTAATCAGGAGGAAAATGTTGACTGAATTTGAAAAATAGTTCTCTACCTTTGTTCTCTCATTAAATACGTGAGATCCCAGATACACCTTGCCAAAACTTCCTTCTCCAATCAGCTCTTTCACTTCAAAAAGACCCACCCTAGATCCTGAAACACAGAAAAACAGCAGGGAGATTTACTTGGATTGTCTGGTATGAAACAGATCAAATAAATGACTCGAATCCTTTAAATCTGGATCTAATGCAATGAGCTAAAAGCAGAAACTTCCATCAGAATTGCAGGAGTAAACTGATTACTAATTTATAATAATAAAAGGAAATGATCACTTACCAAGAGTGAGCCCAGAAGCCTCTTTAGGCTCTTCAAGAACTGACTCGGACTCAGACTCAGACTCGGACTCGGACTCAGACTCGGGCTCGGACTCGGGCTCGGGTTCGGGCTCGGGCTCAGGTTCAGGTTCAGGCTCAGGTTCAGGCTCAGGCTCAGGCTCAGGCTCAGGCTCAGGCTCAGGCTCGGGCTCGGGCTCTGGCTCAGGTTGTGGTGTAAGATGCTGGACTACATCTGTGCACATCACATCACAGCACAGGAAAGGACGCGTTGAAGCCTTCCATACTCTCTTGAAGAAAGCAGAGACTCTTTTGCCTTTCCTTCCTTTCTTGGGTTTTTCTAAAATGAAGAAAACAAACAGAAACATCTCCATGAACAGAGCTGCAGCTACAGCGCTCAGCATATTCACATATGCAGTACACCCCTTTTAGAAAATTAATATTTTTATCCATTTCTCAGTGAATCTGGGTAATATATATTGGTGCATTTGAACAAAACAGATTTATCAAACAGATTTATTTATTAAAATAATAATTTAGTCACAGAACATCTTTAGAAATGGAAAGATAATCGATTAAAGACAATTAATATCATGCAAAATATTGCAAAATTTACAAACTACAACATTTTAACAAAATTGTCAATATTTTTGTTTCCCTTAGATTTTTGCTAATTTTGCAAATTTTATTTAATATTTTCCCTGAACATATGCATTTGGGCTACTAATTTTTGAAAACATTATTTAGTTATTTTGTTAGATAAGCTCCAGATTTGGCTTCAGTTCTTACTAAACTAATGTACATGCACAAATATAATATTATAAAGCCTCTTATAGAAAATCTGAATTTAAATGAGAGATTTGTGGGGGGTGCACTCATATATGTTTAGCACTGTATTAATACACAACCAACAGTACATCAAATGACACTGTCTGATTTATAAGCTAAAAACAACAAAGCATAAAAAATAACAGACGGCAGAAATAAAATGAACCACATTCAGGATGACTCACCATCAGTCCCATCAATATCAGAGGGGTCTTGAACAGACGGAGGCGACTCAGGACAGGCCGAATCTGCATCCGTCATGTTCTTAATATTTGAGAGGTCATGGACACTGATTGGCTGAGGATCTTCCCAGACCTGGCCTGGCAGAAACACCAGCTCAGTATCAACATGACCTGTGAGGGCCGTCGAGGACTCTGGACGGGCCGGATCTGCATTCGGCACATCTGCTGTTTGCTTGATGCTGAAGGGGCCCGGAACACTCAACGGCTGAAGATCTTCACAGACCTGGCCTGGCTGCCACACCGGCTCAAGGTCTGCATGTGCTGCGACGGTCCTGGAGGGACCTGGAACAGGCAGGTGCTCGCAATCGTCGACATCTGACCGTGGTTCAAAGGGAACCACTCTGTTCCGGTCACAGCAAAGGAAAGGGCGCTTCACAGCCTTCCATGCTCTCTTAAAGAAAGCAGAGGCTTTATTCCCTTTCCTCCTTTTCTCTGTGTTTTCTGAAATAAAGAAAATGAACAGGGCAATATTAGAAAACTCTTTAATCACAGGTTTAAAATAGACAATGTGCTGTAAATTAGACATATAAAAGACAATCACACAAAAGAAACAACAATAATAAATGTATAACTATAATAAAAAATGTTTGAAAACTAAAATTAATTATGTGGAGTTGCAAATCATTTCTATGATGTAAAATGACAAACACAAGCTGACAAATAGTCGGTAAGTCATAAGACCATATTAGACATCAGGAAAAATCCTAAAAGCAACTATTTAGCAAAAATATTTTTCTGTTATATTATTATTAAGGAGAAAGTCAGAATGTGAGAATATAAAACCAACTTTACCTCAATTGTATTAATTCATCCCTGCATGAACAAATAAAGACTTAAATATAATATTCTCACTCAGTTTGCTAAAATATAACAAATATTCCTCCACACCATCAAAAACTAAGAAAATTACTGTGCAGATCTACACAAAGGATTTAAATTAAAGTAAAATTAAAATGATTTTTATCAGAAACATTAACAAGGCACAATTTCTGTTGAGTGGAAAGGAGAAACTTAAAAACCAGAATGTCATTACATATAAGAGCAGGGCTCTATCACAAAAATATACAAAACCATAACTACACACACAAAAAAACACATTACAATGAAGAGACGTTGCATATTTGCTACACTAATAACCTTACATGGCGATATATTATTATTATTTTATATTTTACTTCATAATTTACTGTATTATTAAATAATACGTGGGAATACACAGTTTTTGTAAACTCTCATCTCACCTGTTGGGCTTCTCATCACGGTAGAAGGTGAAGGAGAAGCCATCGTGTCACTTTGATGATTTTCGTTGACAAACTCAGTCGTGATCGTATTAACTCGATTAAAAAACGCAGCTGACGTGTTATTTGCCATTTGAGATGCAAAACAAGTCGCTAAAGTCGTTAAATCAATGTTCACTGTACTCGTTCGTTTGTCACTCTGAGTAAATTCTGAATTCTGTCCAGTGACGTAACGGCAATCGAATTCGTTCTTTTTATTCGTCATCGGTGGTGGGGGAGAGGGAGGGGGGCGCAGGCCGCGGGAGTATCCAAGATGGCGCTCTGATCGGTGAAGTTCGTTGATCGTGTTATGATATAAGTTCAGTCTGCACAAAAAAACAACCCAAACCCATCGCAATCTGTTGTCTGAGAGACGAGGCGACTTTTGCAGAGTATTTCTGTGCGAATCCTGAGATTTATGAAGATGTTCGAGGATTTCCTAGAGAAGACTAATTATAAAGAGCACATCTTTAATCAGTTTTTATTCCGTTCTTGTTTTCTGATTATTTCATTAAACATTTGTTGTGTTGTGCTTTTCACTTCATTTTTTCCTTTTATTTATTTACTTCCTTTTATTTAATTATTTTCCTTTATTAACATTTTTATTTATTTACTTTGTTTTAAATGTATTTTCATATTTTATCTGCTTTTTTTGGAGGAGATTGTCCATGTCCCACATGGTTGAAGAAAGAGGAGGTGAGTGTTTTTAATTTGTCATTAGTTTGTCTTTGGTTTGTCACTGTATAATGCTGTACGATGTTTGACTGATATGAAAAAGATCACAGAAGTTACCATGAAACAAAAAATATTTATTAAAAAGAGATTTTGATATATGTTAATATCAAAACAATTATAATGATGGAAAACTACTGAGTTGCTCAATAAAAACTGCAAGTTCCAATTGAAAGAGTGAAAAAAGTGACCAGTGAAAGTCCTCATAGTTGGGTATATCACTCCATATATCCATATTATTTAAGGATCAATTTTTGCATTAATATTAATTGTTTTTGTTGTTTTGTGTGTTCTTAATCAGTCCAGGACGTATATTTTATTAATAAGTACTGCATTTAATAAATTACTATTAAGTGTTGTTTTGTTTCAGAATTAGAATTTTTGCTTTTGGGATTTAAAAAAAATAAATCAACCTACAATCATATTATAGAATCTTCAATCTGTTTGCTAAATTAATTTAATGTGTAAAATTCCAGAAGGACACAATGTATATGTATATTTTTACAGCATATAGAGTTAAAGTCAGAATTATTAGACCCCCTTTTTATTTTTTCCCCGTTTTATGTTTAACAGATTTTTTTCAATACATTTCTAATCCTAATAGTTTTAATAATCTCTAATAGCTGATTTATTTTATCTTTGCCACGGTGACAGTAAATAATATTTTACTACATATTTTTCAAGACACTTCTATACAGCTTAAAGTGACATTTAAAGGCTTAACTAGGTTAATTAGGTTAACAAGGCAGGTTAGGGTAATTAGGCAAGTTATTGTATAACGATTGTTTGTTCTGTAGACTATCGAAAAATAAAATGTCTAAAGGGACTAATAATTTTGTCCTTAAAATGGTGTTTAAAATAATTAAAAACTGCTTTTATTCTAGCCAAAATAAAACAAATAAGACTTTTTCCAGAAGAAAAAATATTATCAGATATACTATCCTATACTATATAATATATCCTTGCTCTGTTAAACATAATTTGGGAAATCTTTAAAAAAGAGGAAAATATTTGAAGGGGGGCTAATAATTCTGACCTTAACTGTATATTTATGTTGTTGGTGCAAATTTTCACTTCAAAGAAAAAAAATCACAGTTTTATTAAAGTTGTGATCAACAGGAAACTTGCAGCATCTCATTTCTCAAATGCATTTGTGTTCTCGCAGTTCCAGTTTGCTCTTCCAAGGTAACCTGCAAGACCGACCAGTCACCACAAGAACACAAATCCATGAACAGACACAGCCACCATGGCCTTTGCTTCATTGCCTGCCCCATTATTTGCCTGATTTATTTTGGAAATTGGATCACGAAAATGGGACGCACAGTGGCGCAGTAGGTATTGCTGTTGACTCACAGCAAGTAGGTTGCTGGTTCGAGCCTTGGCTATGTAAGTTGGCGTTTCTGTTTGGAATTTGCATTTTCTCCCTCCGGGTGCTTCGGTTTTCCCCACAGACCAAAGACATGTGGTACAGGTGAATTGGGTTGGCTAAACTGTCCATAAGGAATGAATGTGAATGAGTGTGTATGGATATTTCCCAGAGATGGGTTGCAGCTGGAAGGGTTTATGCTGGATAAGTTGGCGGTTCATTCAGCTGTGGCGACCCCAGATTAATAAAGGGACTAAGACGAAAGAAAATGAATGAATGGACCGCGAAAATTAAATAAAATAACGTTATTCTTCAGGCGTAGAAAAACTGAGAAGAAAAATGACAAAAGATAAGCTCGAAATCATTTTAGCATCGCTTTTAAGTGCTAATGATGATGGCAATCTAATAGCACATTTACCGAAAATAGGCAAATACAGATTAATACACGTTGTCTACTTATATAAAATATCTTATTTTTTCCTGAATTTACAGACCTGTTTTTTGGTCTAAAATGCATTTTACTGAAATGCAATAGTACTTAAATGTCTTTCGCTGACATATTTTGTACATTGGTAATATATATTTTTTCCTGAGACATGTTTATAAAAGGGTGGTGCAATAGGTAGTGCTGTCGCCTCACAGCAAGAAGGTTGCTGGTTCGAGCCTCGGCTGGGTCAGTATGGCGTTTCTGTGTGGAGTTTGCATGTTCTCCCTGTGTCTCCGGGTGCTCCGCTTTCTCCCACAGTCCAAAGACATGCGGTACAGTTGAATTGGGTAGGCTAAATTGTCCGGGAGATGGGTTGCAGCTGGAAGGGCATCAGCTGTGTAAAACATATGCTGGATAATTTGGCGGTTCATTCCACTGTGGCGACCCCAGATTAATAAAGGGACTAAGCTGAAAAGAATGAATGTTTATAAAAGTTATGTCTTAATTGAATTAAGGAACAGGGAAAGAGACTGAAGGGTATAATAAAGTGTATGTCTGGGTATTAACATTAACCCAGTATTTGTTGCTTCCCTTTTTCTTATATTTTTTTATATTAATATTTTTCTTATTTAATTTATATTTTTTGCTTATTGATTTTATTATTTATGGATCAATTTTAGCATTAATGTTAATTGTTTTGTTGTTGTTTTATTTTCGTTTTCAATGAGTTATTATAGTTTTTAATGAGTTAAGGATGTATCTTTTATTACGAAGTACTGCATTTCAAGAGTTCCCCCTCAAACCCTGCAGGGCACCGGACCTCCAGGAATGAGATTGGTGATCCCTGATTTAGAGCAAGGTAGGGCCCCAAAATTATTCAGCTTATAGTCCCCAAATGTACAGGGCCGGCCCTGCATCCCACATAGCAAACAGACTTGGCCCAAATGTGGCCTAATTATCCCACATAGCAAATGGACTTGGCCCAAATGTGGCCTCATTATGGCACTGCTACCGTGTTGCCGGCACTGGCATGCATAATATTGGGGCACGGGTACATATACTAATATGTACACTTTATTTAATTAAAGTAATTTCCTGATTTTAGGGCATTTTTTTGCTTTGAAATTAATTAAAAAATGTCTGTAATAAAATCTAATCAATTTTATTATAAGAATTTACCTGTTATTTTTGAATAATTTCAAAAAGAGAAAATATTAATTAAATGCAACGTGATATTATTATAAGAATTTAGCTGTTATTTTTGAATAATTTCAGAAAGAGAAAATAATTAAATCCAACGTGATTAAAATGAGCATTTTCAGATTAGCCAGGGTCACACAAGTCGCCGAGGACCAGCTGCCCTCGCCGGGGACACGAGTGATGAGCGCCCGTCATGACCTGGAGGTAGACATGTCAGCAATTTTCAAAGGACATTTATAAATACGCACAATCTTTAGAAATAAACAGCGGATTTGAGTTTTAAACAACTACATTCTCGCGTGAACAACCGTTAAAACTTTATTTCATGGTACGTATTTGATTATTGTATTGGTTCTGTTCAGTGTGAGATTGAATCGGATTGAACCGTCTTTGTATTGAACTGTTTGTTGGGAGATCGGAAATCTTTTTATCGCACGTGTTCAAAAGCTTATAGTCATCAACATGTAATTAGTGTATAGTGTAAATGCGTGTGGCTGAGTTATAGCGAAATGCTAATCAATCGTGTTGGTAATTACACAAAAATGCAATTGGTTTCGGGTGGGATCCGACTCTTACAAATCACTTAAGTGAGCCGATTCCTAGAACCGAACCGAGTCACTCGACTCAAACAACGCCTACTCGCTTCAACGCGGAGATGTCGTGGTCTCATCCAAACGGATTTATCGGTAAGTGTTGAAATGTCCAACTTTGTTAATTAAATAATTGTTATATATTTCTGTATAGCATGTAATTCACCAAGTAACTTTAGCTTATTTTGTCTATTTATAAACGAAGTTACCAAATCACTTTATTGTCACATCATCGGCAGTAGACAGCGCTTAAAGTCCAGCATCTTCACGTAGTAACTGTCTTGACTAGTGCCGTTGGGCGACATTGGTCCTGGGAGCACTGTACCAATGTGGCGGCGCTATTGACGCATGCTCAGGGTCTGTATGCGATATCTAGGGTTTATATCTATGAAAGCCTAGTAGGTGGCACAAATGGAGACAAACTATATTACTTATAATGGGAGAACAATAGATGTAGAGCATTTTGTAGCATCCCTAATTTGTTTTCATACCTAAACGGACGATAAAGTACACGCAAATGTTGTCACTCTATATGTTGATTGCTTGTGACCATTTTTAGCATATAGAAGTATATAGAATAAGTGTATTCTATATACTTCTATATGCTAAAATTGGTCAGATAGTAATCGGCCCGAGCTCGAGATATAAGGGTTTTGTTGAGGAAAAGGATAAAGTTAAACATTTGTCTTTAATTCAACAGATAACGTGAAGCTTTATGACAAAACAATGACAATAACAAGTCAAAGCCCTTGGTAGATGAGGAAATTTCCTGCCATCAGCCCAGTTTGCTTAAATAAATGCTGTGGTGTCTTTAAGAATGTACGTTAAGCATTGAAAAGATCTACTTAAACAATTGACGCAGTTTTTAAACCAGATCTGTAAAAAGTCACACCCCTCAATGTGTGATGTCCTCTAATTAAAGGCTTCATTAAAATAGTGTGTACTTATGAATAATAAGATCGATGAGGGTTTTTGAGGAATAGTATAGTCCGCTAGCTTGTTCATGGAGACAATATTATGGCTTCTGTCCTGTAGGGGTCTTTGTAGCCGAAATAGCTCAGTTGGGAGAGCGTTAGACTGAAGATCTAAAGGTCCCTGGTTCGATCCCGGGTTTCGGCATTTTGGCTACGTTCGCATCTTAAGGCTTTAGTGCTTAAATCAGATTTTTTTCTCACATCTGATTTAAAAAAAAATTTTGCATGACATGACTGTTCACAGTCACACTGCTCTTATAAATGTGGCCAATATCAGATTTGCAGTGTGAACAGATCATGGTCCTAAACTGATCCGCTTGCGCAGAAGTACAGATACAGAGTGCACAAAATGTCTAATTATGCACACATAATAACGTTACTGTATGAAGTAAACACGTTGTCGGACCATGCTTATATGATCATTGCCCCTTTCAGACAACCATGGTGTATTTCATGAACTGTAAAGTTTTGTTCTGCTACTACTAATTTGTATTTCGGCATTTGAAATCTAAAATAAGTCACTTGTGATGGAAAACACTGATCACTTGTGATTTATAACAACCGCGGTGCGGGTATTGACCACCGGTGTAGCTGAACTCATCAAGGGTTCATGAGCAACCGCTGACAACTGTGAAGGTGGAGTTGGTTTATCTCTGTTTGCAGTTATTTCATTTTACTTCGGTATAAACAACAAGACACGTACAGAAGGGGTGCTCGAGCACCTGCCTTTTTTTTCTCTCTGAGAAAGTTCTCCCTCCTTTGCACACGGATCCCCTATCCGCAACACGAACGACGCTCTTCGCGATCAACCCGTGCCCCAATCGTTTACAAGCACCTCCAAAATCTTTTTCAATATGAACAACCAACTTCTTGGTGGTAAAGTAATCGGCCTGTGTGCCATTCTACTGTGCAGCTGAGGAGTCGATGATGTTTGCAGCACAGATTGAGGGCGCATGTAGCTCGAAGAGTATGTAAAAGTCACATGAAATCCGATATTACTGTACTTACACACTGAGGTCGCATCGCAAAACATCAGAGCTGTCTGATTTAGGATTATATATGTAAGTGGCACAGATCTGAGCTGAAAAGATCAGATTCCATGTGGTTTGGGCTGTTCACACTATCATTACCTGAGTCACATGTGGGCAAAAAAATCAGATTTGGGCCACATTTGGCTGCAGTGTGAATGTAGCCTTTGACACCAAACGCTTGCACATGAATTCTTTACTTTTATGATTTGTATTATTTTATTATCTTAACTTTTTGTTTATAACCGCAAATATGTCAATGTTATCATGATTTTATATATATATATATATATATATATATATATATATATATATATATATATATATATATATATATATATATAATGCATATAAAATAGACATGTAAATATGTAGGACTATGTGCTAAAATACACATTATTTAGTGGTGTTTTTCATGCAAATACACATTTAAAATTTGATAGCATTTTCCAAATGGAAACACACTCTGCTATCTATGTATATGCACCAGACAGTTTCATATTAGGAATTTTGGTTATAATTAATTTAGTCACATTAACTACTATGTACTTACATCAAAATAAGCATAATGTACTTATTTTGTTCATCATAAATGTTTTAAATGATCCCACACTAAGCAATACTAATTACCACTCCTTGTATTGTAATAAATATTTGTATGTTTTTAAATGGTGATGTAAATGTATAATTATGATTGCATTATGTTTTATTGTATTTTGTGATTTGTTATGTTTTGGGATATGGACCTAAGAGTATGAAATAAAAGGAATAATAACATTGTAATGTATAAGACTTAAGGGGCTATTAAGATGTGATACAGGTAGAATTTGGGTCAGGTTTAGTAATATAGAGAGGTTTAAGGGTGAGTTAAGGTGTAAGTGATGGGTCAATTACAAATGTAAATACAGAAATTAAATAAAGATGTAACTATTTGCAAATAATTTAAAAGTATAATCAAAACGCATGTACATGTAATAAGTGCAAAGTACCAATTGATTAATTTAAATGTAGCCACATAGTTAATGTGACTTAATAAAGTGTTACTAGAATTTCTTATAAAATCTAACAAAATAACACAAACGTTTACTTGTGAATGCGCCACAAATCTTTTTGCACTACTTTGAAAATCGAATGTATATTTATTTAAATGCTCGACAGCTGTACTACTCACATTTTATCTTTTTCTAGTTTTGGCCTTTTCTAAAGCTGCTTTGGAACAATAATCATTGTGAAAAATTCTATAAACTTGAATTCAATTAAGAGAACAGTCAGACAACATTGATATAAAAGGATGGAGAATTATTTAAGAACATTTCAGACATAAACAGCATACATATTCATTTGCAATGAAAAACAACAACAAGAAAGGCACCAGAGAGTAGAGAACTGATATAGTGCACAGAGGCATACAAAACAGGTAAATATGAAGCAACCCTGCTGGAGTACTATCCACCTAAATGTTCATGTTAGAGCATGTAAGATTGATTTCTAGCTGTACAAAACAGAAACCGGCTTGCTGTGCAGCTTGACTAGTATTTTCTTATATATTTTATTTATATATATGTTTCTTATATTATTTAAAATTCTACAGATAAACACACTGGTTTGTAGTGCATTCAGTTTCACTGTTTACTTAGTAATTTCCCCACAGCTGCAAATGAATTGGAACTCTTATACATTCACTTCTGCATTGCAAAATAATGTGGATTCAGCACATTTAATTAAAATTCATATCTGTAATATGACCCACTTTAGCCTTTTTCATTTTCGTCCACCAGCACACCATAATATAAATTGACATTAGGATTTTCACACACAAGTATTGTTCACAGTATTTCTGCTCTAGCTTCTTTTAGACTTCTCTTTCAGTGTCGATTTATCAAACATGGACTGACAGGAAGACAGCTGAAGCCATGAGTCCACGATAAGAATGAAAGGGATGACGATCCACAAAACGTTCATGAACACAAAGTAGAACCAGAAGTAGATGGGATGACCATATTCGCTGTGAATATATCCATCTCTGTGCTCAGTGAAGAAGTAGAGGACTGCACCGTACAGCTGACCTGTAAGTAATGTTGGACGTTAGACTGAATTTGTGCACTTGAACACTGGCTGCATCTGAAAATGCATACTTACCTACTGAATAGTGTGCAAAAACACAGCATGTGATATAAGATTATTTTTGAAGGCAGCAGGGAAGGATTTGATTTGTGAATGACAGTGATGTAACTTACAGTATGTCGTATGATAAATACAACAGCAAATGAAGTACTCCTGTGTTACATTCCTAATATACACATTCCAATAAGATTATATTGTCACCCTTATGTAACATATATTTTTAGTGGTTGTGGAGTAATGACTTCAAAACCAGTGCCTTCTTGATAGTACTCAGTTTCGGAAGCAACCCCTTATGATGAGGTATGATGTGGAAAAGTCACTGTAGATAAAATATGTATTATGCAATAGATATCTTACCCAATGATACGATGAGCTGCAGCACAAATCTGTAGGGGCGATTATACAGAAAGGCCAGAACAGTCCATACGCTGAAGGGACCCCACATGTATGCGGTTACTGTCTCCATGCTGACGGTGAAATTATCCGCTCTAGAGAAGAAAAATACAATTGAGGTATAATACAATGCATAGATGCAGTACTTAAACATGTAAGCTTGTGTTTTACTTACATCGCATATCTGCTGTCTCCTTTGGAATATTCTTTCCCTGAAGAAAAAAAAAATTGGTATTCAGATATATGAAAATTGGTGTGTTCGATGGGCTATATGCACAGCTAGTGTGTTTTTTTTTTTAGCCAATGATGAACTTCTGGTGAATAGTTTATGTGACTGTTTCAATTTCATAAGGTTTCTTTTACAGCATCGATGTTATATTTTAATTTAAGGGCCATGAACCCCCCCGTTTCAGCAGGGTGTTTTCACACCTCTAGTTTGGCAAAAAGTCAGGAAAGTGGGTGTGTCTAGCTCTGTTTGGTTGGGAGTGTCGGGGGAGGGAAAAGGGGAAGGATTTAAATAAAAATGTGAGTTTCCATTTGGGCACACCCTGATTTTCACTGAGGAAAAACAAACACGCACGCAGGGGAGACAGACAGTGACTGTCTAACGGCAGTGGAATGTTTGATACCGCACATCGTATAAGAGAAAAAAAAAACTCTGCCTTTCTCGGTAACTGTGATGCACTCGGTAGGTCAGAAAGCCGTGTGTGTGTGTAGACTATCCTGTCACAAAATGCGGCGAAAATTAAACACGGCGGTCGGTAATAGTTTGCTTGCAGTGTTTACGTTTACACTCTGAGAGCAGCATTTACAGCAGATCTTTCAGTCCATAATATTGTAGTAGAGCTGCGTCTTTTTTTAAAGGAGATGAGCAGCAAATCCGGATTTCACAATTTCCAGATGCGAAAAGCTCTAGAGTAAGAAAAAGTTCTGTCCAAACGCATTTCTGCTGCGTGCACTGATCCACACATGAGTCCAGTTGTGCTCTCATAGCTGGAAAATGAAAACAAAACCTTTGTTGCAGCACACTATAAAAGCAACACTGGCGACCCGAATCTCTAAACAATTCATATTCATTTCCCACTTCTTGTGGCAACTCAATGTGTCGTCTCTCTGCCGTCTGAACACTGTTTCAGGTACAAACAGTCTTCGAAGCTAGCATATTAATGAAGTTGCACGCATACAAAATACAGCGCTGATTGGTTTGAACCAAGTCTTACACATGAATGAATGCAGCACACTCAGAGATGTAATATGGTACTCCCAGGTACAGACGTCCAGTCTACATGCTGAAATACACGATAAGATCTCATGGCTGTGACGCAGCTTCAAAAATTAGTTTTAAACTGGAAGTATGAATTTGCTCGAAATAATGCAAAAACAACCAATTTTCACTTTTTAGTACTTTATATCATATCTCAGCCAGGCAGTGTAGATCACCGTGTTTTTTTAAAGCAATCAGATCTTAAACATGATGATTTTGTAGGGAATGACAATTCACCAGAAGCCTTGGGGCTGGCTGACTGAAATTAATAGTCCATGTGCATATACCCCATTGACAATGGAAAGAGCTTTGCTTTAAAAGTTGAATGCATATGAATGGCATCTAAATGTAATAACTATGAGGAACTAGAATTCAGAAAGTCGTGTTATCTTTGGGATTTTTACAGAAAAAAAATATTGTTCATCTAAAAAGTCAAAATGTCAAAGGGTTCAGTTGTTAATTACTCACACTTTTGTCATTCCAATTCTGAGATCCTTCATCTTTGAAACACAAATTATGTTTTAAGTAGAGATGTTCTGATCAGGATTTTTGCAGCCAATACCGGGTACTGATTCTGATGCTTCAAGCTTTATAATGCATTAAGCACACTTTCCCTCTAAGTATGAGACTGAAGTGGAGATCCCTCCTTAGCCAAGATAATAAATTAAGGATGTTGCATATAATCCCTTAAACACGTCTCTTATGGCCATTTAGATGTGAACATGTCATGGTCATAAGCAGATTTACAGAAAATAATAGATAAAACATAAAAGAATTGGTAAGAAAAATTACAATTTGGAAACAATGTAAAATGATGGAGGAAGAATTCAACAGGTCTCAATGAAGAAAAGGTTTGGAGCGCATATTTGATGCATAAGAAGTTAATGCTCACAAATAACTCCACTACTTCTTTACTAAAAGGAAATAAGCATATGCACCACTGTTCATTGCAGCAAGTATATTTTTTAATTGTACAAATGACATTAAAATACCATCATCAAAACAATGCTCTAAATGTGTAATTCTTTTATCTGCCCAAATTTTTACATTTTTGTTTTTATAGCACATTGGAAGCAATCTGTCCCCCCATAAAGGTGTTTTGGGAGAGAGAAATGCCTCTTGTCCCAGCATCAACTGAACTTTGTTCCAGATTTGAACTGAGTGGATAATCATAGGGTTATTGGTTCTAGTTTTTATCAATTTTTCATCCTATGCATATAGTATATTAGTGTCCTCTTTCATCTCAAATGTCTCCATATTAAGCCATGACGGGTAAGGAGACATTCAAAGTCTATAAAAAAAAAGATAAATATTGTCAAAACATTCCATGTGACTTCGAAATCAAACAGTTCAGCTGTAATCATACAAAACCCCAAGAACACTTTTGTGTGCCAAAAAAACTGTAAAAACAACTTCAGATCAGGGTGTGCGTTTACAATAGGTAATCTATATAGTAGGTATTTAACTAGCATCCTGGCGACCTGATGAAGAGATAACACAAGCCAACAGTCATTTTCATGGTTTTTTGACATACAAAAGTTTTCTTGGAGCTTCATATGATTACAGTTAAACTACTGAAGTCATGAAATTTATGAGGGAGCTCACCGATTTAATCTAAAACATCCTCATTTGTGTTCTAAAGATAAATGACGGTCTCTGGATTTTGGAATGACATGAAGGTGAATAATTACTAGCAGAAATTTCATTTTTGGGAGACCTAACACAGTTTTGTTAGGACTTTTTAAATTTACAGCACATACAAAAAATTATTTTGTAGGAGCACAAAATATTGTTTTTGCTGAAAAGTGCACAGGAGAATCTCCATCTTGTGCCAAAAAATTGACCTGAATGCACCAGACTTCATTGCAAAATTCCAGAATTTCTCTGGAGGACTTGTCGAGTGCATAGTGTTTACATTTTGTGTACTATGCATTATAACATTCATTAATTTTCTTTTCGGCTTAGTCCCTTATTAGTCAGGGGTCGCCACAACGTAATGAACTGCCAACTTATCCAGCATATGTTTTATGCAGCGAATGCCCTTCCGGCTGCAACCCAGCACTGGGAAACACATTATAACATTTATAACAGAAAAAGATTCAAGCTGGACATTAAGGGGAAAGTGTCTAACTACTATCTCGAATCACACTAAAGATAAACCGAATCAGACTTTGAACCCCACTTACACAGCTGAGAAAGGAAACTCTGGTCTTCAGGAATGATAGCGTAGTATAAGGAGAACCATCCCTCAATGACCCCATGGATGAAGCCGCACACAGTGAACCAGCACAGAGCTAACCTTCTTGCTGCACTGAGCCTGCTTCCAGACACCTTACAGCCAGTCAGGGACCAGGTGGCAAACAGCAGAATCCCGGACACAGAGAAGAGAAACACGAGGATCTCTGACATCGAGCGGTCATTGGCCACATAGTTGGGAATGGACAGGTTGCGTGGCCAATACGGATGATTTACAGCTTCTGCCTCCATTGGCATCTGTTGTATGAAAGAAAGCACGTTAATGATACAACAAATAGCTGTTAATTTAAAGTTATGATGCACCAGATGACGTGAAAGTAACATGCTATTGACTTAATACGCATGTACGTACCTTTTGATAATTAGTGAAATATAATTATTCCCTTATATCGATGAATGGTCTTGTAAGGTGCATGCAGCTGTCCTGCTGGAGCTGGATATCGCAACACTGAGCAAAGTTAACATCTGCTCTGTGAATTAGCGTTATGAAATAGTAGAAACATCGCGCCACCGAGTCACATCAAACTGTAAGCTCACGTGACGCGCGCTAGCCAATCACTGTTTGTGTCATAGGGAGGAACAGCACCTCGTGAAGTTTACTCGGCTCGCGATTGGACGATCTGCTCGGAACACATTCATGTCGTCATATGTGATTGCGAAGTGCGCATATGCTCGTAAAATATATTCGTTAAATAAATGTGTTGTCACTAAAACCAGTTTCTTTAGCATGACTGAGGTACAACGAAATCAAACAGTATTCTAAGAAAGGAAAAAGTCACACTCCTGTGCCGTGATAGGGACTCATCCCTGCCGTGACCCGGATTCGAACCGGGGTTGCTGCGGCCACAACGCAGAGTACTAACCACTATACGATCACGGCGAGCTACCGGAGGTGGTGATAGTGGCTGGCAGAATTTAGCTTTCATACTTCCCTACACCATAGCTGTCCGCCAGTTTACTTGTGTTATATTTATACAAACTGTATTTTGGTAACAAATAATATGGCAGCTTTTGTACTTTGCTATTAATGTGAAGTAAAAATTGATGATTTATTATTATTAAAGGTGAAAAATGAAAGTCATTTAAATTACTATGTTTAAGCTTTAATATAAACTTTTTACGTGTGTTGCGCTGCTACGATATGAAAAGAAGTGCCGAAAATTAGGATAACCATTAAAAAACATTTATATTTGGCTGGACGGAAGATGTAGTCGTTTATATACTGTGCTCTCGAAACATGCGTATACCTCCCATATGGTCTAGCGGTTAGGATTCCTGGTTTTCACCCAGGCGGCCCGGGTTCGACTCCCGGTATGGGAAGCAATATTTTAGCTTTTTTTACATTTGCTAGATATGTGTAATGTTGCAGACCGTTATCATTTTAAATGTATACATGTATGTATAAATGTAAATGTATGTTTAAATATTAAATTAAATTATTTTTAATTGTGATTTGTAAAATTTGAATGTTTTTTCGGTTTATTTTTATAAATATAAGTTTTATGAGTATACAATTATATAATATAATTACACATATTATAAATTCTTTTAATATTTCTATATAGCTTTATTTAGTTAGTTTTAGTCTTTATTTATATATGTGTAGGTCTATATTTTTAATATAATATAGTTTTTTAAATTTTTTGTAATTTTATCATTAAATAACATAGCTAACTTTTTAAAATATATATATTTAATTTTTTTTACATTTAATTTTTATTTTGTATAATACATTTTTTTAGTTGTCACTTTTAACAGGTAATATTTCATCTAGTACTTATATTTTAATGATAGTTTTTATTTCTGTCAGTAACATGGATAACGCCTCCATAACTGTGAGATGTCAAAATTTTTCTCACAGTATACTGGACCAGCTGATTTGAATGTTATCAATTGAATGGGCGTTATCAGTGGTTATCAGCTAATAGATATGGGCTATTAGGTGACTTCTGCACCTACTGGTAGGCTCAGAAGGCTGTTATCATCCATCCACATGGTTAATCTGCTATAGATCACAAACGGCTGCAGCCGGAAGTTAACAAGAATGATTTATATTACTTATTAAATTTCCCATTAATTATATTTCATTAATGCCTACCCCTACCTTAACCGTCACAGTAATGTAAAAACAGATCTGGAGTCTTCTCTATTAGTATAGCTGATTAACAATGTGAATGGATGATAACCGCGTTCTGAGTGACATTTACTGCGCAGAAGGCCCATTTCTATCAGCTGATAACCACTGATAAAGCTGATTAAAGCAGCTGACAGGACATGGTCAAACGACATTATTGGACCACACTAACCAGCCAAATGTGGGTCCCAAATGTGACATGGCACTAGACTTTTAGGTATTTTAGAGATGTGTAATAAATGAATGTATGATGTGGTTTTATGTGTCTTTGGCAGCGAGAAGAGGCTGAATCCAAAGCCTAAGAGGAAGCAGAGAAACAGAGGATCAAACAAGAGAAACACTTCCAGAAGGAGGAGCTGGAACGCTTGGAAAGAAAGAAGGTAAAATAAAAGTCCACCAATCAAGCTAAACACAGCATCACGCTCGCTCATTCACACACACACATACGCGTGCTCGCTCGCTCGGGAGCGATATTGTTAGACCGCCCGCTCCCGTTCAAATTACACCAGTTACCGACCACTCCCATGCTTTATTCGGAAATGTATTCTTACGCCTTAAGAAATCTGGTACAGCCGCGGGAATGCAGACCTCTAATCTGTGGTGGCTCAGTGGTTAGCACTGTCGCCTCAAAGAAAGAAGGTCGCTGGTTTGAGTCCCGGCTGGGTCAGTTGGTCATTTCTGTGTGGAGTTTGCATGTTCTTAGTGTGTGTGAATGAGTGTCTTATGGATGTTTCCCAGTACTGCTTTGCAGCTGGAAGGGCATTCGCTGTGTAAAACATATGCTGGATAAGTTGGTGGTTCATTCTGCTGTGGTGACCCCTGATAAATAAATGGACTAAACTGAAGGAAAATGAATGAATGAATTTGAAAAAATTGTTAAATATAGCACTTGGGAAATATTTTTAAACGATTTCAATTTCACAAGAGGGCTCAAAATTTTGTCTTCAATTGTATTTGAGATTTTAGTTCAGTACTGTCGGTTTAACGTTTGTGTTTATATTTTTAGCGTCTGGAAGAAATCATGAAGAGGACTCATAAGAGTGATGCAGGAGCACAGGTGAGGGAGAAAACTCCAACTCAAGTGAATGGCAGAGTCACTGACAGCAGTAAGAAATACATGTATAGAACTGAGAATTTATAAAAATCACTCTTTCTTTTATTTAAATCATGTAAGTAGAGTTCAATAAAAGAAATACAATGTTGTTTTTCTCTCGTATTGCAGTAATACAGAAAAATCTGTCAGAAGCTCTTCATAGTGGTGTGACAAACCAATCACCAATGAGGTAATCGAGACGCTGCATGAATTGAAATTGAAATGAAGCTGCATGAAATATTGTTTGCTTATTTTCCCGCATGTGTGTTTTCCTCAGCTCTGTGTCCTGGGATACAGCACCAGTCAGCACCAGCTCCGCCCACTAAGCATCATAATGGACTGTCCTCCAATGGAGACGCAGCAGACTTTGAGGAGATAATCAAGCTGTCCAATCACAGTGGGAACAGTGGAATCATGGCCTTCGAGGTAGGAGAACCGTTTATGATGAAGGCGGGGCCTATGAAGCCTCAACATGTGGCAGGTAGAATCAAGATTTTGTTAGATTACAAACAGTTGAAACCAGAAGTTTACATACACTGTATAAAAAGGCACATCACCAAAAAAGTCAGATGTTAATGAGACTAAACTTATTTTTTTAGGTAAGTTAGGATTTTCAAATGTGTTTCTGTTCTGTTTAATAGCAGAATAATGAGAGATATTTGTTGAGAAATTGTTATAACTTTTCTTGAAAGTCAAGTTTACATACAATCAGATTATTATGTCTCTGAAAAAGCTCAGATGACGGTGTCTAGGTTTTGGAAGTTTCTGATTGGCTAATTGATAACATTTGAGTTAATAAGAGGCACAAAAAGACTTTTGGAGACATGTCCTGTGGTCTGATGGAACTAAGTCTGAACTGTTTGGCCATAATGACCAGTGTTACATTTGGAGAACAAAGGGGAAAGCTTACAAGCCTAGGAACACCAACTGTGAAGTATTGGGGCTGCAGCATCATGTTGTGAGGCTGTTTTGCTGCAGAAGGAACTGGTCCACTTCATAGCATAGTTGGCATCATGAAGAAAGAACATTATGAAAAAATACTGAAGCAATATCTCAAGTCATCAGCCAGGAAATAAAAACTTGGCCACAAATGGGTCTTCCAAACAGACCATGACCCTAAGCATACTACCAAATTAGTTAAAATGTGCTTTAAGGACAACAGAGTGAATATTTTGGAGTGGCCATCACAAAGCCCTGATGTCAATCCTATAGAAAATTTGTGGGCAGAGTTGAAAAAGCTTGTGCGAGCAAGACAGCCTACAAATCTGACTCAGTTACACCAATTCTGTCTGGAGGAATGGGCCTAAATTCCTTCAAACTATTGTGAGAAGCTTGTGGAAGGATACCCAAAACATTTGACCAAAGTCAATACAGTTATACAGTTATACATATAAGTATATATAAGATATATAAGTTATACAGTTTAAAAGCAAAGCAAAAAAATACCAAGGAAATGTGTGTAAACTGTTGACTGTCTAGAAATTAATAAAAAATTCTCCAAAAGAAATCTCTCATTATTCTGGCATTTAGCAAATGTAAATCATTTAGGTAATCCTAACAGACCTAAAATAGTAAACATTTAGTATGATTTACCATCAGATATTTTTTAAAGGGTTATGTTTTTTGTTTTTTTTTAAGTGTATGTAAACTTCTGGTTTTAACCTTATGTTAGATCATATATGGATCAAATCTTGTCATCAGTGGAGTTGCTTTTCAGTGTTTCGTCTTTCAGCAGTGACATTTACATTACACTGAACTGAACTAAACTGAACCTAAAATAAAATGTTGAAAATAATGTATAAAGGATGATTAAGAGAGTCTCCAAGCTGTTTTCCATGCATGAAGCTGATGATATCTGCAGTTTGACTTTGGGACAGTGTGAATGACTGAAAAAAAGCAGCCTTGGCATTCTGCAAAGCGTCTCTATTTTCAGTTTCATAATACCAGCCATGGATGTTGTTGGCAAGCTTTTAATAGTTCAATACAGCCACAGCCATGTCACCCTGCACCCCAAGACCGGTTACTCACTGAAGCTAAGCAGGGCTGAGCCTGGTCAGTACCTGGAAGGGAGACCACTAGGGAACACTAGGTTGCTGTTGGAAGTGGTGTTAGTGAGGCCAGCAGGGCCTGCTCAACCTGTGGTCTGTGTGAGTCCTAATGCCCCAGTAAAAGTGAAAGGGATGCTAGACTGTCAGTGGGCGCCGTCTTTCGGATGAGATGTTAAACCGAGGTCCTGACTCTCTGTGGTCATTAAAAATCCCATGGCACTTCTCGTGAAAGAGCAGGGGTGTAACCCCGGTGTCCTGGCCAAAGTCCCTCTATTGGCCCTTACGATCATGGCCTCCCAATCATCGCCTTTGGCTTGATCACTGTCTCTCCACTCCACCAATAGCTGGTGTGTGGTAAGCGCACTGGCGCCGTTGTCCTGTGGCAGCCGTCGCATCATCCAAGTGGATGCTGCACACTGGTGGTGGTGTGGAGAGACCCCCCTCATGATTGTAAAGTGCTTTGGGTGTATGGCCATACACAATAAATGCGCTTTATAAATACACATTACATTACATTACAATAAATCATCTTCCCATGTGTGTTTCTGCTGTTTTCCTGCAGAGGTGCTGTGAGAGATGAGATATCAGAGTCTTCTGGACATAATGAGAAGAAGAGAAGCCTTGCTCTACCACTGCTTCCACCCTGACGTGTGCCAAACCAACAAAAACAGACTGCTTTAACTTTAGAAACACTGCCGAGCCGGATGCGCTCTGGAGAAAGTGCCAGAAGACGACCTTAAAGAGACACTTATATACAACGTTTGCAAAAAGTCTCCGTCTATTTCAGTGTGTGTGTCATGGTGCAGCATTTGTTGAGTTTCTTTAACAAGTCACCTGGGGCCTCATGTATCAATGCTGCGTACGCACAAAAACTTTGCGTACGCCAGATTTCACGCTCAGAATCGCTCACGTTTGGATTTACTAACAATGAACTGAACGTGGGAATGTGCGCAGGTTCACGGCAGCTTTCTGGCTGGCGTACGCACATTTTTGTGCGTGTCTGTTTTATTTCCATTGGCGACTCCTAGAGGCAGTTGTGTTAAATTCCTCTCTACAAAGTGTCTGAGCCTTGCAATGGCAGCTGTATGAGACGGGTTCATCTAGCAGGTAAATAAGGTTTCCATACCATACATTTGACCAGCTAAACATTAAAGCACAATTTGCAGTGGTCGCCTGTTTTCCCAATGTAATCTGAGCTATCTACTGCACGCACATTGCTATAAAGACACTATCTGAAGATGAATTTGCATGCGTGAATCAGAAACATTTCCATTCAATAAATGTGCAAATAAAATATGATGCTTATTGATATGAACTTATTGATGATTGCTACTTGTCTTTCTCGTGATAAATAGTGGGCAAAATCTGATATGTAGCGGGAAATAAAGAAGAAAGAGTTCATCAGACGCTAGATTTGAGCCGAGTTTATGCTCGAACGTGTCAATACATGATCACGTGCATCTTACGAGGTGCGCCACTAAGACTGCTAAGGGTTCTGCAACATTTTACAGATATAAACCACACTATTTCTATTTATAATGCATTCAGTGCGATGTTCAGACCCAACTGTGTTAACCGCATCAGCTAAACTCTCCCACTCTATTTTTTTTCTTTTGTTGTTAATTCCGGAGAACAAACTTGCAAAACATCGGTCTGCAAAACACCGGTCTCCGGTCTGCCTCCGAAAGCAGCACCTCCATTTCACATTCTGTTCAAAGTTTCTCTTTTTGCTTGATTTTGCCATTGCTTTTTCGTTGGGTTTTCCATTAGCATAGTCATTAGCATATTCATACGGGGGAGGAGGCAGGGAGGGGTTTTGTGCTCGTGCATGTTGCGCTCAGTTTCACGTTCATTCAGATGTACAAAAGAATATGCGTGAGATTCAGCGTACGCAGTGTTTCATACATCTGAATTTTTTTCTGCGTACGCACATTTACAGCTTTGTGCGTACGCAATGTTTTAGTAAGATTTCCACGCAAGTCTTCGTACATGAGGCCCCTGGCGATTATGTGGTGCACCTTAAAAGAGTTGCTATATATTGAATTTTAGAAAAGACAACTTGGTTTATCTTTATGATATGAATTATTGTTGTTGCTCTTGTTATGATGTATTATTATCGTTCTTTTAAGTAGAGAAAAAAAGCAAACGTGTGTCTTGTGCTATTGCGTTATTTACGTGTGGCGCATCACAAGAGGCTGATATTCTGTATGTTAATGTATATTTGCCTGATTATGACAGACCAGTGGAATAAATCTTTATGAAAGGGACTGTTTGTCAGTGAGTGGAGTGTTTGCTGTAGTATAAACTAATCAAAATAATGTGATCTTCATTTTAGTCTGGCTATATCATGATGGTAGAACAGTGCTTTATAATAACAATAATAATTCATTACATTTCTATAGCGCTTTTCTTGGCACTCAAAGCGCTTTACACATAGGGGAAATCTTCTCATCTACTTTTTCTTTTAATGCAAGAAATATGAACAAAGAGACAAAGAGGGTTACATAAATAGAATTTCAGCAAATTAAACAAGTTTAAATGATTTACACTAAGTGTTTTAAATGCAGTGTAATTGTTAGAGTCTTTTAAAGAGTCCTTTCTGAAAATAAAAAAGTAAGAGTGTTTCTATGAAAATTTACATTTATGGATGTAAAATTTTGTTTAAAAAAAGCAATAAATCAATAATAAATGTAAAATGAGAAGGATCTACACTCAGAGAGTAACCAAAGAATACAATTTTTGGGGAAATACAGAAGTTTGGAAATAAGAATTTTTTTATGAAATTGGAAAAGTCAACCCAAAACACTTTACAGTAAGTACACTCCTAAAACAAAATGGTTTAAGATTTTATCATATTGAGTACAAAATAAGCATTTAGGGGAAATAGTGTTATTAAATTTAGCTAGTTTGGTATTTATTGGGTAGCAATCTCCTCATCTACTACCAGTGTAGCATCCACCTGGATGAAGCAACAGCAGCCATTTTCCACCAGACCGCACACCACAGAGAGAGAAGACAGAGTAATGAAGCCAATTATGATATGGGAAGGGTTAGGAGGCCATGATAAACCCGTAGTCTTTTTCGAAAGACATTCTGGAATTTTAGGGTATATGCTGAAGCATGCTAATAGGACTTTTAATTTGCCAGTAACCTGGGTTAAGTGCTTCCGGCTAACTGTATGCCAAAGGAAAAAATCTGCACGTTTTTAATGTCTGTTTTCTTTAAAAATAAGCGATCTCCACTGGCTGAGTTATATCCGATATGAAGTGTTTGTCTTGCAGAGTGTGCAGTGTCTGTCTGTGTAGTTTCTGTGTGGCCCAGATATAGAGATGCTGCTCAGTCTTTGTCATATGCAGCTTGGCTGGCAATGAAAAAGTTAGAAATGTATATACAGCAAAAATATAACACATAGAAGGAATAAGTAAAAAATAAATGTACTATAATGCTACATGCTTATGAAAAATATGACATATTTGAGCATAAGAAACCTGAATTGAATTTTGAACTTTTAAGCATTAACTTTGTCAACCAATACATTTATATTTTTTCTACAGTGGAAAAGAACTTGGTTTTTTAACTGCAGTTTCATGAAGTTACAGTCTGGAGATTTAAAACATTTAAGGGAATGATTTCAACAATAAAACTATATTGGTTTTCAGAAAAAGGACAGTAGAAAATGTACTTTTTGTCAGGGAGTGAGTACATCAGCAAATCTAAGTTGTAAAAAAGAATTTTACAATATTTTTCCAATCAAATACTTTACAATCTTAAATCCATAAGCACTAAGTTGATTCATGAAGATTTAAATGTAGTTCTACCCCCAAAACTAAAGTGTTACATTAAATTAATAAAATTATTTGAAGCTCAAGCAATGACAGTTGTAGAGTTACTTAAATATTTTTTCGTACTTACCTTTGTGAAAATGTTGAGAGCATAATTGGAGAAATGAAGATATATTTTGCATCTCAATGCAGCTGGCCAGAACACCCGATGCGTCTGTTACTGCTACAGTCTGTCAATACACTTTCTTCCGAGCGGGAAATTTAAAATATCTGTTGTCGTGATCATTTATTACCTTTTCGATCGTGTGATTTACTACTACAGCCCTTAACACAACAAGAATGTAACACTGTATTTACTCTGCGAAAGACGCTAAAGCCACATAACAGCTCACGTTAACTCGGATACAACATAAATGGCGGCTATGTCCCATAATGCAATTCGTTGTTTACAACGGTGAAGTCACCGAAAGTTTATAAGTATATGGGAACAACACTAGCTCGGCATATACCCAATTATATTCATCTGTCTCCATATTCTACTGCATCCCAGAATATTACACTGCACCAAAAATGTAATAAAAAAATATATATATATTTAATATATTTTTGTGTACGGCAGACGGCAATTCGCCGTGACACAGATTCCCGAGTCTGTGTGCTCCAATCAGGTGAGCCCTTGTCAGCGCTCGCCATGACAACGAGACAGCAGTGACGTGCCTTGTAAAAATTTGCATCTGGATTCCTATAAAGCTCGTGTGCTCTCTATCAGCGTTGTCAGTTCGCTCAGTGTTGCTGTTTGTACTTGACCAAGGTGAATTCAATACCGACGGTATGAGTGGAGCCACGCCAATCTCACGAAATCCGCTTCGTGAAGCTTCACTCGGGCCCGTCTGTGCTGTAGTTTCTTGCGGTTTGCGTACATAAATGCAATATCGCGAGGAACATTACGTGTTTGTTGCTCGAAATGTGCCGCAGAGCAACATTCAGTGAATACTGGCACGGCCTGGAGCCCGGTCTTCTTGTGCACTCCCTGGGGCGAGGTGGCCTTTGAGCCCTAGGCAGGGAACAAACAACCCCCGAGGACCCTCAGGGAAACATGGGGGCATGGGCATGGTAGTGGGGGGAAAAGTGGACCTGACTACCCAGGGCCCCGTCTAGGGAGAGGGCCCTTTGAAATTCCACCAATTTTTTATTATTATTATTTTTTTGTAGCCTACCTTGAATTAATTGGCCCCTCCAATTGATGTCAATGTCATTATATATTTCAAAATGGTTTAGTCCATAGTAAATGTGAAAGAAGTTAATGTGCCTTTTAAAAATCTAAACAATTAAGTAATACTAATATAAGAAATTATATACTTGATTTATCCCTTTTAATGGTATAAAGGTTGAAATGCTATTGTATTAGATATTTTGTGTCTGTATACGTCTGCAAGATGTCTGTTAAAGATCTCTTGATCTGGAAAGCACCTGCTGTATACAAACGTCTGGCAGACGTCTGTATGATGTCAGTTTTACACACATTCTGAATCGCAAACATCTTAAAGATGTCTAATAGAAGTCTATTTCACATCTGATAGGAAACGTCTTGTAGATGTCTTGCAGATGTGAATGCAGATGTCAAATAGACATCTCCGAGATGTACGTGTGCTAATCAAAATCGGCCATTAAGAATCAAGATCGGCGCATAACCAAAAAGAAAATGGGTGCTCCGAAATTTTTTGGGATGCTCCTAACTTTTTGAAGTTGGGAGCACCAGTCCTGCCAAGTAAAAAGGTTAATTTCGAGCCCTGTAATGTATGTATGCTAATGTTAAATCTTTAGCTTAGTTTGTCAACCACGCTGCTTGTGGCTGTAAGTAAATTATGGGCCAGGCCAGCTAACGTTTCTGAGGGTACAGTTGTCTCGTGTTCTCCTGTTCAAAAATAAATGTTTTTAAATCAGAACTTGCATCAGTATCATGGATCAAAATGTCAGTACACAAACCCGATGTAGCCTACGGTTTAAAGGTATTTAAGCACAAGTAGGCCAAATGCATCAATTTGGAGGTGAATGAAAGAACCAGTCATTATTATAATCTAATTTGATAATAGATTAAAACACTATTTGTGCATGTTTATATTCAAGTAATTTAAAAAAAATGTGTAGGGGGCCCACTGACATTGAGAGGGTACAGGGCCAAGAATTCGGTGCTACGCCCCTGCGTGCTGCTGCTGATGTGACAATAAAGTGATTTGGTAACTTTGTTTATAAATAGACAAAAGAAGCTAAAGTTACTTGGTGAATTACATGCTATACAGAAATATATAACAATTATTTAATTAACAAAGTTGGACATTTCAACACTTACCGATAAATCCGTTTGGATGAGACCACGACATCTCCGCGTTGAAGCGAGTCGGCGTTGTTTGAGTCGAGTGACTCGGTTCGGTTCTAGGAATCGGCTCACTTAAGTGATTTGTAAGAGTCGGATCCCACCCGAAACCGATTGCATTTTTGTGTAATTACCAACACGATTGATTAGCATTTCGCTATAACTCAGCCACACGCATTTACACTATACACTAATTACATGTTGATGACTATAAGCTTTTGAACACGTGCGATAAAAAGATTTCCCAACAAACAGTTCAATCCAAAGACGGTTCAATCCTATTCAATCTCACACAGATCCAATACAATAATCAATACTGCTCTAAATGTACCATTAAATAAAGTTTTAACTGTTGTTCACGCGAGAATGTAGTTGATTAAACTCAAATCCGCTGTTTATTTCTAAAGATTGTGCGTATTTATAAATGTCCTTTGTAGCTGCCGTCAGAAGCAATGCTTATATATTACACTCTATAAACATAAACTTTACATTAAAAAGTCAATAAATAGTTAAAATGTTCAAATTAATCATTAGAATAAATAAGTAATGTATATTTGTTGTTAATGCATGTTAATTCATTTAAAGTTATTTAACTAAAACTATAAGGGGGAGGGGGGAACCTTTTCTTGTTATGTTTAGCTTGGGAATTATTTCATTGTTGCAATGAAGATATTCTTCCGATCCACTACAAGTAGTTCAGCCACAAGGTGCTGTGCTAAAACACGTTTAAGGTTTAAGAAGTGCAAAGAAGTTTGTTAAAGAGAAACTGCAACCCTTCAAGTTTATTCCTCTTGAGTTAGAGAGGCCAATGAGGTATGTGTTGTATGGTGTTAACGTATGTGAACGTGTATGATTATACGGAACCCCGGAAGGGACGTAGTGGAGGAGAAAAAAAATGGGTGGGTAAAAAAAAATAATGGGTGAAAGAAAAAAAATGGGTGGGAGGAAAATATATATTTCTAAGTTTTTTGCGTTCTCTCGCAAAGTTTTGCGTTCCCTCGCAAAGATGTTTTGCGTTCCCTCGCAAAGATGTTTTGCGTTATCTCGCAAAGATGTTTTGCGTTCTCTCGCAAAACTGTTTCTCCACAAACACTTCCTGTTCACTGCACTCACGTAAACCCTCCCGTTTTTGCTGAAATTCTCCCATATTTTACCATTCTACCCCACTTTCTTTACATTACTGTGCGCTGATTGTCGCCTTTCACTTTGCAACCTCTGAACCAGTGAATGCATGTTTAAGCGCTGACTGACAGACGCGCTCTATACAATAAACTGATCCCAGATCAGCGTCTGTACGCGCCATTTAAAGGGACACTTCTGTTATCAAACAAGTGCGCAGCAAATGAATCTCATGTTTTGTTTAGTTTGATAACAGAGGTGTCTCTGTAAGAATGCACAGATCTATAATGAAAGCATTCCATTACTTTAGAAACTGTTTGTGCTCATTTAAGAGAAAATAAGCTGTTTAAAATAAAACATGCAGGACGGAGATGTTTCATATTATTCAGTGTATTTGTCTGTTTAAACATACACCCGCTCCACTGTAAATGGCGTGTACAGACGCTGATCTGGGATCAGTTTATTGTACGAAGCGCGTCTGTCAGTCAGCGCTGATACATGCATTCACTGGTTCATAGGTAGCATACGCACAGTAATGTAAAGAAAGTGGGATAGAATGGTAAAATACGGGTGAATTTAGGCAAAAACGGGAGGGTTTACGTGAGTGCAGTGAACAGGAAGTGTTTGTGGAGAAACAGTTTTGCGAGAGAACGCAAAACATCTTTGCGAGATAACGCAAAACATCTTTGCGAGGGAACGCAAAACATCTTTGCGAGAGAACGCAAAACATCTTTGCGAGGGAACGCAAAACATGTTTGCGAGATAACGCAAAACATCTTTGCGAGGGAACGCAAAACTTTGCGAGAGAACGCAAAAAACTTAGAAATATATATTTTCCTCCCACCCATTTTTTTTTTCACCCATTATTTTTTTTTCACGCACCCATTTTTTTCTCACCCACTACGTCCCTTCCGGGGTTCCGTATGATTATGTGTCCGTATGTAATGTATAATTAGCCAATTAAGTGTATTTCGTTACATGTTGAATGTGCACTTTATTTTTTGTTTGTATGTATGTTGTTTATTACGTGCAACATCACCTTTAAAGGGTTAATTGAAGTTTATGTATTTCTTTTCGTAGTTCTGACGGCAATATTGGGACATAAAGGAGTGCAAGGCTAGAATGTACAAGACATACTACAGACTCGTGTCCGAATAAATGTCAGTTAAAATAAAGAACGACTTGAGCCTTTGTTTCATCTCGAGGGGAGTAACATCCTTTGAAAATGTCCACCTCCAGGTCATGACGGGCGCTCATCACTCGTGTCCCCGGCGAGGGCAGCTGGTACTCGGCGACTTGTGTGACTCTGGCTAATCTGAAAATGCTCATTTTAATCACGTTGGATTTAATTATTTTCTCTTTCTGAAATTATTCAAAAATAACAGCTAAATTCTTATAATAATATCACGTTGCATTTAATTAATATTTTCTCTTCTGAAACTATTAAAAAATAACAGGTAAATTCTTATAATAAAATTGATTAGATTTTATTACAGACATTTTTAAATTAATTTCAAAGCAAAAAAATGCCCTAAAATCAGGAAATTAATTTAATTAAATAAAGTGTACATATTAATATTAATGAAATCTACAAGGCCACAAAATGAATTTTTACAGTGTAATGTTACCTAAACACTGGGCTACACACCTCCCATCCACAACTGGCCCAAATGTAGTTTGCCGTTGTGCATGCAGTGCCATCATTGTCATGCATGGCCCACATTCAACTGACATTATGCATGCCAGTGCCGGCAACACGGCAGCAGTGCCCTAATGAGGCCACATTTGGGCCAAGTCCATTTGCTATGTGGGATAATTAGGCCACATTTGGGCCAAGTCTGTTTGCTATGTGGGATGCAGGGCCGGCCCTGTACATTTGGGGACTATAAGCTGAATAATTTTGGGGCCCTACCTTGCTCTAAATCAGGGATCACCAATCTCATTCCTGGAGGTCCGGTGCCCTGCAGGGTTTAGCTCCAACTTGCCTCAACTTACCTGTCTGGGTGTTTCAAGAATACCAAGTAAGACCTTGTCTTGTTCAGGTGTGTTTGATTAGAGTTGGAGCTAAAATATGCAGGACACCGGACCTCCAGGAACAAGTTTGGTGATCCCTGCTCTAAATAGGGTAATATTGCCCTTGCAATTCAGCCGACAATATTTTATTGATTTTATTGCTTATTAAAGACAATCAATTAACAGGAATTAAAGCCTGATTTCTTCTACTTAACTGTCTGAATGGTTTATACATTTTTAAACAGCTCTGTTTGTGTCAGCTAGCAGCTTGAAAATCGAAGAATTTCTGGAGTGTTTAAAACACATTCTACTAATTTAGCAAACAGATAAAAGATTCTATAATAAGATTGTAAATAAAATTTTTATTTTATTTTATTTTTTATAAATCCAAAAAGCAAAAATGACACTAAACAATAATTAAGTGAAGTTTATTTATAAACTAATTTCGAGACGAGCACATGCTTATGATTGATAGCAGCTGGTCCTCATTAGCTAATAAATGACTCACCAATCAGACGATTCCTAAATCACTAAAAATAAATAGAGTATCTACCCTTCAGTCTCTTTCCCTGTTTCTTAATTCAATTAAGACATAACTTTTATAAACATTCATTCATTCATTTTCTTTTCAGCTTAGTCCCTTTATTAATCTGGGGTCGCCACAGCGGAATGAACCGCCAAATTATCCAGCATATGTTTTACACAGCTGATGCCCTTCCAGCTGCAACCCATCTCCCGGACAATTTAGCCTACCCAATTCAACTGTACCGCATGTCTTTGGACTGTGGGAGAAAGCGGAGCACCCGGAGACACAGGGAGAACATGCAAACTCCACACAGAAACGCCATACTGACCCAGCCGAGACTCGAACCAGCAACCTTCTTGCTGTGAGGCGACAGCACTACCTACTGCACCACCCTTTTATAAACATGTCTCAGGAAAAAATATATATTACCAATGTACAAAATATGTCAGCGAAAGACATTTAAGTACTATTGCATTTCAGTAAAATGCATTTTAGACCAAAAAACAGGTCTGTAAATTCAGGAAAAAATAAGATATTTTATATAAGTAGACAACGTGTATTAATCTGTATTTGCCTATTTTCGGTAAATGTGCTATTAGATTGCCATCATCATTAGCACTTAAAAGCGATGCTAAAATGATTTTGTGCTTATCTTTTGTCATTTTTCTTCTCAGTTTTTCTACGCCTGAAGAATAACGTTATTTTATTTAATTTTCGCGGTCCATTCATTCATTTTCTTTCGTCTTAGTCCCTTTATTAATCTGGGGTCGCCACAGCTGAATGAACCGCCAACTTATCCAGCATAAACCCTTCCAGCTGCAACCCATCTCTGGGAAACATCCATACACACTCATTCACATTCATTCATTATGGACAGTTTAGCCAACCCAATTCAACTGTACCACATGTCTTTGGTCTGTGGGGAAAACCGAAGCACCCGGAGGGAGAAAATGCAAATTCCACACAGAAACGCCAACTTACATAGCCAAGGCTCGAACCAGCAACCTTCTTGCTGTGAGTCGACAGCAATACCTACTGCGCCACTGTGTGTCCCATTTTCGTGATCCAATTTCCAAAATAAATCAGGCAAATAATGGGGCAGGCAATGAAGCAAAGGCCATGGTGGCTGTGTCTGTTCATGGATTTGTGTTCTTGTGGTGACTGGTCGGTCTTGCAGGTTACCTTGGAAGAGCAAACTGGAACTGCGAGAACACAAATGCATTTGAGAAATGAGATGCTGCAAGTTTCCTGTTGATCACATGACCTTCACACAAAAACAATTTAAACTTTAATAAAACTGTGATTTTTTTTCTTTGAAGTGAAAATTTGCACCAACAACATAAATATACAGTTAAGGTCAGAATTATTAGCCCCCCTTCAAATATTTTCCTCTTTTTTAAAGATTTCCCAAATTATGTTTAACAGAGCAAGGATATATTATATAGTATTGGATAGTATATCTGATAATATTTTTTCTTCTGGAAAAAGTCTTATTTGTTTTATTTTGGCTAGAATAAAAGCAGTTTTTAATTATTTTAAACACCATTTTAAGGACAAAATTATTAGTCCCTTTAGACATTTTATTTTTCGATAGTCTACAGAACAAACAATCGTTATACAATAACTTGCCTAATTACCCTAACCTGCCTTGTTAACCTAATTAACCTAGTTAAGCCTTTAAATGTCACTTTAAGCTGTATATAAGTGTCTTGAAAAATATGTAGTAAAATATTATTTACTGTCACCGTGGCAAAGATAAAATAAATCAGCTATTAGAGATAGGTTATTAAAACTAGTAGGATTAGAAATGTATTGAAAAAAATCTGTTAAACATAAAACGGGGAAAAAATAAAAAGGGGGGCTAATAATTCTGACTTTAACTCTATATGCTGTAAAAATATATATATATATATATATATATATATATATATATATACATTGTGTCCTTCTGGAGTTTTACACATTAAATTAATTTAGCAAACAGATTGAAGATTCTATAATATGATTGTAGGTTGATTTATTTTTTTTTAAATCCCAAAAGCAAAAATTCTAATTCTGAAACAAAACAACACTTAATAGTAATTTATTAAATGCAGTACTTATTAATAAAATATACGTCCTGGACTGATTAAGAACTCACAAAACAACAAAACAATTAATATTAATGCAAAAATTGATCCATAAATAATATGGATATATTTAGTGATATACTTTTAATCCTGCAGTTTATTTCTCTAAAATGCTAGGGTGCTGACTCTGGAGCAGAGATGTATAAAGTACTGGAGACCCATACTTAAGTAAAAGTACAAGTGCTCTATCAAAAAGTGACTTGAGTAGAAGTAGAAGTGCTCTTTAATCACCATACTTAAGTGGAAGTACAAAAGTATTCAACATTTTTTGTACTTAAGTATTGCAAGTAGTTTATTTCAAAATTTACTACTCAAGTACTGAAAGTAAAAGTACAAGTATTGTGTAATGTAGTTATTAAAGAAGGCAGTCAAAAGACATCATATTGTTTTGTTTATTTTAAATATCTTTGGGGCACTTGATTAAGCAGAATGAAAAGAAACATGGCTTACGATACTGTTTTTCTCTGTAAATAATTTCTATGGTACAAGAATTCACATCGTCAGGCTCTTTTACCAGAAAATCACTTCACTGATGAGATAATTCAGCATGTTCATTCATACTCTCTCTCTCTCTCTCTCTCTCTCTCTCTGTGCGTGTGCGCATGTGCCTGAGCGAGTGTGTGGTGAGCGAGTGTTGGGAAAGTGCGGTGAGTTTGAATGGTTCTCTTTCTAACTTTTCTTTCTTTGTTTGTTGTTTGTATAAGTGTGCTGTTGGTTAGTGTTTGTGAGTGTAGTAAGTTTACTCCCGGCGTGTTTTGTTGCCGGGAGGTATGGCGTCGTCAGGAGACGCAGATTGTGAAAGTTTGACTCGGCGTCATGGAATTAAAATCATGTGTAAGGCCAGTGTGGAAGATTGTATTCTAGCGGTTGGCGAAGTAGTGGGATGTTCATCGGTGGTTTCAGCTTCTAGGATGAACAATGCGGTTGTTTTGTTTTTGAACACGATAGAAAAAACTAATGAGATTGTGCAAAAAGGAGTGGTGATAAATGATGAACTCATACCTGTACTTCCTCTTAGTAGTCCATCCAGGAAAATTATTGTGTCAAACATACCTCCGTTTGTTTCCGATGCATGCATTACAAAAGAATTATCTTCTTTTGGCAAATTAGTTTCACCGATCAGGAAAATAGCTCTTGGGTGTAAATCACCCATGCTTAAACATGTGATGTCTTTTAGAAGACAAGTTTATATGATTCTGAAAGACAACAATGACGAATTAAACCTATCGTTTAATGTCAAAGTAGATGGGTTCAATTACACCATTTACGCAACATCCGAGAGCATAATGAAGTGCTTCGGGTGCGGAAAAATTGGGCATTTAATTCGATCGTGTACAAGTGGAGGTGAGACAGGTCAGGGAGACGTACAAGGCGAGTCTTCTGCGGCTGCGTCTGTCGCGGCTGATGCTGCGGTCTCTGAGGAGAGAGGCGGGGGAGGTGCGGTGGCTCCTACTATGGCAGAGGTAGTAGCAGGCTCGTCTGCTGTTCAAACCTCAATTAATTCTAAGGATGACACAAGTAGACAAAAGGCAAATTTTTCCACAGCTGGAACAGCTAAGGAAAGTACAGGTGAAGGGATAGTGGAAATGGAAATTGAACCAGAGCAAATCTTTAAAGTTCCTAATAAAAGAAAAAAAGTCAGTGAAAACAAAGTGATCAAACAAGCAAAAAAAGACAAGAGTAAGGCTGATTATATAATATCAGATAACGATGCTGATTCTTCTGATTCCAGTTCTTCAGTTTATTCCTTTTCATCGCAAAATGAAAGTGAAAGTCAAACACAAAGATATACGGCTGAGGGAATCAAGAAATTTCTGAGGGAAACAAAATTTTTACCAAACGTGGAGGCTGAGGATTATTTTGAAGATGTTTCTGCTTTCGTGAAAGATGTAAAGATTCTGACTAGAGAAGGTGCATTCATAGACACAGAGGTTTATCGTCTAAGGAAATTAGTGGGTAAAGTAAAGAAAAAAAACCTCCTTAATGATGAAAAACCAGATTTGGTGTAATTTGTTCTTGGTTAAGGTTGCAGTATTTCTGATTGTTTCTTTTATTTTTAAAACATCATTTACTATGAGGGTGTTTAACATTGGAACTCTCAATTTAAATGGTGCTAGAGACAGTCAGAAAAGAATGTGTTTATTTGAATTCATAAAAATGAAACGCCTAGATGTCACGTTTATTCAAGAATCACATAGTGACAATCTTAATGAAATAAACTGGAAGAAAGATTGGGATGGTCAGATTTTTATGAGCCATTTGGCTTACAACAGTGGAGGAGTAGCTGTTTTGTTTTCTAAGACAGTGTCTCCACTGTCTGTTGAAACAGAAGAAATAGTTAAAGGCCGTTTTTTGAAAGTTAAAGTCAAGTTTGAACATGCAACAATGGTGTTTTTAAATATTTATGCTCCTAATAAAGGAGCTGAAAGAATAATTTTTTTAAAGAAGTTTTGTGATGTTATCAATAATGTAGATTCAGAAGATTTATTGTTTTTAGGTGGAGATTTTAATTGCACAGAAAATGATAAAATGGATAGAAATCATTTAGAACCACATAATGCTTCGCAGAAAGAAATGAAGAATTTAGTACAAGTTTGTGATTTATGTGATGTTTGGAGAAATGTACATTTAAATGATAGACAATATACTTGGGTACATAGCAAAGATAACCAAATTTCTATGGCAAGACTTGACAGGTTCTATATGTTCAAGTTTCAAATAAATTATGTCAAAGATTGTCGTATAATTCCTGTTGGGTTTTCTGACCACTGTTCGGTTATTTGTAAGATTTTTGTCAATTCGGTGAAAGTAAAAAGTGCATACTGGCACTTTAATACATCACTTTTAAATGATGAAAATTTTAAAGAATTTTTTTCTGTTTTTTGGGAAAATTTTAAAAAACAAAAACAAATGTATTCTTCACTGCAACAATGGTGGGATTGCGGGAAAATACAAATTAAACAGTTATGTAAAGAGTACACTTTTAATGTTACTAAAGAAACAATGCGAGCAATGAAAGAGTTAGAAAAAAGTATAACAGAACTTTTAAATACAACAGCTTCTACAAATAATAGCACTGATTTTGAAGAAAGTAAAACTAAAAAAGATTTACTTGCAGATTTATTGAATGTAAAAGCAAAGGGTGCTTTAATTCGTTCTCGGTTTCAAAATATTTCAGAAATGGATGCACCTTCAAAATTTTTCTTCAATTTGGAAAAAAAGAATGGAAAAAGCCGATTAATACATTCACTAAAGTCTGAAACAGGAGAAGATATTACAGATTCTAGTAAGATTCGCAAATATGCAGTTAATTTTTATTCATCTTTATATAAATGTGAAGTATTACAGAGGGATGTTGAAAACTCAGTTTTTTTTGAAAATCTCTCTAAAGTTGATGATGAATCCAATGCAATGCTTGAGCTGCCTATATCACAAGATGAATTATATACAGTAATGATGAGCATGGAAAATGGCAAATCGCCTGGCATTGATGGAATTCCTGTTGATTTTTATAAAGTTTTATGGCCAGTGATTGGTGAAGATTTGTTTTTAGTTTTAAATGACAGTTTAAATAAAGGATCATTGCCTTTGAGTTGTAGAAGAGCAGTTATTACTCTTTTACCCAAAAAAGGAGATCTTCAAAAAATAGTTAACTGGAGACCTGTGTCACTTTTGTGTTCAGATTATAAAATTTTATCAAAGGCTTTAGCTGTAAGACTAAGTAAAGTACTGGACCAAATTATACAGCCTAATCAAAATTACTCTATACCAAATAGATCAATTTTTGATAATATTTTTTTAATTAGGGATGCGTTAGAAGTTGCTAAATTATTTGGTATTAATTGTGGATTGATCTCATTAGATCAAGAGAAAGCTTTTGATCGTGTTGAACATGAGTATTTGAAAAAAGTTTTAAAGGTTTTTGGTTTTAGTACTCATTTTATAAAAATGATTGAGGTAATGTATAGTAACATTCAAAGTGTACTCAAAATCAATGGTGGTTTAAGCGCTCCTTTTGATGTACAGAGAGGTGTTAGACAGGGTTGTGCTATGTCAGGAATGTTATATTCCATTGCCATTGAACCTCTTCTACACAGAATAAGAGCGGAATTAAAAGGTTTTTCTATACCCCACGGTAATGCTCAAGTGCAACTTTCAGCATATGCAGATGATGTTATTGTTTTTATAACTAACACTGATGATGTAAGAAGACTGGAATGTATTATTAACAATTTTAAAAAGATTTCTTCTGCTAAAGTTAATTGGGAAAAAAGTGAAGCACTTCTCATAGGTGACTGGAAAAGAGACCCTCCCTTATTACCTGGAGGATTAAAATGGAAGAGGGGTTTTTTAAAATACCTTGGAGTTTACCTAGGTGAAAGTGACTTTGTTCAACAAAACTGGAACGGATTGCTTGAAAAAATTCAAAGTCGTTTACAGAAGTGGAAATGGTTGCTCCCACAACTTTCTTACAGAGGACGAACACTCATTATTAACAATTTGGTGAGTTCCTCTATGTGGCATAAACTTGCTTGTGTTGATCCACCTGCTGGACTCTTACCAAAAATTCAAGGAGAACTGGTCAACTTCTTTTGGGACAATTTGCACTGGACACCTCAAAGTGTTCTGTTTCTGCCAAGAGATGAAGGTGGCCAAGGGTTGGTGAATCTTGTGAGCAGGGGAGCCACATATAGACTACAATTCGTTCAGAAGTTGTTGTATGGGCCTGAAAATCTCGTGTGGAGGCCCTTAGCTCAATGCATCCTACGTGGAATAAATGGCTTGAATCTTCATGCGTCACTTTTTTTGGCAGATAATGTGCATCTAGATCTGACTGGAATACCTTCTTTTTACAAAAGTATTTTTAAAGTATGGGGACTTTTTAAACATTCGCGGGCAGATTCAACAACATCTCTTTTCTGGCTGCTTGAAGAACCAGTACTTCTTGGCAGTCGCCTTGATGTAACAAAAGATGATACCCCAGGACTAAAAGAATTGCTTATTTCCAACAAAATGACCAAACTAAGAGACATTGTTGACAAGGCGGGTTTTGGACTAAGAGATGCAGAAAATGTTGCTTTATATATGGGAATTAGATCGGTGAGGTTTGTTACAAAATTTTTGAATGTTTTGAAAAGTTTTTTAAATGAAAAAGAAAAAAATTTAATTGAAGGTTACAGTCAAGGTATTATTTTCCCTAATGATCAAGATTGTTTCCCAGACATTAGACTTACACCTAAGATTGAAAATTCTGGGATTAATAGTCCATTGTTATGTTTTAAGGAAAATGGGAATGTTGATTTTAGTACAGTTAAAGGGAAAGTGCTTTATAAAAATATTGTGAAACTAAATAATAAGTGTACTTTAAAAGAGAGATCTGACACTGTGTGGAGAGATAAACTGTGTTTAGCAGAAGAAGAAAAACCAGAATGGAGATTATTGTATAAACCACCATTGAATAAAAGATCGGGGGATTTGCAGTGGAGAATTTTACACGGTGCTATAGCTGTTAATGCATTTGTGACTAAAATAAATTCTAGTGTGAGTGATCAATGTCCGTTTTGTTTAGAAAGGGAAACAATTTTTCACTGTTTTATGTATTGTAAAAGACTTGCTCCTCTGTTTGATCTTTTAAATGTTTTAGTTTCTTTACTTGGTTTTTTATTTACGAAACAATGTTTTATATTAGGTTTTAAATATAAAAGACAAAACAAATATAAATGTCAATTATTGAATTTTATTTTTGGTCAAGCAAAATCAGCTATTTATATTACAAGAAAAAATGAAATAGAAAAGAGGAATGGTAAAAACATTGTAGTAGTTTTTAAAAACCTAGTAAAATCAAGAATTATTGTTGATTTTAATTACTATAAAATGATGAAAGCAATTAATGTGTTTAAAATTGAATGGTGTTGCGATGATGGCTTGTGTTCTGTCATTAATGAAGAGCTGTTTTTTATAAATGAATTGATTTGAGCTGTAAATCAATTGTTAAATAATTGCTTGTTAATAAAAGGATTTGTAAAATCAAATCTCTCTCTCTCTTTTACACACACACACACACACACCTAAATGTACACTCTTACACATTCATACACTCTCACACACAGTTCTCACTCTATCTCTCTCTCTCTCTCTCTCTCTCTCACACACACACACACACACACACACACACACTTTTGTGAATTGTGGGGACATTACATAGGTTACAATTGTTTTTATACTCTACAAACTTTTGAATGCTCTAACCCCAAATCCAATCTCTAAACCCAACCCTTACAGGAAATTATGTGTAGTTTTACTTTCTGAAAATAAAAAAATATTTAGTGTGATTGAATTTTATACATAATGTCCACATAATTCACCATCTCCTCCTAACATCTGTGTAATACCGATGTTGTTATACATATACATGGGCGCACACACACAAACACGAAATTACACTCTTTTACACTCTCATACACACACACTCTCTCTCTCTCTCTCTCTCTCTTACACACACACAGACGCACACACAGGTACAATCACACAGTTTCTCTCTTACATGCATTATTCACTCACACACACTCACACTTTGGTAGTTTTGAAGTTTGATTGGTTAATACCACAATAAACAGGAGTTATGTCTTCTGGAAGCAGTCGTGAAACTAAACTAAACAAGCAAACTAAATCCTGTTGCACTAATTCACTTGATTTTGATTTTATTGTAAAAAAAAAGAAAAAAGAAAAACAGGAAAGTGTGTATAGTACTGTGTTAAAAGAAACTCTAAAATACTTTATGGCTTATGGCTATGGTTTAGTATTATTTTTTTAAAATTTTGATTATGTTTTTAATTAAATTGGTCTTGCACTTATTGCTTTTATATTGCATAAATATATTGCTTTTGTCTTGGTGTGACAGTTATAGGGTTATTTTTAATACAATTTTGTTCTTTAATACAGCAGTCACATATATGAACTGTACTCTTAATTTGACCTGCTTAAAGAAAGCACTCTTTCTGAATGTATCAAACAAAACTCATGCACAGAAGACAGCATGAGCATTTACAGCTAATAAACTCATGTCAATATTATACCGCCTGCTTTTTGAGCGCTGACAGGCGAGGTCTTATGATGATTGGTTATTATCTTCATCTGCTCAACAGAAAGGGCTTTAGAAAAGAAGCGCTGTTCACCCATGGCGGGAAGAATAGCCGGTTATCACAGGTAATAGACACAGTGGAGAAAACTACATCAGGCACGCTCGTGTCTGGATGGATCGACAGCTTTAACAGCCAAGAAAAGAGGGAAAGTTACCTTACAAACAGGCCAGCGGGTCAAATGTCCAAAGTGAGAAAGAGAGAGGCAGAGGTGAAGTTTTACAACATTTCTCCCTATAGTAAATTAGCGGCTCGTGTGCCGCCTTCACTCGCGCCTCCGTCCTCCGCAATAGTATTGCGACATCGCGCATAGGAGATAAATGACGTCATCACGTAATCACCGGTTATGACCTATTACTGAACTGATATCGATCATTTTGACACCCCTAGTAACGAGTAACGATGCATCACATAAAAAATCTATCGGAGTAAAAGTATTAAACTCATGGAAAATATGTACTTAAGTAAAAGTGGAAGTAGGAGAAAAAAATAACACTCCAGTAAAGTACAGATACTGCCTTTTAGTACTTAAGTACAGTAGTGAAGTAGTTCTACTTCGTTACTATACATCTCTGCTCTGGAGTGGTTTGAAGCTAAAAGATAAATCACACACAACAAACACTTTCACTGGTCACTTTTTTCACTCTTTCAATTGGAACTTGCAGTTTTTATTGAGCAACTCAGTAGTTTTCCATCATTATAATTGTTTTGATATTAACATCCCAGCCGCCACACGACCGACCTTCAACGTTGAAATATGGTTGAAATAAGGTCAGATGTGTTTTGAACGTTGAAATAATGTTGATAGAACGTTTAATGTTGAACGGTTGAAAAACAGCCTGCATATGACAAGGCTTCAACGTTGAAATGTGGTTGAAAATACGTCAGTTGTTTAATGTTGAAACAATGTTGAATGATAAATGGTTAAAAAAAGTTACAGAAATCCTTGTACAAATCAACGTTGACATTTTTTTATCATGGTCTGTATGTTGAATTAACGTCATGGCTTCACCCAATATTCAACATGTTTGGTTACCATGGTATCGGAGGACTCGGCGCACGCGGCCACGCGCAGCGCTTCACTTCACTTAATTACGAACACCTGACCTGCAGTGCAGCAGAATTCAGAGGTAAGCGTGTTTTTAGATGCTTTAATGTTTTATTTACCCCCCGATTTTGTTTTACACACAGTGTATCTTAAATGTGACTTGGTGTAGTGTTTCGAATTTTGAAGCATTTAAAACTTTCCAGTTTGTTTTTAGTCTTGTTTGCGCTCCGGTGACGCAGCTAACCTCAAGGTAATGTCAAATGTTTAACGTTAGTCTAAATGAGCGTTTTTATGGCAAATTCAAAGCGATAAACTCCAAACGCAGTTTAAAGTTACTGAGCAACGTTATAAAACAATATCCATTTTATACGCTGTATTATTAGTGTTATTATTACAAAGTGAACTGCTGTCGTTTCACTGTTGTTGTTGTTTTTGCTTTTAGACATGTAACTTACTCCAGAGACGCACTAACTTGCACAGCATTAAATGGAAAAGGCTTTGTCCATGTAAGTTTACTTTACCTTTAACAAAGCTATCTGTTAAATCTTCTTGGTGCTTTGGTTGGTGATTTTCTCTTTCTAATCTGTTTGTTTATTGATTGTTAGGCCATGTTGTGATATTATATTGTTATATTGATATTATTATTGTGAAATCATGTTGTGATGTTATACAATGTGACAGTATTGGGGAACAAATATGTATTTAGTGAGAAATTAATGCTTAAATTACACTTTGTATAGTAGCAGATAAAAGGTGTAATGGGTTTTAACTTTCTGATTTTTCTGGAAGGTCCAGTTGAGGGGCATCAAGAACACGCAGATAGCCTACCTGTGTCAGCCTGGACAGACTGCAGTTCTGCTACTCCATGCCAAGGCTTTTGTATGGATGTCTTGACTACTACTGTGTTCTCTAAAGGTATTACTGGAGCAAAACAACAACACCCGTTACAGTAAAATTTGTATTAAAAAAAATAGTGATACATGTGTAGCAGGTCCAGTACATGTGATGTCATTAAGAAGTTGTTTTTATTAAATGTCATTAAAACAAATAAATAAACATGCTATTTAAATAAATCTAAATATTAAAAACTTGAGGATTAAGATGACAAATGAAATGCATCATCTGTCTTGCGAAAAGGGTCTACTTAAGAATTCTGGTCTTTTCCAACTTAAAGGGATAGTTCACCCAAGAATGAAAATTTACTCACATTTTACTCCCCAAATGGTTTAAAACCATTATGAGTTTATTTTGTTGAACACAAAAGAGGCTATTCTGAAAAAAAAAAAACTAAAAACCTGTAAACATTGACCTCCATAGTAGAAAAAAATACTATAGAAGTCAATGGTTGAATAGATTTGCAGCTTTCTTCAAAATATCTTCTTTTGTGTTCAACGTGGTCAGTAAATGACGACAGAATACAAATTTTGAACTATCCCTTTAATTCTCTGTCCTACATGCAGACTTTTGCAGAAGTGCTACTCCTTCTAGAGTTTTTCTCAACCATGTCTAAAAAGCTTTAAACAGCTTTTACAGTACATATAATGGTTTACAACAACTTGTAATTATTAGATGTGTTGAATGTTTCATGATTCTTTACTGCAGCCTTGGTTAAAAAAATAAATAAAAGCAATTTTTTCGAGAATCTGAAATTTGAATTCTGGAAATGCTGGCACCGGTGGTAGCGAAGGGCTTCCTGACGATATCACACCTAATTCTTCACTTCTCTTAGTTAGGAATATTCAGATGGATGACTCAAAATTATTGAGTGTGGCGATATTATAGGACTAATTTGGATTCAATAAAAAAATAAATATTTGAATTTCACTTTGTATAATAGCTGATACCAACTTAGTTGTAACCTTGTATTTCATTTATTGCAGGTTTTCTGGAGGCTCCATTTGAGGGCATCAAGGACATACTGATGGCCTAAACCAGTGTCAGCCTAGACAGACAGGCATCTATTGCAGTTCTGCTACACAAGACCAAACTCTCTGCTTTTGTATGGATGTCTGACTAGTACGGTGTTCTCTAAAGGTATAACTGGAGCAAAACAATAGCATCCGTTACAGTGAAATTTGTGTTCATAAAAGATAGTGATATGTGTAACAGGTCCAGTACATTTGTCATAAAGGTAAAATCACAGTAAGTACTGTAAAAATAACTTGTTTGCCTTTGCCACAACAGGTCATGGTGTGTGCTTACTGCTCGTAGTAAACACACGCTGATCTGATGAGGGAGAGATATACGCAAACACAATTGTATTTAATGTTTTGTTTTGCCTCACTAAAGTGTTGTTGGAGCTTGGTATGTTCACAGTTGAAATCACTGAAGTCACATGGAACGTTTTGACAATGTGTTTTGTGCCTTATCTTGACAATGACCATCTTGGGACCATTGCTGTCTGTAGAGGATGAGGAGCATTTAATCTAAAATATTTTAGTTTGTGTTCTAAAGATTAACAGGACTTGTGGGATGACACAAGTAATTAATTACAGAACCTATATGAACACTTAATGTGACATGTAATAGTGAAATAGTGGTCCTACATTCACAAATGTGAGCCATTATTATAAGACCCATGTGAACATGCAATTTTTATGATACTAATAATAATAATGGAATAACAAATTGCTTTTACTGTTGTGTTTGTGAGAGAGAATCAAACCATATATTCTACACATTTTCTTGATGATTTACTGAAATATTTGTCTATGTTCCACTGTCACAGGTGCTCAGTTTTGCTGCAGTAATGCTAAACACAATAGATGTACTTTATACAAAAAAAAAAAAAAAAAAAAAAAACTAAATATTTAGCATGCAGACCTGCAAAGTGAAGGAGTAATGTCAGGTTAAGATTATAGCATGAGTTTTCACTATTGTGAATGTGAAGCCATTCATTCACAATGAATTGGAATAGCAAACCTCATTATTAATTTTGTAGGAAACTCACCTGGTGTTTGAGAAATAAATATGTATTTAACTGCTAGACTGATATAGATGTTTTAGTGTTTTACACTTGATTCTTTGTCCCCAGTGCCATCTTTTACCTCTATCTGTTTCTATCAATCTATAAAACCTCAAACAGATGTAATGTATTTCACTTGTGATTCTTAGTTGTGAGTGATGTTTTTTATTTTATTTTTTTACTGCAGCCACTTTAAAAATGGGTATTTTGTAAACTTTGTAAACAGAATTGAAGCATAGTTTAGTTACTTAGTTTAATTTAGTTAGTATCTGTCTTTCTGAAGACGGTAACACTTTACAATAAGGTTGTATTAGTAAGTGTTAATGTATTTACTAACATGAACAAAGAGCAATGAAGCATCTTTCATATAAAGAAAGTACAGTTTATGTCAGCTCAGTGCATTAATGTTAACAAGCATACATTTTGATTTTAATAGCATCAGGACATATTTCAATTAATTAAATGATTAATAAATGCTGTACAAGTATTTGTTCTTTGTTCATGTTAGTAAACATTAACTTTAATTCATGAAACCTAATTAAAAAGTGACTATTTAATTGTATGCCTTTTTTCTGTATTTGAGTGTACAGCATGTATAGTAACCTGCATGGTTTTAATGAACTATGTATGCTGTAAATGTTGCTGTATATTTAGAATAATTGAAATAATGAGGTGTGAATTAAATAAATTGATACACAGACTAAGTTGTGTATTTGTGTCGTGTATTTTTAATTAGTAAAAATTTGTTTGCTATTTTTATGGACTTTGCGTTGTATGTAATTCCTATTTAACTTACGTTGAAATGTATGACGGTGAAACAACGTCACGGTATCAACGTTGATCCAATTTGCAAAATCGAAAGGTAATTCAACCTTCATTCAACGTCTACAAAACGACCACAATTCACCCATGAAGAAGGTAAGAGTGAAACAACGTTGTGATTTCAACGGTGAATCACCGGTGGTGGTCCGACGGTGAAACAACGTCACTATATAAACGTTGATCCAATTTGCAAAATCGAAAGGTAATTCAACGTTGATCCAACCATAGACCTGACGTTGATTCAACGTTGAATCACCGTTGAAATGCCGGCTGGGATATATCAAAATCTCTTTTTAATAAATATTTTTTGTTTCATGGTAACTTCTGTGATCTTTTTCATATCAGTCAAACATCGTACAGCATTATACAGTGACAAACCAAAGACAAACTAATGACAAATTAAAAACACTCACCTCCTCTTTCTTCAACCATGTGGGACATGGACAATCTCCTCCAACCTGCAATAAAAAAAATATAATAAAAAAAGCAGATAAAATAGGAAAATACATTTAAAACAAAGTAAATAAATAAAAATGTTAATAAAGGAAATAATTAAATAAAAGGAAGTAAATAAATAAAAGGAAAAATGAAGTGAAAAGCACAACACAACAAATGTTTAATGAAATAATCAGAAAACAAGAACGGAATAAAAACTGATTAAAGATGTGCTCTTTATAATTAGTCTTCTCTAGGAAATCCTCGAACAGCTTCAGAAATCTCAGGATTCGCACAGAAATACTCTGCAAAAGTCGCCTCGTCTCTCAGACAACAGATTGCGATGGGTTTGGGTTGTTTTTTTGTGCAGACAGAACTTATATCATAACACGATCAACGAACTTCACCGATCAAAGCGCCATCTTGGATCCTCCCGCGGCCTGCGCCCCCCTCCCTCTCCCCCACCACCGATGACGAATAAAAAGAACGAATTCGATTGCCGTTACGTCACTGGTCAGAATTCAGAATTTACTCAGAGTGACAAACGAACGAGTACAGTGAACATTGATTTAACGACTTTAGCGACTTGTTTTGCATCTCAAATGGCAAATAACACGTCAGCTGCGTTTTTTAATCGAGTTAATACGATCACGACTGAGTTTGTCAACGAAAATCATCAAAGTGACACGATGGCTTCTCCTTCACCTTCTACCGTGATGAGAAGCCCAACAGGTGAGATGAGAGTTTACAAAAACTGTGTATTCCCACGTATTATTTAATAATACAGTAAATTATGAAGTAAAATGTAAAATAATAATAATATATCGCCATGTAAGGTTATTAGTGTAGCAAATATGCAACGTCTCTTCATTGTAATGTTTTTTTGTGTGTGTAGTTATGGTTTTGTATATTTTTGTGATAGAGCCCTGCTCTTATATGTAATGACATTCTGGTTTTTAAGTTTCTCCTTTCCACTCAACAGAAATTGTGCCTTGTTAATGTATCTGATAAAAAATCATTTTAATTTTACTTTAATTTAAATCCTTTGTGTAGATCTGCACTGTAATTTTCTTAGTTTTTGATGGTGTGGAGGAATATTTGTTATATTTTAGCAAACTGAGTGAGAATATTATATTTAAGTCTTTATTTGTTCAAGCAGGGATGAATTAATACAATTGAGGTAAAGTTGGTTTTATATTCTCACATTCTGACTTTCTCCTTAATAATAATATAACAGAAAAATATTTTTGCTAAATAGTTGCTTTTAGGATTTTTCCTGATGTCTAATATGGTCTTATGACTTACCGACTATTTTTCAGCTTGTGTTTGTCATTTTACATCATAGAAATGATTTGCAACTCCACATAATTAATTTTAGTTTTCAAACATTTTCTATTATAGTTATACATTTATTATTGTTGTTTCTTTTGTGTGATTGCCTTTTATATGTCTAATTTACAGCACGTTGTCTATTTTAAACCTGTGATTATAGAGTTTTCTAATATTTCCCTGTTCATTTTCTTTATTTCAGAAAACACAGAGAAAAGGAGGAAAGGGAATAAAGCCTCTGCTTTCTTTAAGAGAGCATGGAAGGCTGTGAAGCGCCCTTTCCTTTGCTGTGACCGGAACAGAGTGGTTCCCTTTGAACCACGGTCAGATGTCGATGATTGCGAGCACCTGCCTGTTCCAGGTCCCTCCAGGACCGTCGCAGCACATGCAGACCTTGAGCCGGTGTGGCAGCCAGGCCAGGTCTGTGAAGATCTTCAGCCGTTGAGTGTTCCGGGCCCCTTCAGCATCAAGCAAACAGCAGATGTGCCGAATGCAGATCCGGCCCGTCCAGAGTCCTCGATGGCCCTCACAGGTCATGTTGATACTGAGCTGGTGTTTCTGCCAGGCCAGGTCTGGGAAGATCCTCAGCCAATCAGTGTCCATGACCTCTCCAATATTAAGAACATGACGGATGCTGATTCGGCCTGTCCTGAGTCGCCTTCGTCTGTTCAAGACCCCTCTGATATTGATGGGACTGATGGTGAGTCATCCTGAATGTGGTTCATTTTATTTCTGCCGTCTGTTATTTTTTATGCTTTGTTGTTTTTAGCTTATAAATCAGACAGTGTCATTTGATGTACTGTTGGTTGTGTATTAATACAGTGCTAAACATATATGAGTGCACCCCCCACAAATCTCTCATTTAAATTCAGATTTTCTATAGGAGGCTTTATAATATTATATTTGTGCATGTACATTAGTTTAGTAAGAACTGAAGCCAAATCTGGAGCTTATTTAACAAAATAACTAAATAATGTTTCAAAAATTAGTAGCCCAAATGTATATGTTCAGGGAAAATATTAAATTAAATTTTCAAAATTAGCAAAAATCTAAGGGAAACAAAAATATTGACAATTTTGTTGAAATGTTGTAGTTTGTAAATTTTGCAATATTTTGCATGATATTAATTGTTTTTAATCTATTATCTTTCCATTTCTAAAGATGTTCTGTGACTAAATTATTATTTTAATAAATAAATCTGTTTGATAAATCTGTTTTGTTCAAATGCACCAATATATATTACCCAGATTCACTGAGAAATGGATAAAAATATAAATTTTCTAAAAGGGGTGTACTGCATATATGAATATGCTGAGCGCTGTAGCTGCAGCTCTGTTCATGGAGATGTTTCTGTTTGTTTTCTTCATTTTAGAAAAACCCAAGAAAGGAAGGAAAGGCAAAAGAGTCTCTGCTTTCTTCAAGAGAGTATGGAAGGCTGCAACGCGCCCTTTCCTGTGCTGTGACACAGATGTAGTCCAGCATCTTACACCACAACCTGAGCCTGAGCCTGAGCCTGAACCTGAACCTGAGCCTGAGCCTGAACCTGAGCCCGAGCCCGAGCCCGAGCCCGAGCCCGAGTCCGAGTTCGAGTTCGAGTCTGAGTCTGAGTCTGAGTCTGAGTCTGAGTCTGAGTCCGAGTCCGAGTCCGAGTCCGAGTCCGAGTCCGAGTCCGAGTCCGAGCCAGAGTCAGTTCTTGAAGAGCCTAAAGAGGCTTCTGGGCTCACTCTTGGTAAGTGATCATTTCCTTTTATTATTATAAATTAGTAATCAGTTTACTCCTGCAATTCTGATGGAAGTTTCTGCTTTCAGCTCATTGCATTAGATCCAGATTTAAAGGATTCGAGTCATTTATTTGATCTGTTTCATACCAGACAATCCAAGTAAATCTCCCTGCTGTTTTTCTGTGTTTCAGGATCTAGGGTGGGTCTTTTTGAAGTGAAAGAACTGATTGGAGAAGGAAGTTTTGGCAAGGTGTATCTGGGATCTCACGTATTTAATGAGAGAACAAAGGTAGAGAACTATTTTTCAAATTCAGTCAACATTTTCCTCCTGATTACTCAATATAAATCATTTGTCGGCTTTCATTTCATTTGTTGTTGTTTTTCCGCAGGTTGCCCTGAAGTACATCAAGAAGCGTGAACAGGACCGTTATCTCGACGTTGTAAGTTGAACAGTTTACACAAAAGTAAAAATGTGCTGATCATTTGCTCATCCTTCACTTGTCCCGTACCTGTCTGGACCACTTTAAACTGAACTCAAAAGCTGATATGTTGGAAACAGGGAGTCACTGACTTCCATTGTAGAAAAAGAAAATACTTATGAAGTCACTGCTTACTGGTTTATCAACATTCTTCAAAATATCTTCTTTTGTGTTCAGCGGAAGAAATAAACCCAGAGACTAGTTTTGAACACATAATTGTAGGGCTGTGGAGTTAATTAATATTCATTTAACATTAATGCAGATAAAAATGATCATTGCGTCATACACACAGACAGAACACACACATGTAGAGTCCTCTTTTAGCTTAAACTGCATGACTAAATGCTCAAATACAAGCAAACATGTGTCCAAACAGGAGCTTAGTGATTATTTACTTCATGAAGTTTTTGTTTCTGTACTTTGTGCCATTCTGCTTTGGTAATATCTTTGAAATCTGTTTTTTTTCTAGGATGGCCATTCCAAACCTGTGCTTGCAGAAGTGGCAATCATGCTTAAGTTGATGAAGGACCCACCTTGTCCCAGCATCATCACATTACACCACTGGATTAAGAATAAGAACGACTTCGTTCTCTTTCTGGAGTACGCCGAGTCATCCCAGAACTTGGCTTATTATCTCAGAAGTTCATTGGACATTGATGAAAACCACGCACGCCGGTTAATGCATCAGTTGATCCAAGCTGTCAAGTTCTGCGCTGAGCGTGGAGTTTTCCATGGAGATATCCACTCGGGGAACATCCTGGTGACTCAACCCCAATCAGAGCTCAAACTGATTGACTTTGGTTGTGCTCGGCTAATCACCAGCGAGCCTTTCAACAGCAGTGATTATCGAGGTGAGTGGGCATTTTGTGGGAGTTTCTTTGGTCACAGTATTGTCTTATGAAATGACTGAATTCTGAAAATGTCTCTCTTACAGGAGCCTTACTTTACACGCCGCCTGAGGTTCTGAGGGATCCCACATTCTTTCCTAACCCGGCATACGTCTGGACATTAGGCCTCATCCTGTATGAAATATTACATACACGATTGGCCTTTTACGACACGCATTCGATAATCATTGGAGACCTCCAGACAGACCTCACCTTATCTTTAGGTAAGCAGACTCTTCTGAACAATCTCAGCCTCAGTGACAGAATAAAATATGTCAGTCACGAATAGAAAAGGGTTCAATATAATGGTTACTGTAGATATTAAAGTCATTTCATTGTGAATGTTTTGTTATTTGATGTTGTAAGATTTAAACACGTTCATGAATCTTGAGTATGCAGACATATTTCACACTCTCTCTGTCACTTTTCAGATTGCCTGGACCTGATTTCCCAATGTTTGGTCCGCAATCCAGAGAAGCGACTGCAGTTACATCAGTTAGAAGAGCACCGGTGGTTCAATCCAACGAGCCCAAATCCTGTGCAGCAGTGAGACAAGAGGAGGTAGAGGAACACACCGAGCACAAAACTACATCTTCAGTCTTTCTTTGCTTCATGCTATTCCTGTTCTTTTCTCTTCTGCTCTTTTTAGAGTCACAAGTCTTATTTGACAGCCCTTCATATCACTGCTGAAATAACTTTGTGTTGTTTTTCTTCATTTTAGAAAACACTAAAGAAGCGAAGAGGAGAACAGCAGCATTTCCAGAAATTTCACAAGACTGTTAAAGTTATTAATTACTCCCTCATGTCATTCCAAACCCCTCAGACCTTACTTTTCAGTGTCAGTGTGTTGATGAGAGCTTTGTCCTGCACTGTATGTGTGTCCACTGCTGATGTTTACCTCAGATGTGCCCACGCTTTGTTTAAATGAGAGGAAGTCGCGCAGGCCTCTGGGTTAGTGACAATTAAACCACACTGAACTGAACTGAACTGAACTTTAACTCCAGTGCTGTCACAGTTTTCTCCTCTAAAGTGTCATCAAAGATCTGCTCAACTATTTTCTACCTCATTAATGAATCTGGTGTTCTGTCATAAGAGAGACTGATTGTTTTATAATTAAGTGTTCATGATTGTTTTGTAATGAATTGTTTTTTTAATTGTTTTGTGCTGAACTGCTTTTATGTATTGTTGGCTAATACGTCAAATAAAATCCTGTGAATCAAACTGAAGCTCTGATCATCATTTCTGTGAGTTTTCTAAATGACTCCTTACTCAATTAAAGAGAGAGTTCTCCCTCAACTATTTACTCACGTGTTTCTAAACCTATGAGGTTCTTTCCTCTGTTGAACACTGAAGAAGATACATATCTGAAAATCTGTAACCATTGATGTCCACAGTAGGAAAACAAATACAATGGATGTCAATAGTTACAGGTTTCCAGCATTTTTCAAAACATCTTCTTTTGTGTATAACAGAAGAAACTCATAGTAAGGGCTGAGTAAAAGATGACAGAATATTCATTATAGGGTGAAGCAATCTCTTTAACAAACCAGTAGTGCCATATACTGTGTTTACTATAATTTACTATGAGTCTGTTTAGCCAAATGGAAGCACAAGGAAGGTTTTACTGTTAGACAATATGTTGTTTTATATTACCGTATCATACTAACACAACAAATAGTGTACTGGGATGATCTTTTATTTAAACAGCAGAGTTTCAGACTGGACATTGTTAAACTGTAGTCTTAATTGACTAACAGTACACTGAGCAAAATAAAATCTCTGAAAATAGAAGTATAAATGTGTGCGATTGGACTCCAGTGTGCGATTGCAGCTTTTCTTTATCATGGTTAAAATGGTGAGTGAACATCACACAAGTGAACATTGTCAGATCTGTTGCTCATATATATTTGCCTCCTGGTACAGTCAAGATTGCAGACCAACTTTAGAGACTCCAAATTGTTCAAACTTTGACAATCCCAGTTTAAAGAACAGTTTAGACTTGAGGGTTGGAATTGAGAACCACTGTATAAATACTTGTTAGATGCCTTAGGACAGGGGTGTCAAACTCAGTTTCAAAAGGGCCGAAGCACTGCACAGTTTAGTTCCAACCCTGCTCCAACACACTTACCTGTAGGTTTCAAACAAGCCTGAAGGACTCAATTAGTTTGATCAGGTGTGTTTAATTAGGGTTGGAACTAAACTGTGCAGGGCTGCGGCCCTTTTGGAACTGAGTTTGACACCTGTGCCTTAGGAGGCCCTTGTTGGGTTCAGTGAACAGTATTGTGTTTTTGTCAGTGCGAATATTTTAATATTTTGTTAGTGTATTTTAAAAATCTAAAGCACATTCGTCCACAATAAACAACCTTTAATGAAATTAGAAGTTTCCAATGATGTTTAATAAGATTAAACAATATAATACTACACTAACACTAGAAAAAGAAAAACTACAAAAAACAATAAATAATTTGAATGTTTTATATGTTTATTTACTCTTTTTTACTTCTTGCGACTGTTTATACCTGTGATTTTAATATACTTTCTCTCATTTCTATTTTATTTTTTCAAAACGAGATGTGAGATGTACATATTTGTACTACGTTTGTACATATTTCATTACTATTTCATAATCAATGGGGAAAATGTCCAGCCTGAGCACCCGTCTGAGAACTTGGTCCTAATTTTTGTCGCTTGATCAACCCCGTATTCTACTATGCTGCATGCCTGATATACTGAATATGCCTCACACATCGACACATTCTTTGTATCTGTTACCTGTTTATCCTTAAAGGGTGACAGAAGTAAATGCTTGACTTGAGTTACGGGGGGCCGGCAGTGGGACCTCGCTGCGAGGGTTATGGTGGGTGGGAGTAGGGAGGCCCACTCATAGTCTATTTTAAACTATAGTTTGAAATAGACACCATGGTAACTGTTATGATTTAACTTTATGCAAAGAGCTTAGAATGACCAAGAGCAACAGCCCCGTTTTCCGATCGGCCGTCCATTGGATCTCATTGCTGTCGCGATGGAGCAGCTGCTTTGTTTTTATTAAATTTTTTCAAAAAGCGCGTTATTGTTTCCCAAATTGTAGAGTGTCACCTCTTGGTGATTCTATGCTCTTTGCTCTTTGTCTGACTGTTGTAATGTTTTGCTTTTGTTTTTCAGCTGAGCTGTTGAGCAAAGAAGGTCTATTGAAGACAACCGCGGTTTATATTCACGAGCGCGCGCATTATAATGTTTCCGGGTTGTTTTCTGAAAGTTTGTCTTGTTTGCATGTCAAACTAAATAAACTATACTCTTTCTAAACACCTGTCTCGTGTTTTATTTGTCCTCTACAGCAATGCACTGTCATGCAAGTCTGTTGAATGCATATGTATGCAACATGGTTTGACAATACAGGAGTCTAACAAATAAATGGTTGTTATAAATGTACTTTCATAAGTCAACATTTGGTGTAGGTAATGAAAAGTTAATCAAAGATGTTCTATGACATAAGGGTTATGTTATGGTTGTTTCATAACTATATTTATTATTATTCTGTATGTTTAAAACCAGCAAATTATACTATATATTTAACATGTCATGAACTTATGTTATTTAAAAAAATTGCTTAATAAAATGTCCTAAGACAAGAATGGGTGTTGTTTTGGTTTTATGTCAACCTACAGTAGGATTTAGGTTGACTACAGCAGGTATAGGCTACATACATCATAGGGTTTTTTTTAATGACCCAAATCAAGTAAAACGTCTCTTACTCAAGTACTTTTAATGCAAAAGTCAAATTTAAGTATATAAAATACAGTTCCCAACAACAAAATTTTATCTTGTGAAAAGACCAGTGTGGTGGTGAGAAAAAAAAGTAATATCAAGTTATATATTTATAAAAGAAGTCGAACAAGTTGTCATAATATTTAGTCATTAGGTTATGTGACCGCTAGATGGCGCTCAATTAAAAGGAGCGTTCATTTAAAAGGAGCGCTACCCTGTACTAAAATGGCGGCTCTATTGACGCATTCCTTCCAATAGACAACATCAGGGTAGGCGACATCCAAGGTATATATTTCTATGGGAGCTAAGTAGTATTCAAGTAATATCATGCTCAACTCTTATTACTCTTTTACGCTCTTTGAGAGTCTTGACGGGATTTCAGAATGATATTTAGGCAACTATGAAGTAGCACCGTCTGTGTAACTGTTACCATAGTTACACAATGCAGCATTTAGCTCGCTCGTAAACATCGCTGCCTGAGCAGAAGTTTTATCATTAGCCCTGACTGTCAGATGCTTGATAACGAATATAAGGTGAGTTATGGCTGGAGTGGACGCTGCCAGACGGGCTTTTTATTCATTTTGGCATGACAGGAGCGAACAAGGATACTAAAGAGTGACAGAGTCCACAAAACTGCTCTCTGGTTGCATTTCATTTGATGAATATAATCTTTTAGAGCTTCAAGTCTTGCCTCAGGTTTTCCCTCAGGTGTTTCTCGTCAGATTTGTCGTCTTAAGAAAGGCAGGCCCGTCGCTACGGGGGGGCAAAGGGGGGCTTTGCCTCTCAGAAAGAGTTTGTGCCCCCCCCCCCCCCCCCCCCCCGTCGTTACAACCTTCAGAACACACTTTTAAATATTTTAAAATATATGACATAGCAACTGAATTATGAAAATGGGGAGATTAAAGCTAGTCCTATTGTCCAGAGATCCGGTCCCTGCGTCAGGTCAGGTATGGAAGCATATGAGTAGCATAATTCAATTCAAAATGTAATATGCAAAATGGCAATGCAATATGTTAAATGGCAATGTATTTCTGTATTTGAATTTGCATTTTCCAAGACATATGAGCAATGTTTGGTGCAGAATGAAAATGTAAATTAAATTACATTGTTTGCATTTCTCATTTCAAACACTGTTTTAATATGTAAATTGTATCCACATTTTAAAGCTTTATAAGTAGCAAAATTAAATTGAAAATGCTATACACAAACTGAATTTGATGTGAATAAAGTAAAAGCAGAAACTGTAGCAAAATGATCATTTAAATGTTATTTGTCCTAAATGCATTTACACTCGCGTCTAGGAAATGCAGGATTACATTTTCAGCATAACAGCATGGGATGTGTGTAGCAAAATTAATTTTGAAATGTAATACACAAAACGATAATGCAGTATGTAAATGGCAGTGTATTTCTGTATTTCAGTTAGCATTTTCCAAGACATATGTGCAATGTTTGCTGCAGAATGAAAATGAAAATGAGAAAAACATAATGCATTTTCATTTAACACATCGCGACGAATGAAAGCCGATTTGAAATTGAAAATGCATTCTGGCCTGGCCACGCCCACAGACGGCCACCGTTGCTGCAAGGCAGGTTTTAGGTTATGTCGTCACAGCTGCAGCGAGGACAATTTGGGACATTTGGCAGCATAAACATGGCGAAGTCTGTTCCTCAGCGGCTTCGTGAAGCTGCACGAGCCCTCGAGCGTGAACTGGGAAATACTTTAGAAAAGAAATCACCTCCTAGCTCAGTAAACTTGGCCTTTTGATTTTCGCGCATGCAGTTTTAGGGATCATCTGCAAATTATAAGAATTATCAAATCATCAACAGAACCAAAACGCACAGTAACGCAAAGTAGAAAAAAATTCAGGAGATTCCAATAAATGGTTAGAGGCCAGACTGATTTAATACAGGTAGCAAAGCTACTATACCTCTAACTATATGGTACATACAATGCAGAAATAGGCAATAGCTCTTGTCATAAGCATACAGTACACATCAGCTAAAGCCCCTTTAGGTTCTGTCGATGTAATTTGCAGATGATCCCTAAAACTGCGTGCGCGAATATCACACCTTAAGCCAAGTTTACTGAGCTAGGAGGTGATTGGCTTTCTAAAGTATTTCCCAGTTCACGCTCGAGGGCTCGTGCAGCTTCACGAAGCCGCTGAGGAACAGACTTCGCCCTGTTTATGCTGCCAAATGTCCTCGATGCAGCTGTGACGACATAACCTAAAACCTGCCTTGCAGCAACGGTGGCCGTCTGTGGGCGTGGCCAGGCCAGAATGCATTTTCAATTTCAAATCGGCTTTCATTCGTCGCGATGTGTTAAATGAAAATGCATTATGTTTTTTTTCATTTTCATTTTCATTCTGCAGCAAACATTGCACATATGTCTTGGAAATGCTAACTGAAATACAGAAATACACTGCCATTTACATACTGCATTATCGTTTTGTGTATTACATTTCAAAATTAATTTTGCTACACACATCCCATGCTGTTATGCTGAAAATGTAATCCTGCATTTCCTAGACGCGAGTGTAAATGCATTTAGGACAAATAACATTTAAATGATCATTTTGCTACAGTTTCTGCTTTTACTTTATTCACATCAAATTCAGTTTGTGTATAGCATTTTCAATTTAATTTTGCTACTTATAAAGCTTTGAAATGTGGATACAATTTACATATTAAAACAGTGTTTGAAATGAGAAATGCAAACAATGTAATTTAATTTACATTTTCATTCTGCACCAAACATTGCACATATGTCTTGGAAAATGCAAATTCAAATACAGAAATACATTGCCATTTAACATATTGCATTGCCATTTTGCATATTACATTTTGAATTGAATTATGCTACTCATATGCTTCCATAGTCAGGTGCGCCCGTAAATAGCCTTTAAAACGCGCACACGGCGATGGAGGCGCACTCAACTAACAAGGGAGAAAAGTGGGTGACATGATAGGAGCAGCTTAATTAATTACATGTTTTGGTTAACTAGTTATTTAAACACAACTCTCTTGAGCTCTAAAAGAAAAAAAAAACCCATAAGAAATTTGCTGTTAAATTAATTTTAGCAGAGACGCAACTGCCAGTCATTTATTAGTTATTCGGGAAGATGTAGCCTAATAAAAATGTTTTAATAAAATAAATAGTTTACTGCAGAGTCCCACAGTAGGCTACACTATACATAATATTTTAATTTATTTATTAATATTATTATTAATATTATTACAATTAAGCTAAAATTGACAAAACGCAGAACCCTTTGAATGTTTGCTTTCATTTTGCTAAAAAGCTCACTTTCACAGTTGTGTAGAGAAACATCCCATTATGCAGCAGCAGTCAAGGTATAACACATAATAAATGCCTTTTGCGTTTAAAGATGATCGGCCTGCGAAGTCAAGTTTGCAGTGTTATAAAGGGAATAGGTGACGTGCTTAAGTGGATTTACCGCGGATCTACAGAGAAACCTCTCACATGCTCCAGGTAGGCAGAATGATAATCTTTTAAAAATATGTAATTTAGGCTATACTGCTATTTGCTTATGCAAAATTAAACAACATAAAATATATTGTAGATATAATTTAAGAGCTAAAATACAACATATGGAGTTTGTTTTGACTTGTAGCTCATGGCCCTAAAATGAAAATAACCTGAAAACAAGCTATTAAAAAAAGGCTTAATAAATAAAATAATTAATAAATAAAATGACGGGTAGGCCTAGTAACCTAATGGTTTATGATGGTTTACAATATCACGAAAAAAACACACTTATTATAGTCTAAGATAAATCTTTGTTTTTACATTTAAAATGAGGCTTTAGAGGGGTGTGAGGCTTTTAAAACCAGGCTGGTTTTAGAGGGGTTTTGGCCACTTCCAGGCTGGTTTCCAGCCATTTTCAGCCTGGTCTTAGCTGGTCAGGCTGGAAAATGACCAGCTAAATCCAGCTAAAACCAGCTTGACCAGCCTGGTTTAAGCTAGACATAGCTGGTTTTGGCTGGGCTCCCAGCCTGGCTAAGCTGGTCAAGCTGGTTTTAGCTGGTCATCTCCCAGCCTAACCAGCTGAGACCAGGCTGGAAATGGCTGGAAACCAGACTGGAAGTGGCCAAAACCCCTCTAAAACCAGCCTGGTTGACCAGCTAAAACCAGCCAACCAGCCTAGGCTGGTTTAAGCTGGATTTTTCAGCAGGGGTCAAATTTGGTATCATTTTTAGGTTTTTTTCTGGCTACACTAATGCCTTAAAATGTAACTAAGTAATTGTTTTAAATGACATTAGATTGTAACATTTAGCTTTTCCCTAACACTGATGTTGGTTGGGTAATAGGCTACGTGAAGCGGGATGACTCGGTTGAGCTGATTTCACTATATTTATTTACCGGTTAAATGAATAGTCTGATCGTGGGTCAGCTTGCATGTGTGGGCATAATTTGAAGTCTTTACCTAAAACTTTAAACATTCATATGCCTGTTATTTGAAATAAAACGAAAATAAGGAGAATAACATATGATTTAAAGCACTCGTTTGGCACTGAAGCCATGATCCGTCTGCATTAATAAGCGGTATGCATTACCATCGTTAATACAATTCGTAATAGCAAAACTGCATATTGTTATTACTATTAAAACGTAGCCTATATTACTGCCTTAGGTCAGTAACTTAAAGCAAAGTAATAACAAATGTGAATAAATAGCCTAAATAAAAGAAAAAAGAGACCAAAATCAGTCACCAGGTCTAGTGCCCCCCTATGGATTTAAAGTGCCCCCTCAGTTTTGACTTTCTGGCGCCGGGCCTGAGTGGGTCATTATCACTATAAAGTGCCCTCGATGTCCCACAAGATTGAGTCAGTACTATATGAACATAATGCGAAATAATGAAATTCTGATGTGTTAATATAATCGCTTAAAGCTTTACACACATGCAGGTCGAATTGTGTGTTTGAAATGTGCTTTTGTCAATGTTTGCCATATTCTCTGAAGCGGATTTTGCCATGTCCCATACACTAATCAGCCAACTTCAGTGAGTCTAAAAAGTAGGTAAATTAGATCAAATTAAAAAGATCTTTTTATATTCTTTAACAAGTTATTTGACAGTCATTTTAATAACTTTTATTTTGTTTATTATTCTTCTCTTTTTTATATAATACAGCCCTAAGCATTTGTAAATTTATGTGAATATCTGTAATGTAATTATTTAACTTCTTCTGAGAAAAACAAACAAACAGTATTATCAAGGTGTTTAACTTGAGTTGCTTTCAACATTACATTCACACCTCCAAAACAATGTACAATGTAAAGATTTGCATATTTTAACAAATTTAGTTTAACTTGAAGGACAGTCATTGTTGAGTTTGTCATTAATTTTCATATTGATAAAACCTAATTGATAACAGAAGAGATTTCACATGGTGGCTCACTGGTTTGCAGTAAAAACAAACTAACAACCCTTTTATATTTAACCTTTAATATTTCATGTTGTACCTGTTATTTTTCAAATGTTCCTCCATATTTAGTTCACTAAACTCACAGAGTTTGAAGGAAAAATTGCAAAAGGCACAAAATAAATTAGTACGAATAATTTTAAAAATGCATCCTAGGGCACATTTGCACAAAGAGTCTTTTAATAAATTAGGCATGTTAACTGTTAGAGTGTGTTCTTTAAAACTGGGAATGGTATGTAAAATGTTTATTAATGTGGTTCCTAGTTATTTGATGAACTATTTTTAAATGGTGAGGCAACAGCATTCATACAGTACTAGGGGTTGGGATTTTAATATTTGTTTATTTAAATTTAGAAGTTTAGTGAGGAAAAATATGTTTTTATATACAAATGCAATCATGTGAATCAAACTACCAAAATCAATCAAGGAAATAAAAAGTTTAAGGTTGTTCAAAAAAGCTACCAAAAGATGGTTGTGATGAGGATAATTAGTTTGCATGGTGGACGAAGATGTTTTATTTTATATGTTACTTGAGTGTGAATAGGGTTGCGGCTGGAAGGCCATTAGCTGTGTAGAACTTGTGCTGGATAAGTTGACTGTTCGTATAGCTGTGGCGACTGTTTGTTTTATGCAACATTGGTAATTTGAAACCATACATTACATATACATACAGTTTTTTTTTTTTTTAACAAAGTGTATGGAATACTTTTTGTACAGTTTGTCTAAAATCTGTCAAATAAAATTCAATTCAATTCAATTTAAATAAAGCCTTTGTCCACCCTGTCATGCCAATGTCCACCCTGTCATTTAGTTTTTTTTATGAAAATAAACAAATTATTTATAACCTCAGCAAAACATCTTGTGTGATTTCTTAATAAACCAATAAGAGCCAGTTAATATTGTTTGAAAGTATGCCAAACATTTTAGATCTTGGGTTTTATTTTGAAAAGAACGTGCATCGATTGCGTATTTTATTGGGAAATAAATGTTTTGTCTATTATTTCATTAACATAAATATACGTTTTCCCTAATCTAAAAAGTTGGGTTGGTAAAGGGATACATTGCCAAATAAACTTGCACTACTTTGAGTTTGTCCATGACAGGGTTACTGTTTATCTGCTTGCAGATTTAAAAAAAAAAGTGTAGGAGCTTGACCTACATTAATTTCTTACAGCCTAAGGTCTAATAAAAATTGGTTTATTAAATTATATTTATTAATTATTAAAAAGCCACATTGGAACGCAAACAAATAAAGCATTTGGCACTTTTATTCGTTCAAGTTAAAACTACAAACGAAATAACACTAGATTGTAATGATCGAATATATGGCATAAGTAAATGCTTTAAAATAATAATAACATTAAGAACATATAAACTTTAGAATAGAATCTCTCACACTGAAGCTTCACAAAAAAGAATAACGTTATGTGCGAGCTTGAACGTAGTCATCGGAGAGCAGAAACAAGCAAAACTTTTTTTTTTCTGTTTTAACGTTGACAAGTTTGTAGCAATATTTGTTTACAATACAGAATATGAATAACATTGTCAATTAAAATTAGATACGAGAGAGAAAGACAGAAGAAAAAAAAAGAGTAAAGAACATGATATAAACTTGAGGGTAAGACATTTAAGAATCATGAACAGTACATAAATTAAAGTCATTACAAAATGAAATAGTTCTGTTTGCTTTCTTATTTTTAGATAATGAATTTAATTGTAGGCTATATAATGACTAAATTCTTGCAAAAAAAAAAACAGGAAAATAGGGTTTAGTATTAGTAAATTTGCATTTGTGGATATGGAATTTACAAAGAAAATAAATAAAATTTATAACAAAACAAGCATTTCTCTTAGTAGGGGCAGATTCATAATAACCAAAAATAATTTCTTTAAAAGTAACCGAGACATCTTGTTGTATATTATCATTAATAAATAATCCAATATGTTTATAAAATTGTACAGAATTACACTTCCAAAATAAATGAAAAACAGTTTCAGTATGAAATTAACAAAATGAACATTTTACATCAATATTAGAATTAAACTTCAAAAATTGTTTTATAGGTTAAATTTTGTTGATCAATTTAAAAGACACTTCTTTGACCTTGTTGGTGAGAAAAAAGAAGCAAGCAAAACTCGTATTCACAAAACACTACGCAATCTTTGTCATGTGACTTTTTATCATGTGACCGGTAGAGGCTCTGAAGCGTTCCACAGGAATACATCTGTTTATCGAGTCCATTATTTTCTGCCTTTTTAATCATCCAGTACTTTCTGGTTTAAAAAACGACAGAAATGCGAGTTGATGAAAATCTCCGACTGGACGAGCAGTTGCTGCTGTTTATGGAGCAGCTCGAGGCTCTGGAGGAGAAACGACAAAGACTTAATTCCCTTATAGAAGAGGTAAACTTGCAGTTAACGTTACATTTGACTTTGATTGTGTGTCACGAATTATAAAGATCTTTATTTTTAAAAATGTCCTTAATTCTGTTGCACAGGGATGGTTTTCAATCGCCAAAGCACGTTATTCAATGGGGAATAAGCAGGTCTCTGCTCTGCAGTATGCTAGTGAGATGCAGCCACTTGTTCATGTTGAAACCAGGTCTGTTTTTCTCAACATGCGATTATCGTTAACTTTTCCCTCGTGCTTTAGTTTTAATCATTGTACTAGCTGACTAATTCTACTTGATTCAAAGTTTGTTGGAAGGAGGAACAGCAGAGTTCAAGTGTGAGAGAAGCGAGAATAAAGCAGAAGAACAGAAAACTAAAACAATAGAAGACATTGGAGCAAAAGAGACAGGTAAGTCAGACTTGCTGGCATATAAGGCTTTTGATTTATCAAGACTTTTGTAATATATAAATTGTTGCCAATTGTTTAGTATTTACAGGGTATCAGCAGGGTCTTAAAAAGTCCTAAATCTCAAAAGCTAAATTTTAGGCCTTAAAAAGTCTTTAATCTAGTTAAATGTTGTGTTGTAAAACCTCTTTTTTTTAAACAGGTTTTAATTTTTCTAAAAAATTTTCTTGCAGTTGCATTTGCTTAAAAGTTCTCCATTCTGCTAAGGATACTGACCTGACCTACATTTTTTTTATTATTAAATAATTATTATTGTAGTCTGAAGGTATTGACAGCAGTTTTGTTATATTCTTGGTAAGGGATATGGGGTTTGTGAATAGATATATTTGAAAATTTATATATATATAAAAAAAAAAAAAAAAAAAAAAAATATATATATATATATATATATATATATATATATATATATATATATAAAAATTCAAAGTTATTATAATTGTTTTATTTAAATGTAATATTTTTTTAAAGGGAAGTGATAATGTTTTCTAACTGGGATATTTGAAAAAAAAGTCCTTAGCAATTAGTCCTGTATAAGTCTAAAACTTTATTCATAATGGTCTTAAAAATGCCATAAAAAGTCTTAAATTGAACTGGTTGAAACTGCAGAAACCCTGATTTACATCTAATCATTTTCACAGTGCCTAAAACAAACTTTTTGCCACACCTGCTTATGGCAACTGACTTGAGAAATGTTCCAGCCAATAAAATGTGTATTTTATGTGATTAAAAACAGGCAGAACAAATGATAGAAATTCATCTACTTGCTATTATTACTGGTGGTGTTGTTATTTATTTTATTGCTTTGCTTTCAAGTATAAAACCATTTTAATGTAGTCCACAAGTAAACATCTCAAATGCATTCTCAGTTTTTTATGACCTGCTCGCATCAAAAGCTTATAGTAAAAACTAAGCGCAGTGATTTGATAATAATGATAAGATATTAATAGTAATAAATCCATAAATTACCAGCCAGATGGCAAATAACTTTAATTTACTGGCAACCAGGACTGATTTTTACTCTCATTTAGCAGTTGATGAATGTTAATAATATTAGGCCTTGATGATAATACATGCATGGTCTTAAAACAATAATAAGGAATTATATGATTTATCATTTCTTGACAGGTCTTCGGAGACGAGTACATACCAAACAAAAGGAGGTTAAAGAAGGCGAACAAGAGACAGATGAAGTGAAAACAAAGACAGACTCACCCACGCCAGAACACAGGGATCCCTTGAAGTGGTTTGGGATCCTTGTACCGCAAAATCTGAAACAAGCTCAGTCTGCCTTTAAAGAGGGTAAGCTCTGTTGTGATGATCTTTTACATACGTCTCACAGTTCATCGATTAAAAGTATAAAAAAATAAAATGATTAGAATTAACAAATTTCTTTTAGCAGAGCATGAAGAACTCCAAAAATTCATAAGTCAATATTACTGATGTATATTTAATGTTACTGCACTACCAGACAGAAAATTATTTGGAGGAACAAAAGCAATAGATATGCTTGCAATATGAAAGTCACAATAAAATATCAAGCATAACATTCTTTTCATATATAAAATTAACCCCATATCAAACTGCTCAGTTTTCACTATGTATATGGTTTATTTGTAGTGCAGTCTTGATTTAGCATTTAGAATGGAAGTTCCACAAACATGGACGTACAATATATAATTTGAAACGCTGTAAAAAAAGACAAGGTGGATATATACTGTTTGCTTAAGCTGTTTAATTGTATGCTTCTATATTAGTGTTTCTCAACCTCGTTTTTAAAGGACCACCAGTTCTGCACGTTTCCCATGTCTTCTTAACCACACACATCTGATTCAGATCATCAGCTCATTAGTAGAGACTGAAAGAGCTGTAATTGGTGTGACAGACAAAGGAGACATATAAAATATGCAGTGTTGGTGGGCCTTCAGGAATGTGGTTGAGAAACACTGCTTTATATTGTACTGATTTGATGTGGTTTGCTGAACATTTGCATTGTGTATGTTTTATTTTAGGAGTTATTTAAGCATCATTTAATTAATTGATTTAGTATTACTACTCTGATCTTAAATGTTAACACTTTATGTACCTTTCCCCCCCCTCAGTCATCACTCTGTCTGTAGAAATTGCATCCTTGCAAAGCACAATACTTGCTACAAGGAAAGAGATGCAAGTCCAAATGAAGGAGAAACAAGAGAGGACAGAGAAGGCTCAGGTGGAAGTAAAAGAGGAATAACGGCAGACTCTTTCTTTTTCATCCATATTCATTATTTATTGATATGTTGGATGTTTGACATCACTGTTATTGCATAAACAATGCTATTTTCCCAATTAAAAAAAACCTGTTTCAAGCAGTAATACACACTTGAATTCATTAAATGTGCATATTTACTTTACATTGGATTTGTAGTCAATCATTTTTGATAACTTGCACTGCCAGGTTTTTCATTTTAAATATGAATGCTTTTGTTGTTATGTTATATATATAAATGTATGTGTGTGCGTAATTATCAGATTCTTCAGTAAGTAATATAAATTAATTAATTAAAACATTGTCCAACTATTTTCTGTGACTGAATCATGTTATTATTAAAATGCATGTTTTTTTTAATGTAAAATTTAAGTTAAGAGCTGTTAATGAAGGTAAATTGACTGATTTATCCTCATAAACTTACACAGCTGGAACAATTTAAAGTGCTCAGCATATATAATTACACCCCTCACAAATCTATCTTTTAAATGAATATTTTTAATAGGAAGCTATACCATGGTATATTTGTGCATATACATTAGATCAGTCAGTACTAAAGCCAAATCTGGAGCTTATCTAACAAAATAACTTGCGATAACCGTCTGAAAACTAGTACACCCAAATGTATATGTTATAGAAAAATATTAAATACAAGTTTAAAGAAGAGAAAAAAATCAAGAAAAGCAAAAAATGTGATTTTTTTTTTGCAATATTTTGCTTGAATTTTATTCTTATATCTTTCTATTTCTAAATATGTTTGGTGAATAAAATATTATTTTAATATATCTGTTTAATAAATCTGTTTTGTTTAAATGCACCAAAATACATTGCCTATATTTTCTGAGAAATGAATCAAAATGTTAATTTTCAAAATGGGATATACTCAGGTTTTCAGAGCACTGTATTTTTCAAAAATAGTAATTAATCATTTTATTTTATATGTAATTCCCCTGCTTTATAATAACAGATACCTTTTATTAATACCACAAGTTCCTGCTAAAACAGAAAAATAGGTATTCACGATTTAAACGTGCACGAGCATTAAGTGTCAAGCGCGTCCTCGCAGTCGTGTATGTGTTGTGTACATTATAGACATTGACAGCATTAAATCTATTGCTAACACATTGTTTCCACAAAGCGAGCAATAAAGCTGTTCTTTAATGTGGGTGCTTAAGTAAACCTTTATCACATAGTGGGTGGATGTCCAATAATATCGGCAAAACAGACAAATAGAGGCGGCATGATAATTAAATAAATAAATGCCCCATTCGCTGTCTACTTCCTGGTGTTCATCGCAAATGAGCTGCTAGCGGATAGCCATGTTTACAGCTGAAACGGAACCGGGCACAAACGTTTACGCGCTCACGTAAATCTGACGGACGTGCATTTTTTTGTTTTGATCAAGACGTGTAACAGAAGATATTTTCACAATGACAGGACAATGCAATCAGCATCAGATCAGGTGAACGCGCTATCTCTATCCTGTTATCTCTATGCCGAGTTTAGGCTATTAACCTAAATCCCAAAGCTAAGCAGATATTTGGGAAAACAAGAGGATATCAACGTTTATTTTAAGAGCTATTTTCACGGTGTCGTCGCTAATATCGGGGAAGATAAGAAGATCACTGATGGCGTCAAAATCTAGGGTCTCCATTCTGGATTACTTCAATATCGTCTGTGAGGGAGAAAATGGCAAAATTGAATCAAACTGCAAAGCTTGTGGCACAAGAATTCAGGCTAAACGGACAGTTACTTCTAACTTTGTTACACATTTAAAGGTAAGAGTTGTTTTATTTTGTAATAAACAGTGTTCTGTGTCTTAATAACAAGAACAAATTGGAGGTAAAAATCTAAACATGGTCACATTTCAAAATTTACACTTCTCTGGGATCCTGTAGTTATAAAGACATACATTTTTTTGATTAAACATTTAATTTCCTAGGAAAAAAAAGTAATAAAATGTAAAAAAAAAAAAACTAAAAAAAATTATATTTGTTACATTTTTTAATAAAAGAAAATGTTATTTACTAATAACTTTAGTAATTACTGATTAAAAACAAGTTAGAGATGTTCATTAACCAGAAAAAGTGTGAACCCTTAAAATGCCATTGTTCTTTATGTGTATGCTTTAAATACTATATTATTACTACATATATCATATTCTGCATATATATATTTACCTGTATATAATCATGTCATATTCACAGCGTAAACATCAGGCCATGTATGATGAATTTGTGAGGAAGAAAGATGTGAAAAGAGAGGCTATGCAGACATGTACCGGTCCTCCAAGCGGTCGAATGATCCCTCAAACTGCTGCAGGGTTGAACAAGTTTGACTACAGCGACCCTCGGCAATCGCTAATCTCTGAAGCTATCGCTAAGATGATCATCCGGGACCTGCAGCCGCCGCAAATAGTGGAATATGAGGGTTTCCGTGAACTTCTCCAGCTCCTGGAGCCCCGATACATACCAGTACAATGTCATTATATACAACAGCAGCTCCTGCCAGCTTACGTCTCACAAGTGCAACTAGCTGCCAAGCAGGCTCTGAAAGGAGCAGAGTCCTGCAGTGTGACACTTGACCTCTGGAGAAGCAGCTCTGTGGGTAACAGCTCTGGTGCTGGGTATCTAGGAGTAACTTGCCACTTTATAAACGCCGACTGGCACATCAGATCCGCCCTTTTAGCCTGCTTACCCCTTCCAGACCACAGCAACACTCAGCAAATGCTCAGCGAGTTTGATGAGATCTCCGAATCCCATGGCATCACTGGAAAAGTGTTCAGAGTGGTCGCCGACTTGTTGCCTTGTGAAAGCAGATCTGATTTTCGTCTTCCTGGGTTCAGTCTAATTGGAAATGGTGAAGAAGATGAAGAAGGGGAGGAAGATGGTAGCAATGGAGATCCTGGAGAAGGAGAATCCAAAGAAGGCATTAGTAGCAACGAGTACCACAGGTCTTTAGATCAGTGTCTCGGTCGAAGTAGGATTGACTGCTTTGCTCGATTACTAGCTCAGTGCATAAAGGAGGGCGTTTGCGCTTCTCCTCATGTATCGCTTCCTCTAAACAAAGCAAGCCTCCTCTATAACTACATTATTGCTACAGTGGCTCCTGAAAAACTTGTGCAAGTGTTCGGCTCCTCAGCAAATTGGCAAAGACCTTCATCCACAGACAAGTGGAACGATCAGTTAAAGATACTGCGCCAAATGGTGGACTCAATGGATTTCCTTGAGGACATTGTGGATAGGAATGACCTAGTCTTGGGTAATTTAGAGAAAGAGCTTCTGAGGGAGCTGGTTGAAGTGCTGGAGCCTTTTGAGGAGGCCTCAGACATGGTGCAAGGAGACAAGCACGTGTCCATCAGCCTAGCGCTGCCCTGTGTGTTGGGACTGCGCAAGCATCTGGCAGAGGTTGTGACTCACCAGTGCTCTGGGATCGTGATGGGATTGTCTCAAGCTCTGGACCGCAGACTGGCAGGCATTCTTGAGGATCCTCTTTATGTAACAGCCACCACCTTGGACCCACAGTTCAAGCTGTCCTGGAGCAGTGACAGCGACTGGCACAAGCAGGTGCTGCTGGAAGAGGTTGAAAAGCATACTCGGACTTTGAGTCCAATAGAGCATTACTCTGAGACCCAGCCATCTCCTTCCAAACGCTGCAAGCTTTTCTCTTTCATTAAGCAGAGGCCGACTATGCAGGCCAAGACTGTGGAGCAGGAACTGTCCACGTATCTCCACGAAGAGCCGACGGATGAAGATCCATTACAGTACTGGAAACGCAAGTCCATCGATTTCCCTTTGCTCTCACAAGTGGCCAAGAAAGTTTTTACTGTGCCAGCAACAACCACGTCAGTGGACCAGATATTTAACACGGTTAGCAAGACTCTTAGGCCAGACCAATGCCGATTTCTGCCAAAAAACTTAGACACTCTGATTTACTTAAAGGCTAACTATAGGATACTCTGGTCTTAATTATATTTCCTTTGTTCTGATATCAAACCAAACACCTCAAATACAAAATAGGGATCGTGCCTGATATACAAACTGCAGAATTACTCCAAAGTAAACAAATACTTTAGTTAGCAAATGTTTCCTTTTTTTAAGTATTGTAGAAAAGGCTAAACTTAAAGGCCGTGACACACCAAGTCTACATGAAAGAGCTAACACAGACAAATTCAGCTGTGTTGTCATCCTGGATTGACTGCATCTCATCCCTCAACTTCCCTTGAGCACACTACAAGGACTACAGATGACTATAAACTAGCATGTGCATCGTGCACCTGTGTGTAAGCAACCGCCACTATCAGCTATATCTATTTTCCTCATTCAAAAGGGAAAAAGAACTGGGACTGCAGACGTGCAAACCATAATCTAAACAGGACTTGCTTTTCATTTTAATATCAATGAGGTTGATCACTTGTTGCTGTGAACATTTAGCATTGAAACACTCAGGTAATGATGATGCATAAGATATTTTATCTGTTCGGTCTTCAACTCACTTTTTATCACTTTTATTCTCATGCAAAATTATGTAAAAACAACTACTATTATAGGTAAACACTTACAATAATACACCATTTTTAATAATATCCCAGTAAAACATAATTTATTTCCCCCTCTATCGATCTACCTATTCTATTTAAATATTTAAAAAAGAAATGAAAGTTATTATCATATGACTTTGCTCAGTATTAGTAGTTCTGTTTCACCATTCACCTCCTAAAATGCAACAGATTCAGACAAGTACAGTACACACTGAATAGTTAAACATTTATATAATAACTCTCCTTCACTATCAGCATGTTGTAGAACCACAGACCTGTCCTTCAAGCCAAATGAACACCAGTAATGAAGAAAATACTGCTACATTTCCAACAAAACCTTAATAAACATTTGGTGTATAATAGTTAGCTTCTTAATCATTTAAGGCAAGAGTTGGGTAAATAGAGTTGCAATATAGCTGACAAGCTTTTTGTGCGTTTTCTTTGTGCACAAAACTCACCCGCTAGAAAGCCGCAGGCAGGTTCTGTAATTGAAAATAATTACATTTTAGGACTGTTGGGAATTGGAAAACGCTGATGGTAGACTGCATTCCCTCCTAGCTTGCAGGACTGAAAAGAGAGAAATGAAGCCTGTGGGATATCAAGAAGAGCTGCTGCGCATTAAAGACCTTTTGTGTGGAAAAGACATTTTCATTTCAGTAAAAAGTGTTGGTTAATAAACCTGAATTTGGCCTGTCATGACTGCGAATAATATGCCAAAACTCAAGCACTTTCATTTTCTGTGTAGCACAATCACTGATGTCAGTGTGTGTGTTTACACTTATAAGAACAGCGCACTGTTCTAGGTAGAGCATTTAAACAGTAGAGTTTGTGTATTCTGATCATGTGGAAGAAAATAGCAAAAAGGACATTAAATCAATTAACCCAATTTCAACCAGACTTATTTGTAAGGCAGAGCAGAAGTGCTGCAGTGCAGGTATAATGAACATTCATGTGTTTGTGTTAGACATAAATCTTGATTTCAGTTTGGCACTCCAGTAGGACTACAGTATCATTTTCTGGGTTGCAGTGTGCTTGCCGTTGTATTTTTTATTTGTGCAAAATGTGATTTATAACGACTATAGCGGCAAATTTAATAGGAAAAGCAAAGTCCATTTGACATTTCATTACATTTGTGAAGGAAATCAGTGGGTTTAATCGCATTTTAATTTCCTCATTGTCATGCTCTCTTTTTCGACAAACATCAAAAGAAATTGCAGTCTCTATGCCAACAAAGGATGCATGTCAGTGAATGTCATGAGTAGGTGTGTATTGGTCCGTTGAATTTTCTATGAAAATAACATTTAAAAATGACAAGATGTCTATTTAAACCAGAGATGCCCAAAGTTGGCCCAAAGTTGATTTGGCCCACCGTCCCATCTGAATGATGAGGATGTGGTTGGGGTGAAAGCCTCATGTATGCCTTAAGGCAGGGGTGCCCAAACTCGCTTCTGGAGGGCCGGTGTCCTGCAAAGTTTAGTTCCAACCCCAATCTGACACACCTGGGCTAGCTAATCAAGCTCTTAAGCTGCGGTCACACTAGAGTTTGAGCTTGCGAAATTCTGTCGTATGGCTTTGCGAAAAGGGGCGGGGTTAAACAAGATTATTAGACATTTAAAAAAGCGAGCGATTGCTCCAGTTTTAAATTTCTGTCCAGAGAGGTCATGTTTTGATCCTCGATTGGTCTCACGCAGCCAAGTGATGAAAATTGACGCATGACCCTGTGTTTCCGGTCTGACGCATTCGCATGCTCATGAATGGGTCTATGGGAGGGAAAGCCCAGTGTGACCGCAGCTTTACTAGGCTTTCTAGTAACAAATTTGCAGGTGTGTTGAGGCAAGTTGGAGCTAAATTCTGCAGGACACGGCCCTCCAGGATGGAGTTTGGACTCCCCTGCCTTAAGGAATTTATCGTCACTTTTGTTTCTTTGTTTTATTGGTGAGCTACAACAAAGGCAACTGAAATAAAATAATGAAATACTGTAAATGAATCAGACTTTTAAAATGTAAATACTGTCAGCAAACTGCACAAGACATCTGTGAGCAAATCAAAGTAAGCCTGACTGGTGTATTCAGCATTGAACTTGTGTTCTAAATAGGATTGTTTATGTTTTACTGTAATAAGTTAATTATAAAATGTTAAAAATGATACCGATTAGATAACATGATTTAAAGCAATGTTTTTTTTTTTTTTTTAGATATTTTTAAATATTACCAAAAAAAAATTCAATAGTATCTGGATGCAGCCTTTATGATGTAAGATGTGATTGCATCACTCAGCGATGCAATGTCAGACACAATGGCGTGAGTCACTGTGATGGGTAGGGTTAGCGGTAGGGTTAGGTGAGCGCATTTAAAAGCATTGTTTGCAGCTCAGACTGCACTGCACCAGGTCTACCTCCAGACCCCTCTCAAAAAATTAGGAAATTACCCATGACAAATTTAATATATACGGTTTGCTATATATTCGGCCCACACCTCTAAATCGAGTTAGCTTTTTGGCTTTTTATAAGAAAAAGTTTGGGCACCCCTGATTAAAACAGAGCTAGACCTTGTCTTCATTATGTAATCCTAGTTAATCTACACTTTCATAAAAAAGAAAGCTCCAAAAGGAGGTTTTCACAGTGATGCCATATACATAATGTTCTGCAAAGAACCCTTCAGTGAATAGTTCTTAAACTCTGGTTTGATTGCTTTGTTAGTGAGATTAATTCTATTAAAGGCATCAAAATAAAAAAAAAATAAATGGCATCATTTACTTTACCCCATGTGGTTTTAAACCTTTATGTGATTCTTTTGTTGAACACAAAAGAAGATATTTAAATTGCAGGCTGCTGTGACCCATCGACTTTCATAGCAGGGGGAAATACTAGTGAAGTCATTGTATCCCAGCATCCAGCTTTTTAAAAAAATATCTACTTTTGTGCAATGAAGGGAGAGTAAATGATGAAATCTTCAGTTTTGGGTGAACTATTAGTTTTAATTTGGGTGAACAAGGTATTAATGCTGCTATCTGAACCCTGATGCACACCAAGCAACCAGATGGCTTTTGGTCCACCTCCAAGTGAACTCTGGTGCGGTTAGACTGAAATGTGAATGTGCTGTAACATAAAACAAAAACAGGTCATAATGTTAGAAGGATGCAACCATAAAAAATAACAGAATGCTCAAACATACCTTGATTTTCTTTTCAAAATAAAAGCTCAGAAAAATTAGTAAAGTAAAAAGTTTTTTTAAGTCATATTGTAACCTTGATAGAATATAAAATTGTAGATTTAATTACTACTATTAAATCTCAAACCATAGTTTTCACACTGTACTGTTTAAGTACACTAAAGTTCATTAACATCTATGGACTAATTATATTAATTAGTAATACTCATAGTCCTAGTGTTGGCACTTGACTAACTGGATTGCACTATAGCTATCATTAACAGAAACCTGGCTAAAACCAGATGATTATATGACATGAGTCTACACCCAAAGGTAATTGTTATAAACATAAGCCTTTGCAACAATTTATAGTAATATACCCAGCATTACTCAGCAGCCTGGTTTCGGTAACTATTCCTTCAAATTAATTGTGTCTTATTATTGCTATATATTATAATCAATAAACCCTTATTGATATTAAATTGTCTACTGTATACAGACCTCCAGGGCACAACACAAATTTGAAAGGATTTGATGTTTTCCATCTGAATTGTTGAAAAAACAGCACATCGCCACCTTATAGAGACTTTATCTGTTCCCTGAACCAGTAAATATAAAACCAATTCATGAGTTTAACCAAACCTATTTACAGGAAATTATTTACTTGATGTTCATCAAATTAAAAATAGGCACGTTGCAAAACAAAGATGACCACTTTACTTAAAAAAGTGAGTAAACCTGTTGATTTTAAAACAATTTTGACTACCTTAAAATGTGAGTAGACCCACTGCCTTAAAATTAAGTAAATGAACTGTGCATAGTTTTAAAATTAATTTGTCAATTTAACAGTTCCAAGTTACAATGGGTATATGCAACTAAAATATAAAAAGAGTAAAGTAGCTATTTGCTTTTTACAGTGTACAGTCTAAATCAGGGGTGTCCTGCATAGCTCAGCTAAAACTTCCTTCAACTCACCTGCCTGGAGCTTTCTAGTATACCTAAAAAGAGCTTGATTAATTTGATAGGTTCAGATGTGTTTATTGGGGCTGGAACTAAAATATACAGGACACCAACCCTCCAGGACAGAGTTTGGGCAGCCCTGGTCTAAATAATTAAGTCATTTTCCTTTGGCTTAGTACATTATTTATTAGGGGTCACCACAGCGGAATGAACTGCCAACTATTCCGGCATATGTTTTGCACAGCTAATTCCCTTCCAGCTGCAACCCAGTACTGGCAAGCACCCATACACTCTCACTTTCACACACAAAATCATACACTATGTCCAATTTCATTGGTCCAAATCACTTATACTGCATATCTTTGGACTGTGGGGGGAACTGGACTACCAGGAGGAAACCCATGCAAACACAGGAAGAACATGCAAACTCCAAACAAAAATGCTAACTGGCCCAGCTTGGATTAGAACCAGCAACCTTCTTGCTGTGAGGTGACAGTACTAACCACTGAGTTACATTGCTGCCCAGTCCAATAAATACCAGTCTTATTAAAAATCAGATCACACCGATCTAAAGCACTTCTTTTTTATTGACCAAATATTAGATGTACTTTGTTCAACAGAAACCTGGCTAAAACCAGATCTGACCTTACTGTTATAAACATGAGCTTCTTTCCTAAGGCAGATGAGCATGTGTTGCTACAATTTACAATAACGTTTTCAATATCAGCCAGCAGTCAAGTTTTAATTGAACTGAATTTAATTTAAATTTGAAGTAATGGGGCCTCATGTATCATTATATAGTCAATAAATCTAAATTATACATTTATATAGACTACTGTAAACAGGCCTCCAGGGTACAATGAAGATGATTTATTATTTATTAAAAATTTTACCAATTTTATATCGGAATTAGTATTGGATAGAAAAAAGCTGTTGTTGACTTTAATATCCACATAGATAATGAAAAAGATGCAATAAATCTAAGCCTTTTTAGCCCACAACAGAATGTCTACTTTAGATTTTATATTGCTGCATGGAATGGATTTGTCCAAGTACCACAGCAAAGATGGCCTATAAAAAGCTTAAAGCTATAACACAAACTTTTGAGTCTGTCTACAGTTGCTAATTTAACCAGAAATAAAGCATCAGGAGAAGCAGATGTATTTCAACAACACAGCTGCAATAACCTTGAATTTCTTTTCCTGATAATATCAATCATTGAATATGGAGTTCCGCATAGTTTAGTACTCGGACCAATGGTTTTTAAGTTATACATGTACAGCTAGAGAGCTCATTAAAAACACTGATTGTTTTCAAAGACACATAATCCTGTTTAAAAGTATGGTGAAACTGTGAATAACAAAATATGGTTTAGTTATGGAGGGAGATCTGCACATTTTTTAGCCCAACGTTTAGTTTAAGTAAATGTGTGTAAAAATACTTTTGTTCATTTTTTATATTAATTTCAGTTAATAGAACTGCTTGTATATTTTATTTATAATAGTTTGTAAAGTCATATTTTCTGTCTTTTAGTTAGTAGATATATTATATGGAATTTGCTTAGTTTACTAAACAAGTAGACCAAGTTGGATTTGCATTGTAAACTTTAAATAAAAGATAAAAAGGTATTATTTTTTATTTCATGTTTTAAGATTTTAGTTTCTATACTTAGTTTCTATATGTTTTAAGACTTTAGTTTCTATACTTTAGATGTTTTTACAATGAATTCTGTGCAAAATTCTCCATAGATTCTGCCTGGCCCTGCACAAAACAAACAATGACTAAAAATTTGTGAAGCGGGGACAACAAGACTCAAGTACAGAAATTTTACCTTGAAAACCACATCTGTGATTGCGATCTTCAGAAAAGAGACTCTTTTCTTCCACTAAAGTGTGCTAATGGGCAGTGGTGGAAAGAGCACTGAAAAATTATACTCATGTAAAAGTACCATAACTTGCCTAAAAAAGTAGTGCAAGTAGAGTAAAAGTATCTGTTGTGAATATTTCTCAAAGTTAGGAGTAAAATGTAGACATTTTAAAAGAACTCAAGAGTAGTGAGTATTACGCTGTAAAAAGCTGATGCATTTACATGTAATTCTTGGATGTGTGTAAATGTAACATTCTGTAATGCATTTACTGTAGTTATTGCCCAGCAGGCAAACAATGTCTTAAGATGTTAATATTAAGCTAGATTTAGATGTCAGGTGACATTCACAAATTCATTGTCTAGCCAGGGTCTAAGGGCAATGTGATTTTGATGTCCAGTAATGATGTTGATATTTAGTTCATTTTAGCTTGTGTTAGAACGTCAAGCCAACATTTTAAACCAACACAATATTAACATCAAATACTGATATTTATTCGTCAGGTATAACAACCAAATCCATAGACATCATAATGAAAACTTCCACACAATGTCAAGCTGTAACATCATTAGACGTTGTTGTTAAAATTTGGTTGATTTTAGGTTGGACGCTGGATATTGACGTCAGCCTGACGTTGGGTTCTGACGTCAACTCAATTTTCATTTTCAAACAAAGTGCAATGTCTCCATGACATTGGGGTACAGCATCAATCTGATGTTATGTTGATGGGTGTTTAGGGCATTTCGGTCATCATACAGTAAACATCCACTACAAAACTAGCAAAAGTTCTAGCGATTTGAGTCTAAGAAAAGCACATTACAAATAAAATGTATTATTATTATTATCTGTCATTTTCTCATCAGTAACATGCATTTAAACAGCCTCTGTCAATGTGTTCAAAGATTTCAGACATCTTCTTGGACACTTTTATTGCTTCCAAACAGTTTGCTGCAATTATAAATCGCCATGTCTTGAGGTAGTTCATTATGATGCGATTTACCTTCTATGTGTGATTTGATTGGACAGGAATCACAATCAAGTAGTGACTGCAGGATAAAGGAAAGTATTTACAGCACTACAAATGTACTTATTCATAAAACTACTTAGTAAAGTACAATTCCTGAGAAAAACTACCCAATTACAGTAGTTTGACTATTTGTAATTTGTGACTTTACACCACTGCTAATGGGTCATTGAGTGTAAAATTGTATTTTTTTCTCGGACTGACTAGTGTAAAACTGACCTTTAAACAACCTTGTTATAAGGGCCTAAACTGAACCATGGCATTCACTATGTGAAGAGACTGAGTCATTCTGAACTCTCTGCCAAACTACAGTTATTAATAAACTGCCTGTTGTTGGTTTGTGAACAGCAATAATATCCTGATCAAAAGGCCGGAGAGATGCCTAGATGAGTGTGTGGGTAAATCAATACTCGTTACGCATTTGATATTGAGTAGGAAGAAAATGGCAAGGCGATGCACTCATTGAACAAAGTGTGGGGGCCGCATTAAAACAATAAAGTAAAAACATCCCCCCTCCTCATTATACTTTTTTTTAGCATGGAAACAAGAGAGCAGCTGCCCTTCAGTCTCCCTCCCTCATGTGTTCTCTGACCAGCTCCTGTTTGTGACAGTGAGTTATCTTTATCTTCTTCTTTAACTCTCAGACTTAGGAACATATTCAGCCTGTCATCTCTCTGACTCACATACTAAATCAACAACAGCCCTCAGTCATTCCCTTCTAGGAGACTCATTTTACAGCACGGCTAAATCATGGCAGACAAAAAGGACAGCAAGACTCCTAGTAAAGGTGGTTTTATAAAAAAGAAAGAGAAGAAAGTGGAGAAAGTAGAGAGTAAACCTGAAAAGGAGAAAGAAAAGAGCAAAAATAAAGATGAAAAGACGACAAAGAAACCAGAGAAGACCCCAGAAAATCAACCAAAAAATGAAGAGATGCCTCAAGGGAATGGGGAGATACCAGAAGAAGCCAAAGGCCCAGTCAAAAATGAGGAGTTTGAGCTAGAGCCGATGGAGCTGCCGCCATTTGAGATCATTGTAGGGTACGTCAAACATCTGTCACTTAATAGTAATACACTGTTACTGCTATAACAATATTTTAATTAATATTTCTATAAAATATTTGCTTTTTGGTGATTTAAGGAGATTTTTTTTTATTTAAAAATTTATTTTCTTTCAAGTTTGATATTATCAATCATTCAATATGGAGTACCACACAGCTCAGTACTTGGACCATTGAAGTTCTACATGCTACACCAAAGAGATATCATTAGAATACAAGATAGGCATAGAAGAGAAAAATATGCATAGAATAGGCCTATTTTTGTACATAGTTTGAATAGTGCACTGAACTCTATAGAAGTTGCATACAGTCATCTAAAAAATTACATAAATGTGACTTTTTGTTGACTGAATTTAGATTTTTTTTAATTGTGTAAAATCTCACATTTCTTTTAAATTGATATCAGAAAACATCAAGTTTATTGGCTTTCTAGAATTGTGAATTTTACAATTCTAAGTATCTTCTTAGAATTGAGAGTTCATATTGGACTTGTCTTTTTTCTAAATTAAGTTGAACCAAAATTCTGAGTTTTCATTTATTAGCATTAAATTCTGACTAAATTCTGACTAAAACAGTTGGTTTTCACTTTTATGCTGACAAAAAGATGAAGGCCACATAATTCAATTAAAAAATATCTAGTAAACCTGTAAATACAAAATACTGAAAACTGTTAACTGACATCATGGTACAGAGTGATGAGATTTTCAGTAGATTTTATGCAAACTACACAACTGAAATGAAAGTTTTCCTGAGTTTTCACTGTGATGCCATAGCAGAATCCGTTTTAGGGGGTTTTCACATCTGTGGTTCGGTTCATTTGGTCCAGACCAAGAGCAACAAATGATTAATTGTAGCATTTACTGCTGTTTTTGCGTCCTTTTCACACCACACTGATTGCTTTGGTACGAACCAGTTGAAAAAAACTAAATGCAATCATGTGACAAAATCCATATCACTCATTGGCCAGATGTTATTAAACGTATTTCCTTAACTGCTTTTCGCTTGGTCAGAATTAATGTGTGGGAAAATGTCAATGGACCTCCCACAAGTAAACAAACCAGCAGACACAAAATACAGCTTTTTACTATGAAGGGACGACTGATTGGATCCCTGGTCATGGTATACTATATGGTTTGTATACATCACTTTAGACAACCTATACTTTTTGAGAATGAATCACAGCTGCGGCTGTAAAACAATGTTTAAATGCATTGCAAATGAAAGCGCATCGCAAGTCACTTAATTAATTAAAGTGATTATTTAATAATTAAATCAATTAAAATTAATTTTGCTAAACTGCTACATGGTCATCTTCCAGAAATATTACCAAAGATCCATCAGGTAATGTTTTTCCCTCTCTCTCTCTGTTTAAAATTGGTTAGTAAAGCTCTGTCAATAAATATTTTTCCTTCACACCCCATAATGCACAGAACATCGGACTACGACAGCTAGATTAGTCCAAAAAGGTGCAGTACTTTTTGCAGTTGGGTCTGTTCTTGTTCGGATCATGTTCTCACCACAAACGAACTGCTCCAGGGTTCGTTTGAAAGCATATCGAGACCACCTCTTCAAGGAGGTCTTGGTACGTTTTTTTGGTCTGCTTTTAGTTTGCACTCGAGTGCGATTACTACATTCACACCTGCCCACGCGAACCGCACCAAGAGGGAAAACAAACTCTTATGTGATTTAACCAAACTAAATAAGGCACAAAGCAGCAAATAATAAAAGAGACATTTTTTCCTATCAAAAAAGTAGGAGTTAGAGTTGGAGCTGATAGAGTTACCACCATTTGAGAACATCAATGAAAACATAAAAAAATGTTTTATAGCTGTAAAGTTACATCTTCACACCATATACCTTGAGTCCCATCCAGACCTGCACAAACCCAGACCTCACGTGTTTGAACTATTGAATCCACAACCATCATTCAGTTTCTAGTGGGAAAATCAGAACTCTGAAGAATTAAAGCTTTCAAGACTAGAATAATGTTTGAAATTCAATGTTCAGCTAGCACATGGGTGTGGTGTTCAGATCTCCACAGACTTTTAACTATCTATTGTAACTGAAGGACAAAAGTTCGGCTTTGGTCTTATCATCAGACAAAAAGTTTTTCTACCAAACAAAGTAATACTCCACCTGAGATTTTATAAAATCTTGTTACAAACAAAAGTGCTTCATACAAGCCCATTGACTCTACTCTGAGTCATAGTAAGTCTATTTGTGTCCACTCAAAAAAAAAAAAAAAGAAAAAAGTGTGAATCCATTTTTTTAAGCTAGAATCCACCACACTGCCTTTGCACAGATTTGCAGTCTGGGTAAGTTGAATAATGTTGCTAAAAGCCAAAAGCAGTCTGCAGATTTTTATCTTGTAGAAGTTATTGATGGATTTCAAACAAAGAAGGAGTGTATAATAAAATTCAATCTTTTTGAATCTTCAGACATTGTTTCCATCAAGTCAGATGATATTTTGAGATCATGAATCGCATAGCAACAACATAATTATTAATTATGTTATACAAATTATAAATACTTCTGGATGTGTTTATTTTTATAGTTTGTGATTCTCAGTAGTTAAGTGTATAATTGACATTTTTTCTCTTTAGCCATTCATTTTGTAGAAAGACTTTATGGTAGTCTTAAAAAAATGCACAAATTTGTGATTTGTTCAGATTTAATTTGTTCTGTCATCTAGCAAACAGTGCTTATTTGTAGTTCACAATTTGCACAATGAGTCTGTGAATAACTGACAGTGTCGCTCATGTTACTCATTGTATTAGAGGTAATAGTTGCCATTAACGTTTAGAGTGACATGATTAAGATGACTTAATATAAACTCTATTAACTTATTTAACAACTTGCCTTCATAACTGCAAACTAAGCACTATGCAGTCATAGAAAAGAAGAGAGACACTTTTTGACAAATTCAAAGCTTTATTTTAAAGCTTTATTATGTTGTCTTTGGTGACCCTCACCAACCCAGTTTTTGTCACCCTCACCATCCCTCAATATCTTTGGTGACTCTCACCAACCCTCAGTATCTTTGGTGACACTCACAGACCCTCAATATCTCTGGTAACCCTTACCAACCCTCTGTATCTCTGGTGACCCTCTTTGATGGCCCTCACCAACCCTTTGTATCTCTGGTGACCCTCACCAACCCTCTGTATCTTTGGTGACCCTCAACAACCCTAATATCTCTGGTGACCCTCACCAACCCTCAGTTTTTCCTGGTGACTCTCGGTGGCTGCAGTGACCTGTGTTGGCCATCACCTGCCCCAGAAAGTTCTTTACTCTCTTGCAATTTGGACCTGCCAGTGCATGAGCCGAGCTTTCCCCAAAAATGTGAGAATCTTTTTCTCAGATGCCAAAGTCGTCCAACTTTTGGAGGCTTTGATCTTTAAAAAAAGCCAGACAAATCATAAGCATAAATATGCAAGCCTAGCACTCCACATTACTTTAATTATTATAAATGTGTGTGTAAATTTGTAATCTGACCAGCATCTGCTGTGTGTATTTGTGTTTTGTACCTTGCCTCTGTGATAAGCTGCTGCTGGACACACTCTTCAGTAGTGAAGTCTTCTCCATCATTAAACACACTGACAGCCTCCTCAAACACATCAAACACAAGTCTCTCACACATAAACCAAACCAACATAATAATCTATCATCATTTTCAAAAAACATTCTCACTGAATTCCTACAACCCATAGCAGAGCGGTTATCCTCTGAAATATAAGTATAAACTCACTGTTGTGTTGCTGTCAGATGCATGAGAGTACATATTGGGAAGTAGATGTTTGAGATTGTCTAGCATGTACTCTGTGAAGCTGATGCACATCTCCTGCTCCTCAAGCATTGTGGGGCCTTAAGGAACACTTCAAACACAGATAACAAAACAAGTGACATTAATGCATTTTTCATACATCCATCTTTCATTTACGTCAGACAGCTCCAGACTGTTTTCTATCTTCTCAGATCCCACAAATTGGTGCATTTAAAACACTTCAGCCTGAAGATATGTTTAATGTGCTTTGAAGTACAGAAAACATCAGCAGACATACAGATATACAAACACTTACTGAAAGATGATTGGTCCAAAGACTATAGACAGGTTGGTGGTGGTCATGCAGTTGACTCCACTATTAGCAACCACACGGGAAAGGAAGAATGCTAAATAGCAGAGGATGTTAAAATGGTCCTCTGGAAGGCTGTCCAGGATTTTTTTCACCGCCTGGTGAGGTTTGCTCAGTTTAAAGACTGTAAGATAAAATATTTCAAGAATTTGATAAATCCATTTTGAAATGAAACTAGTCCACAAAATGTTCTCAACAGCATCTGAACTTCACTTACTCCTGAACACCTCCAGCAGCTCAATCATGAGTGGCCCTGAAATGAAACCACCGGGAGGCACTCAGAGGAAATGTTTTAAGACGGAGGCTGAGGAATGAACACCCTCAATCTTCAGCTCTGGAAAGCCACCCTTGATCAAAACATCTCCTCAGCTCATACTGGCACAACAGTATCCCATCAACCCTAAACAGGCCGCTTGTATCGAGGCCTAAACACAAACACATGTTTTACAAATACAATCTCAGCATAAGTGACACACTTGAAAACACTCAGCGCTCACCATGCTTCTCCAGGAAGCCCAATAAATGTGTGAGGAATAAAGGAAGCCCTGCCTCATCTGACTGTTGTTCCTAAGATAGGACAAAGGCACACCCAACACTTTACTCAGTGTTTCCTCCTGCAGAAAGAGAGTTAAGAGTAATAAATGATCAAGTGAGCAGACACACAGCTGCCTAATAAGTGTGTTATTAGTAACTGAGTGTATGGGGAAACATAAATTGTATTATTTTTTACTATTAATTCTATTAATTCTTTACTATTAATTCTATTAATTCTACTTAATATTGAAAACAAGTTGATAAGTTTATTATATATTAATACAAGGTCACTAATGTCAACAGTAGCATTTATAAATTGGTAGGCCTAATCTATGTATAAATCGCATACATACACACTGATAAAACTCCCATTATGGGGTTTTGCCGAGTTGGCAAACAAATCCGAGGGGTGTCCAAAGCCGTGAGTCAAATCCAGAAAAGAGTCAAAAACAGAGAATCAATAGCCGCAATCAATAGTAAAATCGCAAACCGCACAAACACCACTAACCAACAAACGCCTGAACACCCAACAAAGAATTCGCGTATAAACCTGCTGAAACTCACGTCGTTCTATTTAAAACTGTGGCCTATTTGTATATTTATAAAAACTGCAAAAACATGGAGGCCTGTCTTTAAGCAAATTTCACAATAATCAAAGTCAATAAAAGGAGTTAAAGTCATATAACTTAATTTACAGTCAGCCCATTAGTATGCCTACATTCCACAAATAACTGAAAGTAGCCAAAATGTCAACAAAAAGATTTTATTGGCCCTATAGATCAAGTTCATTCACAAATATATTTTTTCATTTATTTTAAACTGCAATTTTTAAATGGTCCTCGCTTTTTATGGCATACTCAGACGCAAGACTGTTAACTTATAAACGGCCATTTATTTGTACATAACAGTTCACCCAAGTACAGAATGATTGATGCCTACACTTTTTATGGAAATAGGTAAAATGAAATCCAGGCAGATGTTAGCAGTGCAGACTGGGACAGGCAGAGACCAAGTCCTGCGCGGGACGGTTTTTCCGCAGCAATATTGAAATATTTGGATTTGGGCGAATACAAATGTGACTGTTGACCAGTCATATGGCGATGTCTGACATAATATCCGCGCACTGCCCTAACTGGACAAAACGTTTCCATTACAGAGGCACCCCTGTGCGGCGATTGTGGATCAACACACGAGATCCAGCATCGCCATCATTTACCTTTCAATGTTTGTCCTGGTTTTATTGGGTTATGCGAGTGTAGATTTCAGTTAAGAGATCTTGAGCACTGGACCCACCGACAGCCAAGTATTCAGCAAAAATGTGTTTCAAATTAGGGTTTGTTAAGCAAAATAGTGAATGCATTAAAACATTATTTATTGTTAATTTATCATTATATATACACAAAATATGACTAGACATTTTACATATATTAACAATGTTAGCCTATTTATTGTGGTCATAACTGTTCAAATTTCTTTTGAACACGAAGGGATATATAGTGAAGAATGTTGGGGGAAAAAACACGTGATTTATCAAACATGATTTTTGTGACTTGTGTGATTTACAATTAAATTTCCAGCTGGAAGGAAGATCAGTAAACAATGGATGGGTGACATCAGAAAAGCCTAGCTGGCTTTTCTTCAGAATCTCATGTGATGGTCCTTTAAATCAGCCTCCACTATTTTGCAGCAAATTTTAATTTGAAGGGATAGATAACCCAAAATTAAATACCTTCTTCAGAATAGCTTCTTTAAAACCACTTGAATGTGGACAAACGTTGATAATGTTTATTTTCTAACTATCCCAACTACCAATGATTAAAACAAACTCTTTAACTGTGAACACAATCAAAACACAATCCAGTGTAAATACTTTGGTTATACATTTTATTGGAATAAGTGTATGAATTTATGCAAATCCAGCTGTATACCAAACATTTGACTGAATATGAATGCAACCAATGGCAGTCCAAATGCACCAAAAACACAATGTGATTATCTTGTTTTTATATGTTGTTTTTATATGTAATATTCCTTTTTTCCCCACAGAGACCGAATAAACCCAACCTTCTTCAAGTTCCAATTTAAAAATGTGGAGTACTCGTCCGGGCGCAACAAGACCTTCCTGTGCTACCAGGTCGACATACAAGGTGGAGCAGCAGAGACGGATGGCGTTCGTGGTTACCTGGAGGATGAGCATTCAGGCTCACATGCCGAAGAGGCCTTCTTTCAACAGGTGCTGGCCTATTATGACAAGTCCCTCCGCTATACAGTGACTTGGTACACATCGTCCAGCCCTTGTGTGGCCTGCGCTGCTAAGCTTGTGGAGATCTTGAAAGCACGCAAGGCGCTGCGCCTTAATATCCACTGCTCCCGTCTCTTTGAATGGGAGGAACCGGAGATACAGGCCGGACTTCAGGCGCTAGTTAGGGCAGGGTGTAAACTACGCATGATGAGGCCTGTGGATTTCGTGTATGTCTGGTCTACTTTCGTTGAGAACGAAGAAGATAATTTTACACCCTGGGAAGACTGTCAAGATAACTTTGAGTATTATGATGAGAGATTGCAGGATATTTTAAAGTAGGGTAGACTCAAAAATTGCTGTTTGTTCAAACTACTTAGTTAAAATGAGCTAAATCAACACAATTCTGGATTTTTTACTTAATTCTTTTAGGTTTAATCTACTTAAATTTGTAAAAACTACCATGTTAATTTAAGTCCTTCATGTTGTCTCAACACAAATCGATTGTGTGGAACCCCTGCATTCTTAACAGTATAAACAGCTGGCCTCTGATTAAGATTAATACAGCCCGGGCACCGCCTCGGTACTTCAGAGCAAATTATTACAATCATCCAGCAATTTTAGCAGCATTTGTCAGCTCTACACGTCTTGTATGACATTGAATTTTAAAATAATAAATTTAAACCACACCCATATAGTATTTACATCTAAAGTATATGGTCTATCCTATTGATATTTTGCTGATTAACATAAAAACATTAGCCAAACATGTAATAATAAAAAAAAAACATTAAATGTATTATTTGTCATATAATTCACAGTGCATCTAATTAAACTATAGTTTTCATTGCTTCAAGCATCATGTTTAAATGTATTTTAGAAATGATTTTTAAAAAATATCCTTGTATGCAAATCCTTGTATGTTAATAAAATAAACTCGAGACGGTTTCCTGTCACAAGCAAGAAGCAGACAGCGCTATGATATGTATGATGTTAGCGGTGTCTCATTTTGAAGGCTACACCCTCAGGAGGTCACATTTGTTTCCAAAGACAGAAATGACAGTAATTATGCCTCATGAGGAATAACAGTCAATGTTATAATGGGTGCTTTCTTCTCTGAAATAAGAGAGCCTGGCTGACGCATGCAGTTGACTAATGCGACCTTCAGAGGGTGCAGCCTTCAAAACGAGACACATGCTGAGTTCTGAAGCACATACTCAAATAGCACTCTTACTTTTTCTGCTATAAAAAGATATTCAGCTAATTTCAAATTCAGGTAAAGCTACAGAAACAGGTTTGAGGACCACTACATAATCATCTGTGAATGAGAATAACAAAAGAATGATGAAATTATTTTTTTATAGCTCATTTAGTGCACTTCTATTTTTCATACACTTACTGATTACTGAAAGCGTCACTTATCAAATAATCTCTGAGATTGAACTATACCTATGCAACATCGCCCTCTAGTGGTGACAAAACATCAGTTGCAGAATATTAAGAGTATATAACAGGAACAGTCTGTATGATTTCAAACATTTTAAGAGCTTTCATTTCCCCAGAAGATAATCGAACACCCTACATACAATAAGTATTAAGTTGTGAAATTCCATGGGAACAAAAAGCAACCCCCTGACCATTCTGTAAGAACAGAAAAGAAATACCCTGAGTTTTAGACCTACTGGGGTCTAGATTGTGTACACTGTGATGGAGATTTTAGTGTCCTGGAAGACTTCTGTGATGATGGAAGACACATTTTCCCAATGCATTTTATCCAGACCACAGCCAATACTAGAAGGTGAAAAAGGATAACAGTTATTTTAGCAGAGCTTTTCTAAAAGTACTTTCCCCAACATACATTTGTTTTGCCATCTATGAAGGGCAATAAAATATATTTAAAAGTTAATCTATTTTTCTTACAAAATCTATTTGATAACTGACAAACGCAAAACTATTTTTCATTGTTTAAAGCCCTAAATGTAGAATCTAATTTAAAATAAGTAGCCCTAAAAACAGATCTAATTTAAAACAAACATTGTCATTTAAATGAAAAATGAACATATTGTATTTGTCAGATTACCGAGGCATGGATACTCGGTTGACGCCATTAGCTAAGCAGTGTTCCTTCATAGACATGAGGCTCTTTCGGAGACTCTCACTTGTGGGCTTTTGGTAATAGTACTTCTTTGTGACCTAGTGCAGGAAGAAACAAAAGTGACAAAGGTAAGTTCTGGAACAATTCTGTTAGTTAAAACATGATTTTCAGTGGCATTTTGGCCTTTATAAAAGACAAATATATTTAAATTCATCTTATTAATTGTATCTCGGTTTTCTAATTTAAAAATGTAAAAATTAAAAGAAAAATTAAACAGTGACTAAGAAACTGTTATCAATAAAACAATGATTTAAACTATATAAACAATACATTTAAAAAAAGAGCTCATTACAGGAAAAGGCTTTCATGCTAAGCAAAACCTCTATTATATGATATAATTTCTATTAAAAGTTATTATTATTATTATTGCTTTTAATATTACAATAATTAGAGAGAATGTAAATTGCAGTAAATAATAACGCAATGATGTGAAACAATGGAATACATTAAAACATTTTTTTATCAAATAATACACATCTTTGTCTAGAATGTGCATATTATCTATCTATCTATCTATCTATCTATCTATCTATCTATCTATCTATCTATCTATCTATCTATCTATCTATCTATCTATCTATCTATCTATCTATCTATCTATCTATCTACATTACAATACTTGACAAAAATATGTCCAAGTTTTAAGAACAATAAATAATAACTTGACTTCTAGTTGATCATTTGTTATCAGATGTGGCTTATATGAAAGCCAAAGGCCTCTAGATTACACTTACAGTATTTTACCAAAATAAAATATGATCATGCCTTTAGTTTTAATCATTAAATTAGGACAGTAATGTCTGACTTTGCTGAGACAAAAGTCTTGTCATGTGGTTTGTAATGTAATGGGCAGCACAAATGTCTTGATACCTCAGGCTGTTGATGTTCCCATCCACTCTGCAGATGTCTCGCACGCCCCCCTACTTAATGTAACCCCAAACCATGATTCCCCTTCACAAAACTTGACTGTTTCTCTAAGAATCTTGGGTTAATGCGGGATCCAGTAGGTCTTCCGCAGTATTTGTGATGATTAAGATGCAGTTCAACAGATAATTCATTGTAAAAAATCTACCTTCTTCCACTTTTCCAAATGATCAACTAGAAGTTCTTATTTGTTGCTTTTACAACTGGGAGCAATGACAAGACTTCTGTCAGGTTGTGTATGTTATGCTAATGTGTTATAATCAAAAGAGCTTCAAAATTAAAGATAAATAACAAAATGCATATGAAACATTTTTTGTCTAATAGAATGCATATAAAACTTTGGCCTTTTCAGAGGTGACTAATCTAAATGCCTCTGATTGGTTACTGTATTTATATGCTTTGTCCAACAAATAGAACATCCTTAATATTTTTAATCTAATTGTGGATTTGTAAGGCATTTTTGTTCATTTTGATTGAACATTTGTCACTTATAATCAATGCAATAAAACACAGAGGCTGTAAATTAAAGACGAAAAAACTCAACAAACCATCTTACCAGGTAGTACACAAAACGACCAGATCGTTCAAGAACAGCACACTGCCCAGGTTGCCTCTCTGCACAAAACAGAAGATGACAAACACAACTAACAATCAGATTGGTGTAATTTGAGTTTTACACTTCTCAGTAACTGCAATCCACACTCACTCTGTGCCTTGAGCTCTTCAACTCCCTTAAAGTGCTTCTTGAAGAGTACAGCGATCCCGGCTCCCATCCGGCAGTCCTCACTGATGCAGTGCGCCAGGGCATCGGTGGGTGGACAGGTGAACAGATCACCTCTCCTGTGGAGCAGTTGCCAGCCTGAGCTGAACGAGGCCTGCCAAAGAAATAAGTAACAACACAAAACTGCTCACAACAAAACTAATCAATAACCAGGGTAATGCTTCTGAAATCAATCTTTCCTATATCAAAATAGATTTATTCTGTCTGAGGATCACAATTAAAGAGATAGTTCACCCAAAATGAAATTTACTAACTGATTATTCACCCTCAAGTGGCTCTAGATGTTAAGGAGTTTTTTTTCTTCTGTTGAACACAAAATACACAATAATATATCTTGAAATAAGCTGGAAATCTGTCAACATATACTCTCATAATAGGAAAAACAAATACTTGTTACAGGTTTCCATCTTTTTTCAAAATATATTGTTTAGTGTTTACCAGAAGAAAGAAAGGTTTGTAACAAGTAATGCGTGTGTAAATAACAACAGAAATTTCAGACAGAACAGAACTATTTCTTTAAAATGCTCTTGAATAGGTAGCCTTTTTATGATCTGTCTTACCTTCCTTGATACGAACTTGTCCATTAGATTCCTCTGAGATTTAAGAAGGGACTCGACTGTTGGTATGATTTTCTGCACAGACACATTTATTATATAGAATACAAAAATCTACTGAACACATTGAGTGTTATTGCTCAGGACAAAATCAGGGACTGTAAGCCACGTTTATAATATCATCAATATACACGCATAGACACTCAATATGCCAACTGTGCAATGCTGGTTCTAAAGAACAGGATTTAAAACAAACCGGTCAAACCTGTTTAAATATGCCGTCAAGGTTTAGTCGTATCTTTCATTTAAACACTTTTAAATGTATCAAATAACTTTTTTTTTAATTTATAGTCTACTATAATCATATTTAAATCAAAAACTAAGTAATAACACGTTCTGAGGAAACAAAACAGGTTTATTTAACGTTACATGTCCACCGACAGACGCATTGTGTGCTGACTAGAGCTGAAGGTTTAACTTACCAAACAATGGCGATGAATGTTTGGTTTTGCGTTCCTTTAAACATTCACGTAAATCAATTTCTGCAAATAAAGTGTCCGTAGAAAAACACAGGAAAACGCGCATTCGCTTCACTTTCGAATTGGAGGTTTAAATTGGGTTGTTTTGAGAGCTTTGAGCGCCATCTGGCGTGAGGGAGCGCCTTGTTTATAGATCCAAGGAAGAGCATTGATTAAAAGCTAATGAAAGTTCACGACAAATAAAGCTTGCGTCGATTATTGATTTGAAATGGCAGAAAACAATCTGTGACGTACTTGTTTGTTTATTCTTTTAAATGAGGCACAAGCAGGATTCAATGGATAGTCTGCAACTGCACAATGCTAATAGCTTACTGGAAGAATTAACTTGAAAGACTGTAAAAAATGCTGGGTTCCACACAATAGATTTGTTAATAGTTTTTACAAATTTAAGTAGATTGAACATAAAACCATTAAGTTGTCTCCTCCAAAATTCAAGAATTGTGTTGTTTCAGCCCATTTTAATTAAGTAGTTTGAACAAACAGCAAACATAATTTTTTTGAGTGTACTACTAATAAACATCTGTATTAAATAATAGTATTTGTATAAATTATTAATTAATGCATATATTTATAAGCCAACAGTTTAAGTAATAGTTAGGCCTATTATTAAATGCAGAGTGACGTGAGTCTGAGCGCATAATGTATATTTTAATATAGAAAGCTAAATATTAAATAATGTGTGTGATTACAATTTATTTAATTTTTTTTAACAACAGACATTTTAAATTGGTGGCGCAGTAGGTAGTGCTGTGGCCTCACAGCAAAAAGGCGCTGGTTCGAGCCTCAACTGGGTCAGTTGGCATTTCTGTGTGGAGTTTGCATGTTCTCCCCGCGTTCATGTGGGGTGCTCCAGTTTCTCCCACAGTCCAAAGACATGCGGTTCAGGTGAATTGGGTATGCTAAAATTGTCTCTTGTGTATGTGTGTGAATGAAGGTGTGTGAGTGTTTCCCAGTGATGGGTTGCAGCTGAAAGGGCATCCACTGCAACATGTGCTGGATAAGTTGGTGGTTAATTCCACTGTGGCGACCCTGGATTAATAAAGGGACTAAGCCAAAAAGAAAATGAATGAATGAATGAATGAATGATATCCTAGGTCAAAGTTATCAGCAGGGAAAGTATAGCTTAAATAGCTTATTAATTATTAAAACATGTTTAACACAGTCATGTATGCATAACATAGTTTTAGTCTGCAAAATAAGTTGTAATTTATTTTAAGGAGATTTTTTGAAATAATTACTACTATACCTAAAAAATGCTAATCTGTTTCAATTAATAAACTGTAGGAAGAGCAAAACTCTTCTAAACTTATTCATGCTTGGCCTTATATAGAAAACATAATTTTAAATCTGCAAAAATATACTTTAAAAACATTGAATGAAGAGTTATTTCAGTTATAAATCAGAATAGCTAATGTTGACTTTACTAATAAACACAAATCAAGCCAATATTACAATCTCTTAAAGGTTTGAGTCAAGTTTGAGCCATTGAAAAAACCGATGTGAATCGATGTGAACACAAAAATCTGTTGTACTATTTACTAAATACCAATTACTTTTATAAAACAAATGACTATAAAAATTTAACTAAATAGTTTTAATTACTAGCCTGAGTTTATGAGAAATTAGAAAACAAAGAATTACATAAACAAAACATTTAATATACAATTGGTGAGTTTTATTTTTGAGACATTTACAGATTCTGTGCCTTTACAATTAGGACCTTCAAAAAACTTAGCTCTTTACAATATTCATATATTTACAAAGATATGCCCATTTGAAACTGGCTGTTTTGTATGAATTGAGTAATATGCCATATACAGTAAAGGTCAGATGCACTTATATGCTGAATAATAATAGTCCTAATAACAAAAAGTCAATAAAACAAGAAACAATGAAGAAAAAATGAATATACACATGTAAAAGTGATTAAATTCTGTTGGTCAGAAAAGGACTAGGAGATAATGTATAAAGTAGTTGATAGAAGTATATACAGTTTATACTGATGACTCAAGATTGACTTTGACAACCCAGGACTGAGACTGGTTAAAGGGCAGGCTTATGTTAAGGGTTATTTTGGTGAATGTGGAGTTCAGAAGTTGGCGCTGCGGCGTCTCTGTTCATTGATCCAGTCCCCGGGGTTCACGTCCATTTGCAGCATCTTCATGACCCACTTGTCACGCCGAGCCCCGTCAATGAACTCATCCAGAGAAAGCTCTCCTGCGGACACCAAAGACAATCAGGACTGCCTTGGATCATTTAATTATTAATGCCAATGACATTAAAATAAACAAGGCTATATTATAAAGACTGAAAAGAGAATAACCAGAGTTTGATTAACTTTTTAGTAATTGTGTTGAAAAATAATAAATCATAGTAGATTTTACCATCTCCGTTCTCATCCACCAGCTCAAATATCCTGTCCACCACCTGATCTGGGGTAAGCAGGTTACATTCTGCATCGAGTTCACCATGGCAGGCTTTTTTTAGTCTGTAGATTGACTGTAAAAGTAACATAAAAGGTGATAATTGTGCTTGTGTAAACATGAATGCATACAAATATATGAACGTTTGTTTCTGCGATTTTAAAAAAGGTATTGTTTTGGTAATTGCAAGTTTACATCTGTTATAAACTGGTTTCGATTCAGTTTTTCATTCTTCTCAGAATTGTAAACTTTGGGAATTTTGTTTGTGAAAAAAATGTGGAGAATAAGTTATAACAGCAAGATATAAACTTAGAATTCTGAGGAAAATGTCAGAAAATGCAAGTGAACAAGTAGTTCTGAATTAATGTCTGACTTGCAAGATAAGAACAATTTTGAGAAGAGAAAAATATCAGAACGTTGAGAAAAAATGAAATTCTGGGAGGTAAACTTCCAATTCATGACCAATAAATTCAAAACTGCTTGATATAAAATGCTTTCTAAGAAAAAAATATTAGAATTACCAGACATAAACATGGAACTCTGTGTAAAAAGCCAGAACTGTGAGACATAAATGTAGAATTCTGAGAAAAAACTGGTGCATACACTGTAAAAACAATATATGATCAGTTAGTCCTGACAACATATTTTAGGTCATTCAATGAACTTATGTTCGCTGCGTAAAACCTATGGTGAATAAGTTGGTGGTTCATTTTGCTCTGGCGACTCTAGATTAATAAAAGGACTAAGGCGAAGCCGAAAAGAAAATGAATGAATGAATGAAATAACTTATTAAATGATGTAATCATGTTCTAACTTTATTTTATAAGCTGTTTTCTAGTCAGTTTAACATGTTATAAGTCCAAAGGACACATAAGGTTAATTTGTATAAGTATAAAAATCTAAGACAACCAGATTTTTTTTTTTTACAGTGTATAAACCTTGAGTTCTGACTATTACCCTCAAATTTGGGAAATAAAAAGTCTCAGTTACTTTTGTTTTTATTTCATAGTTTAAACAAGTTTCATATAAAATTCATATTGACAGTAGTACTTAATAATAAATATGTACACTTTAAAAAACAAGTAGTGGAATAATCTCAGCACACAAATATTCTGCTATACAAATATAGAGGTCAAATGGATTAAACCTCTATAAACATATCACCAGTAGGTTTCATTGTCTAGATAAAAGCTGCTCATCAAATCCTCATGAAACCTTAGCACCAATGCAGCTGGAGATCAGAAAACAGTACATAAAAACAAAACAGTAGATTAAAAACAGTACATTAGCACATTTTAACCAGAATTATTGATTTAATTATTGGTTGTTATTACAGCAACTGATTGTGAATTTGAAAATGCTCATTTTAATCACATTGGATTTAATTAATATTTTCTCTTTTTACAATTATCCAAAAATAATAGCTAAATTCTTATAATAAAATTTGTTAGATTTTATTGCAGACATTAAGTAATTTCAAAACAAAAAATGCCCTAAAAACAGGAAATGAATTTAATTAAATAAAGTGTACATATTAAATGTAATGAAATCTACAAGGCCACAGAACGACTTTTTTACAGCGTAGTCAATCACGAAGAGTTCTAATCTCAACCGATCTGTAAATCAGCCTGATTATTGTCTGAGCTTGTTGACCAACAGAAAGGACACAAGGGATGATTACCTCCACAATCTCCTTGAGCTCTGTTTTGTCGATGCAACCGCTTCCATCCTTGTCATACATTTTAAATGTCCATTTCAGTTTGTGCTCCAACTTCCCTCGCAGCACTAGATTCAAGGCCGCCACGTATTCCAGAAAATCAATAGTATTGTCCTGTAACAAAGAAAAAGAAAATCTCAGGTTCATACATTATATTATGTTAATTATATCATATTTTTCAATGTACTTCAAATGTCAAGTATTTTCTTTAGTAACACTTTATTTTTGATGGACTGTTTCTATTAACCCGAATCTCCATTCATACTATTATTTCTTTCAGAAGTTACTTCTAGTTAACAGAATGTTTAAAGAGGATCAAAATTAAGTATATATCCCTATATTTTTTAAAATATCTGAAATTGGACAACTTACCCCATTTTTATCAAAAGCCCGGAACATGTTTTCTATGTAATCCGCTGCTTCCGGGTTTTCAGTAACACCGAAAAAGCTCTTGAACTCGTGCATGAAGAGGGTTCCACTCGGACATTCAATCACAAACTTCTTATACCACTCCTGTAGTTCAGCAACATCAATCTCTTTTTCGTCCGAATCATCGCTGAGCCGCTGACCCATCACGAAAGATGAAAACAAAAAACACACAAGCTCTACTTCTCAACACAAAATGTCCATGATCACATATGGCTGCTTTAGTGTCCTGGAGTTCCTCCTGATCCAGACATCCCAATAAACCCCTAAGCTACTCAAATTGATGATACAATACAATAAAAAAAGACACTTTGAAGAAAAATAAAGTTGTTAAAAGGTGTCTGTGTTTACCAAAGTGTAAAAGTAAACTCAACCTGCCGGTGAAGGTGCTCTACTGGATTGAGATTCAGCACAAGGACTATTTTGGATCACATGACTGCAAGGGATTATTGATATCAATCCATGTCTGAATCAATTAGCTTGAAACAAGATGATCATTTAGTCCACAGAGAGTTCCACTGCTCAGCGCAGGTTCAATGGCTCCCCGAGATACCTATGTCAGAACATTAACCATGACCACACTATTTTTTACCTGTTCAAATTAATATAAATGTTTGGGTTCAAAGAGACTAAGTATATCAGATCGCTTTTTCACCTAATCACCAGGAAAAGCTGCTCAAAATGGATGTTAAAATAGCACTTAATTTTTGAGACAAAGTCGAACCAGTGAAGATCTTGCAGTCGATTTGAGGACATTAAAATAGATTTTAAAATGTTTAGTAAAATGTGTACATTAGTCAAAATTTGAAGTGGATCAGAAAACTTTTTCAAATTTGTCCCAAGACAAGAATGTGTGTTGTCCGGTAATTTTCGATGAAAGGTTTTGATCTACTTCAAATGTTGACTACTGTCTAATAACATCATTTTGAGGGGTGTAAACAAAAAACAATGGTCCCAACATGTTTCTTGTTTTACATTTTTATTTTCCATAGCTTCCGAGAATCCAAAAAGAGTCACATATTGATAAATAATGTTATGATAGCTGTTTTAACAATAAGTTATGATTGAATTGCCTCTAGTTACAGTTATGAATATGATTTGATAATGAGCAGGAAATGTTTATGGGCCAGTGACATGTACACATTGAAATGGTCTATAATCAAAGTTACAATCGAAAATAAATGTTTTTTTATTTTAACTGATTTCATAGCCGGTAAAAGTTCTGAAAAAAACAACAACAGAGTAGAGTGAATATCATTAATAATCAATGTCTGTTGTTTGGATGGTTTGGGACAATCGATGGCAATAAAATTGACATTAAAAGACCAAATGACAAACAGAATTTGTGGTTCTAAAATGTTACCAGACAAAATGTAGCACTGGTTGAGGGTTTGGGATCTGATAGGGTCTTTGGATCTAAAATGTTGAAGTGGCTCACTGGATACCGATCTTACTCAATCCTGTGAATCATTCAGACTATCTGAGTCATAATCCCCTCTGCCCTTCCTATTAATAGTTATTCAAAAATAGGATGCAGAGAAGTTTGGCCTAGTTCATGAGGGTGCTGCTTTGGACAACAATGAAAACTAAAATGCTATTTGATGTAATGTTTGCATAAGGAACTTTAACATAATTTCAACCTTACATTTACATAATAAATTGTTGTTGTTAATACACATTAGAAAATTCATTGACGGTGGATTACCATTTACATCTATGAAACTTTTCATAAAAGCTTTCATCGTGTTGTCGTGGGTTTGCTCTGGGTGCTCCGGTTTCCCCTACAGTCCAAAGACATGAGCTATAGGTGTATTGAATAAACTGAATTGGCTGTAGTGTATGTGTGTGAATGAGAGTCTTTCCCAGAACTGAGTTGCAGCTGGAAAGGCATCCGCTGTGTAAAAAATATGCCTGATAAGTTGGCGGCTCATTCTTCTGTGGGGAACCCTGATGAATAAAGGGACTAAGCTGAAGGAAGATTGATGAATGAAAAGTTTTTTTTTTTAATGTTTTTTGCACTAAGAATAAAAAAGTTTATCCTCCATTCAAGGTTGCTTAGATAACCAATATTGCTCATGACTGCTCTATATTGGGGCTTTTGCACCTAAAGAAAATAGTTCCTGTTACTATTGGCAAATGTACTTGCTTTTTGCAGTATTTGCACTGCAGGAACTAAACTATCAGTTCAAGTTTGTTTATTTTTAAAGTTAAAATGATTTTTTTTACGTTACACTCCTACAACACATAAACATAAAGTCATATTTGATTCCTAAAAGAACATTAAAGAGAATGTTAAAAAAAGTTTAATGTTAACCTAAATATTGATTTACCACCACAAAGAAAAAACCTTCTGAGCAGTCGAAAGGTTTAATAGATTTTCAAGCTCTCCATGGAACACTAATGGTAAAGAACCATTATATTAAAAAAATGATGTATGCAAATAACGCATACAATTATAACATTAGAAATGATTTTTGTTCAGTGTCAGAGATTCTACTTTAAAAGTTCATATACTCTTATTGTTATTCTTTTTAAAAGCGTTTACATATTGTTTTTGCAAAAATCCCATTTTCTGTGACTGATTGACCTATACACTTCAAAAAAGCTGGGTTCCATACAAACAATTTGTGTTTGGACAACATGAAGGAATTAGGTTAACTTATTAGTTTTTACAAGTTAAAGTAGATTGAACATAAAAGAAACTTCAACAACCAACAAAAATATTTTTATGTACATTGTAAAAAGTTATTAGTTAAACCAATTGCCTTAAAAGCAACAAGTTGACTTTACAAAAATAAAGTGCATCCATTACAACTTGGAACTATTAAGTTGAATTTTATAATTATGTTAATGACTTACTTTTTTTTAAAGTCAACTAATCCATTCTTACAGACTATTTTAGCACTTATGTAAAAAAAAAAAAAAAAAAAAAAAAAAACTACTATAATTATCACAATATTACGTACTTGGTGCTTCATTGAGTCTATAAAATCTACAATTATAGGCTGTATTGAATTTAGAAGACACGCTGGAGAGCAGATTTGGAAAAAGTAAATAGTTTACAATGAGTTTACATACATTATTTTCGTAAAGTCAACTTGTTGATTTTAAGTTTTGGTTTACTCACTTTAAGTAACTAATCAAATTTTAAACTGTATGCTCTACAACATAAATTGCACAGATATAACCACATATAACGATAAGTAGAATGCTGATACAGTTTAGTGTGCACCGTTTTTCACCACCAACATTTTAGGTTGAAAATCTCACTATAAAACCCTACAGAAAAATCTCAAATAAAGTTTTGATGTCTTTCACAGAGCAAGACAATTCACAAACCTGTTTTAAACATAATAATGTTGCTCAGTTTCATTTATTACCTCAGGTTACAGCAAATAGTTCATTATATAATGACTGAAGGAATCTGTTGGAGAAAGTATGGCATCCTGTTATCAATATAAGGCCACAATGTCAATAGTTCTGCAATGAGGTTGTATTACCTCGAGGAAATGGGATTACACATGTGATATTAAAGAATAAAAATGCAAAACAGTACACTGACGGTATATAAGATTTTTTCATGACGGTATATAAGATGATAATCTCTTTATGTGCAGTGGAGAAGTGTCTGACTTGTGGGTGTTCACAGTGCATCGTTCTTCACTATAAAAATACATTTTGGAATAAACAAGAAAGTAGCATCGGTCACATTAAGGACGCATTAGTTAATGTATTTACTAACATGAACTAAAAATGAACAATACTTGAACAGCATTTATTAATCATAGCATTTTTAAAATCTTGTTAACATTAGTTAATGCACCAAAAGTTAAACTATAAATGACTTTATTTTCATTAATCAATGTTAACAAATGATGAAAAAAAAACTATAATAATTTGTCACCTTAGAATTATAAGGTTCTATCTGAAATTTTGTCAAAATAGACTTATTGACATGCTCTTATTAAATGACTTTGTGTGTGTGCGCTCTCTTCTCCTGCCTGCTCTTTCTGTTCTCCTTAAGAAGAGTGTCTCTCCAGCCCAATCACTAGAATAAACAGATGTTATTTATTATTTCTGATTGGCCTGCTGATTAGCCGCCAGGCTCTGAGCATGCTCTCCCCCCTCATTGGGTTTTCGATCATTCTATACCTCTCCACACACACATAATGTTTGCTATATGGAATTTAAAAACTTTGAAGCTCAATATCTCAAAATGATCAGATAGAACCTTATAATTCCAAGGTGACGAATTGTATTTTCCCCTATTTATTTCATGTTAGTAGATACAGCCACTATTATTATCTCATAAACCCTATTGTGAAGTGTAACATTATTTTAGTCTTGCTATACACTCAGAAATAAAGGTATGCATGCTGTTACTGAGGAGGTACCTTTTCAAAATGTACACATTTATACGTAAAGGGTCCATATTGGTACCTCAAAAGTATATATTCATTCACTCATTCATTTTCTTTTCAGCTTAGTCCCTTTATTAATCTGAGGTTGCCACAGGGGAATGAACCGCTAATTTATCCAACATATGTTTTACGCAGTGGATGCCCTTCCAGCTGCAACCCGTCACTGGAAAACACCCATACACACTCATTCACACACATACCCAACAAACAATTTAGCTAAACCAATTTACCAACAGCGCATGTCTTTGGACTTGTAGGGGAAACCGGAGCAGCCGGAGGAAACCAACGCAAACATGGGGAGAACATGCAAACTCCACACAGAAATGCCAACTGACCCAACCGAGGCTTGAACCAGCGATCTTGATGTGAGATGAGAGTGCTGTGCTACCCACTGCACCACTGTGCTGCCCAACGTATATATTAGCTAAATATTTAACCTAAAAATTTTAAGAGGAACACTTTTGTACTTTTAAGGTAGTATGTACCCTTGAGGTATTAATACTGTATGTTCATTTTAGGTACAAATTTGTACCTTTTGAAAAGGTATCACCCCAGTGACAGCATGCATACCTTCATTTCTAAGAATGTACTATTATATTCAAGTCACTCTCTGCAATAACTTAATTAACGTAATTATTTGTGAAATTTACTAAATTGTTTAAAAATTGTTATTCCATTTTTTTTTAAAATTAGTTTGTTAGTTGGTAACACAGCCACAAAAGGCTGTCCGTTTTGTCAGTCCATGATATTTAAAGACCTTTTCCAAAGTGCTGACTGCATATTTCATGAGGATAAGCTTCTCTGGCCTAGAGCGATCCAGGCCACTCATTGCACAATAATTAATAATCTTATTGGATTAATACAGGATGCAATAACAAATATGGAAAACAAGAATACAACACAAATTACACACACATTTGTGATGTAAAATAGTCTAAAAGCTATGTTTCCTCATATTTGTAGCCTATTCAGTTTTTGTGCATTGCACCAGATAACAAATCTTTGTAATTACAAATCATTTACATCTTAAAACAATTTAGTACTTTCAGAGTCGTAACAGCTCCAAATGAGGCAGTAATCAAGAAAGACTGATTGAGAAATGAGCGCTGCAGTGTTGTTCACTTTAAATAAGCTTATTACGATTACAAGTCATAAGTGGATTTTAATATCTACTGTTTTAATAAACTGCTGAACTGTGTTGATTTTTATCTGCAACATTTAAAAATGATTTATCTCTGTTTTAATCTGGTACACTAAATCGGTTAGCCGGAATAGTTGGCGGTTTATTCTGCTGTGGTTACCCCTGTTAATCAGGGACTAAGTTGACAGAAAATGAATGAATAATAATAATAATAATGATAACGGGACGTCACAGTGGCACAATGGGTAGCACGATTGCGTCACAGCAAGAAGGTCACTGGTTCAAGCCCTTCTTGGGTAAGTTGCCATTTCTGTGTGGAGTTTGCATGTTCTCAGTGTTTGCGTGAGTTTCCTTTGGATGCTCTGGTCTCCCCCACAGTCCAAAGACATGCACTATAGGTGAATTGAATAAACTTGGTCGTAGTGTATGTTTGTGAATGAGAGTGTATGGGTGTTTCCCAGTGATTGGTTGCAGCTGGAAGGGCATCCGCAGCATAAAACATATGCTGGATAAGTTGGCAGTTCATTCCACTCTAGCGACCCCAGATTAATAAAGGCACTAAGCCGAAAAGAAATGAATAAGAATGAATAAGACGAAATACTAGCAGATGCCCCTGGGTGTCAGTGTTACAAAGGCTACCGTTTTGTACTGTAATTGGTTGATCATTTTCTTTTCAGCCTATATCTAAAATACCAAACGGTGACTGATTTACACACAAAATATCATTTATAATCGTTTGGATTAAAGAGTGTACAGTCAGAAGGACTTGTGAGTATCTAACACAGGTTAATGCGATTACCAAGCTAAGAGTACCTCAGAATGATACAGTTCTCCGCATTAGTCAGCAAACTGACCGCGGGTGTCAACGTTATGCAATCAAAACGACTCCATGAGGACAGCTATTCATTGGCCCTGAATTAAGATTAACGTCTGATCCAGTTGCCAGGGCAGAGAATAAACATCTCCTCTGTCTTTCATCTTACCTCCACAAGCCCCTCTCCCAAAACACACAGCAGGGAACCCGGAGTAATATTCTTCGCAGTACATCTCGTCCCTTTAATCAGAATGAGTAATAATGAAGCACATATACACACTGCGGGGAAATTAAAGAGCAGAAATCAGGATAAGTACAGACCGCTGCTGTTTAATTAGAGTATCAGCAGTTACCTGCATGCGCTCGGATTCAAGGGCTTATTATTAAAGTATTTTACAGTTTACTGTTAATTATTTTTTGATGCAAATTAATGAATTATTTGGCTACGTCCTTCATCTAATTAGGTGCACAGCTGGTTAGAAGTAAAACGGCTTTATGTTAGGTAACTGAGGAGGATATTAGAGAAAAAAACAAAATCATGGTGTCATTTTAGACGATTGGCAGACCAGAAAGTCGTAAATCAGCCTCTAACAGGCAGGAGAGAAACAAGAGATCTTTAATCCCTGTCTTGCCAAGAGTTTGTGACATTTGAAGATTTTCTGCTTCTGTACTTCATCCAAAATAAATGGAGGTGACATTTTTGGAGATTTATTCATTCATCTTTGTTCAGTTAAAAAAACAACCACAACTTATCCCTCAGATCAATTTATTTCAATTGTTTAGTGTCACTTGGAGACTATCTATCTATCTATCTATCTATCTATCTATCTATCTATCTATCTATCTATCTATCTATCTATCTATCTATCTATCTATCTATCTATCTATCTATCTATCTATCTATCTATCTATCTATCTATCTATCTATCTATCTATCTATCTATCTATCTATCAAAAGATGGTGATAAATAAAACAAATTCCCGGCCTCTATTTATTATTTTGATTAAGCTAGAAATACTTCTCTGTTTTTGTTCAATGCACTTCTGCACAAATCCTCACATTGTAACAAGTGCAGTAGACACAATGTAGACAAGATGTACTGCCGGCAGCTTCAATAATTATAATGACCTTTGCAAGATAGTCATGAAATCATTCATGAAACTATTGAATTTAGAACCCTTTTTTTTAGGAGATTTAAAAAGATTTTAAAAGTGTTTGTATGTAATGTCTTAAGTAATGAAATGAGGGCTATTAGTTTTAAATGGAATGACTATTCAGCATTCACAAGTTTAGTTTATTTTGACTGACATGACATAAGCAAATGGTAATGTTATAAAACAGCAGAGAGTTGTATGAAAGCAGCTGATGCATGTTCAAAAGCATTTTCTATTTGTTGAAAGGAATGAGAAACTGCTACTAGATGTGCACAAATGACTAATTGTTTTGAGAAATGCATTAACTGTTGTGCAAATGTAAATAGTGTTGAGAGAAATGCTCCAAAGTGACTAAGAAAAACTGTGAATAACTGCAGCAAAGTATTAGAGGTAAACGTAAAGGGGTTATTCCATTTGTACTGTTTCTCAATGTGCGTTCTTCAGCGGTCTTGCGTTCTCGTGCAACGTCATCATCAGCTGCCCAAGTTCAGTTCCAATAGATCAATTACCAACCTACGTCACACGGGTCCCCGGTTGTAAAAAAAGGACGGGCTGCAATGGGAAAAATGTTGTTTTGTGCAGTAGGATGCCAAATTCGAGTCCAAAAATAGAAAACTTAACTTTTACCATACACCACACACTGCTTTAATACTGACTGCAGACGTCTTTGGCTAAATGGGAGCTGAATGACGTTTGGAGCAAATTAGAAATGCTGGACTCTGCAGTTCTCATGTCATATCAGGTAAGTTCACGCTTTGCTGAATCATACACATCACTCATTTTGATTGCAGAAATGATTTCAGCAAAAACAGTTACATATGGTGAATTAAATTGCGGACACTGAATGCTAAGTATGAAACGTGAAAGTTAGCTACGTTTATTAAGGTAAAGTTGGTTTTATATTCACAAATTCATTCAGTTACAACTTGTGACACACTCCCTATATTGTTTACCACTGCACTTTTAATATTTGGTCTGAAATAACCTGCAAGTGTGACAGTTTATTTGACTGTGAACATGTTGTACTTCGATAGTCATTGGCTGCTAATAAGATTTCGCTATTTAGAGTTTGCAAATAATACTTTAATGAAATTATATTGTTAAGGAGAAAGTCCGAATGTGCGAATATAAAACCGACTTTACCTCGTTCACGTATCCTGCCGTACAGGTGCAGTTCGCTGTCAGAATGCAGTCGTTTACTTGTTGGTGATTAATTACCCAGGTCTTGTATAACATTAACTCCGTCTTCTTTCCTTGTCTTTGGCTAAGCAGAATATCGGTTTTTAGCTCTACATAGTGTTGAATCTGGTCATCATGGAGCATTATTTCTTGCACATGACCACACAGAACATTTTTGTTGGGATCCAAAGACTTGTAGACCTTTAACTTCTCTCTTGTAAAATCACTTGGAGCTTCAATGAGATTGTATATTTGGAGCTGGATGCTTAGTCATTTCGTCTTATCCAATATCCATTGGGTGGGTGCTATCGCCAATGGACCTGTCAGATGAACGCCGCTCACTTTAACGTTAATTTTGCCGAATCACTGTGCTTATCACTGGGCGATGAGCTGTTATATGCTGAAAGCATTGTGTAAATAATATATATAATGTGTAATCAATATATCTTATTTCTAAGACAACAACAAACTCTGCACCGCATCTGATGTCATTCCCTCGCTGTAAATGCTAGCGCTCCCGTTTTTTTCTGCCACCTCCCTGCGCGCGCATCCTAAATGTTTACAAACATGGTAATTGGTCTATACTCAGGACCGCAAGTAGGACGCGTGAAACTTCCCGGATGTGATCTTGATATCTAGGACGCACTGATGCAGACTTGAGCACCGAACTCGCCCTGGAAGTCCCAGAAGTCATTGCGACTGGAGGTGGGAAGCGCAGCATTTTATTTAGATTTATTATTAAAGTTCAGAGATATAAATTATTTACCTCAGGAGTTTCCCTAAATGAAACAGTGAAAATAAACATTAACATGAATATCTTAATAAAGGAATAAACACATTAAGGGTTGTTTGTTTGCTGAAATTCGTATTAAAATTTGTTTTATTTATATTGTGCAGGGTATATTTATAATGTTTTAATGCAAAGTATATATTTTGAAAAGGGGGGAAACAATAAATCGTTGTATGAGTGCTGTAATGTTTAAATAATTTCCATTTAAAACGCGTGAAGGTCACGTGACCATCAGGAAGAACGCAGCATCCCATTTCTCAAAGGACACATTCTCTGCCCTCGCGGTCTCCTGAGTTCGTTCTTCTGAAGTTCCGAGGACACTTGGCAAGACCGGTCTCCACAAGAACGCAAGTCCGTTCTCTGCGTTCTTGGAATTGAGAAACAGCCACAAGTAAGACTATCAGATTACATCTGATATTTTTCCTATCCTCTTTGATTCCTTTTAAATACTTTCGGTATAGGGTCCCTTTGGCAAGGACCAACAGATTTAATTTTTTATTCATTCCTTGTACGATTGATTGGCTGAATTTTAATGAGAAGAGGTAGGTGCTATTAATATTGTTTAATGTTTGTCTTAAGTGTGTGGTATGATATACGTGTTGTAAATCTATTACACTGCAAATAATAATAAATCTGTTAGTATGCAGAACAAATCGTCCCAAAAGGGAACAATAAAGTTTACACTAACAGTAAATTGGTGAGACTTGAGCTCCAGGTGGGCTGTACAATGTCCTGGGGCTTTTGATTGCTTTATTTAATGTGTTGTGGATGACACAGAGCCCAACCTATTGTGTTTTATTACATCTTCACATACCCCAACCCTAAACCTACCCATTACAGAAATGAAAAGACTCCAACAGTAATTCTTATTGTGCAGTGTCACAAAAATCATCCTATATTGATGTGCAGATGCTCAGTAGCGCAGCTGTAAACTGTCTAGACTAGATATAACCCAACCTACCCATGGCAGAATCACCTCCCACTTTAAGGAAACCCAACCCACTTGGATTAAAAGTCCCTCCCACTACGCGATGCAGTGATATAGACTTGTGCTTTCTGGGTTATTCAGCATTTGAATAAATAAATTGTAATGATTGACAAACCGATTAATCTTCATTTGTCATTGTGTAATGTTTACTAACACTTCTATTACAGTTCAATAAGAGAGACTGAGTGCGGGGGGAAATTAATAAGCATATTCATAAATGTATAATGAACACAGCATTGGGAAAAACCATTCAATATCTTGTTTTTTTTTTATCAGATATGAGGTTAAGAGATAAAATGAATAACTATCATTGATAAAAAAAGCCAATCACATCTCTAGCTATGTTTCTGAATGTGTTTAGTAATTACCAACATTACATACAATTTCAAGGAAGACACTGAAGCACACAGGATGACATAGAAATGTTCAAAGAGTTTATTACAGAAATCGCAGTAGAGGCACTACCTCACATATATAGGCACTGAACTACTGAACTGGACTCGCACTTGTGTGTCAAACACGGTTCAACACAATTCAGATTTCAATCCAGACCACGTTAACCCATCTAGAAAGTTTTCAAGTGAAGTTCTCGATGCGATATGCAGCTCCATTCTCTGCTAGTATACAATGGGGGCTTTAACCGGTGCCAAAAGAGTTCACTAATACTCTGTGCAGTTTATATATTGCTTTCTAACTAATCTTCACCCTGAAGACAGCATTAAAGGTGCTGTAAGCCATTTCGGCAATACCACATTGAAAATATAACTACAATAGGACAGATATCACTGAAATAGGTGTCCTGAGAACGCACATCTGTCTCTGCGACAGAATGTGATACTGTTAGAAAGAAACTAAGATAATAACTATTCAAGGGGGCACCCAATTCTGTTTTAGCCAATCAGAATCACTTGTCACTTCAGTAAAAAAAGTGGAATCTGTCAGTAAATCTGTACATTTGTGTCTCTGAACAATTGGGTTTCTGGTTGAATGAGTATATTGTTGGCAACTACAGCACCTTTAAAGTGTCAGTTCACTTACAAATTCTGCAAACATTTCTTCGCTCTCATGTCACTCCAAACTTGACTTTCTTCTGTGGAGCAAAAATGAATTTATTTAATGCAATGCCTGTGTATGGATGTTTATAAATAAATAAATCAATAAATAAAATTCATGTTATGGGAATTAATTAATCTTTAGAAAAAAGTCTCAATATTTCACAATTTAGAAAAAAAGCCAGATTTGTAAGATAAAGGAGCAATTATAGAAATAGAAGCCACGAAAAAAACTAAGAATCCTTAAGAACGAAAGAAATGCAAGTTATAAACTCAAAACTGTGAGAATAAAGTTTATTTCCCAAAATGAAAAAAAATCAAAACAGGCTTATTGTGAAAACGTACCCCCGTATACATTCTGTAGAGTGTGAATAATGTAGCCAGAGCTGCATTTCGTCTTTAAAACGAATGCTACAAGGTGATATGATGCTGCTTCTGTTTGTTTTCGCGATACCAGCTGAGCCACGTGGATGACTTTTCAACTGTTACCAGTTTGCTTAGTGGCTCGCTGCATACGTCGGCAGATTTGAGACACAGAGAGGAGTTGACTGCTACAATGGGGTTCGAGTCTGACAAAGATAGGTTCCAGAAAGCAAATAAAACTAAAACAGGCAAGAAATAAACTAATAAAAGTAAATAACAGGGTGAGAACGTGGTACGATTTAAAAACATGGCAAAACTCAGGCGGCCACTCTTTTTCTGGATTGCTTTTAAAAAATATGTCAGTTGGCTTTAGGGAAGGCACTATGGGGGTTAATCAGTGCTTTGAAAACACTATCGGTTGGGTTTAGGAAAGGGGGTTTGTGGGGGCATCATCGTTCAGTCAGTCAACAGCGATCTCTGGTGGATTTACGTGAGAACAGCAGGCACAAATGGCACTTGCGATTGAAATTTGAGATCAGAGATTTTGAGATCTGAAAAAGCGTACACTGCTGCCTCTGGTGGATTTGCAAAAAAAAAGAAAAAAAAATGCAAAAAAAAAACAAAAAAAAAACATACCCTTTGGGACAAATTTCACACTCTCCAGAAATGTATACAGGGGCAAATATCAATAATAAGCCGGGGTTGCTTAATTTCTCACAAATTAATATAAACATGCAAGATCCAAACATGCTTTTGTAAGATGCAGAAATAAACATACTTAATAAAACATCTCAAAAAAGTCTGAACTGTGCTTTAATTAATTTCTTAAAAGCAGAATCAAGCTTCCATAACACTGCATTTATGGGGAAAAGTTAGTCTCATATGTTAAATGACTTCCACACAAGCTTAGAATGACATGAAAGTAAATAATGCTAGAATTTTCCATTCACCCAGCTCCTAAACACATACATTTGCTTCAAACATTTTCACTTTTACGTAAATCTTCACTCAACATCCATCAAGAGTCTAGAAATGAATAAATGTAGTCCCACCTTAACAGTGCTCATACAACATCGAATCTACAGTCCCACAGTTCTTCACAGAAAAATCGTGGAAAACAGTTACCTGTTTTTCAAAGTGTAACAACAGAGGTTGATTCAGTGCGTGGTCGACAACAGTACGCTCGAGGGTGAAACAGCTTTCATTGTGTGGATGTGTGCAGTGTAATCTCATGGGACATGGCGAGTTCCCCTGGGCCGCCCGCGTGTCTCTGCTCATCTGCCTCAGTGCGAAACAATCCTCCATGGCAATATTTCACATGAGGAAAAAAACACAAACCAAAATTGTGTTTCCGGCTAAGGGCTAAAACCAAGACTTATCAGTCTAGATTAGCGATTATGCAGATCGTGTGCATTCTGATTCATTTTTTTGTTTTGTAAGAAGAATATGCAGAAATATGCCAAGATTGAGTGTTGAAGACTGTCAGAGGCCATCAGCTAGTACTAATACACCACTACATGACAGCACAACATCATAAAGAAACAACAGACCATCTCTACAGCTCCTCGGATTACCCATCACCTCACAAATCAACAAAACAAACAGGTTAACCCACGAAACACTGGAGAAACTGCATTAGTTCAACAACCCACCACAGAGAATATTCAAAACATGAAAGGAGAAAACATGAAAACCACTGCAAAACAACTGCTACTTAGAGTTTAGCTGATCACACGCTGCTGATCTTACTCCAGAGTGATTTACATGAAAATAAGGGTAAAGAAGGAAATACATTTGAACATATTTGTGCGTTTAAAAAAAAAAAGTCCAATGATTTGAAGTCCCTTGAGTAATTTAAAGCACTGTGGAGAGGTCCACACCTCGGAAATAAAACATTTCGCACCTCCAGATATGAAAATACAGGCTCAATTCACCTCTCTGGCTCTCAGCTTGAGGACAAATGAATTCCGAAAACAGCCTGTTTAACATCTTGAGACATTTGTTTTTTTTCATGAGAGTAAGGATGTTCAGCATTTCCATTTGGTAGAGGCAGCAGAAATGAGTCTCAAGCAAAAGCGAAAAAATACTCTGCCAAGATGAGTCATGTGTCTTGTTGCAGAATTCACAGACGAGAAAAAAAAATAGAGGTATATTTCTCTCGGCATTATCTCTTTTCCTCAGATCATCTATTCACACGTTGTCATCTCCTGCGGTGCTGGAGGGGGCTTCAAATATGAACCTCTGTGACATTTAACCTCGCAGAAAACAAAGTGAAAATGAACTCGCTATTTGCAGCAGAGACTGCATTAATGACCATAACAAATAAAAAAATAAGGTAACACTTTAGTTTAAGTAACAATTCTCCCTTTTAACAGGTTGCTTATAACCTGCCTATTATTAATATACTGAATGTTTATTAGTACTTATAAAGTACATATTCTGTATGATCTTATTCTACACCCCTAAAACCTACTACCTTAATAAATATTAATAAGCAGCAAATTCAGAGTTTAACGAAAGAAAATAGTCATAGTGGTGAATCAATAGCGATTATTGTACCTTAAAATAAAGTGTGACCAATTATAAAGTGTTATAAGAAAAATATATCTTTTCTAAAGTAAATCAAATCTGACAGCTCATCTGCTGGTGTTGTCAATTCTTCCAATCCTCTGTTGTTTGCGAGCAGGAGGACTGTCTGTCATGGCTTCATACAGGCAGAAAATATGTGTCTATTTCCACTGTGATGTGATACATGAGATCAGCCTCAACCAGCACAACACCACAGGTATCGGGGAGAAAAAGAATAGGTTGTTCCTTTCATTTTGATGCTTCAAAAGTCTGATTCACGCTTTACACACAGACGCCAACCACCAAATTACAGTACATCACTTCTCAGATATTTCACAACCCAACAAAAAGCAACTGAACATGTTTGTTTGGCGAAAATAAAGCACTGACTAATGCCAACAGATGTTGATGGGTAACACACTGATTTGCTGAAACCAGATGAAGCGTCTGTTGCTGCTGGTCGGCTTTTGTTGTGTGGTGTGAAATGGCCTAAAGACCCCCATATACTTCAAACGAAAGCGAAACATTTTGAAAAAACAATCAGGCCAAAATAAAGTTCAATTCAGGAGTTCGAAAGAGCTTACAAAAGCAAACTTTCTTTAATAGTTTGACTTGGCTGATAAACACCCTCAAATTATTATTAGTCTGTGATGTTTACATATAAGGTTGGAAAGGCCAATTAATCGAAGACTATTTTCATGCACATTTTGTCAGTAAAGCCAGTTCTTGTAAACCTCCAGCAGGATCTGTGTAGTTAACACTGCATGTTTGAAATTTCCACATATAGTAAAAATACAGTAGAGTGTTTGAAATAAATCCTTCTGTGAGATGTTTCTGTAATGGTGTGATTATTAGTCACACTTAATCAACGAAAGCAGATGAAACCTCTGTTTATAATGTAGCACTTTAAGGATTTCCTGGCTTTCTTTTTTGTGGGTTTCATCACGAGAGTGCCTTCTGACCTTCGGAGGAGATTTACAACTTATCACACAAGCGTGCTTCCCTGACAAGATGTGCATGACAATCAAAGCTTTTCTTCACAGTCTTGCTGATTTTGAGTAATCTCTTAAAAGCTCAGATGTCTAAAAACACTGAAGAGACATTTTATATTAGAAACTGAAATGTAACTAACTGAAAGCAACAACTTCCCTATTTTTTATGTTTAATATTGGAATGCAGCTTGTTTTAAATTAATCTGCTATATGAAGTGATCTGCATCAACATGACATGAATTAAGGGCCAAATTGCAGAGCTTTTTCAAAATTCACATCACTATAATCAGTTGCTTTTTAATTGCTGTTTCTCCCCACTCTCACTCTCTTTTAGTTTCTTGTTCATTTTGTTCATGAAAGTAAAATGCACAACACTTACATCTGGAAATAATTAGGAGACTATTTCAAAGTTATTACTGGTTTTCTGATTTTTTAAAAGTCTAAATAATGTAGTAATTAAGGTCTAATATATATTAAATTGTCATGATTAAATTGACATACCAAATTGTCATTTTTATGTTTTGCAAATTAATGCTCAACTAATTTCTTATTTGCCACAAATGAACATTCATTCATTTTCTTTTCGGCTCAGTCCTTTTGTTAATCAGGGGTCACCACAGCTGAATGAACCGCCAACTTATCCAGCACGTTTTACGCAGCGGATGCCCTTCCAACCACAAGCCATCACTGGGAAACACCCAATGCACTTTTGCATTCACACTCATACATTAAGGCCAATTTAGTTTATCCTATAGTACAAGTCTTTAGACTGTGGGGAAACCGGAGCCCCCGGAAGAAAACCCACATTAACACGAGGAGAACATGCAAACTCCATACAGAAATGCCAACTGACCCAGCCGAGACTTCAACCAGTGACCTTGCTGTGAGGCGATTGTGCTACCCACTGCACCACCGTGAAGCCCACAAATGAACATCTTATTCAAAACACAAAACTTTTGATTGCAAACTCTGTATAATTAAGTTTTTATTAGAGCTGTGACAAAAAATTGTTGGAGAAATCGATTCTGAATCAATTCTGAAATTTTCAAACTTCATTTCTCACGAATCGATTCTGAGCTTAATTTTTACTAGCAGACGGCACTGTATGCTTTCCAAACAGCCATACTTAGCTCACCTCCAATTCCTTACACACACAACTCGAACATTGTCAATTTACTGTACATGACTCAGCCAAACACACAAGCACTTTGAGTGTATGGTTAAAAATAGCTTGAAGGCCCATGGGATGCTTTTTGCTTGTGCTGTTTGTCGGTGTTTACTGCCTCAAGACTAAACAAAGAGCACCAATCTGATCATGCACACCAACGTACAAGACAACGGACATTAAACTGTAAATTTTTACGTCATTTTTTATGCGTTGCATCAAAAACTTCTCCAAAAATCACTGACACTTTTGTTCATGTCTCTGGAGTTTTGCCCAGAAGTTACAGTAAACAACATTGATGCAAAAACAAGTACAAAACAATTGAGGTGATCCCAGTTTCACTTTCATTCAATAAACAAGATGATGCACAGATGAAAATAGCCTGGGTTTGAATGGAGAAACACATCTCGAAAAACACAGATGATAAATATAGGCAAAAAGCACCCCGGTGTGTACAAGCCTTAAAGCACTGTTTTATTTTAAGAAGGAATGGCAATGCGAATATTGTCACAGCTCTATTTTTTATTCTAAAACTGCAGGGAGGAGGGGATCAGAATGGTTGTTAATAGTATTTCATACTTCTTTCTACCTCTAAATAGAGAAAAAAAAGCTTTGCATTGAGTATATCGGGGTCTTAATAGTAATTTAATGTAAGTTGATGAACCAAACAAACATTCAATTCTCACCATCTCAACCAAAAAACACACAAACAGCCATTCACACTAAAACAATGCTCAGTATGAATATGTGTGATGGTCTTATTATGCCCTCAGGTGCCATATCACCCCATAACAACAGGTCAGCAAACCGTCTGAGACCAGAACGTGATGATAATGGGTGCATGGGTGCACATACTTATACAAACACATAAATCAAACCCATGCTGACCCCTCATAGCAAAGCTGCACCTGAATTTAGTGCATCCAAATCTGTCACTATTCATTGCGAATTCCTGACATGCTTGAGTTGTGTTTTCAGCGTGTTAAATGAGCTCAGCGACCCGATACCCTTGTCAAATCATCAGTGGGGGCAAAACAAGACCCTCACATGGCAGCGGTGAACAAAAAATGAGGCATGTGAGGTCTTACGTCAAGGGTTTTATCTCATCAAAAATTACAGGCAGTGCCATGAGAGAATTCCTCTCTCGTCCTTTAACCGGTCACTCTAAAACAGGTAATGTGAACTGATACTCGCAACTGCATTGACTAGATTTAATTAGCTTTTACCCCTGAAGAAACTGCTTGCAATTAAAAATGAATATCACTGCATGTAAACTCCAGCTGCGAACACATCTCTTGTGTTTATTTGGGTGAGCAATCTTTGAAATTTTGCTCAGTCTACTTATTAAGTATTTATAAAAAATGTGTCTAATAATTTAGTGTTAAGGTTTTTGTCAGACTTTCATTCTTTTCAAACTTTATTGGTGTTAAAGGAATGTTCTAGGTTCAAAATTGGTTGCTAAATAGTTTCGGCTAGTACATTAGGTAGTAAAAATGAAAATGATGTTTACAGTAATGAACACACAGTGGCCTGCTGGTGGGAGAGCATTACATTAGATTACATTGTTTGAGTTTTAAAAGTGTAATCGCTAAAATAAAACATTACCCATGCTAATAATAATAATGATTAAATATTATACATTTTTATTTCACTTTAACTGCCTGCTCTACCAAATGGTTGACCATGATTTGAATGTTTTAAATATTGAATGTTTAAGTTCATTTAAATAATGGTTTACACACACATCATTGTTGGTTTACAAGAAAATCAAGCAAACATAATCCTGTTGCACTACTACACTAAATTTTGGTTTTATTGTAAAAAAACAAAACAAGAAAAACATGTTAAATGAGCATCTGAAATATTTTTTGGCGTACTTCAAAAAATAAAGATGATTTAGTATACAAAAATGTTTTATTTTGATTATTTATTACAGATAAAAAGGTCTTACACTTCATATTTCCTGATTTTTAGTTTTCTATGTATTAATTCCGGTACTTTTACCATAAACCAACATATCAAACTCTACCAAATGCTTGACATTTGAGAAACGTGTGTTGATGTGCATTGAAGTTTGTTAACTAGCAACATTAGGAGTTAAGAAATGCAATGCAATTTTTTTTGTTGGTGGGGCAGTTAAAGGCATAAAAAAAATTGCCATAATTTACTTTTCAGTTTGTTTAAAACCCACAAGACTTTCAAATATCTTCATGACACCGGCAATATTTTGATGAAACTAGAGAGATTTCTGAAATTACATTTAAACTCTGCTCACCCCAAAATGTCAAGCTTCAAATAATTCAGTTAAGTGAATCCATGTCACTACAGTAGTTTAATTCCAAATCCTAAAGCAATGCAAATGCTTTGTGCAAATAACAAATAACTTGTATTGCACAAGACTATAGCAAGGAAGTCTTAATTGACTAAATATCTAAAGAACCACAATGCATATGTGTTGTGTTTATGTGAACTGTTAAAACAGAAAGAATCCTATTTATTTCTTTAGGCATTTAAATACTGGAAATACACACTTGTGCACTACTTTAAACAACAATAAAGGGACAGAATCAACATAAACTGTAGGAACTGAAGCTCTACTTTTGTGTCAATAAAACACTAAACTGATGCACTTTTTTATTTTTTTTATTTTACAGCAGATAGACTTAAATTTTGATCTATTGTAGGTATCAGAATATTTTAAAATGCTGCGTTAATGTGCATAAACAAAAGTCTTATGGGTTTAGAACATTTTTATTTTTATTTTGGGGCAAACTATTTCTTTAATATGATCATGATATAACCATCTATTATATAAATATAATATTAATATTATTGCATTACTGCAAACACATTTTTGTTTTCACCAACTGAGAAACACACTAACGTTACTGATAGTGCTTCTCACTGTATGTCAGAGACACTCTTATACTTGGATGATTTTGAACCCAGAACATTCCTTTAAATAACCGTCAAGATTAAATACACTCTCATCTTATACTACAGTGAGGCATCAGTGATCCGCCATTTTCCACTCACCCTAATGCTCAGTTTCACACGTGCATGACTGCGAAGGTACAAAAAACACACACGTTCAAGCATCCGCCTCCCATTTCTGAAGTCTCACGCCGAGGATCCTCTGTTTGTCAATAGTACAAAAAGTGCTAAACATACCACCCCAGACGGGCTGCGGCAGCGTGGTGGATATATGGCCCTAAGTTCCTCTTTAGTTTGCCAGAAAATTACCCTGCTTTGATTCTGAAAAATGCAGTACAGTTCAAAGGCGCCTGGAGTGTTGCGTGTGCCTGTCTGTGTAGTTCTGGACATCTATATATGTGTTATTTAATATTCGCTCTATTAATAAATATATTTATTAATACAGTGCTATAGTAAATATATATGTATATAGGTTGGATTAATTATTATGTATTTTTTGCTTGTCTTAAATCTCCAGTCCGTAACTCTTCTGCCCAGAGATGTGGACCGTTGTTCAAGCTCCAGTAGATTGTCTCCAATATTCGAAGTATAAAGCTGATGTGTCCTCTGAGGGAAAGTCTGTGAGTTATTTGTCAGAGACAAACACATCAGCATGACGTCAGAGTATGTGTGTATGTGTGTGTGATTGCAGAGCTTACACTTTGGAAAGTCCAGCATGTGAGGATCTGTGTAGCTGTTCATTTGTATGTGTGTTTGTCAGACAGTCTCTTTCAAACAGAGGGCTTCCACAGCGTTACTGGGACCCTGCGACACCCCTCCGATGAGAAAGAGCATGTTGGGGGTCTGAATGGAGGCACAGGAGCAGCGAGGGCTGGGTAAAGGGGCAACGGGTTCCCATCTCCTCTTCAGCTGATTATAACACTCCACTGATGCCAGCGGGGATGGCTGGTTACCTGACGGCACACGAAAAAAAAAAGTAAATCATGGTTAGAGCTGTATAAAACCCACAGATATGTGCTGAGGTTATCACAATGTCAAAGACAGCCAGTTAACGATGGCTTAGTCAGATTTAAATCATAAAATTTACAGTTAAATACTGTATAAGTGGGATAAGTAGTCCCACACGAAATCTGCGCTCGCAGAAATCCGCAGATTTTCGGCCCATGATTGACTCTATTTATTTAGTCGTGTGTAAATTTATATTTATTCAGTTTTTAAATTGATTTCAGTAATAATACTGACTAATATAAAAACGTTCATATGATTTACATGTAAAGTAATAATTTCTGTCTTTTGGTAGATATATTATATGAGAGACTTGCTTTGTTTACCAAATGCTGTAAATGGATCTAATAAGATTTGCATCGTAAACATGAATTAAACCTTAAAAATGTATAATTGTTTTTAACATATTAAGTTTTTAGTTATGATACTCCCAAATTAATTCTGCATAAATCCGCAGATTTTTTTATTATTATTATTATTTTTTTTTTTTACAAAATTCTGCCGTAAATAGCAAAATATGTCCGCAGATTCTGTCTGGCCCTAAAAGTAAGTTACCTTTAATAGAGGTCTATAACTATAATTTAAAAAATGGGGTTATTTCTTGGGTGTGTATTATTTTCCAATAAATCAATGACCAGCCGTGAGTTATTCTGATTATACCACAGTTGCTAGCAGCTAGCTCTCTGCAACTCTAACATGGTTGCTAAGTAGGACTGTGCCTGGTCAGTACCTGGATTGGAAAGCACATGGGAAAGCTAGGTTGCTGCTGGAAGTGGTGTTAGTGAGACCAGCAGGGGGCGTACGACCAGTGGTCTGTGTGGGTCCTAAAGCCCCTGTATATTGATACTGCTCTGTGAGCGTCATCTTTCAGATGAGATGTTAAACTGAGATCCTGACTCTTTGTGGTCAATAAAAATGCCAGGATGTCCTTCGAAAAAAAGTTGGGGTTTAACCATCCACTGGTGGTGAATGAGGAGATTCCCTACAAAACTGTATAAAGCGATTTACGTCTCCAGATTATATTAATGTAAGGAATTAATATTTTAAGATATACACCTCAGGACATCGTTCAGATTTCTAGATTTTTGCCAGCTTTTTAGAAACAGTGTAATATATGTTTGTATTATCTTTATAATTTCATGTTAAGAAAATGTATTTTTTGCATCCATACACATAATAATTGTCATCTTGCGGATTATTGACCGATCAGATGCTGTCTACATTGCAGGTTTCCTCTGCCACAATACCACTTACAAAAACAACTTGCAAAAATTGCTCAACTTGTATAAAAAGATCTGAAAGTATGATGTACTTAAACGCGATGTATTTAAACATCTTGTTTCACAAAGAAGGTTTTATACATAAAACAAAACCATTAAAACAAGTCCTTTCTGTTATTTAAAATAATGTGTGTTAATTGAAATAAAAATATGCACTACCAGTCAAAAGTTTGGGGTAGGGTTTTTTCCCATGTTTTTTTGAAAGCAAATTATTATTTTGTTTTTCAAGGCAGGATTTATTAAATGTAAAAAAATGTTCATTGTTGTAATGTTTTATCATTTATTCAAATTTTATATAACTGTTTTCTTTTTGTATGTAGTTTCAAATGAAACTATTACTCCAATCAGTATTGCTTTTATAACTATTACCATTATTATTATTATTATTATTATTATTATTATTATTATTATTACCATTATTATTATTATTATTATTATTATTATTATTATTATTATTATTATTATTATTAATAATAATAATAATAATGATAATAAAATAATAATAATAATAATAATATGTAATATTAGAGTGAAAGATCATGTGACTCTGAATACTGAAGTAATGAAGCTAAAAATTCATCATTAAAATCACTGGAATAAATAATTAAATTAAAAAATAAATTCCTTTTGAACAGTTATTTTATAGTGCAATAGCATTTTACAATTTTACAATTTGTCATATATTTTTGATGAAATAAATGCAGCCTTGGTGAGCAGGAGAATCTTATTTTAAAACATTTTTAAAACTCCTACTAACCCCAAACTGTTTGTTACGGTAGTGTACAGTATATACATTTTAAACACACACAAAAAAACTATTCTCCCAGTCTACAAGCCATTTCCGCATTCATTGTTGCCTATTTCAGCGTGATCAGCCAACATATTCAGGCAGATGTACAGAAACACTGCACACTAGACAGCCTCTCTAGCCATTCAATCCACACAATAACCTCTCCACATTAGCATACCACAAGTACATTGCTCTCTCTCACACACACTGCGGATGTTTCTTGCAGATGAAGCACATGCCACCTGGTGGGTTTTGGGACTAAAGCAGGTTTGAACAGGTGGCACCATGCAGATTTCTCCAAATTATGTAACTCATGCAGATTCTGTGGCTTATGCTTCAGGAAACTTTTCGTCTGATGTTGCAAAATAAATAAATAAATAAATACAAGCAAAGTTTCTGTGGTAACTCCTGAAGTCGAAGTGAACGGTGGAAATGATCTCATCTTCTCCAGGGTCAGTTCAACTTAGCATTTTTCCCCCACTGTTCTGCCTTCAGACCTACATCAGCACACAGTATCTACCACCACTGAGTTAGTCAAATTGAAGTGCAGATGATATGGCTGGGCTGGTGCGCCGACTATTGTTATCATTATTTCCTGGCAGAACAAACACTTGGGCGAATCCGCTAGCAGTAATCAGAAGTGTCACGTCGAGCTGTGCTCCAGCGCTCGTGTGGAGAGACTCTGTGTGCTGCTACACATCCTCAGGCGCTCTTATGTTCACACTAATACATATTGGTTAAAGCAGATTTGAAGAAGCTGCTTTTGTAAAGACTGGATTTATCTGTTGTGAATGAATTCACTCCAATTCTCATCTGCACCCCAGCATTTCTTAACAGAAAGGAAAATCAGTACAGATACACATTCCATGGTTCTTTCTGATGGCAACAAAGAGTATATAAAGCTGAATCGTCAACAAACATACAGAAATGCTAAAAATCTAAAAGCAATGAAATCCAAATTTCTAAATTTCATAACCTTTGTTTACACTGCTTAATATATTACATATATTTATACTATATTACATATACTATTCATTCATTTTCATTAGGGAAATCCTGAAAGCAGCTTTTTGTAATCATATTTGGATAATTAAGCTATTAAAGCTTTCCAGGTTGTTGTGTTCTCAGATGATAAATTACATGACTCGTAGTTCAATTCTTTGGCAAAAAGGTAAATTTTAGTTGAAAAATTACATATTTACATATTGCTGCTAGCATATTGTTAGTCACTAACACAATTAGACAAACAAACAAATAAAGAAATCCTGCAGAAAATCCTGCAAAATTAGAAAACCTAAAGAATACACTTCCTGACACAAATCTAGTCACTTATCCAATTTTTATGAATAAGAAATAATAACTGGACTTCAAGTGGATTATTTGGTATCAGAAGTAGCTTATATGAAAGGCAAAGGCCTCTAGATTACGCTTATTTTACCAAAATAAAATATGATCATGATTTATTTTTTGATTTTTAATCATTTAATTAGGACAGTAAGGTCTGACTTTGATTGGACAAAAAGCCAAAAAGTCTGTCACTTAACAGAAATAATGTACAGTATAGGATATAAAGTCATAGTGTCATTGATAAAGTCGATTAATATTGTGTGTGACTCTGATGAGTTCATCAAGGTTTTTTGATTTAATCTTCAATGCCTTCTCCCTCTTAACCTAGACATGCTCAATAATGTTCATGACTGGTAACTGGGCTGGCCAATCTTCGAGCACCTTGATCTTCTTTGCTTTTTAGGAGCTTTAATGTGGAGGCTGAAGTATGAGAAGGAGCGCTATCCTGCTAAAAAAATTTGTCATCTCCTGTGGTTTGTAATGTAATGGGCAGCACAAATGACTTGATACCTCAGGCTGCGGATGTTGCTATCCACTCTGCAGATCTCTTGCACGCCCCTATACTGAATGTAACCACAAACCATGATTTCTTCTTCACCAAACTTGACTAATTTCAGTGGAATCTTGGTGCCACGTGGATTCCAGTAGGTCTTCTGCAATATTTGTGATGATTGGTATGCAGTTCAACAAATGTTTCATCTGAAAAATCTACCTTTTGCCACTTTTCCAAATGATTAACTAGAAGTCAAGTTATTATTTGTTGCACTTACAACTGGGATTTAAGACAAGACTTTTGTCAGTGAGTGTATAGTGAAATGGAAAAGGGCTCCCTAATCTCTTTCTGGGTTTCTCTTGTTCTCGGGATTTTACAGCTTGTTCTCGGGATTTCACAGAGCTGTTATCAAACTGAGGTTGAAAAACAATATACACTGGTTGGACCAATATGTTATATATATATATATATATATATATATATATATATATATATATATATATATATATATATATATATATATATATATATATATATATATATATATATATATATATATATATATTTCATAATGAGTTCTTACTTACTTTCATTTGTTTTATTTCAATGAAATGTCTTGTGATTTTTTTAATTAAAGATAAAACAATACAGCCATATAATTTTCTCAGCTTTCTTCACTCATATTTATCAAGTATGCCAAAAAATTGGTCCAAAACTGTCTGTATAGGAAAAGAAAAACTACAAGGTTTTTGGCCTAAAAGGCATTCCCAAATGTGATTAAATAATTTTCACAGAATTGTCTCCTTTAAGATACACAGAACAAAATGGCAAAACTGTAAATGGAGGGGAAAAGTAAATATTAAATATATTAACTATGAATATATTACCCTAGAAAGTGGAGTTACTTCACACTTTTTTGATTGTAAGTCCAGTACTGGTCCTGCCAACAAGCATGACACATTTAAAGTCACGGAAGGTCTATTTGGACCTGGACACACTGTATAAATTCCCTTAAATCTGAATTTTATCTGGCAATTTACTCAAATTTACTAAATACTCTCCCAGATAGGATATCTATGATTCATTTAGATGAATAAAAAAGAAACAAATATCATGATCTGAACATTGTTCCTAACTACACACTGATAATCTATACATTTCCATCTAATCATGATTTTGTTTTTGCTCTTATAATGATAACCTATGATGATTCAGCTTTCTCTTTCTGCAAATTCACAACACTACATGAACACTTTAACACAGCCTCCATTCACAGCGAAAGATGGTTAAAAAGGTGCACAGGAAAATAAATTATAGACGACCCCGCCAAATCCTGGCCCAATCAATGAGATACTGATTTGCACTGGATTAATGCTATCACAGAACCACAGTGTTTGGCAAAATATGGTAAGTCATTTGCGATGGAATGTTTACTATACAGACATTGCCGATTCAAACAGGATCAAGATAACAAATAACACAAATAACTTCTCCAGTTATTACAAATGACTAGAGGTCATCAGATAATACTAATCCCATGCGAATAGGCATTTCAATCACCTTTCTCCATCATTCCGATATTGTGTTTGAACTTCAACAGATCATATTAACCACACCTACAAGCAAACTAGGATTGAATTTTAGTCATGTGTTTGACTGATATGTGCATTAACACAGAGCTGGATGGGTATACCTAATAAAGTGGCCAACAATGAATGACAAACAATGCATGCATGGAGCAAATCAAACCAAATGTTCCTAATGTACCCTGAAAAATACATCCATTCAATCCTTGTTCAACACTCTGTATACTGTGGTAATACCTTAACTAATGAGCATAAATGGGTATAAATGAGTACATTTGAATGAGGCCACAGATGATTTAGGGACAAAGTATTTGAAGAGCAATTTCCTGAACATCAGCTACAATATGGCCCTAATAGGAGCCATTAATTCTGAAAAGACACAAAGAGCCACAGGGAATGAAGCATCATCTCCTCTAGTTATGTGATTGTGTGTGTGTGTGCACTTATGTCCATATGGCCTGAATATCCAACACCAGTTTGTAAGAAGAACAGAGGAAAAAGACTAAACTAAAGACTAAACCATATGAATGAAGACATAAAAAAGGCTCAAAAACAGTAGCTAATAAAAAAAAAAACGACAAGAGCAGTAGGCTGTAAAATAAGACACCTGCAATGAGACACCGCATGAAGGCGAATAAGGACGGAACCACAAGTGGTGGAGGAAAGAGCAAGCAGGTGATGAAGGAAGAAGTTCAGCGCTCAAACGTGAACGTTCTCACACTTTATGAATAATAAAAGATGCTCACGCACGTACACAATCCACCATCGACTCCTGTGATGCCTGAAATTCTGTCTATTTCTAGACATGGGAAAAGATGAAATAAAAATGTGCCATGTTTAATCTGTAACGCTCTGCCCTAAATATGACTTGTTTTTGGAAAGACGAAGGAATTTCTCGCCCACTCTTTGAGCTGACATTTATTGAAGAAATCTCTCTCTCTTTCCCTCTAGTAATGTAGCCACAGACAAACAGACCGGAAAGAAATAAGGCAGTATTTGAGACTGATATTCAGAGCCTCCTCAGTGGAGCGTAAAGTACAAAATGAACAAATGATTTGGTTTAAAGTCATGCCAGTCCAGGGAACAGGCTGCCATTGTTTTATATAAAGCTAAGCATGAGTCAATTGACTTTCCAATTAAAAAACAAGTTCTGCTTATGAATAAAACCAGGGAACGTCAATCAAAGAGTCAACGTTTCCTAAGAGAAGCTCGGACAGTTCATGAAGTTGTTGAGATGTGGCCTGTAATTGTTGCAGATGGTGTACTGTGAGGTAGTTTCGTGTTGCTAGGTGACATTAGCACACAGTACTTATTCATGGATGCACATAAAGACCTGACATAATGAATCCATTTGCTTGATATGGCATTTTATTATGAGGCCATTTCTGCTGCAGGTCGAACTGAAAAGCTTTTGGTGCGCTTTGTGGATTTATTTGCCGGTTTTCGAAGCTCAGTTGATCCGATTTGCATAATCTATTCATCATCAGCAGTTACTTACCGAGTCCTCCTGCAGCAATGACCCGTCCACCGAGACAACCAGCTACAAAGTCTGCCCGCTTCTCTCTCATCCGACAGCTCCGCGTGGCCTTCAACCACACACCTGATGAAAAACACATGCCAAAGATCAGAGGTCAGGGTCATTATTACTTTCTAAAAGCTAAACATGCAAAAACTTTTAATAATAGTAATAATACAATTTGAATAAACAATAAAATGATATAGACATACAATAAAACCAATATACAGTGGAGATAAAAATGACTTTTTGAAGTTATCTTGACGGGGTTAAAGAGCAGTTGTTAAGCACATTTCGTAAGTTAATGGTACATGTATTCATCCTGATCTGTCACAGTACAGGCATCACAGTTTGGTTCATGTACTGTTATTAAAACTACAGCACAGTTGTAATTGTAAATTTACAGCGCACTTGTACATTTTGCCAGTAAACTGTAAATATTACCAGTAATACTGTAAAAATTGCACTGTAAATGAATTATTACTATTGTGCTATAAAACTACAGCACCATTGTAACTGTTAATTTAGGGTGCACTTGTACATTTTGCCCATAAAACTGAAAAAAATGCCAGTTACAGTATAGTGTAAAATTGATAGTGCATTGTAAATGGATTATTACAATTGTGCTGTAAAACTACAGCACAAGTGTAATTGTTCATTCACATTGTTAGCATTTAACACTGAATGAAGCACATGAGGTGTACCTGAGGTGACCATTGTCAGTTTTCTGTTGTTCAGCTGCAAGAAATAGAAGCCGTTTCTAATATATCAATTCGAGGTGTTGGTTAGAACAAAAACTCCATTTAAAATGGAGAATATTCCTTTTATCGTGTGCTGTTGCTTTTAGTTAGTACACGACTTCCAGACGTCCTCAGTCTGGTTTTCCCTTTGTTTAGATTCAGGAATTCAATACCTAGTCCAACCACTGGGTGTCAAACTTACATACTGCACCTCTAAGTATCTGTCCAGTTACCACAGCCGTTTCAGAATGGAAAGCCATTCTTTAGAGGCTGAAACCCTCCGACAGCAGGTTGTCCAGATGAAGGCCAAAGAGATGAATCTTTCAGCCAGAGCAAGAGAAGCAGTTCATTTCATATCTGTGATTTCTAGAATTTTACATCTTTGCAATGCCACTAACCTATTCAAGTCCACCAAAAAAAATAAAAAAAAATAAAATAAAATAAATAAATAATAATAGAAATAAAGGCTGCAAGAAAAACAAATACAAGAGAGGACAGGATAATGCAGAAAATATTTTATTGGTAATTAAATATCAAATCATTTCCATCATTAAAACAAATATTTAATTTAATCTACATTACCATGATATCAACTGGCTGCAATGTGATCAAACACTTAGCTTTTAAGTCGCATCGTGGCTAAACAGCATCTCTGGTGGGTGATTTTAAATGGTAAATTTCAGTTGATCCTGTGCTACCCGAATAACATCGCTCCAGGAATTAAAGACCTCCTTGGGGTCTTAACAGATCAATATGAAACTCCAGCATATGTCTCTGAATCACTTCAATTTGTCCAGATGGAGAAAGTAGCTTGTGGCCATTTGTCAGCATGTGGGAACTGGCCAAAGCTGACAGGGAAACCATCATGTACTGTAATGACTGCAATAAAACAAAACAAGCACTGAAAGTCAAAGTCAGATATTTAGTCTCCAGTACAGGAGGCTTGATTTACAATGTCAGCGATGAGCAAACAGCTGAGGACGTGTCATATCTGTCTCTATTTTTGATGCCCTAACATGCCATGAGTATGCAGTCTCTGGAAAGCGGTCTCCCTGCATGACACCATCTGCCTGAGAGAAAAATGATGCCCTCGCTAATCTCAGACGTTCCCGTAAACGTCATCTTCACTCACTCTTTTGACTTCTCTGATTTTTCTTGGAGGGTACTTTAAAATCTGTTCACTCTATTTCCTTTCTCTGTTATAACCTTCAGCCACCTGCCATCTCTTTCATCCATTGTGATCTTCAAGCTTCCGCTTCGTCTTTCAATTCATCCCATATTTTCTCCTTTCTGTCTTCGCATAAAGGGTTGCGGTGTGTTTGAAAAATACTCACTTGTCCATTTCTGCCTATACTTATCAGACTTAATAGCCCTCTTGCTCAAGGTATCAAGGTGATGTGGTCCTCGTGAGGATGAGAAATGCTCAGCTATAACCCAACCTTGTCCTGACTGATGGCACAATCTGTGGAGCTGCTCTGACATCTGTCTGGCAATTGAATATCTTCCAGCGCTGTTTGACTTTGAGGATTTTAACACCTCAACAGGGCCATAAGAAACAGAGTTTTCTTCCTCTGATGGCAAAAGTGTTGTACTTTAAAAAGATGCTGGAAGTTTCAGAAGTCAAAAATGTTGATTTTGCCAATATGAGTGAATATATGAGTTGATACACAGACAGATTGGTCATTTATACATAAGTGTTGATGATTTTAGTCATAACTGATTCATTGAAACACACTTCATTCATTCATGGAGGACAGGTGGAGGTGAAACATTTTTGCTACTTCAGATAAAAACATTTAGCATTATTCTTGTAATCTTATCTTATTTTTTTTTTTAAAAAGCTAACATAAAATGTAATCAAATTGATGACCAGTGCTTGAGGGTAACTGGGGTCTGTCACAAACTGGACTGTATATCTGACTATTGTTCAAAAGGCAGAGCTGTAATTCTCCATGCAGCTTGTAATTCTCTATGCAGAAAACTCCCCTGCGTATATGCATTAAAGGGAGAGATCAATACAAATAATGAAACTTTGCTCTTTGTTTGAACAAGCGCACACATTGAGATCGAAATTAGAGTACAGCCTACAATTTCCTAAACTCCAAGGTCACTGCTTAGTCCTATTTGAGGTTAACCTGACAGTAGTATAAGTAAAGTTTCTTTTAACCCTTATACAAGTTATTGTATGACGATGGTTTGTTCTGTAGACTATCGAAAAAAATATATACCTTTAAGGGGCTAATAATTTTGACCTTAAAATGTAAAAAAAATAATAAAAACTGTTTTTATTCTAGCTGAAATAAAACAAATAAGACTTTCTCCAGTAGAAATAAATATTATCAGACATACTGTGAACATTTCCTTGCTCTGTTAAACATAATTTGATAAATATTTAAAAAGAAAAACAATTTCAAAGAGGGGTTAAAAATTTTAAAAAAGTTTCTGTTAAACTGGGTAGACAATAGTGTAAAGTTTTTAGTTTCATAAAAAGTGTCTATCTAATGTGAATCAAGCATGCAATTTACAAACCATAAATATTATATAATACTTTTATTCAACCAGCAAGTTTTTTTTGACTGGAAATGACACAGGCTTCTCCAAAAAGAGGCATCACTGTGGAAAAAAAAAAATTCTTATTTAAATTTAAATTTTTTTTTTCACTGTATTTTACTTTTTTGTGTGTATTTAAAAGTCTGAAAACTTAAACAAATTTTATTTGTTTTAAAATACCAGTAAATGGTGATATATGACAAGTGTCACATCCATCCTTTTATGATTCAGCTCAAGTCATTGTGGGAGATTTGAATTTAGCAGCTGATCATGTGATGCACTGAATTTTCTAATCATACACAAGGGTTATTTCATGAGTTACATATGTGAGGCACAGTATAAAAACTTAAATTAGATATTTTAAAAAAACAGAGAACACAGATGAATTTTTTTTTTTGCAATTGTAGAATGAACGTAAATATTAATCATAAGCTCCTTCAGAAATTCTTCCCTGCATTTGTCACTCAATTCAATCACTCACCCACTTTATATGCAGGAAATGAGTCTTGTCACACATCCAAATCGATAAACAAGTTCACTGAAGCTGAAATCATTTTAATGTTAAAATGGCCAGCCCAGAGTCCTGATCTAAACCTGACTGAAAATCTCTGGAATCTCTTGCTGACAAAATTATGGATTAGAAACCGACTACAGTCAGCAAACTGTGAAAGAGACTGAAAGAAGAGCTGATCAGACGATGTCCTGTTTCATTTCATTTCAGTAGAAATAAAATTAAAGCACAAATGAACATTTTACTCAAAACACATACCTATTGGCAGGTCTAACTGTTTTTCAAGAGCAGTATAATTTAATTGAATACTTTATAAGATGGAACAGCAGGACCCCAGACAAATAGGCTGAAGACAACAGGGATTCAAAAATTAATAATACATTTGCCTCCTGCTGGCTGTCAAAAAAAGTCAGAATCATAAAGTGTGAGAAAGACATTGTTGTCTACCATTGTCTCTTCTGATAATGAAGCTTCACATTTAAGCACATCCTTTAAAACAAAACTGACATGCTGTGAAATGCTGAGAAAGATAGCGAAAGATCAAAGATGCAGGAATGAGCTTTCTCAAACTATCTGCCTGTTTTTGCTTTCACAAATATACAGCAAGGCAAAGCTTGATGGTAGTTAATGAAGCGTGGCAGCCCTAGTTTGACCGGTCAAACTGTTTTTCGAAGAGAGAGAGAGCCATTCACCAGCTCACTATGTACAGGTAAGCTGATTGTATGAGATTAAAGCCCACTGAAGGGAGAAACGGAGAGCAGCGCAGAGAAGAAAAGATTTGGATGGAGGGAAGAAAAGAGAAATGGTTAGCCAGGAACAATTTCCACCTCCCACTGGCCCTTGTGAAACCATGAGATAAATTGGTTGAAATTGCCAGTGACTCCATGCTGACAGGATTCTGAGTGTTCGTCTCCCTCTCTCTCTCTCTCTGTGTGTATGTGATGAAAATGGAGATGAATTAGGGTCAGAGTTCACCGATAACACTCTGGAGCTCTACATTACACACAAATGGTTCATGAAGGGTGTGTGTGTGTACAGTGATGATAGCTTCTATGATCTCCTCTGCTGATCACATTTCATTCTCAGATTCATCCGGGTTCATATGAGACTATTAGACAGCAGGCAAAGAGAAAATTGCAGGCCCGAAGCTCTTAAAGGCTAAACAGCCAAAAGGGTAAATTTTCCTCCTCCCCGCAAAGATCTGAATAAACCTAGTTTACACTTTTACAGGAGCAAGTCCTTTGTATAAATAAGACAAAGCAATGTGAACCTATTTTTGATCTATAGCAAAAAACATATTTTTGACATTCAAAATAGTTGAATAAATAAATAAAGAAACTAACAACATAGGTTAATTCTGAAAATGTAGCCCTGTATACATTTCTGGAAATTGCGAATTTTGTAACCAGAGGAAAGTATGGCTGCATTTCGTTTTTAAAATGAACCCTACGGGCGGTATGACACCGTTCCTTTTCATGCTTACCGCTTATCACTGTGTGTATGGCTTTTCCACTGTTACCAGTTTGTCCAGTAGCTTGTTGCGTACATTGGCAAACTTGAGCGGCAGAGTGGTAAAACAAAAGCCGAAAAATAAAAAACCAGTAAATAACAGGGTGACAATGTGGTAAAATTTGAAAAAGTGGTAAAAATCAGGCTGCTGCGAGGGCTTTTCTTTTTCTGGATTGCTTTCCAAAACACTGTTGGTTGGGTTTAGGGAATGGGTGGGCACTGGTCTATCAGTGGTTTTTAAAATGCTATCAGTTAGGTTTAGGGAAGGGGGTGGGTGGGTTTATTGGTCAGTTAATTATAAAAGTCCTCAAGCTGCAGGTATTAGGAGGTTTTCCTAACGTGCAGCCAGGGGTTTCTGTCATCAATAAACTACGACAGTTCACGTTTATTGAATAGTAAAAAGAATTAATAAATCTAAATGAAACCATCCTTTAAAAGTTACGTCGTGTCTTCAGTTTTGGGCTCAGGCATGTTTTGCACTCACACTACAGGCGTACTGCACGTTCAACCAAACCGTGCTCTGGCACACCACTTCCAACCGGGTCAGGGCCGGCCAACTGAGTCAGGCATTTCGGAGTCCTCACAATTGTCAAACCCACCGGGAGACGTGTCTGGGCATGGTTCGGATAGCATAGTGTGAGTGCACCCTAGGTAAGATATCTGCGCAGGACTAAATTTTTAATCCCGCTTTGAATCCAACCTGACTGCTCATGGTTATATTCATCATTTGTTGTGCCGCTGCCCGACTCGCCCTGTTTTCTACCCGCCACGCCTGTTCCCACTGTAAAAACACACACACACACACACACACATAGACACTCAGCACCAAGCATGTGACACACAGACAGCATCACGCTCTCTCTCATTCACATTCACACACACACACACACACACACACACACACACACACACACACACACACACACACACACACACACACACACACACACACACACACACACACACACACACACAGCACCAAGCTCTCTCTCTCATTCACACACATACACACACATAGACAGCAACAAACAAGCTAAACACATTATGCTCTCTCATTCACGCATACATATGCGTGCTTGCTCAGGAGTCAGGAGCGATATTGTTAGACTCCTGTTCAAATTATACTAGTTTCCGACCACTCTCAGGCTTTATTCGGAAATGTATTTCCACGCCGCAAGAAATCTGGTCGGGTCCCCCTAGGTCAGTCGACAGCGGCCTCTGGTGGATTTATGCAAGAACAGCAGGCACGAATGGCACACATGAGAGAAATTTGAGATCTCAAAAAGCGTACACAGCGACTACTGGTGGATTCGCAAAAACAAAAACTGCAAAAACGTAGCTTCTGGGACGTATTTGGCTCTCTCCAAAAATGTATATAGGGGTACGTAATCAGAATGAGCCTGGGTTGGAAAATAAGGCATATACTTTCATAAACACATTTTAGAACACACTTTAAAAGTACATTTTGTAATAATATTTACAAAAATTTTCACTTAAATTATATTTTTTTGTGCTTAAATGTTTTAATCTATTGACTAACAAACTAAACTTAAACTAGAGTGTTACTTGATATCACATTTAAAGTTAATATATTTGAATGTATACAATTAAAACTTCATTACAATTTGTAAATACATATGTATGTGTGTGTGTGTGTGTGTGTGTGTATATACACACATAAAATATATTTAATTTTCGTTTTAAAATATATACTTAAAAATATATATTTTACATTTATAAACATAGAATTAAGATTTATGAAATAAAAAAATAAATACACACATACATTTCATAATCCACAATTTTGAGGTGTACTTAAGTTTGACAAAAATCACTGTTAAGTGACTGATTAAATTTAATATACATTTAAACTATAATACATTTTTCTTTTAAATATTATACACTGTGTGTCAGCGATTTAGTGTGTTAAACATTAGATCAATATGAGGGCACTTAAGGCGGCACGGTGGCTCAGTGGTTAGCACTGTCGCGTATGGGCTAGGGCCAGTTGCATTTCTGTGTGGAGTTTGCATGTTCTCCCTGTGTTCATGTTGGTTTCCTCCGGGTGCTCCAATTTCCCCAAAGTCCAAAGACATATGATAAAGGTGAATTGGAGGAACTAAAATTGGCTGCAGTGTACAGTATTTTAGTACATGTGTGAATACGAGAGTGTATGAGTGTTTATCAGTATTGGTTGCAGCTGAAAGCTGCGTAAACATATGCCGGAATAGTTGGCGGTTCATTCCGCTGTGGTGACCCCTTATAAATAAGGGACTAAGCCGAAGGTAAATGAATGAATGAATGAATGTATGAACGAACAAATAAGTGCATTTCTATTATCATTATAAGCATACTCTTTTGAAAGTATGTACAATGTATTACTTTTCACAAAGGTATTCCACTTATTAGTGACCGTTTCCTTGAAAAACCTGTGATGAAAATCAATTATCTTACCATCATCACTGTTGATTTAGAGTCAGAAAATAAAAAAGCAGGAGTAATGGATCACAGCAAAGTCCTCAAAGCACTGCACCTTTCCTTTGAACTGCAGCTTTAGATTAGCTGTCTGCTTGCTCGCCTGTCTGTGTGTCTCTCTGTCTGTCGGTCGAGCTGTCGCTTGCTATTGAACCAGACATGCACACAGCTGCGCTTCTCTCTGTAGCTAAAGAGCAGGAGGTGTTGCATGATTGACAGTTCTGCAGGTTCAGAACAACGACCCAGCTGGAGATGAGACCCCGTGTTTATTTAAAGCCCACAAATCAATCATCTCTTCTCTTTCTATTACACTCACACATGCGCACGCCAGCATACACCTCTCGTCTGATCTACAGTCTGCTGAAAAATCACATTTTTTCACTTTACAGATGCCTTTCTCTGTGTTGGTCAGCATGTACTTTAATCATGACACGTTACAGTGCTCCAAAATCTCTTTCAAACTAGACTAAAGTAAGCTTTGGTTCATGCACAGTTACACATTTGCTGCATCTAGAACTACACACTTCCTTTCTATATAGTAGGCAAAAAACATCATGAGACAAAATAATTATGCCTAAATTCGACAAACTCCCCCGATTAATTTTTGTAGTGTTCACACACACACACAGCCAACTAATATTTAGCAAATAAGAACCAACTCTTCTCCACAGAGAATGAGACTTTTTAATAAACATTAATAGACTCATAATGCTGTAAAGACATAGCATTATTTTTATTATTATTATTATTATTAATATGTCTCTGTGTGCTCCAGTTTCTCCCACAGTCCAAAGACATGCGGTATAGGTGAATTGGATAAGCTAAATTGTCCAAAGTGCACATGTATGTGTGTGAATGAGTGTGTATGGGTGTTTCCCAAATTGTTTTGCAGCTGGAAGGGCGTCCGCTGCGTAAAAACATATGCTGGAGTTCTGTGTGGTTGCAGAATGAACATCTGCTCCATTTATTGTAGAGATAATATACAGTTTAACCCAAAGAATGACCAGTCTGGTAGATGAAGAAGAGACAGATTCAGAAATGTAAATAAATAAATCAAGTTTACTGAAGATAGTTTGCAGTTACATAAGCAGAAGCCAGCTTCAACACTCGCAATCAGTTCCTAGGCCACTCTGCTTACAATCACCAATCAATAACAATTATACTTTCACTTAACGTCATTTACTGCGTCATGCATACAGGTGTTCTAACCTGATTGGTTAAAACACAGATAGACTAGGAACATTTCCACGTGAGGTTCGTGCGTACAATTTTAAACAATATCTAAACATAAACGTCATACATCCCTTAGACTGATTAGAACTGACTCCAGACCTGTGAAACGGATCAACAATCAAATAGAGCACACACACTTAAAGTACAATCTGTTTCTTATCCAAGGCTGAGTGTACTCTCAGCCGTCTTTATCAAAACTGGTTAAAAAACGGTATAATCTACATTCAGGCAGTTATAATCTTTACTACACAAAGTCTATTTTGAATAAAAAGTAGAATCACTTTAAAATAATTAACCGTAAAAATAGCAAAATCACTTTTAGACATTTTAGATAGTATTAACTCATAGAAAAAACAATAGAAACAGTTGCTTCCAGTCCTCAGCTCCAATCAAGGTCTCTGTGACCTCTGACCTAGTTTGGTAGTTTCTGAAAATAGTTATAAAGAGACAGGCAAATGCACTGAACATTCTTATATTAAGCAATGTGTTAACTTATTCATTAATTAAAATCAATTCAAAGTTAAATATTTATTCAAATAATCAAATAATTGTATTTAATAAAAATAATTAGAAACAAGATGATGAAAAGGATAAACGTTGGTCCATGATGAGACGGATTGGAAAGCAGAAATCCGAATCCTTCATTATCAAAATGATGTCCATTAGTGTCACAGTCACCAGCGATCTAGCCTATGCAGATCGCTGGAGAAATACAAATCTGCGAGCAAAAGAACTACATATCCAGGCATGCACCACTTACACACCTGGCCTAGATCCACATGATGGCAAACAGACACAGCTGAAGCTGTTCAGGACTTATTACACAAACACCTCTCAAACACACACATTGCTTGTTTAACTATGAGTCTTGTTAAACTGTTTATGTGAACATTACAATGCGTTTTCCTTGCCTTGCTTTGCCATGTTTTTGACCTTCGTCTTGTTTGTTTGTTTATGCTGTCTGCTGTCTGCTTTTACTGACCTATCACCTGTATATTTGACTGCATACATCTGTTTGCTCCAGATTGGTTAGGCAAACAACGATTACGTTCTCCCTTGTCAGCGTCCCACATTACAATTTGGCTGTTGGCACTGACATCTCAATATATTTGTACAGAAATCTACATTACGCATGATGCAATTAGAGGGATAGTTCACACCCCACCCCCCTAAAAAACATAAACAAAACATAAAAAAAATGCTCACCATTCAATTGTTCCAAACCTATTTAAGTTTATCTTCTCCTGAACAAACGAATAAGTTATTTAGGAAAATGTTGGAAACCTGTGATTAACTTTGTTTTAAAATAATTGTTTGTCCTAATGTTTGTTAATAGAACTGGTTTCCAACCTTTTTCAAAGTATCTTCTTTTGTGTTCAACAGAAGGCAGAAACAGGTTTGACACCACTTGATGGCGAGCAAATGATGAGTAAATTGTTTTATTTGTGGATGAACTTTCCCTTTAGGAAAAGTGTCATCTGTAATTGGGAAGTCTGAATTCGAATCTGTATCTGTCTCAATAATCCAAAGATTTGTGTCATCAGTTTAAACATGCAATAGGCTAAACCTATACCATAGGTGTCAAGACTTAATATAAAACCCATATTTAGAACGTTATTCTATTTACAGTTTCTCCAATAAAACAATCAATATAGTATTAAATAATTATTTTTATAACAAACATGTAAAATAAAGAGAAAATGGTACTGCTTGGAACAAAAATATGAAGATTTACAACTTTCTTTTAATAAATATTTAAAAAAAAATTGTCACTCTAGTTTGTGCTTGTTGGATACTCAGTTTACAATAAATAAATAAATAATGATTTATATTTTATTCAATTTTTAAAGTTAAATATGAGGAATCTTCAGGCACCCATAGTGTCAAACCTGTGCTTTGTAAATCAAGCACAATGGAATGAAAGCAGCATTTTGATCCCCACTGTGCAACTCAAATCCACGCCCAGATTAATCTCTGATTGTCCTCTGCACACTCAGGGGACTGTGGGATTGATTAGAGCCGATCGATGGGCTTAATCCACGAAAGCAGTGCACTATATCAGTCAGTGATGCAGCTGATGCTGCAGTGGAGTGCTTGTAAAGTTTGTGTTACCGGAGCCGCCGATTCGGATGAACCTTGTGAAGCAGGAGAAGAGAGCTAAAAATAAAGAGAAATGACGGGAGGGAATGTGTAAGGTCAGTCAGAGAATGAGGGATAAAGCGAGAGAGGGAGAGTGAAAGATGTGACAGTGGGACATTAATGACAAGACCTTGCGCACCTTGAAAGCCTTCAGGGAGGAGGTTTGTATGATATCCTGCATTGGTGGTACACACAAACCCTTTCTGCATGCTGTTACTGTGAATTAGAATGAGGGATCCAGCATTGTTGCCAATGCCACACTCATTCCTGTACAAAAGCCCCCAGAACACAAGCTGACAATAGCAGGCGTCACGCTTAATGAGTGAACACAGTCTGCCTCTAAAGCACTGCACACTGTGCTGAGGTAATGAGTCTGTGTTTTCACAACGAATGTGAGTGGATGTGTGCTTTTATGTCTACAAACACACCTATTGAAGATATCATTGCGTCAAACTGCAGTTTTATGAGCCAACTTTTTATTTATTTATTTTTTTTACATTTGTCAACTGCATACATGATTTTTAAAAAAAAACAAAATTTACATCTTTGCCACCTACAAACCCATGCCAATCATTTGAAATATTATACAGATAATTAGTGAAGAAGGGTATGAAGAACAGCAACATACTGCCTAATGAAGCCTATACAGCAGGGGTCACCAATCTCGTTCCTGGAGGTCTGGTGCCCTGCAGCGTTTGCCTCAATACACCTGCCTGGGTGTTTCAAGTATATCTAGTAAGACCTTGATTAGCTTGTTTAGGTGTGTTTGATTAGGATAGGAGCTAAAATCTGTAGGACACCGGCCCTCCAGGAACAAGTTTGGTGATCCCTGCTATACAGTGTAGCTATCTGACACTAAAACTTTAAATTCTGCATGTGGCAAAAACATGATTCTTTGTCTCATTATTGCATACAATAGTCTAAATGTGATACTGATTTTTTCAGAGTTCAGTAAAGAAGTATAGAAGTTATTTGTTTGTTTAATTTTACTGTTAGTTTTGCTTACTTTTCACAATAAATATTTATCTATAAAAATAAATGATTAGTAGTATTTCCTTTCTAAATGAATCTGCATTTTTCAAGAATTCACACTCAGCTCATGATTTATACATAGCTTGTTTGGCATGCTCTCCCGGGAGAGAGCCCTGAGCTTAAGGTATCCTCGGGCCCAGGGCTTGCCATTTTCGCAGGGCGATGGGAGATTGAACACAGGTCAATCTCAAAACTCCCCCGCTACTGATGCTTAGGTGAACTATCTGAGAGTAAGACACTAGAGTGAGGATTAAGGCTTATTTTAATCTATAATATAGATTATATTTGGATATTTTGGGAGTAAACCGGGGAACCCAGGGGAAACCCACACGAACAGGTTGAGAACCTGCAAACTCCACACAGAAATGGCAGATTGCCCAGCGAGGACCTGGCGCCATTATATATGAGCAATATCACACGAGTAGCAGTGCGATATGGCTGTATATCGGCACGGGTGGGGGCACTAAGGCACACGCCTCCCACCAGTGCCGATATACAGCCATATCGCACTGCTACTTGTGTGATATTGCTCATATATACAGTGACTTAGGATACTTTGATTGGAGGATCATGATTAGCAAATGTAGGCCAGCTGAGTCAATCATAAGCACGTGCTCCTCTCGAAATTAGTTTAACTTTAAACTTCACTTAAAGAATCAGGTGAATCAATGTGTGATACATTTATATAAAGAGCTATTTAATGAATTAGTGAATGAAGAAAACAAATAAATGATTTACTGACCCTATTCATTACTTATATTTTCAAATAAATACAGTTGAAGTAATAATTATATAGTCCCCCTTTAAATTTATTTTTCAATTATATTTCCCAAATGATGTTAAACAGAGAAAGGAAATATAGGAAAATATAGGAAAAGGAAAAATATCATTAATATATTATCAATATTATGAACCTCCTTAGTAATTTGTTTTCTAATTGGCTATTATCAGCTTGATAATTGCAGATAACATAGATAAAATTGCACTTATAGCTGTATTTACATGTATATAGACAAACACACAACCCAGGTTCCTTCTGAAAACATACCTTTATATACATTTCTGGAGAGCGCCAAATACATCCTAGGAGCTAAGTTTTTTTTTTTTGCAGTTTTTGTTTTTCGCAAACCCACCAGAGGCCACTGTGTATGCTATTTCAGTTTCATTTGCGCATGCTGTTCTTACGTAAATCCACCAGAGGGCACTGTCGACTGACTGAATGACTGACTGACCGACCAAATCTCCCATCCTCCTCTTTTCCTAAACCCAACCTATAGCGTTTTCAAAGCACAGATTGACCTGCCCACCACCTTCCCTGAAACCCAACCCACAATCTTAAAAAGCAATTTGGAAAAATAAAAGCCCTCATCTGATTTTTACCATGCGTTCTCATTTTACCACATTCTCACACAGTTATTTACTTACTTATTTTATCTTTTGCATTCTGCTTTTGTCTTACCCGTTTTTTTTAACCGTTCTCAACCGGAGATGAACCCTGTCATCATGTCAACTCCACTCTGGGTCTCAAGTTTGCTGACGTACAATGCAAACTAACTGGAAAAACTGGTAACATCGCGAAAGCCGTCCATACGGAGGTAAGCAGTCAGCTGATAAGTGCAAAAAGAAGCAGCGTCATACCGCCCCGTAGCGTTAATTTTAAAAACAAAATGGAGCCATATGTACTTCTGTCTAAATAATTCACGATCTCCAGAAACGTATATAGGACTACGTTTTCAGAATGAGCCTATGTTGCAAACAGATCAGCCTGATCTCACGAGGAAACATTACTATGTTGTGTTTTGTCAGTTTAGTGGATAAATCGTACAAGTACAGTTGTCCAAAAATGTAAGATTTTTTTAAAGGAGGCATGACACCAAACTCCACCCCTAAACCCAACCATCATTGGGAGATGCCCAAATTGTACTAAATAGATGCTATAAATTTATATGAATTAGCCACTAAATCAAAAAGTTATGACTTGCCGCGAGAAAGCATCGGACTGTCAGTCAGACACTGAAGAAAAAATTATGTTATCATTTTACTAATTGTTATGATTACCAGCGATCTAGCAGTTGCAGATCAGACTACAAATCCGCCATTATGGACTACAAGATCCAGTCATACACCACACACACTCACAACTGTTTCTGATCATGACTAATTGCATACACACAGCTGGAGAATTGTCAAAGACTGATTACATGGACTATTTATACAGGGCACACACATATCAGTGCTGAGTCTTGTTTATCTGTCTAGTGAACTTTTTGATGCGTTTTCCTTGCTTTGCCTTCCGTGTTTTTGAACCTTGCTTTGTTTTGTTTGTATATTTACTTTGTCTGCTGTCTGCCTTTTGACCATTTGCTTGTTTATAGACCACGACTCTGGATTTCCTGTATACATCTGCTTGCACTGCCCCTGTGTTGACTGTTGTTTGCCTGAACATTCTCTGCTACATGAAACTGTGTTTGGATCCGCACTTCCTGTTGTAAGCATTACTTCACACAACAGAAATCTTCATGTCTGAAACAAAAAACCCAAATGAAAGACAACAATTTCCTTTTAGTTGAAGAAAGAACATCATGCATCTTGTATAGTCTGGGGGTCAGTAAAATATCAGGAACACCTATTTTTGTTTGAACTATTCCTTTAAACACAAAGTCATAGTATAGAGTTTTCATTTGTTCATTTCTTAGTAAATGGATTTTCATCACAGCAGCATGCAGCAAGGTTATGGTGACCGTTCAGAATAGCACCTAAAAAATACAAAAGGGATTTCTTATTACTGGCTCTTTGTAACAACAACAAAAAAAAGCACTTTCATTCGGCGCAGCTGGCTTCAGTTCCATAACTCACAATCCCAAGATTCAGGGGAAAATCTGCTACGGGCCACATTAAAGCAACTTCTTTAATAATACTGTGAAATATATGACAGTGTCCAGTAGGGCTGCACAATATATCCTTTCAGCATAGATATCGCAATTTCTGAATCCTCAATAGTCACATTGCAAAGATTTGCAATGTTGAGTTGACTTTGCAGGGTAATTTTTACCTTAACAAAACCATAATGCATGCACTGTTTATTTCACTTTTATCCTTGCTTTGTTGCATGTATCTATGCTTGTAGTTTGTTTGTTACATGTTACGCATGATTCACTCACCCTACAGAATCATCACAGTCAATAAAAACTAATACATTTGGTAACACTTTAGGGACCAATTCTCATTATTAACTAGTTGCTTATTAGCATGCATGTTATTGAGATGCTTATTAATACTTACTGTATAAAGCATACAGTTGAAGTCAGAAATATTTGCCCCCTTTAATTATTTATTTTTTAAATATTTCCCAAATGATGTTTAACAGCAAGGAAAGGTTCACAGTATGTCTAATAATATTTCTTCTTCTAGAGAAAATCTTACTTGTGTTATTTTGGCTAGAATAAAAGCAGTTTTTAATTTTTTAAAAACCATTTTACGATCAAACTTATTTCCCCTTTAAGCTATGTATTTTTTCGATAATCTATACAACAACCCATAACGATGGTTTGTTCTTTAGATGGAGGGTTAATAATTCTGACTTTAACTGTATTTCCTATATATAATCTTATTCTACATTTGTTATCCTACCCAATGCCTTAACTACACTAATATCTATTAATAAGGAGCAAATTAGGAGTTGAAGCAAAAGTCAAATTGGTTAGCTAAGATAAGAATTGAACCTTAAAATAAAGTGACCAAAAATTAAAAGTATATAACAATAAGTATATAAGTATATCACAATATATATATATATATATATATATATATATATATATATATATATATATATATATATATATATATATATATATATATATATATATATATATATATATATATATATATATATATATATCACATGGAAAAAAACAAAACAATGCAATGTCTGATTTTTCCAATATCGTGCAGTCCGGGTGTTCAGTGATACAATATATAATATATTATCTTGACTCTAAGCATTTGTTTACAAGACCTTTTGAGATTTAGTGCTGTTTTCCCGCAGCATGATTTACAGCATGTTCTCCTCAGGGTTTTATTTGGAGGGCAACTTCAGCCAGTAACCGTACATCTGCTGTCATTGTTTGTCTGCCCTCTTGAAGACAATTGCAATAGAAAAAATAGTTTACTATGTCATTTCAAAAATAATCTATTTGTATGACAGCACTGGGTGAATGCTGTCACACAAGCAATCTGGCACTTTCTCTTCAGAGTGATTGGATGTGTTTGAGGCAGCACAAATTCTCATATGCAAAAAAAAAAGCATATGCATATTTATGCAAAACTAGCTAAGAGCTAAATGTCGCGCCAAGTGTTGCTCTAATACACAAAAATCTCTAATTAATGCAAGCTGAAAGTGCACCAATTGAACTGCACATGCAATTAGGAGTCACACTTAACAGCATGTTTATGCATAATATGTTAATATGCATGTTAACATACTGGTTGATCAATCATATTTAAATAAGGTTAAGGAAGGTTGACCAGGAAAACAAAGTTTCAAACAAAGGCAAAGCAATAAACAGAGGAAAATGATGTGAGAGCAATACAGGTGACAAAGGAAGGAGGCAATTAAACTGTGCCACGAGAAAACAAAGAAATGGGACAAAGAAGAAGAGACAAACAGGCTATGATTACGCTATGATTCTTCGAAAATGTCAAAGGCTCTTTGTGTGCACTCTTACTTAGCTCTGACAGAAAGAGAGATAAAGAGAGTCATCTCGACTCATAAATACTGGCAGATGGACAAAGGAGCTGGCCAGAGGCTAATCAGATGTTATGGGCAGTGATTCTCTGGTGTACACTTCACTTTTATCCAAAGCCATTTGCTTAATTGATTTGACATGTTATAAATGTTTAATACGTGCAAATGCAATACACGTTTTTTCAGTGGGATCTTTGGGATTTGTTGAATCACACTAAAAATTTAACAAGCTTGTTCACTCATACACAGTGACCTCGTGTACTAACCTTCATTTGCTTTCTTTTGCGTTCTTTTGAACTTTTAAAGTATTTTCCTTACCATGTTTTCCATTTAGTGACATCGAATGCAAACCTAGGCTTTTGAGCTTAAAAAAAAGTCCACCGAGAACTATATTAATGTTAAATGTTAGAGGGTTAGATTAGATTAATGTTAATCTGATTAGCGATTGATAGTGTCTGTGCATTGTACATGGAAAACATACATCAGTCATGTTACCTTAACAAGTGAATAATGCATTTCTATATTTTGCATTGGACAATATAGCAAAAGACTTGCTTGCTTGTGGACAAACAGACAACCTAAGATACCAAACATGTTATTGTGTACTTGATACTTATTGGTACTGTATAAAGCATATGTCCTTTAGAATCTTACATTCATCTTCCTTACCAGTTAGTTTACCTAAACTACCTTAATAACTATTAATAAGAAGCAAATTAGGTGTTGAAGCAAAAGTCAAAATGGTTTGCTAAGAGCGAGAATTAAGTATATATAACAAAGTATATGAAACAACAACAACAACAACAACAAAAAGCATACCAAAGTTCTGCTCTAAAATGGTATGTAGTATTTTTTATTATTATAATATGTTCATAATTAACTCTTTCTGCACACAATGAACTGCTCAAATAGATACGTTTACTATATTTGTTTTTGTAGAATTTAAATTACACAAGATTTAAAGGACAAAAATATTTATAATAAATAAAACAATGAGATTTTTGATATGTAATAATATTAGGAAATTTCCACATTTATCAAAGAAATAATAAACAAATTTGCGGTTTATTTCACTGTGGTGACCCCTGATGAATAAAGGGGGCTAAGGCGAAGGAAAATTGTTGTATAATCAAATTCATTATGCAAAATAGTCGCTCACCTAAATTTTACGCATACCTACATGTTTCTTCTTTTAAAGCAGGTAATGCCTTCAGACTAATTTGTTAATTATTTAAATGGCACTTTTGGTGAAAATCATCTTTTTTCCCCGGCCACTAAATTGATTGACAGCCGAGTAGTAACATGTTGTGATCATCAATCATCATCAGATGTAATCAAGAATGAGTTTTACAAGTTTAAATATTTTTTTAAAACAGTGCATGTTTGTAATGAATTACAGCGACTCTTTGTTCTCATTGACTCATTAACACAACAATACATCAAATAATCATTGGGAAATTTCTTACAAACATAATGTGAGATCTGCTTCTTTCTCCTCCTTCTAGGTGCCCTTTCAAAAAAATAGTTCAACCAAAACTTAGAATTATGTCATCATTTACTTTTTTTAATTACCTGTTTCAGTTAAAAAAACAAAGTAGTAAGTTGGAAAAACGTGTAACCATTGAATTCCACAGTATTAGTTTTCCCGATATTGAAGTCAATGGTTACAGGTTTCCAGCTTTCTTCAAAATATCTTCTTAAGTGTTTAAAAGAATAAAGAAATAAATTAATAAAAAAAGAACGAAACAAACAAAAGAATGAATGTTTGGAACCATTGGATGGTAAGTATATAGATAGTAAATTTCCAATTTTGGGTGAAATATCACTTTAACTTGCCCAGTGAGCTTTTCACAATACCTATACAGCTTATACTGTATATATACAGCTTGGATATAAAAAAAAAAAAAACAATTGTGAAGTCAGTTTACCGTGCAGCCTGACAAATCTGAACAGATTAAAAATGCAATAACTGTCATGCATATTGCATTATTCTGCTTGCGTTTTGGAGGAATTCACTGAAATAAAAAGCTTTAAGTGTTTGAAAAATAAAGCCAGAAAAGCTGTCTTTACACACTTTAAACACAGCCTCGCTCTATAATAAACCATCTAGGAAGTAGATAAATATCCTATCCTGTATAATTTGTTTGATATTATGTGATAAACTGGCTTTAAATGGGGCTTTCATTAGAACACAGCAGCGATCTGTTGGGGTCAAGCGCTGCCCTTATACAGACTTGTGGGATTGAGGAGGCTTGAGGAGATTTGTAAGCCATATGGAAGAGAAAAGAGCCAAACAGACAGGAGTTTTCAGCAAATAACACTGAGACAGAGCTCCACCGGTTTCTGCCAAAGACACTGATGAACTCTGATTCCAAAGTCAACAAGCGGAATGAAAGGAAAAGACAGATAAGGGAGGACAAATGTGTTAAGAAAAAACACACAGGGAAAAGAAAAAGAAGTAATCCAACATCACACAAAATGGATCGATTCATTATAATTGATCACAGCAACACTATTAACATGCAAAATGCACATAAGGGAGTTTTTACGTTAACATCTAGGTCTAATTAAGATATTGGTAGTACTTTAATTCGTTATTAAAATACAATTTACAAGGGTGACACAATGGCTCAGTGGTTAGCACTGTCGTCTCACAGCAAGAAGGTGCTGGTTCAAGTCCCGGCTGGGTCAGTTGGCGTTTATGTTTGGAGTTTGAATGTTCTCCCCATGTTCATGTGGGTTTCCTCCAGGTGCTCTGGTTTCCCCAAGATGTGAGACAAGTGAATTGGGTAAACAAAATTGGCCATATTGAATGTGAGAGTATATGGGTGTTTCCTAGAACTGGGTTGCGGCTGGAAGGGAATCTGCTCTATAAAATACATGCTGGAATAGTTAGTGGTTCATTCCGTTGTGGTAAATAATATAATATATAATATATTGTGATAAATCTCAATATAAATGTATCATATTCACGAATGGTCAACATTATTTAAAGTACCCAGATGAGGCATTGTTATTAGTTTCAACAGTTGTTATCTGGGTTTATTTCACAGATTTTTATTTTTTTATTTTATTTTTTTATTTTTATTTTTTTATTTTTATATATTTTTATTTTTGGAATACTTGATTCTCATAGGTCAGTCGCAAAATTCCAAGATTCAGAGATAACAATCGCTAAATAACGCAGACTCATCTATGAACTTCAAATTATCTTGACCATCAGTGAGTACATTCACATCCATCTAGAATATGTATCTGCTTTTCTGCTGTTTTTGAATGTTATTCATTGTTTGGCACGACCTTGTGACTGATTAATACATAGGTTAGTGTATGCTCCATTCAGTCATATTTGTGTCTGTCAGCTTTGTCTTTAATAAAATTGTTAATAAAACATTATTGCTCAAAACAATATTTTGTGTCTGATTTTGAAAGTTTTGCATAAATTAGCCAAGTAATAAACTGCTGAAGTACATCCAGGCGGTTGTTATCGCAGAATAAAGCCTTTCAGCCTTATACAACAATAAGCCAATCAGCCTGTCAGATTTCATTCTGCGATAACAACAGTTTGTACTCACTTCATCCATTACATAACATATATTGGAATGTCGTAATTGACCAATCAGAATCAAGTATTTTAGAGAGCCAGGTAATAATATGGCATTACATACCTTCAGTCAATTTACACAATTCAATTTCAACAGGTTATTTTTCTGAATAACAACAGCTGTTATTTTCTCAGCTGCAGAATATGAAACAACAGGTCAATATTTGATCTGATGACGTGATTGTGATCACAAACATTTCACCTGAGAATTATGTCTTTCTTTGAGCCCGCGGGAGATCTGTTCAATCATGAGGGCTGAATAAAACGTGATTTCTCCTGGTTGTCTGTGGATCTTCATTCTGACAGAAGACTCTCTCCCTCAAGCTTCCTCAACGCAGCGCCACATAAAAGAGCAAGCGGAGGCTTGTTAGAGAGGAATCATTATTATGAGTGTCCTCTCCCTGCCTGTTTCACAGCTCTTCAATTCACCAAGGAGAACCTTCCTTTTTTATGGCTTCATTATTTAGTATATTGTTCAGCACTGAATTCCTTTCATTTAAACCTTTGCTTTAACCGTAATCTCATTCTCCTTATCGTATTCAACTCCTTTGGCTCATTTTAAAATAAAACATTTACATAATTAAATTGTTGAAGCTTTTTTATGCAATTAAATAAGCGTGAGCCTTCTAAGCAAAAAAATAAAATAAATAGTTGGAATGGATTTGTCCTAATAGTCCCTTTGTCCAAATTAATTTAGTTATGCTAAACGCAGTGAAAATAAGAAGGACTGAGCAGGATTTAAACTCGGGCACCACATCACTCTAATTTAAAACAATTTTAATGTTTTCTACACTTTTGAAAAAACATTTATCACTGTTTTCTTTTATTTTTAAGACGGGTGCATTTGTACCAGGAATGTAAAGGTACACATATTAGTACAAAAACACTTGCCACTTAAGTACTAGTGGAGCGCAGGGCACAAAGTAACGCAGGGTTAAATGTAACATAAGGTATTTGCTCAGGATTAACCATGGCATGCTTCTAAGGTTTTGACCACAGTGTCAGCAGACGTCTTCCTGCCAATTATTCAAAATTTTCGGCGAAATTTGGATGAGAAACACAGAAGAAACCATTGTTGCAGCATAAATGCAGTTTTTATTATACTCAATATTTTTTTATTTAAAAAAAAAATCTGTGAAAGTCTGAACATAAAATCTTATATTGTTGTGATTACTGTTTTCTAGGCTAAAAGATGAAACCATTTTGAAAGATGTAAAACACACACAGTGACTGCTAGCCAGTTTTGAGGAAAACATGACACAGCGGGGTTAGTTGTAACAGGGTGTTAAAACTAAGTTACACACTGATGGACAAAAATGAAAAAAAAAAAATCTATTTTAAATTTTGAGTGTAATGTTGAGAACTTTTTAAATACATTTTTTTATAGAAAATATTGTTTTAATAGAATATATATATATACATTTTATTGCTAATAATGCAAATAAATACATTGAATAATAATGGATAAATGGATAATAATGAAAATAGATTTAAATGTGTTTATCCAGTAAACAAATAAATACATAAACATACTGTGCGATGTAGAATAAAAAAAGAAATGAGCCAACTACTGAGGAAATATAGCTACTATTTAAAGTAAACTGAATTCAAATTAACAGAGTGAAATCTGCCTTTAAATGCATGTTTTACAACTAACCCTCTGACTGTTACAACTTGCCCCGCAGATGGGGTAAATAGTAACATTTTTACTCCTGGCACTTTTGGCAATACTGCACAGAAACCATAGGTCCGATCATATTTCCAGTGCTCATTTGTAGGAGAGGCTGGTGTGTTGTTGGTAAAAAAAATATGGTTTGTCCAACCCCATTACTTTGTTATTTATTTAACCAAAACCAAAAAGTTTTACTTTGTTTCCCGCTCTCCCCTAAATACAGACACAAAAACACATTTCCATTTAACCACTCACAATGGGTACGGAAAGTATTCAAACCCTCTTAAATTTTTAATTCTTTGTTATATTGCAGCCATTTGCATTCAAGTAAAATTTTATCCTCATTAATGTGCACACAGCACACCATAATGACAGAAAAAGACAGAATTGTTGACAGTTTAAAAAACTTATTAAAAAAGAAAAACTGAAATATTACATGGTCACAAGTTTTCAGACTATTTGCTCAGTATTTAGTAGAAGCACTATTTTGATCCAATACATGCATGAGTCTTTTTGGGAAAGATGCAACAAGTTTTCCACACTTGGATTAGGAGATCCTCTCCATTTCTGTCAGGTTGGATGGTAAACATTGTTGGACAGCCATTTTTATTTTATATGTAAGGTCTTATATAGACAGGTGTGTGGTTTTCCTAATCAAGTCCAATCAGTATAATCAAACACGGATAGACTCAGATGAAGGCGTGGAACCATCTCAAGGATGATCTAAAGAAATGGACAGCACCTTAAAAGTTAAATATAGAGTTAAAGATTTAAATATATGAGTGTCACAGCAAAGGGTCTGAATATATAAGACAATGTGATATTTGAGTTTTTCTTTTTTATAAATCTGCAAAAATGTCAACATTTCTGTGTTTTTCTGTCAATATGGGGTGCTGCGTGATCATTAATGAGGAAAACAAATGAACTTAAATAATCTTAGCTAATGACTGCAAAAAAAAAAGAGTGGAAAATTTAAAAGGGTCTGAAAATTTTCCGTACCCACTGTATAAAGATACTTATACTATAATACTTATGCAATACATTTACTGCATTATTATTACTACAGTAGCACTATTAAATATTATAAATACGGTATCAGTGGTGCTATTGATAATTTAGTCATTTATTTATTTAATTATAATTAATTTTTTTGTATAATTTAATTATACAGTAGATATAATCAGTTACTGAACGTGTTTGAATGAAAAAAAAATGTATTGTAGTTTTTACTAATAGTATGTATTATTTATAATAATATGTATTTTTTATTTTCTGTTTTCATAGATGTTGTTACTGTAATTTTTTACGTGTTTGATGAAGGTATATTTGTGTGTTTAATAAATGATAAATGTGTGTTGGATAAATGATAATTGTGTGTTTGATAAATGTATATTTATCAAACTGATCTTGGAATGTTGCTACTGACTAATCCAAAGCAATTATTTCAGAGGGCTACAGTGTATCTGGAAAATATTCATACCTCTTCACTTTTCCTACATTTCTTTATGTTAGTCTTATTGCAAAATAGATTGAAATTATTTATTTCCTCAAAACCCAATAACAAATCCACACAATAACCCATAATGAAAAAGTGAAAAAAGCTAATTTATAAAAAAAAAAACAGAAAAATCACATGTACACAAGTATTTACAGCCTCAAAATAATTAAAATGTAAATATAAATGTGAAAAAATAAATACATGCAATAAATGCAATAAAAAATTAAAGCTAATTAAAAAAAATAATGAGAACTATAAGACTTCACAAATAACACTAATATTACGCTGAGAACTTCACAGATACAGCTGTCTTCTGAAAGCATTATTTTCCTGAACCAGTCCATTAGTTAAAGTTTACCATATTAAAACATATTACAAAAGATCATCAAGATATATACACATCTGTAAATTTCCTTCATCATTTGAACATTTAATAAATGACAGCTGCCATGATCAAATATATAACCATCAACAGCTTTCACCGTACTTCTGTTTAACATGCTTCCTGGAAACAATAACAATTTCACAGCGACTGAACCGGGAATTCTTTATTTAAGGTGCAATAAATAAAAAGCCTACTTTACATAAGAAGAGTGTTTACACTGAAAGGAAATTGAATTTAATCACTTCATTGAAATGCTTTGCAAGGTAACACCACAAACTAATTAAATGAATTTGGCCTCAGAGGGTTCCAGTGACTAACAACTCTTATCCCACAATCCTGCAATCAAATATTTTTTCGACAATGACACTGATTCCCTACCTACTGTAGCTCATTTCCGCCGCCTCCTTCTTCTCACATAATTTAGCAATAATGACCGCTTGATTGTACATTGCCGCATTCAAATTAAACTTACATGCGTGCGATATCAAGGCTACAATGCAAAACAATGTACAAGAATTCCTCCCCATTGTAATGCAGGACAACTCATAAATACTCAAAGGGACAGACGTGTGGTCCTGTGTGTGCTGAATGTGGAGATTAGAGAGCAGTAATGTGTAATTGAGGATATGGCCAGTAAATGTGGGCTGGTAATTACACTGGGCGGCTTTTCTCTATGGCCTCTACAGTAATAGCTAAAGTGATAATGGAATTAGTGATTGCCACTTACACAAGAAGGACCGGCGCTAGCCTCCATTAACCGAACGCACACATACAACAGCACATAGCATTTAAATGCAAATACATCCTATTAAAATGAAAAAACTGAGCAGGTTACAACCTGTCCTGCTCGCAATATTCCAGGTGCTTTTTATCTAAACAGCTTTATATTTAAGGATAAAACACGTAGGATCTAAAAAGGCTGGTGTGTAAACATCCAGCAACCTTTTTACTTTCATATTGATTTTTTTTCTCCTTCAGCCCTTCGATGTTTGTCCCTTTGCCTGAGTGTAATGGATAGAGACGTTCGTGTAGCAGAATATCATTTAGGAGGTCAGAGAGAACGACCTTTATAACAGGAGAACAGATCAGACTTCATTCAATGTCCTGAGTGTGACAAACAGGTTCCAGCACACACAATAAAATGAGAAAGCGACAGAAGATGAGAGAGAGCCAGTAACATGTATCTTTTGTGATAAGGCCCGGTGGACCCGTGGGGGTTAGCTATTTGTGTGAAGATGAGAGAACACTCTTATTTTTGTTAGCGCAATTAAAAGCTCCTCGAGCGGTGCCCCTGGGATGGGGGAAATGGTTCACACAAAACAGAGAATTACAGTTTAATTAAATGCCAACAAGGCTGGAGAAAACCAACACAGAGGAGCGTACACTGCAGGGACCAGAAGTTTCAAATGCTTCTTTAAAAAATTATGTTTTGGCTAAAAAAAACAAAAAACTAGAACAACAACAACAGATTGCATCAATCGTGTTACGACAACTAAAATGAAATTATGTTCAACTAACAAAGTACCGAGTTTGATTTAAAACATGCATTTAATTAAGTTGATTACTCAAAAATGTAAATTGCTTCAACCAATATTTGAGGTTTGTGCACTGCTCTGAATTGTGTAAAGTTTTAATATGATGACAAAATAGTTTAACCCCTTAGTTGTCACCCTCACTTTTTAAACATAAACATGAAAATGGCATGTTTAACTTGAAGTTAAGTAGACTTCATATTCTTATGTAGTATGAGGAGTTTGGTGGTATTTGATCTAAATTTAACCAAAAAAAAAAAAAAGTAGAAATTTGTTTACATGTGGATTGCTGTAGCAAAGTAATGCTTTATTCCTCAGGAGACTTCATGTTGCAAATAGATAAAAAACTGTTGCTCATTTATACTTCTCAAAAATCAGACATTTTAAGCTGTCAGATTATATATACAGTAGTTTGTTATGATTGATTCATGTTTTATACTACAATAAATGGTTTAAAATGTAACCGGAATTGACCCAATGGCAGTAAATTGGTTTCAGTCTAGTACTCATCCAGCAACAAAACATGGTAAAATATGTTTTTAAAGACATAGGCCTTTCCAACGATATATAGTTTGTCATAATTAGATTAAGATTTGAGGTTAAGGGCTTAAGTTACATTTTCAGACTGGTCAACGTGAGCCTTCAAGCAGCGTTTGTCAATGATAAATGCTTGAGACGGACAATGAAATTATAGTATATTACAGAGTTCAAAGAAACAAAACTAAAATTCTAGCACAAACTGTGCCTTTGATTTTAAAAGAGAGCAAAATAATATTGAAAACTAATAATTATATAGAAACTGTTTTACTATAGAAATGTAGAAATTACCAACTGTAATATCCGGTAAATTATATAACTTTAACTTGAATATTTTTTCCTGGTGTGAAAATTTAATTTTCAGGACTATGTCAAAAATTGGTTAACAGGTGATTTACATTTAATATACTGTATACACTCACTGGCCACATTATAAGGTACACCTGTCCAACTGCTCGTTAACACAAATTTTTAATCAGCCAATAACTTGGCAGCAACTAAATTTAAGCTTGTAGACATGGTCAAGACGATCTGCTGCAGTTCAAAACTGAATATGAGAATGGGGAAGAAAGGTGAATTAAGTGACTTTGAATGTGGCATGGTTGTTGGTGCCAGACGGGCTGTTCTGAGTATTTCAGAAACTTCTGATTTACTGGGATTTTGACCTACTGGCTACAGTAGCAGAAGACCACACCGGGTGCCACTCCTGACAGCTAAGAATAGGAAACTGAGGCTACAATTCACACCGGCTCAACAAAATTGGACCATGGAAGATTGGAAAAACAGGTCTTTACCTGACATAAAACTTACTTCCAACTCTTTCCACTACTTTTACTCTGCTTATACAGTGATAGGAAAAGAGACTGGGAACAAAAAAAATCCACTGCCAAAATACCAAATGTATTAAAACAATTTCAGTAAATAATTGCAGCTTTTAAAAAGTATTACAAATATTATTAGTAATACTAGTTATTATTACAATTACAAATATTATTAGTAATACTATTATTAGTAATTTTTTTTTATAGTATTACATATATTATTGACTATCATTTTTGTAAACCTCTTCAAAATCCTAAAACTTGCATTAGGTTTAAAAACCCCTGTTTTATGTGGTCTGACTTTTACACAGCATGTTAAATCAAAGTGAAAATTAAATCAGTGTGAGTTTTGCATAAATGCCTTCAATAACAAAAAACGATGTTTTTCGCAGTTTTATATCTAACTGCGCCTCGAGGATCAACGTACAGTACATTTTATATCCACCGCAGGATGTTATTTTATGCGTCCCGAGATTTTAAATGGCTCATGAACTCCTTTAAAACTGCATGTGGACCAGTCAGCGTAATGTAAAGCTGATACTGCTCAATTCTGTGAACTGAATACCACTTCCTATGCTTGGAGGAAGGTGGATAAACATTCAGCATCCCCCTGTTGATTTCTCTGACACAAGAAAATAGATTAAAAATATGCACCTTATAAGACCAGTGATTGACTAAGCAGTTTTCACAAGGACTTATAGATGGCTTTTACCAGGAGAGCATGCTGTAATACCACAGATTGCCCCCCTGCTGTGCGGTTAGAGAGAGAGGAGCAAATATATTTCCATCCCTCGGGTCCTGTATGTACAGTGAACGAAGCAACCCATCAATCTTTCAACTGGCTGTCACACAGAGAGGCTGAAGAGATTGAAGCTGGGCTGTCAGAGAGGATTCAACCACAGCATCAAAAGAGGAACAGAGAGAGGAAGCCTTGAAGAGGAGACCAGAATAATGTCAAGACCACTTTCATGATTCGTGATTTCATGACAGATCAAATGTTGATTCTAAAACATGTTGACTGTAGACCAGCAGACCAGTGATTGGATAATGTTCAAAGATATTGAAATCAAAATATATTTGCATTTATAGTCAATGTCTTTGGACTGTGTGGGAAACCGGAGCACCAAGGAGGAAAACCACGCCAACACAGGGAGAACATGCAAACTCCACACAGAATTGTCAACTGACCCAGCAATGGCTCGATCAAAGAGAGGCCTTGGCGACAAAGTTCAAGGCCATGATTTCAACATTGGAAGGGAATCTTGACTGTGTGCAAGTCACGATATTCGATTGTGGAAAATTGTAAATTACTTGACAGCCATATTTAGTACAAGCTAAGCTACAGAGTTTTGATAAATTAAATGATATATAATAAAAGCCTCACTAACAGCTGTTTACAAATCAAGTTTTTGTTCATTTATTCAGTTATTACAGCTTCTATTGCTGATTTCATCCAGGAAATGCAGCTAATTTTTTGTAAATGTTGTTTTTTTATTTTTGGAACAATGTTTTTGCAGGCATGTTTTTCCTACAACTCCTGGTGGAAAAAAACTTAAGCTGATAAACTCCCTTACAAGTTCAAAGATATGTGCTATAGGAGAAAGCTAAATTGTCCATAGTGTATGTGTGAATGAGTCTATTATGGATGTTTCCTAGTACTGACTTGCAGCTGGAAGGGCATCTGCTGTAAAGCTGAAGATCTTTGCCTGAACCCAATGGGACCCGACACGTCGCTCATACATTGCGTATGACAGTAGAGTGCTAAACAGCAAGCTGACAGGTAAAAAGATGAGGTCACTCACTACACTGAAACTGCTGTCATGGAAAATTAAATGAATGTTCCTGGCTGGTAAAAGATGATCAAACAATCCTACCCAAAACTTGCAAAGTTAGCCAGATCAGAACTCTGCATCTCAGCCTGTAGCAGCAGCCGTGAAAGGGTGTTCGGTGCTGCTGGACGCACCATCCTGAGTGCAGGACTGCGCAAAAGCCATTTACAGTGAATTCAATAATGTTCCTTCACAAAAACACGTAGCCTAATTTTGGTGAGTAAAGAGTTTTTTTAAATTATAAAAAATATTAATTAAACCATAAAAATATAATGTAGACAGAGTACACAGGCTGATGTTGGCATTAGGCTATTCTTTTAATATTCAGCTTCACCGTCGCTTTAAGGCCAGATTATGAAAAGACGTGGCAAAGCAAATCTCGCAGAGCCTTTATCTTAATTTTGTTATTGCCAAATACCTGTCATAATTTAGAATTTACTTCAATTTAATTTGTTAAGAAAGACTTCTTTTCATTGGTGTGTTGGCCAATTTAAAGGCTAAGTGTATGTACCTAGGCCTATTTAGAGTGCTGAAATGTTACAATGCTTAACATAGAGGACTTATTTTATTTCTTTGTTCCAAAGAGCTGTGTGCCTGTGTACATTTGAATAATGTCAGGCTGTAAACAGGTGCGGGCTTTTAAAAAGCTGTCCATCAAAATGTATCTGTCGTGCTCAGGCCGAATTCTGTCGAGCTCAGGCCCCAATCAGGCCTCATTTTTATGGCCTGATTACAGCTTTAATACACTGTGTAAAACATATGCTGAATAAGTTGGCGGTTCATTCCACTGAGGCGACCCCTTATTTATAAAGGGACTATGCCGAAAATAAAAAAATTAATGAATGAACTTAAAGCTGATTAATATAAAGTGTTTTTCCCATCCCATGGTCTTATGGTCATGGCTTCTGACTGTGTGAGACGAAGTCATGAGTTAAGCTAAGCAGCTCACGACCTTCCGATCGTATTTAAACATTAAAAAAGTTCAGGAGCAGTCGGGTTGAATTCGTGAGGTTTGCCAATTTGTCAATCAATCTGAAGCTGACCGATCAGGAGGATAAACTTGCTGGACTGTGAGGCCTGGATGACATGTCATGCATGACAGGGTTGCCAGAGAAGATTGTTTACAGTGGACTAAGCTTTATAATTCACACACAGACACTTGCGGTGTAGGCCTACTGATTTCCTGTTGCTGAAGTATCTGTAAAACAATCTATATTTGTGGCAAACGTTCACATTGTGTACTTTATATCAGTATTAAACTTTTATAAGATAGAGTGAGAGAAAGAAAGAAAGAGAGACACAGAGAGAGAGACAAAGTGTAGCAAAGAAAACAATGTCTTCCTCTGTTCATGTTCTCGGTGTGGGATTTAGAAATAAAGAGATGGATCGCTCACCCTGCTCACAATCAAATTCCTCTACAGTGGAGACAAAGTGAGGTCTGGAGTAAAAGTTGTGTGGTCCGGGCTGCTGAAGGCCGCCGAGGCTGAAGAAGGCTCTGTCACTGGCAGCATTCGACGAGAACGCTCTGCGGCTGGGGATAGACGGGTACCTCGTCCAGCTCTTCATCTCAAGATCGAAAGCCTCGAATGCAGTCACTGGCAGCTTTCCCTGACGCCCACCTGTCGGAGGAGTAAGAAAGAAGAGCATGATTAGAATGGAAAGGTTATTTTATAAACTAAATTGAAACTAAGACTAAAACTGGTAGCCAAAAAACATCTTTGTAAATTAAAATAAAAATGTATAATATATGAAAAACATATATAGTTAAAGAAAAATTATTAACCCTCCTGTGAATTTTTTTTTCTTTTTAAATATTTCCCAAATAATGCTAAACAGAGCAAGAATTTTTCACAGCATTCCTATAGTATTTTTTCCCTCTAGACTGTCCTATTTGTTTTATTTCAGTTAGAATAAGAGCAGTTTTAAATAAATACTCAACATTAGAGTTATTATTACGAGCCCTCTTAAGCTGTATTTTTTATTGTCTACAAAACAAACCATCGTTTTACAATGATTTGCTTAATTACCCTTACTTGCCTAATTAATCTATATTAAATTGCACTTTAAGCTGAATACTAGTATCTTGAAAATTATCTAGTAAAATATTATGTACTGTCATCATCACATGGTTGCCCACTGAAGCTTAGCAAGGTTGTGCCCAGTCAGTTCCTAGATGGGGGACCACAAGGGAAAGCTAGGTTGCAGCCCGAAATAGTGTTAGTGAGGCCAGCAGGGGGCGCTTAACCTGTGGTCTGTGTGGATCCTAACGCCCCAGTATAGTGAGGGGACTCTATACTGCTCAGTGAGTGCCGTCTTTTGGATCAGACATTAAACCTGATATATATATATATATATATATATATATATATATATATATATATATATATATATATATATATACATATATATATATATATATATATATATATATATATATATATATATATATATATATATATATAGATATTATATTTTCGTAAAAAGAAGACTTTTTACAACCTTTTTTAAGACTATTAGGTATTAAATTTAAGACCTAAATCACAATATTAAAAACAAGCATAGACAATTTTGGCAAAATAAATTTATTCAAATTGAACAGTACTGAAGACAGGTTAGATGCACGATTTAACTACAGGAAAAAAACCCAAACAAACATCTTAAGGCTGATTTATACTTTCGCCTTTATAATTTACACATTACTGCCTGGTTAGTTTCTGTCCTCTACTTATAAGCCAAAAAGGCAGTAATGGTCCAACATTCTTGACCATTATCACCCAAAAAGCTTAGAAACAGGGCATCAGGTATTTTGTAAATCCTTTCCAGGTATTAAAGAAATAATTTGTTTCTTCATTTTAGTTTTGTAACTATTAAATTATTTTAAATTCAAAATTGTTATATGCACATCAGGTTTTTCCAAACTTACAAAAACTTTCCTCCAATTGTTGGCCATCTGGTTATTCCTATGATTACGCATTGACGGATTATAAAGGTGTCTGTACAGTCGTACCTGTTTCAGACAAATCTCTTCAAAGTGTTTCATATTCAACTCAAATCAAATGCGGCATCACTCGAACTGTTCGCTCGAGTGGCTCTTGCATGTCGGTCTCATAGTAGGTCTCATTGGTCTTGTAGTTGTAATACCGCAAATTACATTTGGACTAGTGAAATAAGGAACTACAACACTATGAAAACCAAGCAAAACAACAAAAAGAATTTAAATGAGCATTAGATGTAGCGTTACATGGACATCGGAAAAAAAGACCTGTGCAAAAATATTTAAGACCCAGAAAAGCGAATTCAAGACTTTTTAAGGCCTAAAATTTTTATTTTAAAACTTTAGACTTTTTAAGACCCTGCGGAAACCCTGATATATATATATATATATATATATATATATATATATATATATATATATATATATATATATATATATATATATATATATATATATATATATTTGAGATATATATATCTTAAAACGTAAATGTGGTCACAAACTAATTACAAAAATAAAGCTAAACTGACATGTCTACCCAATTTTAAAAACCTTATTGAAATAAAAACTAATTTCCAAATGCAAAACTCTAATAGCCTCAGAGTGTGGTTATTCTCTGATAGTACTCAGTCAGGTCTGTCCCTGCTGGGAGTCAGTGTGTGTGCGATTACCACATGTCACGGCTCACTGACAACACTTTGGTCTCCTCAGACAAGCTGACAGGCTTTGCCATTATTGAGGCTCTGACACATAAAGCACACACACCCACACACACACACACACAGATGCAAATATGTAGCACACCTACAACTCATTTAAATGTATTCATTTAGCAGATGCTCACAAGTGAAGGTCTGAATGAGCGGGACACTTCTGAATACAGAACAAATGATTCATTCTATGGGGAGAGTCACACATGCACACTCAAATAATAAAAACATCGAAAGCCACATTTTGTATAATGCATCTCTGGTGACAGCTAATTGTTTGATTCTGTTGGGTTAATGCTTTCTGCAGAAGCTTTTAATCCAAGCAAATCCACAGTCTTTGTATTGCTGGTACGATAGTTTATTGTTTGTACTAGACTCGAAAATGTAATAGAGTTGACAACTTATTAATTATTGACTGATTCATTCTCAGTGAGATTTCTATTTTTAAATACTGGTTGCTAATTGAACTTCCTATTCATCCAAGAATCCTAAAATTAATGTGTATTTGCCTTAAAATGAAAATTTGTAGTTAATTTACTGACTTGCAGACCAATAAACATCAAAGAAAGAAAACTGAAACTATGATCCTTGCTGATTCTTAGAGGAACGCTCTTAATTTTGGAAATAGGCTCAACAGTTTTCAGCAACATTTAGCCGATCTCTGGGTCTGGAGGAAACACTTTTAGCTTAGCTTAGCTTACCATAGGCCAGGCAAGGCATTTTTATACACAACTGTAATTTGTGTTCTGACCTACAGTATCTGACCAATCACCCCATCGACCTTCTTCACTAAACCCAAGTGAGAGTGTATTCAAAGCACCAGTTGACCCACGGCCAACCCCTTCCCTAAATCCAACTGAAAATGTCTTCAAAAGCAATCCAGAAAAAGAAAAGCCTACCTGTAGGCTGTCAGATTTTTAAATAAATCAATAAAAGTATAATTGTTATTATACAATTGTTATTCTAAACAATTAATTCTAAGCGTAACTGGAAAATAATCATTTAAGAAATCTTTTGCATGAATATTATTTCCTTTGAATGAAATTTTATAGACAATTCTATCATGCAGAAGCCATTGTACAGCAGCAAATTTTCGTGATTATTATGCCAGAATGAGAGCATAAACTCTTTGCTCATTTTTAAGCAAGATGCTAATGATCTAATCCAAATCAATGATCTTTGCTAAGCTAAGCCAAAAGTGCTCACGCCACACACAATGATTGGCTGAACGAGTTCAAAAATGTTCAAATGAACTTTTTAACATTTAAATGGGTGGAGGGGGGTGAATAAACTGTCGAAATGAACTGTTCTTTTAAACCCAAATCAAAGGCGCTTTAAAAAAACAACAAAAACAATTGGATTTTATGTTGGGAATAATGAATGAAGAGGTGACCAAAAACCTGTGAGGTAGAAACTATTAACTATTATCTGTTTCTATTGCCAATCTCAAAGAACTGGCTAGCAATACAATTTCATGGGGGTGTTTTTGTATGTGGAGCATGTCTGAGAAGCCCTTCTCATGGATAACACAGAAGAGTGTGTAGAGTGTGTAGCTACAGTAACACACATTAGTCACAGCAGACTGCATATTTAATGTAATGAGAAAGAAAAAGAGGCTGTGATAGATGGAGCTTCATGTCATATTGATGTGCATCTTGGTGGAAATCATTATCAAAATACAATCACAGCAGACAAAACAGTCGGAAAACTTCCAAGAATATTTTCAATAAAAGTGGATAAACGTCAGATCGTAAAAAATACTTTTCAATATTTTCCATTCAATTTCAGAATGTATTTCAGTTATAATGCAACATTTTAGCTTTTTGCTACATCAAGTCCTAGTAAAGTCAAACATGGCATTTATTCTGAATTAACATCTCAAACTAAAAACACAACATATTATTCTCACATAGTATGCCACTGAACTGACCAACAACTTCAGAGATCACTAAACAACCTTTTTTTTTATTATTTTCTATACAGTTAGGTCACAATTCTTTTACATTTGTCATATTTCATGAGACTTCATGTGACTCTTGAGCATTAACTAAATATAAATATAACAAAACATGATTTCAAAAGTGAGGGATAATATATCGCTAGGTGTGCATTGAATTATTTTAATGTATGGCAAAATACATCCTATTTTTTTTTACACAGGAGAGCATATGTTTTTATGTGCATTTATAGTTTTAATATTTTCCCATCCATTGTTTTATACCGTGTAAAACAGAAGATGAAAGCATTGCAAGTAACAGTTCTCCTTGGTTCCACATCAGCACAGACTGATCTGAAATCAACGGTTTATAAAAAGAAATTCTGTAGCAAATTAGAAAGATTCTCTCTACTTCTCACTGCGATGCTATTATGCTGTGAATTTCCTAGAGCTGTTTAATATCTGTGGTACATGATCAAAATCTGAGAGTACACCTATTGAACTGCGCTACTATAATTCATCATCTATTATCGCTCAAACAAGCACTGTTGTTATCCACTGGGGAATGTGGCACCAGTGTGATCATACAAAATGTACTTGTATATACAGGGAAAAAGGTGATTGTACAATTTAGGATGAATAATTAATGACAAAAGCTTTAATTTAGGTGAATCATACCTTTAATAAATGTGACTAATGTTTTTGTCCTTGTTATTAGAAGTTCTGTTAAACTGAGTTGTGATATTTTGATACTAAAGCCTCTGTCACTAGGTAAAAGCAGCCAAAAAAGACGAATACAAACAAAGACCAGTTTTAATACATCTTCACCTCCAAAAACTAAACTAATAAAAACACGTACAGATTGAAAATCCTCAAAATTGACTTTAAGAAACAATTCCGCACAATGATGTTTGAGTGCTTTTATAAATTGTTCAGCTACTTTTATACCCTAAACACTTTACTTTAAGGTCATGACACCTTTATAATCATGATATGACACATCATGAATATTAAGGAGATTTTATATATGCTTATGACAACTTTCATTGTGTCATTAGCTCAGTCATGTCATTTTAAATGCAAATATGACATTGTTTGAGTTGTCTTTGTCCTCACAGCTGAGATGCAGATGCTGGTGTAGTTGCAAGCTAAGCTCCATTGAGTGCATTGTGTCTGACATTGCAAGTCTGATATATGCAGTCTCAGCTTGCAAATCCAAGTCTGCATTCAGATACTATTGAGACAACTTGATATAAACAAATATATCACAACATGTCTTCATCTTTGTCATGACAACCTGACATTACCAAGACAACATAAACATGTCATAAACATAAACATAATTGTCATGAGGCCATTATAATATGTCATGACTAATTTTTGATAACTTTTTTCAGTCGAACAAACTTGTAATTAAAATTTCTTATTAAAAGTGTCAATACTCTACTACATAAAATGTAATTAAATGCCATTCAATATTAATGACACTGTTATAAAAATGAAAATTTTATAACAGTGTTATTAATATTGAATGACATTTAATTACATTTTATGTTGGACCTCTGTAGTTCAAGGTTAAGAAAAACAATAATGAGGCTGCTATAAACTCACGACAGTTATAATGGCCTCATTACAATTATGTTTATGAAAGATTTATGACAAGTTCTGTTGTCTTGTCAAGTAGTCATGATTTTGATAATGTCAAATTGGCATGACAAAGACAGGTTACAGTATTATGTATTTGTTTACATCATGTTGTAATATCAGAGACATCTTTAACAATGTCATCTTTGCATTTAAAATGACATAACTGATTAAAATGACACTTAGGGCTCTATTCAAACGATCTAAAAAAAAATCCAAGGTCTAAAGCGCATGACACAAAATCATTAAGGGCGTGTCCGAATCCACTTTGCTATTTTAAGGATGGAAAAATACAGTTTACACAGGGTTGTGCTTATTCTCTTAATGAGTTATGGGTGTTTTGAGCATAATCTGCATTAAACCACTCAGAGTCTCGTCATCTCCTATTCCCTTTAAAGGTTCAGAACACCCAGGAGAACTTTTTTTTTTTTTATATTAACAGATTTGTGTGTGTTGAGCATCAGTTAAGACAATGTTAGCACCTGTCAGCTTTAATTGTGGGGAAAACTGGATAATTTTGAGCTTTTGTCAGCTAATTTCAGGTTCCGGGTTAAAAATGATTTTTGGGGAGGGATCAAAATCGGCGACGTAGCGCAGTACTGCAAGTGCAATGATGACGCGTCGGTTTCTCATTATTATTCACAGCGGAGTTTTCTTATCCTATGAGAAGAGCCGGCTGCTTAATTATTCATGAGAGCACGTGCTTTCCGAAGGCAAGACAGACCTGCCAGTTTCAAGCAAGCTGTGAGACACAGACCAACGGGACGCAGTAACTGTTCATGAAGGCTCGTATGTGTTTGTTTCGATGATCCACGGGGTTTGTTACATGTTTTAGTCCCGCGATCTTGTCAGGGCCGATCATACAGCAAAGCTGTGTGTGTGCTGCAAGCATTTTTGTCGGGAGAGCAGCACGCGAATTAGAGAATGGCGGACGTTGACTTTTATCAGGAGTTCATTCACATTCAGACACATCGCCGTGCTGCAGTGTTTGCCTAAATCCTCTATATTACCAGCAGGGCTAATGGTTAAAATAGGCAGGTCAGGAGACCTGCTGCACTGAGTCTGCATTCAGATCTATAATAGACCCGGGGATCGAGGGAGAATCCTCATTTATAGTGTTTACATGAACGCACTTATCTTTATAATGATACAAATTGTGGTTATGTATATATGAAATTACAAATAACAAATGTAGCAGGGCATTAAATTACTGTTTATTTCTTTGCATTTTAACGTTGTAAACTATAAACTCATGCGTTTCCTCAGGGTTTGTGTCTCATTTTGTGAGCTAACTGTCAACAACAGATGTTCGCTCCCCTTCTCCCCTGCTGGCCACGCCCACTCCTGCCCTATGCTCGCGGGGCTCCACGGCCATTAATCATGCATCTTTTGAAAAAATTCTTAAGTAGACTTTAACCGAAAGTGGGGGGTGTCATGGCCCTTTAAGAGTCAGTTGCATCTCGCCATGGCGCATTTGCTATTTACATGGCAGACTTTGTAAGAGGAAAAACTGAATGCTTTACTAGCAAGAAAACAGTACACAGATCATCTGTATCCAGTGAGGATAAAGAACGAACACCTATTTACTTTCTTTTTACTCTTACTCAACTTTACTCCTTTACTTTTGTGTATATGGAAACAGTGTTGTACGCACTTCACTGAAGACATCCATTAGCCTACATATTTCATTTTGTTTGTTAAGCGCAAAGATTTGTTCCAAAACTATTTATAAATTCAGTTCTAATTTCCAGCAAACATATTAATTAACAATAATAACGAGGTGTGGTCAAACAAATATCCAAACACACGTCCTATTTTTATGTTGATGCATACATCTGCAAAACCAGGTGGACAAATCAAAAAATTTTTATTAAAACAAATATAAATATGCATATAATAAATAATAATACTACTAATAATAACAACATTATACAAATGCAAATTGTCATGAATAAACTGAAAAAGCCCCCTGAAGTGAATAAGGCATGGAGGTAGTGGTTTTTATATTTATGTAGAAAATAATCATTTTGGATGCAAATGGATTTGCTATATAAACATATAATGTATATAATGTGGCACAAAACGTGAAAATAAGGGTTCATTTGTCTGAAAATGGCAACAAATCGCGACGGGTGTATAATAGGGCCCTTAATGACAATTGCCATAAGCATGCAAAAAATCATGTGTAATGTCATGATTATAAAGGTTTCATGACAGTAGGGCTGTGCAATTAATCGAAAATCCAGTTTCGATTTTGATTTTGGCCATTAACGATTATGAAATGCCATTTATCGAGATAAATGATTATTACATCATATCCTGCCCCCTTTACAGTTGTACACATTTGTCGCTCTGCAAAGCTCAGTTCCACGTGAAAATGACTAAAAGCATGTGCTGTACTGCAACTTTTGCAGCACGGGATGCGCATCATTCATATTTTTATAAGCGAGAAAGAGCACATGTTGTTGTGTGTGTGCGCGCCGGGCTTAGCCTTGCCCATGTAGTGTGTGAGTGCATGTGTGCGCGCGCGCTGCGCTTAGCCTCGGACAGCAAAGCACACACATCTAACATCATTTTGTTGTGAGCATGTTAATGGTCAAACACATGCACATTTGTGTCAGAGCGACGTGTTTAGTGATTAATCACATTAACCCTCAGTTTTGTTATAAATAAACGAGTTGAGAATCAAAGGACACGTGAAAGAGAAACCATATCAGAGCCGCACTATTCTTAAAGTGACAGCACGCAAATATTACTGCTGCCGTCTGTTTTTATTATTGAAACTTTGGTCACACTTTACAATAAGGTTCATTAGTTAATGTTAAGTAACACATTTACTAACATGAAAAAACCATGAACAATACATTTACTACAGTATTTGTTCATGTTAATAAATGTTAGTTAATAAAAATACAGTAGTTCGTTGTTAGTTCATGTTAACTCATGGCACATTAACTATTGTTAACAAGCATGGACTTGGATGTTAATAATGCATTATTAAATGTTCAATTATGATTAATAAATGCTGTACATGTGATGTTCATGATTAGTTCATGTTAGTAAATGCATTAACTAATGAACCTTATTGTAAAGTGTTACCAAAACTTTTGTAGCTAAAAAGTTTTTTTTACAGTGAAGATGCTTAAAGCACAGTTTTCTTTTATCTTTACTATGATGACAGTACACTAGATATTTTTCAAGATACTAGTATTCAGCTTAAAGTGACATTCAAAGGCTTAATTAGGGTAAATAGGCAAGTCATTATATAACATTAGTTTCTTCTGCAGACAATCAAAAATATATATTGCTTAAGGGGGCTAATAATATCAAGCTATTAAAATAGGTTTCAAAATTTTATTCTAGCTGAAATAAAACAAATAAGCCTTTCTCCAGAAGAAAAAAAATATTATAGAAAATACTGTAAAAAATCCCTCCAACATTATTTGTGAAATATTTATATATTTATAAACAAAATTCACAGAAGGGCGAATAATTTTGACTTCAACTGATAATCGTTTTGAATAATCCTGATTACAATTATGACCAAAATAATCGTCATTATGATTTTTCCCATAATTGTGCAGCCCTACATGACAGTCTTATGAACAAGTAAAATATCCCCCAATAAACCTTCTGCTGCAAAAACAGACAATATACTGTACCATTACTCCTTAAACCCAAATGATGCATAATCTTATAGGTGCACAATGGTACCCTTTTGATAGCGGTGACAGCTTTTGTATCTTGTATTCTCAGAGAGTATACTTTGAGTGTCACTGTTAATGTATGCGAGAGATCAGAAAGTATCAAACACTGTCACGTTCCCAGGAATGTTTTTTCTCCCTCATCCTATTCTTTCCTTCTCACACGTTCTCTTTCCTTCTCTATGCATTCACAATGTGACTGATCTCCTCCCAGCTTTGGCATTACTGAAAGCCCTCTGGGACAGAACACAGATCCAGGCAAAAAAAAAAAAAAAAAAAAAAAAAAAAAAAAACACACACACACGACAAAACAAAAGGAGAAAGAACCTGTCTAAGAAACAATGCAGAAGAGAGAAGAGGTGGCCAGAAAATGGAAATGCAGTAAAGACAGTGTGAAAAGTGTTAAGGATGTGGAAGCGTGTCTCTGTAAGAAAGTGAGGTTAAAGCAGTCTATTTAGGAGAACCTGTTCTCTTGACCTTTGCTGGACACCTCTAATTAACTTCTTTCAGCTCTTTCAGCCTTTCCCCTTCAATCATTAAAGCCTCCATGGTCCAAATTGTAGAAAATTAGTTGAGGGGAACAGGGCAAATACACCAGCAGATTTAACAGAGGTGTGTATGGGTGAGAAATTGAGCTGAGTGATGTGTGGCTGAACAAAACCCAGACTCAAAGACAGACAGCCACTGCATAGTGCATCATGTACACTTGGCAATGTAAAAAACACACCCGGCACCATCAATAGAAAATATTACATACACATTGCCAAAAAAAATTTAAAAAAAATTAAAAAATCTGAATTTAACAACAAAGAAACAAGGAGATATTTAATATTTAATAGAAGAGGTCTTTAATGTCAGTCCTCTAACAGACAGACAGTGATGGAGTAGAAACTTTGTTACATAATGCACCTTAGTGTTTAATTTAAAGCTTGTCTTATACAGCATGTATGCTTTGTTGATGTTTTTACAGTATATTATTCATAATGTTTGCAAAAGTCATGAAGATATTCATAACTCATGTACCAATGATAAATGTGAATATTAAATCTTAATTTAGAGAACTAAATGCATAAAAATCTAATGGAGCGAATTAAATAAACGCTAGCTTCTAAACTTTAATTGACTCAATTAAAAAAATACTTAAAAAAATAATTTTAAAAAACTCATCCTGCGCTCTAATATAAAGCTACAGTGCTATCTAAAAATACAGGTGAGTGTGTCCAACGATACATTTTCAATTAATTTTAAATCTCTCCAAATGTTTTCATATTTGCATTTAAAAGAATCTAAAATAATATAAAAAACATTGTGAATTCATTCCTGAGATTCAGATTTCTCGAATAATTACTCCAGTTTCAGCTTCAAACAATCCTTCAATCTAATATGGTCTAATATGATAAAAATTATCTAATATGCTGTCTTCATGCAAACATATCTTATTAAATATTATATAAGAATTTACTGTGACTTTTGTTCAATTAAATGTGTCCTTTCTGAATATAAGTTCATTCATTCATTTTCTTTTCAGCTTAGTCCCTTTATTAATCAGGGGTTGCCACGGCGGGATGAACGGCCAACTTATCCAGCATATGTTTTACGCAGCAAATGCCCTTCCAGCCGTAACCCTACTCTGGGAATCACCAATAGACTCTTGCATTAACACACATACACTACGGACAATTTCAATTCATCTATAGCACACGTCTTTTCACTTGTGGGGGAAACCAAAGCACCCAGAGGAAACCCACGCAAACACAGGGAGAACATGCAAACTCCACACAGAAATACCAACTGACCAGGGCTCGAACCAGCGACCTTCTTGCTGTGAGGCGATCATGCTACCGACTGCACCACCGTGATACCCTGAATAAAAGTATACATTTTTATTCAAAAACATTATAGGGGTAATTATACAATAAAAATAAAATACTTGATGGATCTACAAAGTTTCTAAGGCAGATCACAAACAGTTGGCAAACATGTCTCATCATTTCTCACATTCAGAACTGGCACCCCGCAAGGTTATTTTTTCAGCCCCCTGCTGTTCTCATGAGCCACACACATATGACTATGTGCACTGTAAAAAAAATGAACTCATGGCAATTAACGTTTTTGCATGAACTTAACTTATTTTAGCAAGTTAATCAAGTTTCAATGTATACTTAACTATATATTTATGTAAAACTATTATAACTAAGTTTAACTTTATGATTTATGTCAGCTTAAATGATATCCACTGTAAAAAATGCTGGGTTCCACACAATTCATTCATGTTGCCCTAAATCGATTAAAGGGGTGGTTCAGAATGTAATTTTAAGGCTTGGTTGTGTTTATAAGATGCAAAGCAATGTGTGCTCATGTTTCACTTGAAGGAAATCACGTGTTTTTTTCATATATCTCACTTTGATTATACACAGCTACTCAGCTAACATGAAAACGACTGATATATTTCCTAGTTCCTCTGAAAGGTCCACACTCAAGTGACTCTGATTGGTCATTGTCATAATGAGCTGCGATTCGCGGATCGGCTCCACGTCATGCCCGTACAAGCACGCGCTTTTCTGCAGTGTAAACCTCAGTCAACCTTCTGCCTGCTCACTAAAATAAAATCTGACAAGTATCTGTAACGAGTGAAAATGGGGTGCGGCTCCTTTAAGAGAGTTTGCCATTGTGTGTGTGTGTGTGTGTGTGTTTGTGTGTGTGTGTGTGTGTGTGTGTGTGTGAATGTGTGAACTTTCTGTAACACAGAGCAGGACTTTCTCTGATGCTCAGATTAAGTTATTTTCTGTAATATATTGTGACAGAAGAATAAAGCACAAGATGTGGGATGTGACCTGTGTGAGCCTTGATTTATTTTTCTGCTGCTACCATGAGTTTGGTGAGCTATCCTGTATTTTTTTAATTCAACGTGTTAGTTGGACTTATAGCATGTAGAAGGAGAGGAACTACCAGACATTGACTATCAACAGGAGCCCAGTGGACAGAGTGGACAGTTTCAGATACTGACCTGTACACATCACACAGGCCTGTCATGGTCCTGTCACATCAACAACAGGGTGACTCTACCATGTCTCTACCATCTTAGACACTTAAAGAGCCTTAAACTGCTGTCTCAGGTGCAAACAACATTTTATACCTGCAACACAGAGGGCATCCTGACTGAAGCATCACTGTCTGGTTTGAGAACAGCACCTAGCAGGACAGTTGGGTGATATTATAAGCTGAGTGTATAGCATCCACACTGAACTCCCTGACCTTGAGACTTTCTACTGCAAATGGTGCTGGAGCAAGGCCAGGAAGATATTGAAGGACTTCAGCCATCCCAACAATAGACTTTTTTCTCTGCCGTGATTAGGGAAGTGCTTTTGCTCCCTGAAACCAAACTGAGTTTGCATCTGCTCAACCTGCACTTAATAATGAAAAACTATATACATTTACATTAAGCCATACATATCATCATATATTGTGATATTTGTTCTCCTGTAAACTAAGACAAGCTAAGGTAATTTTCTTTCTCACTAGTCACCTGTTTTCTCTCTATATACCTTTTATTCAGTATTCTTTATTTTTAATGGTTATTTGCAATTGGTCATGCTGACTGTGTATGACAAGAACAGAAGCCTTTTATCACATTTCGCACTTTTATTCATTCATTCATTCATTCATTCATTTTTTTTTTCAGCTTAGTCCCTTTATTAATCCGGGCTCGCTACAGTGGAATGAACCACCAACTTATTCAGCACATTTTTACGCAACGGATGCCCTTCCAGCCGTAACCTATCTCTGGAAAACATCCATCAAAACACACTTATTTACTATGGACAATTAAGCCTACCCAATTCACTTGTACCACATGTCTCTGAACTTCGAACGCAGAAAGAAAATGCAAACACCACACAGAAACATTGAGGCTCGAACCAGCAACCCGCGACCTTCTTGCTGTAAGGCGACAGCACTACCTACTGCACCACTGCGTCGCCGCAATTTTATTGTGACAAATAAAATTTTACTTTGAAACTTTTTATCAATAATGTAAAGTAACTGTCTCTTTGTGGTGACACAGAAAATTTGCTTGCTAAACTGGCTAATTCGCTAATGCTTACAGCTAAAAACAATTCCGGTCCCTTCATACATATATTTTTCTATTTTTAAAGTAATGAAATGAAATGAACCAGCAACTACTCTGGCATGTTTATGCAGTGGATCCCCTGTCAGCTGCATGAAGTAAAAAAATGGACACATATTTTACTATGTTTAAATCTATGTGGAATTTCTTTCAACATTAGTGCATTAAAACATGGAAGATAGAAGTAGAATGTTGCCAGTCAACAAATCGAATGCCTCTAGGTCTGGTCCCTGTATACAACATGGTATTAAAATGCGTTTGTGTTGATCTAACCATCACCAACTATCCTACTGAACAAATTAAACTTGACATCTTTACAACATTCAGTGTTCCATATAATCAGCTGTTAAATTTAAATCAGCTCTCCTTTTATTTTATCAGTATTTTCAAACAAATAACTATTATTTTAGGTTTCAGACTTTGAAATATGCAGAAATATTCAGAAATACTAGCAAAACAAAACACTCACTGATGCCTTTGAAGACAACACTAATTATCATTTTATACACAATCTGAACATGAGCTTAATTAACATGAGATTCACACTGTTTACTGTAGGTAACTAGTACAGTTACTCTTTTCATAAACCAGATGAAGATGCTTACTTTCATGTATTTTAGAAGTTGATGAATTTGCATGTTGTAAATCCGGTGGTTCTAATCTCTTACATGGTTTCACAGGTCACTCATCACAGATCAAATAATATTGATTATTAATTAGCTGTTTCACTGAAATACATGTTCTTGCACTTATTTGAGAAGTGGAAAGTGAGATATTTAACAATATAATTAGAATGTTTGTCAATTTTGTCAGAAAAAGAAAAAAAAAACTATATATTTTTAAGTTAAAGGGGCTGTCAAATTTAACTTGATGATAATGTAAATTATGTTCTAATTTAAAAAATAAAATAAAAAATCACACATGAGGATTTGCAGGAGTATTTAAAAACTTATCCGTAAAAGGGTTCAACTTAAGTTGGGTTTAAAGGTGAAAAAACTTAAGCAGCACAATGTTCTCTTACCAGACCTAATTCTAACACAAACTCTAGGCCAATGGTTCAGTTTTGCTGCTTGGTTTGCTTGCTTATATCTACATTTTACAAAATTATTCCTCAATACTACAGCAAAAGATCAGAAAAAGCCAAAATATAAACCCGTTTATAAACCCTCAACTTAAAGAAATCACAAATCCAAAATGTATCAAAAAAGCACTAAAGAAGCCAAATAAAACGGAATGTGCCTCCCTTACTTGTGATCCATTCAATCTAAATATATTTTTAAGCAGGTGTAAACAAGACCCGAAGACATGTATTTCATTCAGCTAAATGAAAACAAGACCAGTTGAAAACACCTTCACACATGCTTCTATATTTCTCCAAGAATGTTTTAGTTTGCATCAGAATGGGGTTAGCTGCACTCCTGCCCAAACCAGATTTAATACTATTAGCAAACACAGTAGGGATCTTATTTTGGTGCATCTGGGTGACATGTGATCGAGTGTCTGCATTCTGTGACAGACCTTGCGGGGCGCATCCCAAAGTAAATCAAAAGTAAATGAGCATTCTGTGATACAGGCTCATTCCTCATTCTTGGCCTTAATGTGATTTTGCTGTTGCTCTATTTGTGGTCCAGCAGACCAACAAATAACATAATTACGTTTCAAAACTTTACTGGTGCTGCCATGTTGAAGATCTTCTGCAAAACTTTTTTTAACTCTTTCATGCATACGATCACACCGGTGTGATCAGCCTTGGCTGGTAGAATGTTAAAGAGGTGGTCCAGAATGTAATTTTAAGGCTTGGTTGTGTTTATAAGATGCAAAGCAATGTGTGATCATGTTTCACTTAAAGTAAATCACGTGGTTTTTTCATATATCTCACTTTGATTATACACAGCTACTCAGCTAACATGAAAACGACTGATATATTTCCTAGTTCCTCTGAAAGTCCCGCCCTTAAGTGACTCTGATTGGTCATTGTCATAATGTGCTGCTATTCGCGGATCGGCTCCATGCCACGCCTGTAAAAGCACTCGCTTTTTGCTGTGTAAACAATCAGTCAACCTTCTGCCTGCTCTAAAATAAAATCTGACAAGTGTCTGTAACAAGTGAAAATGGGGTGCGGCTCCTTTAAGAGTGTTTGCTGTTGTATGTGCGTCTATGTGTGTGTGTGGTGTGAATGTTGTCTGCGTCTGTAACAAGCGCATGTGCGCAGGACTTTCTTTTTCTTTTTCTCTGATGCTCGGATTGAGTTGTTTTCTATGTTCTAAGTTTCTAAGTTATTATGCGTTACACAACGTCTTTCATATATATCCGGAATATGCAGGTGTAAGTAATATGAATCATCCACTTATCTTTTGCAACTTCATTATCTGAGATGTGAAACGCATGGAAAAACTGCCTGAAGACAATCAATGCAGTCGCGTGCGCCCACACATAAGAGACACGAACGTGCTGGTGGAGTGTGTGTGTGTGTGTGTGTGTGTGTGTGTTTACGGCAGTTTGACTGATAAATATGAATTTGTAGCTAAATCGTTTGCCCGAAAAGCAGCATTTCGCATTATTTACATCGATGCTACAGCTTACCGCTAACGCTAGACACTGTACATGTCATGATCGATTTTAACAAATAAAAACCCTTACTGGTTGTAGTACACAGCTTCTTCTTTAAGGAGATTTTAGCCAAATCCAGCACTGAACTGGGAGAGATTCTGGAGCTGTGTTTTGTCAAATCATGCTTGCTATGTAATTTATAATTCTCTGGAACATAATTAATATTGAACTGTAAGCACTTCTGTCTTTGTGTCGTGTCCTTTGGAAGTCCAAATACAGAAACAGATGAAGCTCTGTGGAAACAGCAGTGTTTAGACGCGTTTTTAGCTTCATCTCTGCTATAACGTTACTGTGCCTCTGGCAACGGCCTTTACCTGTGCAGTGTGGGGTGTGCAGTAACGAACCTTTTTGATTTTACACGGGGTGGAAGTATTTTTTGTAGTCCCCAAAATTTGTTCATTGTAGGCTTTGCTAAGCTAACTCTGTAAAAACCAAGGTCTCCCTTTGCATTGAACTTAGAACTTTTTACATTCAGAGATGTTGGTTATGTTCACACAGCTACATTACACATCAACTAAAGTTTAAAATGTGATATCATAGTGGACCAGCCTTTTAAATTCAAATTTGACTGTGCACGCTGAGGCACAGAAAGAAGTGTGCAGTGCTTGTCAAAAATCACAATTTATTTGTGCTTTTATACAAATACCATTAATTTAAGGTTTCAGACAGTCAAATAAACATAACAATAAACAAAACATGCCATTTAAGGTTTGTAAAATACACGTGGATGTCTATGGAGATGGCAATAATAATCAATTTTAAATATAACTGGACAATGTGCTTTGTTCACAAGAGATACAGACTGTTTATGTTACTAGAATATTTTCTCTATTCCTCTCCCAGATAAACAGTAGCTTACCTTCATGTATTTCAGACAAAAATTATGAATAAACATCACATTAACGAGAAGTACCTTCAGCTGTATCCCATCTAGACTTTACCACGGTGCAGTAGATGGGGAGGTCTAGATGGGATAAAGCTGAGGAAATTCATGTCAGTATAGCAACATTTATTCTGACCAAATAACAAATAATATTTTAACATTACAGTGAGGTTGGTTTTAGGGTTGAGGTAGGGATAGATGCTAATAAAATACAATTAATGCGTAATTTAATAAATAATATAAATACTTCTCATTAACTTCCGATAGCACCTTCTAGCAACAATGGCGGAGCCCGAAAAATACGATCATTACACACATGAAAGGGTTAAATGTCAAACTAATGCATGACCAGTAATACAAAGGAGAGTTGCCCTTTGAACACAAGTGAGTGAGAGAGAGGAAAAAAAATAGATGGAAAAAAGAAAGATGAAGACCTAAAGGAGGACTACAAGCAAACGCAGAGGACTCCATATGAATTATTCCCTGTGATGTCAAATCACTGAGTTTAAGTCTAACCATTGAGACAAAACTGTGTCACAGTGGAGAAATAAAAGAAGAGGAAGGAAAAAAACATCCTTATTCTGCTCACTTCATGCAAAATATCCCAGTTTCAAATAATATTATGAAAAATTGTGTTTTCAAGGGGCTGGAAAGGTATTGAATTGATCCGATTACAATAAAAACAATCTGTTCAAAATGAGGAAATAAAATAAGTTTAGAGATAATTGAAAAAATACAGTTGAAGGCAAAATTATTACCCCTCCTGTGAAATTTTTATTCTTTTTCAAAAATTTCCCAAGTGATGTTTAACTGAGAAAGAAAATATCATTATACCCTTAAGAAATTACATTGTGGTTTAAGCACCAATTTTCACTTTTAATAGTTGCTTATTAACTGCCTATAATTAAGATATTGGCTGTTAGAAAATATAAAGTACATGTTCTGCATGATCTTATTTTACACCTAATATTGCATTATAGGCTCATTATGAAAATGTGGCCCTATATATCCTATATTTCTGGAGATGCGAATTATGTAGCCAGAGCTGCAAATGGCTGCATTTTATGTTTAAAGGGCACCTAGGTTACCCCTTTTTTCAGATTTAATATAAGTCTTTTGCATTTCTAGAATGTGTATATAAAGTTTCAGCTCAAAACACCCATCAGATTTTTTATTATACCTTTTACAAGATGCTGTTTTATACTGATTTCCAGCAGGGGGTGGTTTTGTCGTCCTGCGCCTTTAAGACGAGTCTTTCCCGCCTACTGTTTCTACGTGCCTTCCCGTGTGATCTAATCTCCTCCCTCGGCTGCGTCAGACAACAGACAGACTTAAAGGAAGAAGGTCTCACATAGCGTTTGTGAGAAATACTACAGTAAGAACTAACCTTTACTAATCAGTATTGTGAACACACACACACACAGGCAGGCAGACAGACAGAGCGCGCTTAGCTTAGCACTGTTTTTGCACTCAAATGTGACAGGATACAGGCTAACCTCCAGTACTGTGTGGATGTCTGTTATGCTAATGTACAAAATAAACCTGATTTAACGTCCACAAACCGGGATTGAAGTGTCTTCTTTTATAATTGTTCTGACACGCGGCTGTGCTGATGAAGTAAAGCTGAAGTAAATTGCTGTAATTAATTACACACGTGCACTGTTTTAAAACACTTTAAACATGTGAAACTTAATCAAATTTGATAATGATTGCTGATCCTAGCGAACAGAACAAACCTTTTATTACCGGTTGCTTTGCGTATGTTTGCCTGGTCTTGTTGACATGTACACGTGACTACCGGAACATGTTAATGCGCGCAGCTGTCAATCAATTCGGTGGGCGGAGGGACCGCAAGTAAAGTTGCAGTCGGTCTGAAAACCACTCTATTTGGTCCACTGTTTTTATGTTGTTAAATTGAAAAAAAAAAGGGCTGGGTGTGTTTGTATCACCCCAATATGATTGTCTATACACTATACATACACATATGTTTGTCCAAATAGCTTGATAAGTAGATTTTTCACCATAGGTGCCCTTTAAAACGAATGCTAAGAAGAGGTATGACAGCGATCCTTTTCCCGCTTACCAGCTGACCGCTAACCTCCATGTGGAGGACTTTCATACTGTTACCAGTTTGTCCAGTTAGCTCGCCGTGTACGCCGGCAGACTTGAGACGCAGGGAAGAGTTGACCATGTCGATGGGGCTTGAGTCTGGCAAAGAACGGTTCCAGAAAGCAAGTAAGACAACAACAGAAGCCAAAAATAAAATAAACAAGTCAATAATGGGGTAAGAATGTGGTAAAATTTGAAAATGTTGTAAAAATGAAGCGAAGGCTTTATTTTTTTCTGGATTGCTTTTTAAATCTGTCGGTTAGGTTTAGAGAAGTGGGTGGCTGTGTCAATTGGTACTTTCGAAAACACTATTGGTTGGGTTTACGGAAGGAGGAGGGTGGGTTGGTCGATCGGTCAATGGGTCGGTCGGTCGGTCGGTCAGTTAGTCAGTCAGTCAGTCAGTCGGTCAGTCGAAAGCGGCCTCTAGTGGATTTAAGCGAGAAGAGCAGGAGCAAATAGCACTCAAGATAGAAATTTGGGATTTCAAAAAGCATACACAGCGAAAACAAAAACTACAAAAAAAGTAGCTCCTGGGACGTATTTGGCACTCTCAAGAAATGCATATAGTGGAACGTTTTGAGAATGAACCTGGGTTGCAATCCTACCAAACCTAAACTACTACCTTAATCATAATAATAATCAGCAAATTAGGAGTTTATTGAGGCAAAAGTCATAATTTATGGCTTAATAATAGCAAGAGTTATACCTTATGTAAAGTGTGACCAAAATTATTTGTTCTGATAGCTACAGAACAAACCACTGGTGTCCAATGATTTGCCTAATTCATTTGTTATTGAATGGAGTCAGATGACAACAAAGATGAGGGCCAACTGCAGTTTATTTAGAGATGAGTCAGGCAGGCAAAGTTCAAAACAGGGGCAACCGGTAGCATGAGGACAATCAAAAAGAATAGTCATGGTCACAGGGAAAGAAGTCAATGTAGGTGGCAAAACAACATAAATGGTAAACAAAATATTGGGTCAAAACACGAGATCTCAAACAATAGATCGCTGGTGATCATAACAGAATGTAACACTAAATATAAACACACCTTTTCTCTTTGTATGGCACTCATGAAATAGAAAGAAAAAAAGAAAACTAATTTTAATAATAATTGGAAAAAACCCTGGTGGTTATTACAAGACATTTGTGGCGTTTATGACTTAAATTGAAACAAATGACAATGAAGTTACTATATATATGCTTCTTAAATATGCAATATCTTAAGCAGCATATCACAATGTCTCTATTAAAGCCACTGCATTTCTATTCAGCCTCTAAAATTAAACCAAACCAGACTAAACAAAAGTTTGAAGCAGAAGTTGCACTCACGAAGAGGGAATGTGAGCCCAGGTGTGTAACAGTAATGAGGGCACGTCTGCATCACCAGACTGATCAATCATATGCCCGTAGCTCTTGGCATGTCCAGCCTACACTTTTTATAAAACAGAAGTCTTTGGCATGTCCTCATTAGTGTGAGTATATGTGTGTGTGAGAGAGTTATAATGACTTGTGAAAGAGTGAGAGGGCAGCTGATCTTTGTGTCTGACCTGGACAGAATGTCTCGCACAGTGCAGTGAGGTTAGAAAGAGGACAAGTCTGCCAAAAACAAAACCCCATACTGACAACAACTCCACAAGCTCATCAAACCCATGGGCACAATAACACTCTGACCAACCATCAAACACACAAACAAACACACAAACACACACGCACACACGTATAAATACCCCTAATACTCATCAAATACCACTTTCAGCAGCAACCTAGTACTTCAATGTAGTCTCCCATCCAGGTACTGACCGGGTGGAGCCCTGCTTACCTTCAGTGGGCGACCATGTGAGAGCTACAGAGAGCTAGCTGCCGGCATTGAGCTATTTTTAGCTTAATACTTTATTTTTTGTTTGCAAAACTTTCTTTTATTTTGCAAGTATATATGGCCCATAGAATACACTTTTCTTTGACAAGCATATTCCATGAATTATTTGTTTAGGAATTTTTGGAAGAGGGAAAAATATACACCAAATCATGCAGTGTAGAAAACATGCAGACACAATTTTAATGGTTAAAGACAAAGCAAATGCTAGTTCATACTTTAAAATGCAACACTGAAAACATATAGAAACAAACCAATTAAAATGCTTGGAGCAACACATATTTAACATGTTACAATGCTGATTTTGACATCTTTTTAAGGGAAAAACTAAATAAAGATTTAAAACTAACAAGAATTTAAAACAGAATTATTAGCCTCCTCACACACAAAACAAAACAAGTGCATACAGCTAGCATTTGGTTGCATTTGTGTCTCTCACTAAGCCCAATACAGCCAAGGGCTGAAGTTCTTTTAGAGGACAAACTGAGTGTATAATGGTAAGCTGAGATACAGGTTTTCATTTAATGTTCCTTTGTGATTTCTAAGACGGAAGTAAGGAGCGAAGAGCTCTGCTGTAAAGCGTCAGATCCCTGCAGCATATTGCAGAGCAGATTCCACTTCCCCCACTGAGGAATGACTGCACTCCACAGTTCTTATCAGCCCTGGCATGACACGAACAATTACCAGGTGTTTTTTTTTACCACATCTGCTGTTGCTGGAGGATATTGTGACACAGTCTGACACACAAAATAAGATGCATTACAATTACTGGCTAGTCCAGTACACCGTCTGCTAAGAACCACTAGGGAGAAAGCCCACATTTCCATTCCTTTTCAACAATACCTAACAAAATCATTTTACATCTTACTTGTTTGAAAAACTGGCAAGGGTGTATTAAAGTGATCTAAAATTGACAGGAAAGACAAAGACATTTATAATGATGCAAACGATTTCCTTTGAAGAAATTTCTAATCATGAATCCGCCACAAAAAGATTAAGCTGCAAAATGGTTTGTACTGTAATGAAGCACACAATATCCCAAGTTTGTGTTTCTTTAATGCTCTCTTTCCTAATTTCTGTGATAAGCAAACATTAATAATGGTGACGAGACACTGAAACAAATATCATTTAGCATTTTCAATCATCCATGTTTATCCATGGCTTTACATAAGAGAGAAAAAGCTGAATTCAATTATGTTTGCAATAAGTGTTTAAACACTCAATCAGAGTTTCAACAGCATTACAATGGCCAAACATAATAGATCATCACAGTTGAAAAACGTCTCTGTATTTTTCTTGTTCACATAATCGAAGTCGATGGTAGCCAGAACAGTTTGGTTAACAACATTTTTTAATATTTATGTTTCTGTTGTATAAAAATCAATATCACATTTGCACTCATACTATTTGGGCTAAAAACAGCCTTTGTGTGTGGCGAGGCTGGTGGTGCAAGTGTTAATTAGTGTCACCTGTGTGTTTGTTTTGTGCTCATTTATTAAAGTTTTTGAAAGTTAGTCTATTCTCTGCCTCCATCTTCCTGATTGTTAGGAGCCATCTACTGTAACTTTATATTATTTGATACAGATATGAGGCTAAAAACCCAATAGCTTTCAGTTGTGACCCTGGACCACAAAACAAATCATACAGTAAATGTCATGACTTTTTGTAGGAATAAAGAGACATGACCGAATACTAAATTTAAAAAAGATAGGCTAAACAGTGCTAAAACATTTGTTTAATGTTAATATTTTTTTTTACAGCTACTGAACTTGAGCTTTAAAGTTTTTTAAGAACAGGAAAAAACATAACGCACTTTTTAAGCAATATGATGGTGGTTAGATGATTATGATTTTAATCTGATTATAAATAAATAAGCTTCCCATTGATGCGTGATGATTTGTTCGTATCTGATAATACTTGACAGAGATATAATTTGATTTGAATATCTGGAATCTGGGAGTTCAAAACAATCTAAAAACTGATAAAACCACTATTAAAGTTAATTAAGTTCTTCACCAAATTAGGTTCTTAGTAATTCATAATTTACTATTCAGAACTTTTGTTTTTGGCTTTTCAAATTGACATATCTTTGTTGACCATGATCTTTACTTAATATGCTAATGATTTTTTGTCGTAAAAGAAAAATCATTAACTTTCATTCAGACAATGTATTTATGGCAAAAATATACTTGTGCAACATAAGACTGGTTTAGTGCTCCAGGGTCACATTCAAAGAGCCCCTATTATGGGTTTTGGAAAATGACCTAAGTGAAGTGAAATATTTAGCTGAGGCTTAAATCTGAAAGTGCACTGTGTTTAAAACTATTGATTCTTTAGCGAAATAATCGACTCTGAGTCGAATAAATGAATTATACTGGGTTCAGATCTTTTACTTGAACGCATCCACGTCGATACTGTACATCACCAAATATGAAGTGCCAGTTCTAGTTAAAATGTGAACTCGCCTTTCCCTATAAACACTAGCAAGCACAAAGGATCACGGGACTGATCATGACAAGAAGATGATGATCACTGACAGATGGAGAGTCGGCTGCGGGGAATAAAGGGTTAAAGTTCATTTTCACAACAATGCCACAGAATAGAAAACCTAGTGCTGTGTTTGTTCCTGTCATTTTTCAGACTTTTTAAACAATAACTTACGCTGCAACGCAGAATTTATCGGCTGTTTGCTATTAAAGAAAGGAGCAGCAGAGACTATTATTTATAGTAACTGTTACAGTTCATATGGACCAGTTTCTTCTTCTTCCGGATCATAACACGTAATTGTAATTAAAATAGTTGCCTCATTTTGTCCAGTTTGCAAAATATGTATTTAATAGTGTGTTGTAACTTGTAATCGATCCGCGCGGCTGGTAATCACTTATCTATTATAGATCATACTGTATAGCTATTCACATATTGCGTCCAAATTCACTTTGAAAATGCGATGCGTGCTTCTTCCTTTACCGATTTTAATGCGTTTCTGAACTCATGATCCTCTGCCGTTTGTCTTTGCTATGGCCACCATCAGCTGTTCCTACACACGGTCAATTTTCAAAATAGTTCAACTTTTGCCACTGTGTGCATTAATACTGAAACTCAATCGACCAATCACAACAGACTAGGTCATCGGACCAATAAGCACAGAATTCGCCTCATGCAAATGAGGGGTTTTGGAACAAAAGAATTGCTAAACAAATCATATGGGAGTTGTTGGGATAATTAGGCAAAAATAAATGCATATTATAAGACAATGAAAGTGTTTTTGACCCTACATGCATATCAGCCTGTTGTTGGAGACCCCCAAAACCAAAATATAACCTTTTATTATGCAAAATAGAGGCTCTTTTAGGGGCATATAACAGAGTTGGCCTGTGGCATGATCATCACCAGTCAACTGTACGAAATATAAAACAGGTCTGTGATAGGTGGTTATTTTATTTTTTTTACAATTCTTTGTTTAGCCATTTAAATTAATACTATGTTTCTCATTATTTAACCACCGTCATATTTCTTAAAAAAGTGCTTTATGTTTTTTCCTGTTCTTTTAAGATGACGAAGTTCTAGTTCAGCAGCTGCAAAGAAAGTTTTTTAGTCAAAACTGGGATACCCTTTAACACTAAACAAATGTTTTGGCACTGGACACTCCAGCCTCTCTGACCTTTTTTAAATTTAGTTTTCGGTCACGTCTTTTTTACTCCTAGGAAACTAAGACTGTTTGTCTGGCTAGCAACAGAATTAATCAGATATCTGAGATCATTTTAGGAGGTCATACCCAGGACGTAGATCTTGTTTCCGCGCAGGAAGGAGAACGCTCCATATCGAGGGGTGGGCATAGAGGTGAGGGGCAGCCACTGGTCCTTCGTCGCCTCATACAGTCTCACCGTGGCCTGAGGGGTCGTGTCGGCTCCCATTCCACCCAACGCATACACTTTACCATCTAAGAGAGACAGAGAGTCAAAAATCAGTCTGAACTTTTGTTTCCTGCAACCCTTATTAAGCAAATTAATAACAAAGCAATGAGGAAATGACAGAGCAGTGGAAGTGAGTCATGAATGTTCTCTCTCTGTGCCGGAGTGCAGAATCTCTCGGGACGTGCTCTTTTTTCCTGAGCACCAGCTATTTTAAGGTTTACTTAAATTCCACCTCTAAACCTCACACTCCACATTTGTTCTCTTCCCTGAGGGGACTGAACATTAAATATGAATGTGTTCCCACGAATGACCCAAACTTGTAAAATTCCTCACAAACTTTTTTATAATAGCTCTACTTTAAAAAATATTCTGTAATAAAACAAATTTCCCAGTCACTAACACATTTATTCAAACCTCCCTGGTGAAAATCCAGTTTTAAACACACGCTTGTTATGAGGTGCATTTCCCAACAGCATTGTTAACTGACTATGGTTGCAAATTGCAAAAATAATTTAATGACTCTATTTCCTGAATCCTCAGCCTCAATAAACATTCACAAGAAATACATCACAAATTGGACTTACAGCTCTCACCTGAGGTCAGAAACACAGTTTAATCTAATTTTGACAGATTTAAACAGATCATGCACAAAAAAAAAAAAAAAAAAAAAAAAGGCAGAGCGAATATGCAGTGTCACCTGTTTGTTTCATTCTATACAAGTACAAATGTACAGGTTATAGTATTCATAGCGCTTCACTTTTTCCACATTTTTTATGTTACAGGCTTATTCCAAAAAGGATTAAATTAATTAATTTCCTCAAAATTCTACACACAATACCCCATAATAACAATGTGAAAAAGAGATTGTGATTTTTCAGGTTTTTTTTATTTTTAATAAATGTCCAACAGGGGCAGCATTGTGGTGCAGTGGGTAGCACAATCGCCTCACAGCAAGAAGGTTGCTGATTCGAGCCCCGGCTGAGTCAGTTGGTGTTTCCGGCGTTTCCCACTCAAGTCCGAAGACGTGTGGTATAGGTGAATTGGTTAAGCTAAATTGGCCGTATGTGTGTAAATGAGTGTGTATGGAAGTTCCCAGTGGTTGCAGCTGGAAAGGCATGCGTTGCATAAAACATATCCTGCATAAGTTGGTGGTTAATTCTGCTGTGGCTACCTCAGATTAATAAAGGGACTAAGCTGAAAAGAAAATGAATGAAATTTGCAACAATTTAAAAAAAAATATTTTTCACATTATAGCATCTTATACATGAAACAGCATCCTAAAAATATTGATATTCATTGATAAACTTGATTTCATGTCGACTTTAAGAACCCTGGCCGAGCCAATGGCAAGCAGAACACAAACATTCATACAAATCAGTACAAATCCAAGAAAAAAAAAAACCCTTATTTTACAAACCTCAAACTTTAAATAAAAACCAAATGGCACCCTAAATCAGGAAGAAATGTTATTCACATCTTAGAGAAATGCATGTTGGCACACAAAGGAATGACTTCATTCAATGCGTGTCCTATAATGTAGGCACATTCTGCATTGTGTGGATCTAAAGACAAGAACTCATCTGAAGCTATTTTTACTAACCCCATTCTGTGAGCTAGTTTGCATAGTAATGTTCACATAATGAGTGCTGTGTATAAGCTGAGGCTCTGATGACATTTTGATGGCTTCCGAATGCTAGTGCTTCAACAAAAAATGGTATGAAAATGATTAATTTGTGTTTACATTTAAAAAAAAAAAGAAAAATTAGAAACTTGTGTTCGTATTCTTGAGAAAGAAGTCCTTCTTCAGGAAATAAAATATTATAATTTATATATAAAATTTCTTCACCAAAAATATCTATATTTTTATTCCAAAAATCATAATAATATTAAACTAAAATAATTATTATTCGTTGGATTTACTAAATATTTTTAAGGTAACTAGTTACAAATAATTCATATGGGTTGAATTTAACAAACAAATTAAGTTGAAATTACTAAGGCCCAATCCTAATTCTACCTCTTTAGTCTGGTTTATACTCGACGCGTCCGCTAGTTTGCTTGAGTGCGTGCGTCGAATGTGATGTCATCACTGTGTTTGCAGATGTTCACTTTGGTTGTGCGAGACATAATTTCGGCTGGCGGAGTGCACAATTTTTTTGCACTCGAGCGAACAGTTTACACAGCGCAGCGTTGAATATGAATCCCTTTGAAAAAGTTTTGTCTAAAACAGGTATGCCTGTACAGACATCATTATGATTCGTCCACACAAGATCATAGAAAGAACCTGATGGGCAATAAATCTTGGCTAGAAATTGCAACCGCTGGAAAAGAGGAAAGTTTTTGTAAAAGTTTAAAAAACTTGAGTGATAAGTTTGTTAAAACCAAAAAGAGAGGCCATGGCAAAAGTGGAGACCCAGGCGGTTGGTGAATGTTTGTGAAATGAAGTCACATATTATTTCTTTGATAACTGGAAAGAAATATTTGAACCTATCGGTTTACAATATGTTAATGCCCTGTTTATATAGGCTTTATTTGTGATAATGGTCAGGAATGTTGAAACATTATTGCCTTTTTAGCATAAGAAGAGAACAGAAACTAGCCAGACAGTAATGTGTGAATATTGAGTGGGCTAAATAAAAAAAGTCTGAATTTTTCATTAAGAGTACTTTTTTTTCTTGTATTCTTGTCATAATAAAAAAACAGTGTACAGCTACTTCTCTGTTTATCCATCTGATTTTATGGTCAATATCACAACGGCAAACGCAGCAAGTATAAAAGCCTCGTCCGTTTTGCAAGATGCGCACGCAGTCAATGGAAGTCCGCGACACGGTGCCAGACAAAAGTATAAATCAGACTTAACCCCTTCTCCTTACTTTAGAGAACTGGGACACCTCTACATCTTCAAATGAATGTGCGAAAGGAGGGGTAGCTGTGTCCCAATTCTCTTTAGCTTAAAGGCATAGGGCTAAGGGGTAAGCCAGATAAACAATAACAGATACATTTAGCTATTCTTAATCCATAATAATAACTATTGTATAGCAGTCCCACAACATACTTTCACATCTGACACTTGATTCCCCTGTCAGAAAAGTCTAGTGGCTGGAAATGACCTTTTTACAGTGTCAGGTATAATGTTAACATTGTTTTCGTTTGCTTAGATGTCCATGGTATAAATACACAGTACAGTTACAAGCTTATTGCCCCATTATATCTTTATGATAACATAATATATGCCTTCAGTGATTTCCTGAAGATAAATGCCAAAAAAAACGCAACTGAAATAACTACAGCAGACGTCATCGTCAATCTTATATTAAGTAAGAGATCGCAATGACATATAATAATGTGTGCAGCTGTAGAGGTGTCCCATTTCTTAGGGGTAAAATTTGAAGCCCTTCCTCTTCACACATTGTTTAAGGGCCAAGGGGAAGGGGTAGGGGTACAAAAACAAAATTGGGATTGGGCCTAAATATAATTTGTTTTTAAAAAAAAAAATAAATAAATAAAATTTACAAATTGGTTTGCAACCAGTTACTTTAAAACATAGTAAACATAGTAAATCCAATTAACAATTTTTCTCAGTGTAGAACATCAATATAATATAAGTAAAGATTATGTTCATGAGTATATTTAGCAAAGTTATAATCTTTTTAAATTATATAATAACTTCATTTTTATTAGTAATATGCATTGCTAATAATTTAATTTGGGCAAATCTAAAGGCAATTTTATCAGTATTTAGATTTTTTTATACTTAAGTATAGTTGTTTTCTAGGCCAAATATTATCCTATCTTAACAAATATACATCAATGATTTATTCAGCTTTATGTGAACCAATTTATAAACGTATACACTTTACTATAGAATCAACTGTGAAAAACTCCAACTAATCCAGTGTAAAACAGATATATTAGTTTATAATTATGTGTAGCACCACAGAAACTATATCATATCTCCGGTTCAGGCTTAACTAAGCGCAACGACCTTCATGAAGTTTTGAAGGGAACTCTTAAAGCACAGCAGTGAAATTAGAATATGAATGTGCCTAGAAATGCTGCATCAGCAATGAGAGAAGCCCTGCTGCAGCACAGCCAACTGCTAATGGAGACATAGAGAGAAAAACACCCTGAAACTCATGCAAATCACTATTTGACTCAACCGTCAATGTGACACGCAGCATGTGAGAATCGACTGATGTGTGAATATGGGCGATTACAGGATTGAAGCGCATGCATCAAGACATCAGGATCATCCCAGGAGGAAACGGCATTAATGCTCACCATATGGAGCACTCAAGAGTGTGATAGAGGACGTATGTTAGTTAAACACAGTCGCTTTTGTGTGTGTATTTGTCTGTTGGCATTACTGCAGCAGCTGCTGACTCAGACATCTGCAGTGCTCTGGGACAGCAACCGGTGACTGTGGTTAAATGCGGAACAAATGAGACACACAGAAAGGGAGAAAATGAACGAGAGACAGAGAGATACCGGACAGTAAAATAGGGGGCAGCAGAGAGAAAGTGCAGTTCACGAAAATAGTACATGTAATGCAGTCTATTTATTTATTTATTTATTTATATATGTGTATTTAGTCATATTTAGTCGCTATCTGAATAGATAAAAAGAAAGATGTGTTTGATGCCTATATTATCTAACTAAATCCAAAAAGAGGACAAAGGCAAAGGAAAAAAAAATGCAATAGATAATGATAATAATTAATAATTCCTTACATTTATATAGCACTTTTCTGGGCACTCAAGTATAGAGTCCCCATTACTATACTGGGGCATTAGGACTCACACAGACCGCAGGTTGGGCACCCCCTGCTGGCCTCACTAGCACCACTACTGGCAGCAACCTAGCTTTCCCATGTGGTCTCCCATCCAGGTACTGAACGGGCGCAGCCCTGCTTAGCTTCAGTGGGCGACCATGTGAGAGTTGCAGAGAGCTAGCTGCCGACTAGATGATTATTTAAAAAAGATGCTTCATTTAGTTACTTACTGTATTTCTAAATAAACATCAATGAAGAAAGATGTTTTTGATGCATACGTTATCTAAATAGCTTGATCTATGTGGCAGCAGAGAGCAAGTGTAGTTCTCCAAAAAAGAGAAAAAATTATAAATAAATAGATCACCATATGGACCACAATAAATAGATCACTCTATGGACCACAAATCCTGTCATGCACCACACACTCACACCTGTTCTGGTTTTCCACTGATTGCTAACACATGCAGCTGAAGATGTTCAGAACCTATTACATGGACTTTAAAAGCAGCACAGACACACATACACCAGTTGCTAAATCTTACTTTACTGTTCGTGACAATATGATGCATTTTCCTTGCCTTGTTAGACCTCAGCATTTCATGTATACATCTGTTTGCCTGGTTTGGTGACCATTGCTTGCCGGACCATTTTCCTGATAAACCCTGCATTTGGATTCTCAACCTTGTTGTCAGCGTCTTATCACAGATAGATAGATAGATAGATAGATAGATAGATAGACAGACAGACAGACAGACAGACAGACATACAGACAGACAGACAGACAGACAGACAGACAGACAGACAGACAGACAAACAGACAGATGGATAAACATAATCTACATGTTCTTAACAAAAGTTTATTTAGTCATATTAATATGCAAATATCTGAATAGACATCAAAGAAAAAAAAATTTTTTTGATCCCTACATAATCTAACTAACTAGATCTATGTGTAGCAGTAAGGCAGAAGTATAGTGCTCCAAAGACAAAGTGAAAGAGGGAAAGAGAGGGTATATCTACATCAATGAATTGGCAATGCTCCTAAGGCAAGCAGATATGCTCACTCGCAGCACATCAGAGACATGTTCTACCCCAAACTCACGAGCATTTACCCTCAATTCACTGAGTTAGACAATAAAACACAACTTCAATATTTACTAGGAGAAAAAAAAACAGATTGTATCCTTCAAGCAGCACAATACATTAAAGTGGTGATCCTCTACGTTATCATATTTTAAACTAATTCATGTGTAATGTAGCTGTAACATAAACAACATCTCTGAATGCAGCTCCAACCGTAACAACAGAAGCTGTTGATTGTGAGCCACAACCTGTAAGTATATTCATAAAAAAAATTGATATATTACATGCATAGATTCTAGCATTAACGGTATGTTGTAGCAAGGACGTAAACAAGGATGAAAACAACGATAATGCTGTTTGGCGCGACATGAGGTTCAGCTGTGTCCTCTGTGTCATTTTCTGTCTGATTTAGGCTCAAACGGATATGGCTAATAGCTACTCTGACTGAATGTATTTACACAGCAGAGTCAGAGTGCAGGCTTGTAAGGGCTTGACACTTTTCCTGATGATGTGGAGCCAATTTGAGAATCACAGCACATTTTGTTAGCTAACCAATCAGCACCTCTTGAGGGTGGGCCTTTCGGAGGAACTAGAAAATTTGACAATCGTTTTCATGTTAGCCAAGTAGCTGTATATAATCAAAGTACGATATAGGAAAAAAATAATAATACTTTTGTACAAATGAAGCATGAGCACATGTTGCTTTGAATCTTATAAACAAAACCAAGCTTTAAATACACTCTGGACCACCCCTTTAATACCTGTCACAAAAATGTAAATGTAATGCAATTTATAATATAATCGTCTAATAAAAAATACTAATAAGTCATATGTAGTGATATTTAGTTGCTAATTTCTGCTGAACAAACATCAATGAAAAAGTTTTTGGGTGCCTACATTATGTACAGTAGCTAACTATATCATGTAAACTAGCTAAAGATCTAACATTGAACATCAAACCTTAGAATATTTGAGAGAATATGTGCATTTAAATCACCTTTGACTCATTTTCCCTACATGAAGAAGCTAATTGAAGTGTAACTGTATTCAAATGAAAGGCAATGCATGTGCATCAGGTGTGTAATTGGTTGTCACAGAGAAAGTAGCTTGGTCATACAACCCTGTCTCCTTATTAACCGGCTTAATGAATAGCATTTTATAGAAAGATTTACCAGCGTTCTTCATCAAACGAACAAATGAATGCAAATCAAATTCTCCCATCACAGTGATAATTCATGATTTAGCAGGACTAAATTCTGCCAACATACCGCTTTAAACACTGTTGTTATTGTTAACGAAAGGTAAATATGCGTGTCCTTGTTTTCAGATATAAAACTTTTTATGACAATCCAAAACAAGTTTCAAAAGAGAAGTTTTAGAAAGCAGCATCACTGTCTCACAAAAATGTGACTGTGAAAACTTAGACAATGTGTGCAATATGGTACAGTATTTTTCAGACACCTATGAACATCATTTTGAAAATGTTTGTTGTCTATATACGAAAGGTTTCAAAAACACAAAGAAAAGGTTTCTTGTTTAGAACATTACTGTATTGTACACACACTAAGGCCCAATACCAATTCTATTTTTGTACCACTACCCCTTCCCCTTGGCCCTTAAAACCGAGGGTGAAGGGGAAGGGCTTTAAAACTAACCCTTAAGAATTGGGACACCACTACAGCACCTGCACACGTCATCATATGTCATCGTGATCTCTTGCTTCATATGAGATCAGACGATGGCGACTGCTGTAGTTATTCCAGTTGAGTTATTTTTTGGTATTTATGTTCAGGAAATCACTGAAGGGATTTACAGTATCATGTTATCATAACGATCTAATGTGGCAATAAGATCCTAACTGTACTGCGGATTTACACCCTGGCAATTTTGATCTATGTAAACATACCAAAAACAACATTAACATTATGGCAGACACTGTAAAAAGGTCCTTCGCTAGACATTTCTGACAATGTCTTCGAGTGTCATCGACTGTCAGAATGTTGTGGGACTGCTATAGACCTTTTTCATGGCTGCTGCATGGAGGGCGCCATAGCGACCAGCGTCTTCCGGTAGAATGCGAAAAACTTCCATCTGCAGCATGCACAACTGGTAATTTGCGCTCCGAAAATGGGTTTCAATAACGTTTTTAATGGATAACAGAGCGTTTTTGTGACACACAACTTAGAAATGTATCTGTTAAAGCCGTTATAATCGGTCACGTGATTCAAGCGCGTCAGAAATACGAGAAAAACGTTCTACTGTAGTTCACGTGTTTGCCGTCAGAAATAGTGTGTGTGTGCGTTCCCGGCGAGGGCGAGAGAGAGAGAGAGAGAGAGAGAGAGAGAAAACCAGAGTACTGGCATGAAACTTAACAGGTATGAAAGTCGTGCGAATTTACAAAAATGACCAATAAAAGTCTGTTACTGATACTCTGCTGGCTGACTTGCTGTTCATTCTAATCGCGAGCCGTTTGTGTTTTATTTCGTGTGTTGTTTTTACCAAGGTTTGTGTTTTTCTGTTATTTTGAAATGACACTAGCCTATATTTTCGTGTGTGTGTCCAACATTTTGGTGAATTACATTTGTTTGGGCTGGTTATATATTTGAAATAAAGAGAAAATGTTGACTTTAGCGATGACAAGGCTTCATTTAAACGGCAGAAGATGCCATCTGACAACGAGGGGAAATGCCTCACAGCAGCTGTTTTCCATCCTATTAGATCGCATTTCTTTAAATGATCAGTCCAGGAGATGGTGCTGATGGACAACAGTAATAGTTCAAAGAGGATAAAAGTAGGTAAAATAAATTAAAACTATCGTTTCAAAGGTGTCCAAATGTGACTGTTTACACGCATCAGCTGCCGACCGGAAGTTCTTCGCATTCTCCTTGCGCATACACGCAAAGCATAATGGGTAATTTTGCGTTCCAAGAAAAAGGTCTATACAGGAGTTATGATTATTGATTATAGATTGCGAAATTTAGCGGTTTATATACTGAAACATGCTTTTTTTGTTGTAAAAATTTGTAATAATGACAAAGAATACTAATTTGTGGATCTCATTAATTCCGGGTGCTGCAATCCTGCTGTTGTGTCTGGTGTATTCTGGGAAAATTTCTTACCCCTTGGTTTTGAGTGTGGTCCTGAAAAATCTTTATTCGAAGGGCTATCGTCTCCTTCCCCTTAGCCCTACAGCTTCAAGCTAAAGGGAACTGGGTCACCCCAACCCCTTCACGGGAATGCGCAAAATGAGGGGTAGGGGTAATGGGAAGCTATAAGGGACAGAATTGGGATTAGGTCTAAGACTCATTTTTTGCAATTAAAATGAAGCTTAATTAAAAATAAGATAATAAATAAACATTATAAATAATCTGGAAATAATTTTTAACTTAAAGATAGCTTTGAAATAATTGTAGGTAAATATTTTGTTTACTATAACTAAGATAAATCTAAATTATAGCTATATTAAATTAAAAACAAAAACACGAGTAAAGAATGTTGATGAACAGCTGCCCATAGCTTGTGAGTCACAGATGTTGTGTTTGTTTGCACTCGCCAATTTCATAATGGGACCATTTGATGTTAAAAAAAATTTGACTACCGTGATGGAAAAAAAATGTTATAATAGCCTCAGAAAAGGCTAAAAGGGTATGTTCAACATGAAATGTTCATAAAAGTGCAGACTAATGAGGCTCAGATCAAAGATCATATATCCAGTGAATAAAAAATCCATACTAACTACCAGAAGTGCATAAAACTGTAAAAATATCGGTCATGCGATTCAAGGCAAACCAATCACCAATTAGAGAGGCTTGATTAACATAGATTGCTTTCTATTACTGTATAAATGTATATGTATTCTTCTGTTTAGGAGTCTCATTAGGGGCTTCAATAGAATTGAATTCCTGCAAAGAGCAATTTGGGAGTGGTGTCTGGTATATGCAATAAACAAACAACAACAACAACAAAAAAACTATGAGCCATCAAAATCTTAAGAACTTAAAGAAAACTTAAATTAATATTAATTCAAATGAATTCAAATTAATGCAATCTTGTGCTTATGGCCAAATCAAACACAGTATATGCTATTATGATATATTTAGCTGAAATTAGGCCTGAGTGATTTGGCAAAAATGCAATCTCGATAATTATTTTCCACATTAATAGATAATGATATATATACATTTCAATATAAGTTGTTATTGCTTCCAGATTTTAAAGAGTATCCCAACAATGACTGAAGCCACGCAAATTAGAGGGTCGCCGAATTAGAAGGGTCGGTGGCCGAAAACTCAAAATATCTCTAATATCAAGGCCACTATTGTTGCACATTTTTCCTGTGTAATTGGCATTTAGATCAAAGTCCAGAGCTTATCATTGTTATTGACATAAGTTTTATTGCAATTCCATATAATATTGTTTATCGGTCCAGCCCTAGCTGAAATATACTATAAGAACCAATTAGAAAGGCTACAATAGTTTATAAACTACATTAAAATAACACTGGGTTAACAACCAGCCACTTAAATGTTCCTTTCATATGTGCACAATAGATTATTTTAATATTACTTAAACACAACTTATCTATTGTTTTCATGCTGCAAAAGAGTATGATTGGTAGCCACAAACAGTCACATCATTTATTGTATAAAAAATCTGTTCTTTGAATGAAATATAAAGTTGTACGTTTTGTTGTTGCAGAGATAGCTGTAGTGATGATAGGGTGGAAATCAACAGTCTGCAGAGCAAAATTTTCTTCCTCCAGCATCTGATGCATGCTCTGCTTCTCCATCTCTCTTCTGTGGAATTATTTTTGGTGAAGATTTATTTTTGTCCTTTTTGGAGCTTGACAGCCGCAATAAATTGTTTTTGCATGCCTAAAACATCTCCGAAACAAATCCTGAAAAATATGTTGCACACGAAAAAAAAAAAAAAATGGCAGCATATGGAGCAACAATGAGAGTAAACAATGGCAGAAGTCTCATTTTGGGGGTGAACAGTCCATTCAAAATTCTCAGCAAATGTAAAAACAGAGTATTTGAGCATTTAAAAAAATTACACACCTATTACATCACCTTTAATGCTGGAAGAGAAGACGGCGAGAGAGCAACAGTGAATGTAAGAGCAGAAAACAACACTGAGAGATCATGACCACCATCTTCACTTTCATCCACTCCACCGAATTCACTCTGAAGACCACAAATGATTTCTTCTGTGTGATTCGATATGGTCTGACATGTTCAGGGCTGTGTAAAGCTCGAAAGCGACCGAGAAAAAAAAAGAGCAGGACTGAAATATCTGAACAGCACAGAAGGATCTAATGGCTTCAGAAACTAATGCTCTCAAAGAGACATTTCCTTTCATGTTTTCTATAAAGATATGCCAAATATGAAATAATTCCACAGACATTGAAAGCACTTTGTTGTATCCTCCCACAACAATGTGATAAAACAATAAAGGCTCTTTGTAAGGCAGAACTTTTATCACAAACATGCACAGCAGTGATAACCAATGCTGTAATGTAAAAAAAAAAATCACAAATACTCATTTTATTGTAAGCAGTTTTACTCAGGAATTGTACTTCACTAAGTAGTTTTAACAATGCATACTTTTACTTGAGTACATTTAAGTGCTGTATCAGTATTTTTACTGCACTATTTTCCTTTAACCTACAGTCACTACTTTGTATGTGTATTGTTTCTTCTCTACTGTGATTGGTTGGGTAGAATAATCCAACCTAGGCTCATTCTGATTACGTACACCATAAACATTTCTACAGAGCGCCAAATACAACCCAGGAGCTACATTTTTTTGCAGTTATTGTTTTCGTGAATCCACCAGAGGCTGCTGTGTATGCTTTTTGAGATCTCAAATCTCTCTTGTGAGTGCCACTCGCGCCTGCTGTTCTTATGTAAATCCACCAGATCCACCCACCTCCTTCCCTAAACCTTATCAATAGTGTTTTCAAAAGCACCTATTAGACTGCCACCCACTTCCCTAAACCCAACAAACAGTTTTAAAAAGCAATCCATAAAAAGAAAAGCCCTCGTCTGATTTTTACCACATTTTTCAGATTTTACCACATTTTCACCCTGTCATTTACATGTTTATTTTTTGGCTTTTGCTTTTGTCTTACCCGCTTTCTGGAACTGTTCTTCACCTGTACTCGAACCCCGTCATCATAGTCAACTCCTCTCTGTGTCTCAAGTCCGCCTATGTACTGTACATGTCGAGCTACCGCACAAATAGGTAACATCAGGAAAGCCGTCCATATGGAAGAGGCCAGCTGGTAGGCACAAAAAAGTACGATTTCATACCGTCTTGTAGCGTTCGTTTTAAAGACGAAATGCAGCCATACGTTCCTTTGGCTACATAATTTGTGATCTCCAGAAATGTCTATAGGCCTACATTTTCAGAATGAGCCCATGTTAGCATACAGTCCCATGATTCTTGTACAATCAAATTGCGCATTGAAAAATAGCATCAGAAAGATCTTCCCCAAGACATGCCTATCATATGACTGATCCATGCAATAGTCTTAAACAATAGCTACAGTAAATGCGCTACAGAATGTTACGTTGTTAAACACACGCAAACATTGCATGTAATCAGTGCTGCATGAGCTTGGTTTGTGTTGCCAACTGATAGACACTTTAGTCAGGGTTCAACATGTGTAACTTAAGCATTGGCAAATTATTACAGCAGAAAATTTAGTTTGCTTTTCTGTCAGCTTATTATATTAATGTAAGCTGTTCTCACATCAAATTAATCTCACATTTAAATGTATAGTACATGAATTACAAATAGGTTAATGTACGCCTAAAAGGAAATTGCACTGATGTAAGCTACTCACTTAAAAGAGTTTGCGTTGTTTTGGAACCGACCTGCTGTAAGGTCATTTTAGCCCTATCCATTGTTAAGGTAGACTCATTCATTCATTCATTCATTCATTCATTCATTCATTCATTCATTCATTCATTCATTCATTCATTCATTCATATTATTTCCAGCCTAGTCCCTTTATTAATCAAGGGTTGCCACAGCAGAATGAACCACCAACTTATCCAGCATACGTTATTATGCAGCAGATGCCCTTCCAGCTGCAACCTATCACTGGGAAACACCCATACACATCAACCTTCTTGCTGTGAGGTGACAGAGCTACCCACTGCGCCACCATGCCATCCTTCAGGTAGACTCAAAAATCTAAATTATATCTAGGTGAGCTGTTATAGATGTGATCCAATAAACATTTAAAATAACTCTACATATTGACTCAATATTTTAAACCCTTTTATTGGGTAAACTTATTAACCCGAAGTTTTTTTAAATGATACATTTTTATTGGCAGGTTATAATTTTCACAGCATGATATTCACTACTCAATACTCCCTAACCCGATTTCACCAAGTAGGACATGTTTCTGTATTAACATCTATGTTGATCCTGGACCAAATTCCAAACAGCCAATAAGAATTAAGGGATACACTTACCGCTTATGTTAAGTTCAGGGTTATGGTTAGGTTTATGAACTTCTACATGATTGTTATCCAACTATTATTCCCCTCTGGTTTAGGGAATAATTTACAGTTCTTGTTGTGTTTAGGGGTAAGGAATTGATATGGATTACATTTTCTAAAAATTATGTTTCAGGATCAACATACAGTAGATGTTGATCCAGGATCGCATCATACTTGGCAAAATCATGATGTGACTCACTACTCGAGTACTCTTAAAAGGGATTTTGAACAAATACTTTTACTCTACTTGCACTGCATTAATTATGAGTTTTCAGTACCTTTTCCACCACTGGTGACAACAACCACCATGATCATTTTATAGTAGCTTCGCCACCATGAAAGCTCATTGGTTCATAATTCTTGCTTTTCATTGTTCTTATTATCACATATTTCTAATTGTGTTTACTACAGACAGTGCAGTTTGAGTTCAGAGCAAAATGACAAATAGCTTGTACAGTAGCTACAAAACATCTCATCATGTTTGGATAGGACAGCATGTCAGTTATCAGACAACAGACTGAAACCGAATGTCTGTGTTCACTCATTAATAAATGTCAAGCACTCGTTAAACAACCTGTCTCTAAGAACAAGCCATCATTAAACATGTACTGCACAGTACATAAACTCCTGGCTACTCATGAAAAAAAACATAATGTTGTAACAGTTTGTAATTGAACCACTTTTAAGCTTTCTGTTGCAGCTAGTGCCTGCTCATATATTTCATTCAATTTAAACAAGTCTTTGTAAACAGTTCTGTCTTTTTCAATAGCTTCTCTTTTCCCAGAGGACTGAGGACAGCAACAGTGCTTATTCTTTTCATGTATCTGACATCTTTATAAAATCTTTCTCACACTAAAAAAAGAAACACTATTAGAGCAGCTGTGTTTTGTTAGGAAATTTTTTTATAGAAACAAACTATTTGGTATTCTAAAGAGTTATATTAATATTGCGTAATACATTAGCAAACTCCTGCAACTGTGTGTAGCTACACAGCTTAAATACAGCTTATACTGTGATTGATTTATCATTATTTGTGACATGCAAAATAGTGTCTTAGCATATGATTTAATGTCACGCTGTGTTTCATGCTGTTAGGTCAATCTGCGGCCAAACTGAACTCAGCAGAACCACAGCAGTAGTCACTCCGTCTGCATGGGAAATAAACAGAATAAACCCTAATCATTCATTCATTCATATTCATCAGGGGTCGCCACAGCAGAATGAACCGCCAACTTATCCTAGATGTTTTACATAGTGGATGCCCTTCTAGCAGCAACCCAGTACTGGGAAACACCCAAACATTCTCACAGTCACACACATACACTACGGCCAATTTAGTTCATTCAATTCACCTATAAACTCTGCTGTTGTAAATTCTAAAGATATTAAGTTAATATAACTTGACATTACTTAAAATATCAAGTTTTGGCATCAAAACTTAAACAGGTGTGTTTAACGTACTCATAAAACAGCAAAAACTTTGAATTAACATTTTAATTTCTTAAACAATTCACCATGTCTCTGTTTAAAATGATTGGTTGCGCTGGAAATTCTGCCTTGACAAGCGTGCTGATCGGTCAATATATGCTATATGACACAAGGTGGTTATTTTGCTTGTGATGCTGAATTTTGCTGAAGCGCAGCAGGACAGAGGCACTACCTAATCCCATCTGACAAAAGAGAAAATTAAAATACTAAAGTAAGTAGATATTTAAATGCTTATATACATATTTCTTAATTGATATACACACAGGGACGATACAGTGGCTCAGTGGTAAACACTGTCACCTTGTCACCAGGTTCCTGGTTTAAGTCCTGGCTGGGCCAGTTTGCATTTCTGTGTGGAGTTGGGATGCTCTCCCCATGTTGGCGTGGGTTTTCCCCGGGTGCTCCGGTTTCCCCCACAAGTCCAAAGACATGTGCTAGGTAAGTTAAATTGTCTGTAGTGTATGTGTGTATGTCCTGGTCCTCCAGGTTGGGGCTTGAGCGTTGGGTTAATGACCCACCTCGTAAAAATTAGATGTTACGAAACACCAACATGGTGCGTCTAAATATCAACTTTGATATAAACAGCCCTGGGAGGAAGTAAGTAAAGAATATAAAAGCTGAAACATGTGGATGTTTAATCTATTTGACATTTTAAGTTATCTGTACTTAAACATTTAAGTTGTCTGTAATTAAATATTTAAGTTAATTCAATGAAGAGAGGAAAGAGAAATTTGGTCAACTCAATTATTTTAATTTCCCATTACTCAAACAAACTGGGGGGGATCACTTTCCTCAAATCATTTGGGTAGTCTCAACTTATTAGGGTTTACAGTGTATAGCACATATCCTTGGACTGTGGGGTAAACCAGAGCACCCGGAGTAAACCCACACAGGGGAAAACATGCAAACTCCACACAGAAATACCAACTGACCCAGTTGGAACTTGAACCAGCGACCTTCTTGATTTGAGACGACAGTCCTAACCACTTAGCCACTGTGCCACCTAAACCATAACCAATGCTTTCACAAATGTTTTAAAACAGATTTTATACTTACTGAAATTCATTAAACTTGATTTTTATTCAACTGTTTACTGAAATATATGTTCAAATATAGGTGTGTTCAAATAATATGTTTTACATTCTGTTTCCATGGGTCATATGATATGAAATAGGAGTAAAGAATGTGACCCAAAACAAGCTAAAAATTACAAAAAGCAAAAAATATAAAGTAAAACAATTGAAAAATTGATATTTGTGGATGCTAATGTTGTTATAGTTATAGTCATTGAGCTGAGGGTCCTCTGTTCTCTGTTCTTCATTCGTCACCCTGGGAGACCCCATAGCAACCAAACACGTCCTCTGAGACAATTAGAAAGTAGTGGATTGACAGGAAAAAAGCACTGAAAAACATAGTGTTCTTGGCTGGAATGGGCCCTTATTCTTACACTTACTTCACAAAAAACAGCAAAGACTTCAAAAGAAAAAGCTCTTCTACCTAGACCTTTTAAGAATGATTAAATGGCCTTCTGTTTGCTAAAACTACCGATGAGACAACAGAAATCTTTGTGGATAGTGTACTCCAGGTTATTAAAACACTTTTGGATCATATTGTTCTCGGAAATGTGCCTTTACTACCCTATATGATACAGGTTTTACTAAACTCAGTGTTACATGTTATCTATTACAGTAATAACATAACATTTCCCAGTAACTATAACAAATGATTAAAAATACTTCTGCAATAACATTATAGCTATGGCCCATAAAAAAGCTAATTTATATTTGCTGCTTCTGTCATAACTGGTTTGATTTTCAACAATTCAATCCTCATTGGATGAATTTGTGATCATGACTCACACATACACATGATGTCATCACTGCAGAGAGTTAGCTTGAAAGATAAAAAGCTAAAAATGCACATATACTACTACAGTACATCAAGCTTATTCGCGAAAGATTATCCTCTGTATTTGTTTGTATTTTGTTTTGCCTATTGTTTTTTTTATAAATAAAAAAAAACATCAAGATTTATATTTATTGACCTGTATATTTGTTATTGCCTTCCCATTATGTAAGGAGTTACTGTTTATCCATATCACCCAAAAATTAGAAATCGGTGACTCCTTTAAGTGTAATTTGAGACAAACTGTACAGTATGAGCAACAAATGATTTTCATGACAACATGAGCGAGAACCCCCTAATCATCACAAAACAAATAGTGTTACATCAAATAACTCAGTAGAAAAATACTAAATGATAAGTCAGTCTAAAAAAATACAAGATGTGCATATATGTAAATATATGTATATTACACACATGCCCTTCCAGCTGCAACCTATCTCTGGGAAACATCCATATACACTCATTCACACTCATACACTACGGACAATTTAGCTTACCCAATTCACCTGTACAGCTTGTCTTTAGACTGTGGACGAAACCAGAGCACCCAGAAGTGCTCAAGTGAACGCGGGGAGAACATGCAAACTCCACACAGAAACATCAACTGAACCTGCGACCTTCTTGTTGTGAGGCGACAGCACTACCTACTGCGCCTCCGCGTTACCCCTACATTGCCCCTATATATATATATATATATATATATATATATATATATATATATATATATAGATATATAACAAGTAATGTAACAAATTATGCCTGAATATGTACAATAACATTATTTCTGAAAGGAAAATTGGTCACAATAAGGTTTATTAGTTAATGTTCATTAATGCATTTATTAACATGAACAAACCATGAACAATACATTTACTAGAGTAATTGTTCATGTTAGTAAACGTTAGTTAATGAAAATACAGTAGTTAATTGCTAGTTCATGTTAACTCATGGTGCATTAACTAATGTTAACAAGCACGGACTTGGATGTTAATAATGCATTAGTAAATGTTTAATTATGATTAATAAATGCTGTACAAGTGTTGTTCATGATTAGTTCATGTTAGTAAATGCATTAACTCATGAACCTTATTGTAAAGTGTTACAGGAAAATGTAATAATAAAATATATATATATATATATATATATATATATATATATATATATATATATATATATATATATATATATATATATATATATATATATATATATATATATATCTTCTACTTCTTCTTTGGCCTTAGTCCAGTATGGTTGCGGGGTCGGCTCTTTGGAACAAACCATTTTAGAGTTGTCCATATGATAACAACTTTTTTTTTTTACACATTCCGGCCGGCCTGTAGTCTGGGCCTGTCACCCTCATACACTCATACACTACGGACAATTGGACTGTGGGGGAAAGCGGAGCACCCGGAGGAAACCCAGGTGAACGCAGGGAGAACATGCAAACTCCTCACAGAAATGCCAACTGAGCCGAGGTTCGAACCAGCGACCCAGCGACCTTCTTTTATTTATATATATATATATATATATATATATATATATATATATAATATATATATAAAAAAATTTATATATATATATATATATATATATATATATATATATGTATATATATATATATATATATATATATATATATATATATATATATATATATATATATATATATATATATATATATATATATATATATATATATATATATATTTTTTTTTTTTTTAATAGGAGTCTCAACACTTCTGTTGACAAGGTAAAAAAAATTCTATCCACACAATATGAGCTTTCTGAATTCTGAAAAAAAAAAATTGTCATAACTCTCAGAGAGAATTAGTATAACAACACTAATGTGTTACGCTGCTGCCTCTTTATTATTGGTGCAGAGCAAATCCTGAGACCTGCAACTCAGCAGATTCACAACCACAAACAAAAAAACATACATGTAAGATCCCAACAAAGCAGAATTAAATGAAAGCAAAACAAGACAACTTGATTTAGTGTATAAAACAACAGTTGCATTAGTTCATGTTGTACTATTTATGTGTGTCTTGACTGGCTTAACACTTGACTACTTTGTTGACCAGTCTAACTCTATTGAACTACATTATGGAAAAGATACATAGATACAATATCAGGAAATTTGGCCAAAGGAGAAATGGTCGTGCCCGACTGAGCCTGGTTTCTCTTACTTTTACTTTTGTCAAATGGTAAAGTTTTGTTCCTCGCCACTGTCACCACTGGATTGCTTGGTTTGGGACTTGTGGAGCTGCACATCAATAGACTTGCTCTTCAGTGTTTGGACTTTCAGCAGTGAAAATTAAATCCCACTGAACTGAACTAAACTGAACTTCAACTTTGAAAATTGATGTGAAGCTGCTTTGACACAATCTACATTGTAAAAGCGCTAAAGAAATAAACATTAATTAAATTGAATTGAATTGAATGAGTGCCTTGGCACATTAGTGGCTTATGACTATGCATACCTGGGCTTGACAACCGACTTAGCACTAATTCCACACACTATGTGAGCTTGTTACAAAACAAATCATTTTACAGGCTGATAACATGAAGAACAAAAGAAAAACATAAACCCAGCAACCACCTGAGAAAGTTTAAACAAGAACCTTGATAATGTCATTGTCATACTCCTGTAGATTATTCCAAAAGGTGTTAATATAAATAATCGTTGACATCCTCAAAGTGAAATACCAACATACTGTAAATAGATCTAAGAGAGAAAAATAATTGAAACAAATATTAAATATTAAAATATACTCTTTCAATGTGTTCAAAAGAACTGAGACTGGCAAAAATTGATCCTGATTCCTGATCACATCCCTTTGCAATCAAGAGTCTATAGCAAGTAAAACAACTAGGCTTTACCCAGTCCTCAATCTCCGAACTGCTTTCTCCAATCAATTTAAACTGAACCCACCCACCTCGACTTGTCTCTTTCCCCCCTCTCTGAGCTCTGTGTGCTGGTCACCCCCTGCAGACAGCACTGGCCAATCACATGCAGTCACTTCTAATTACAGCACTCTGTTCTGATCTCCGTTCGTCACCCTATCAGACCCCATAGCAACCAAACACATCCTGTGAGACAATTAGGAAACAGTGGACTGACAAGAAAAGCACTGAAAAACACACATCCATTAGCTTGCATTAAACCAGAGCACATGATTGAACAAACAAATCATGCATTAAGCCACACAGCAACTTAATACAGAAAGGAAGGAATGGTATTTTGAACAGGAAGTTTCTCAAGTTTTGATCTATTGCAACATTACAAGAATGACTTAGATTTTCACTATATATCTGTAGTAAAGCAGGTTTTCTGCTGTAAAGATTACATTTAAGGGAGAGCAAGAGGTCTGAACTTCATTTAACAGCTTACAGCAATAAAAATTATGGTTTTAGACCTTGGTTAGAAAAGGAATGAATATTTAAAGGGCACCTATGATGAAAATTATCTTTTGAAAGCTGTTTGGACAGAACTGTGTGTAGGTATAGTGTGTCCACAGTCATACTGGGGTGATATAAAGACAATAAGTCTTTTACATTTTTTTTTACTTCATGATGTTAAAATAGCATCCAAATCCCTTCCATTTTGGGGCCCACTGCAACATGACGTAGGAGTGCGGTTTCCCAGCCCCCCGAATTGATCGACAGTCGTGTATTAACATGTCTTCATAGTAACACGTATAATCATATCAACAAGAACAGGATGTGTGCAAAGCAACCGGGATTAAAAGATCTGTTCAGCTCTCTGTGATCATCAATCATCATCAAATGTGGTCTAGAATGACTTTTACAAGTTTAAACGTTTTTAAAACAGTGCATGTTTGTAATGAATTACTGATGTTTTACTGAGGTCTTTACTTTGTCACCACAGCCATGTGTCAGTACAATTATAAGAGAAAACGCTTCAATCCCAGTTTGTGGACATTAAATCAGGTTTATTTTGTACATTAACATAATGGATATCCATACAGCAGAGGATATTAACATGTATCCTCTCACATTTGCCGTGCAAAACCAGTGCAAAGTTAAAGTGTACTCTGTGTGTGTGTGTGTGCATAAACTATGTCATGACAATGTTTGTGACTCATCGGGTCCCATCATACACCCGGTGCAATAAGGCGCAATATGTGTTTCTATGACGTGTTGCTATTTTCAGACCAGCACAATCCTAATTTTCCTGTTTTCCACCACGTTGTTTAAATAGCAAATCTATCTGTGCCACTTTGTGGACTCATGAGTGTTTTGGTCTAGATAAGAGGTGTGTTAAGGCGCATTGTTGGCGCGGTTCTATTTAGAAGAACTAAAATAGACTTCTTAATAGACCAGCTGAAAGGAGGTCTAAAGTCCAGCGCAGTGCGTTAGTTCTGCGCCTTGCTTACATATTACTTAATACACACAGGATGTACAGAAATACATAAATATGTTTACAAATGAAAAATAATTAACAATTAAAATATTACAAAAATATTCATTTTTACATAAATTTAAAAACCACTGCCTCCATGCCTTTTTCATGCCGGGGGGCTTTTTCAGTTTATTCATGACAACGCTTTTGTATAATGTTATTATTATCATTAGTATTATTTATTAAATGCATATATATATTTGCATTCATCATATGCATTTATATTTGTTTTATTAAAAACAAGCTTAGATTTGTCCACCTGTCATGTTTTTGATCTTATAGGGCATAGCATGTGTATTTGGAAATAACTCAGTTTTTTGACCACACTTTGTTATTATTCTTCATTTATTACTTTGCTGGAAATAAGAAATAGTTTTCTGGTTTGAAACAAATTTTTGCGCTTAACAAACTAAATTAATTATGTAGGCTAATGGATGTCTGTGTGTACAACATGTTTCCTTATGCAGAAAGAGAATGAAAGGGAAAGTAAAGAATGAGGAGGCTCATTCTCTCTTCCTCGCGATGCAGATGGTCTGTTTTCTCGTTAGTGAAGCGCTTAGTTTTTCCACTTACAAAGTCCGCCATGTAAATAGCAAATGCGCCATGGCGCAAATCCTAAAGGGAACGTGAGATGAGACTCTGATTATTTTTTTCTCAAAACACATCTATAACTCATTAAGAGAATAAGCTCAACCTTGTTAGACCATGCGTGCGGCGCAAAGTGGATTTTTCTCTCTTTAAAATAGCAAAACTGGATTCAGACATGCACTTAATGCTTTTGTGCTCTGCACTTTGGACTTTGCACCTAGATCATTAAAATAGAGCCCATCGTTGCAATTCCACAACAAATTAATCAAATAATCATTGTGAAAGCTCTTACTGTAGTATTTCTCACAAAAGTTATGTAAGATCTGCTTCCTTCATGTCTGTCACTGTGCTGTTTATCTGTCCTAGCTGATGCTGAGATTGAGGCACACTCTCAAAGACACGTGGGAACAGTGGGTGGGGAGAACTAGTATTAAAGGCACAGGCAAAAACAAACAGACCTAGTGTTCAAAACAGAAAATTATAATATTCTGAAAGGTATAATAAATTACCTTATGGGTGTTTTGAGCTGAAACTGTACAGATACAATTTAGAGACACAAAAGACTTATCCTGAATCTTGAAAAAGGGATAAATTAGGCGCCCTTTAAACGACTAAGAATGAAGCTATGAGGTTTTCAAGATCATATATGTGACACTCGACCACAAAACCATGAAAAAGGGTGTTTTTTTTTTTTTTTTTTTTTTTTACTGAGATTCATATATCATCAAAAAGCTGAATAAATCTGACCCTGGAGTAGAAAACCAAGTCTTTGATGAGTTTTATGAGTATATTTGTGAGAAAAGCCAAAAATGCATTGTACGAGTCAACATTATTAATTTTTATTTTATGCCAAAAAAAAAAAAAAATCATTGGAATGTTAAGGAAAGATCATTGTCCTCTAAATATATCAAGGCTTATTGATTAGTCAAATTATTGATTACTAATATGCATTGCTAAAAACTCAATCTGCAAAAATTTAAAGGTAGTTTTTCTCCATATTTGTTTTTTTTTTAATCCTCACATTTCAGATGTTATATTACTATAGGAAAAAGTGTATAGTGTAATAATTTGGCCAAATATTGTTTTAAGCTTATTTATTCAGCTTTCAGATGATATATAACTCTTTCTTTTTTTAAGTAAATATATGACTGGATTTGTAATCCATGATGACAAATAAGCTTTGAAAGTTTTTGCAATGAATCAAAACATCTAAATATTGAGAACATTGCCTTTTATTTTTGAATCATACAATGTATTGCTAACTATTCCTACAAATTTACCCATGCAACTTTTTTTGAAGACAACAAGAGGTTTTGTTATTCATGCCACATATGTCATGTTTAATTTTAACAACTTGATTTGATACATTTTTTCCTATATTTAGTAGAATGAACAACTGATACTGTATAACCCATGGGCATTGGAAGAATCAATTACTGAATGTATAAATGAACTAAAAAAGTTGTCTTGTCTATTCAGAGTATACTATTAAACTAATTTATGTAAAAATAGATATTCTAAATAAATTCTGCACTGTTAAAGATAAATCTCCTTTATTTTGATTAAATACTTAAAAAAATTACACTACAATCATCAGACCACATACTAACCAAACACGTCCTCTGAGACAATAAGGAAGTATTGAACTGACAAGAAAAACAGATTATTTGGTTTGTATTAAACCAGAGCACACGACTGAACAAACAAATCATGCATTAAGTCATATGGCAGCTAGAATTTGGCAAACATGTGCAGGAACATCCTCGTCCACTCGTGACATGCATCTCCCGAATGAAAGAGAGACCCTTATTAAACAGACCACCTGCTGCTGGTCTTCCTCCGCTATTTTCATGTGCGCAAGCAGGAAATATGGCCTTCATCTCATCACGTCACTTCTCTTTCTGCCTGTATAAACCAGTTAAACTTTATTGAGCCCAAAATAGAAGCCTGGACTAAAGCCAAAGCAAATGATCATTCCTGCAGTTCATCTTCAGTTTTGTGATTACAGAATTATTCCAGATATACCACACAGCACAGAAGGACAGCAGGTTAGAGGAGTGAGAGTGTGAGAGGGAGAGACATGTAGGCTGTCCCTGAGGGGACAACTAGTACAGAAATGCTTGTGATTTTAATCCCATCCAAATCCGAATTGATATGTTTGTGTTAATTATCTATATTTTTGGCTACCTTGGGGGTCTTCTGAGAAACCAAAGTTGTCCTATGCAGTACATCTGAAAATTAACGTTTATGACTGTAGTACTGATTTTTTATTTTTATTTTTTTTTTTAGATTTTCACTGAATAAATATATCCATGTAATCAAAGCTAGGTTTTGGACATTTTTGTTTTACAATAGACAGTTCAGGTGTAGTCTGCTTTTTAAATCTTTTTTAAATAGAATTATTTAGTCTTTTTTTACCTACATTCCAAACAAACACTGTTTTATACTTTTTCTGTGCATCAAAAACTTAAAACATAAAAACATACAAAAAATCCTTAAAGTGGTGGTCCACAACGATATCATATTTTAAACTTTAGTTGATGTGTAATGTAGCTGTGCAAACAAAAACAACATCTCTGAATGTAAAATGCTCAGAGTTCAATGCAAAGGGAGACCTTGGCTTTTACAGAGTTAGCTTAGCAAAGCCTACAATGAACAAATTTTAGGGACTACAAAAAATACTTCCGGACCTTGTGAGATCACAAACGATCTTTTACCGTGCACACACACTGTGCAGCTAAGGGGCGTGGCCAGAGGCGCTGTAATGTTACAGCAGAGATAAAGCTAATATTCCGTCCAAACACTTCTATTTCCACAGAGCTTCATCTGTTTCTGTATTTGGGCTTCCAAATGACACAAAACAAAGAGAAAAGTGCTTGCAGTTCAATATTACTTATGTTCCAGAGAATTATAAAATACATAGCAAGCATGATTTAACAAAACACAGCTCCAGAATCGGTTCAGTGCTGGATTCGGTTAAAATTTTCTCAAAGAAGAAGCAGCTTCAACAAGCAGAAGCTGTGAACTCTGAGGCCACAACCTGTAAGTGTTTTTATTTGTTAATATTGAGTATGACATGCACAGTGTCTAGCCCTAATGGTATGTTGTAGCAAAGATGTAAACAATGGGAAATGCTGTTTGCCCCTGCTATTGATTTAGCTACAAATTCATATTTATCAGTCAAATTGCTGTAAACACACACACACACACACACACACACACACACACACACACTTACTTCACCAGCACGTGCAGAGTCTCTCTCTATGTGTGTGCGACTGTGCAGTATTTCTCTATAGGCAGCTTTTCTGTGTGTTTTACATCTCAGATAATGAACTCATTAAAGATATGTCAATGATTCATGTTACTTACACATGCATATTCCGAATATACATGAAAGACGTCGTGTAATGCGTTGAGTTAAAAAAATACAGGAGGGCTCATGTAGCACCAGAAAGATCAATTAAGGCTCACACAGGTCACATCCCACATCTTGTGCTTTATTCTTCTGTCAACAGCATCACTGTATATTACAGAAAATAACTTAATCCGAGCATCAGAGAAAAAGAAAAATAAACAACCGTACCTCGCACATGCGCTTCTCGTGTTACAGGCGTCTACAGACAGTTCATATTATACACACGCACACACATAGACACTCACACACACACACATAATGGCAAACTCTCTTAAAGGAGCCGCACCCCATTTTCACTCGTTACAGACACTTGTCAGATGTTATTTTAGAGAGCGGGCATGAGGTTAACTGACTGTTTACACAAAACGTGCGTGCTTGTATGGGCGTGACGTGAAGCCGATCTGCGAATCGCAGCATATTATGACACATGACCAATCAGAGTCACTTGAGGGCAGGCTTTTCAGAGAAACTAGGAAATAGGTCAGTTGTTTTAATGCTAGCAGAGTAGCTGTGTACAATCAAAGTAGGATTTATGAAAAAATACTGTGATTTCCTTTAAGTGAAACATGAGCACATATTGCTTTGTATCTGATGCAGAAAATGCAGTTAAACATTCACCTGATTAATATGTTTTAAAATATCCTAAAACATAATAGAAATTTTACATTGTAATAAGACTTTTAAGGCATAGGAGACTTCTTTCACAAACATTTAAAGGGTCATAAAACCCCTTCTCTTTTAGTTCAAGTCTCCCTCAGAAATTTTTCAAAAAACGCTTCATGATGGGCGTGGAGCACTGCAAGCAGAGGGTGGAGTGACAGAGCAGGGGAAGAAGAGGGGAGGGAAGCAAACAACTGTCAGTTGGCTCACCAGCTCAAGACAAATAAAAAAGAAAAAAAAAAAGAAATGAGACACAAAAGGTGAGGAGATCCATGATTTTATAGTTAACAAAGTTAAAATGCAAAGAAATAAACAATAAGTGGTTTAATGCCCTGCTACATATATAATAGGTTATTCGAAGTTTTATATAATATATAGGCTACACATAACCAAAATTTTTTATATCTTTATTATTTTCTATTTGTTATTTTATATTTTACTTATTTTATTATATTTATTCTACTGAAAAAGATGTAAATGTTGCAAATGGAGCGACATTAAGACAAGGGGTTGGACCCAAACACAGTATCTATTAAGAGAATGGTCAGACAGGCAGAGGTCAAAAGCCAGCAATTCACAATAACAAAGACAAAACAAGAGCATAATCTGTTCAACAGAAAAAAGGTCAGTGGGCCGTTTCAGAAAGGAGGTTAGGTGAAAACTCAAGAGTATTTTAACTCTGAAATGAGAGAAACTCTGGGTTTTCCGTTTTAAAATGGAAAGTTTGTTAAACTCGATTACTAAACAAATTACAGTAGCCTATGTGCATTAAAAAAAGGTTTCTTATAAGAGATCATATGATGATGAAAATGTGTGTGAATGGAAAAACCAGCAGGCTGAGCACACTGTAACACATCTTAAATGCTGTTTTGGTCATTCATTCAAAAACGCCTTAACCATTTCAGTATTAATGTTATATTATTAATGACCTCCAGAATGTCAGGAGCGTGTCAGGAGCATCTGTTCTCCACGTCTCATATGGCTTCAAACGCCACCATGCGTTCATTGGTTGTCAGCATTGTCTTCTGAGACAAGTACATTTATTAAATAAAGAAAATAATCTGCAGCTTCTTCTGCTGCAGTAAATTCTGTTTTTACTGCTGATATTTGGTGTATTTAATCAGGAAATGATGATTTTGTTCTCGTTGACTCGTTGGATGGAAACGCTGCTTAATTCGCACATCTTTTATGCGATAATCCAGTTTTGCACATAAATTGAATTAATATTTTTGGATGGAAACATAGCTATTGCCTACATTTCAGTCACGCAAAGAACAAAGTCACGTACGAGAATGGCTTGTCCTTTTTTAATAAATAATTAGCTTAAATTCACTGACCTTCAACAGGGACATGTACTGTTACTAGATTAATGGGATTATTATTCTTTCCAAAAACTATTTTTCAGTTCTGTTTACATTCTAAATGTCATATCAACCTCTATCACTTGATCAATTGAAAGGGCAGACACACAAGTGCACTTTTAAATCTATTAAAACTGATCAACGCGTATAAAAGTGGGAAAGTGTGTAAATTTTTTAAATAAACGTCACACATAACATTTCTTATTATATTATACTTAAATATTTAAATATTTTAAATGGAAAATTATGCATTAACTTGTTTTCCCACGCTATCTGTTTCTGTTTCACCGATGCAGTGGTGTTGTTTTTTAAAATATGTGGTCGTATTTTCTATAAGTTAGCATGAGCACATCAAGTTCAGCTGGAGAAAGAAATGTGATCTCTTTTTAAAGATGTTGTCATAGTCACTTGTAATATCTGCACTCAATTGATAATGCCTTTTTATAGTCAGGGAATGCGCGCTTAACTCTGAGTTGGTTGAATCAAGTAGATTGACACAACTCAGATCTGCTATTCTGAAACCGAAAACTCAAAGTTTTTAATCTCTCGGTAAATCAACTCAGAGTTCAAGTTTAAACTCCGAGTTGGTTGAACCTCCTTACTGAAACAGGCCCCAGGACAGGCAGCAAATTATCAAAACACAAAAAACAATACAAGGGTCAAAACACAAGAAAAATGCTTTGAATTATATGCAACAGCAAAACAAGACTCAGCACTGGAAATGTGTGTGAGCGGTCTATATATGGTCCATGTAAGCAGTCATGATGAGCTTCAGCTGTGTGTGTTTATAATCAGGCGGTCAACAGAAATAGGTGTGGGACTGCAAGACATGATGGGATATGCAGTTTAGGTGAATGACAGGGTGTGTTTTCCAGTGATCAGCAAGGGTTACATTGCTGGTGATCACAACAGTAAACATGAAATTAAATCATATGTTTACTGTTTTAGTTAAAAACTAAAGACTACTGTTTTAGTGTCATGCAAACAGCTTTACAAAATTAAGTTCAATTTAAGCTGGTATTTCATTAAACTGATTTAAAAAGAAAGTTGAAACATGGATAAAAATATAAAACAAAAACATTTGTCCGGACTTTTATTTTTATTATAAAAAGAACTTGTAATTGTTTACAGTTTAAATGTACCCTCTCAAAGAGAATTTATGGAAATTGCATCTACACACACCAGTCCTTGCCATCAAAAGCCTGAAAAATCCATGGCTTACAGAACAAATCCTCTCCAAATAGTGAAAAACGTCATTTCCAAATTGACTCCTCTCCAAAAGGTGCTTTAGATGGGAATTTGATATTTCATGCCAGTAAACTGACTGACGTAGGATTGCAGCCAAAAAGCCAAAACAGACAGATCTCTAAAAGCAGCGGTGCATATCCAGTTTGACAGCAGAGTTAAACAAGTGATATTTACAGAGAGATTGAGGGGCGGTGTGGCAGGAGATGGGTGCAGTGTTTTAATAAGTGAGCTGAAGACTCCAGTCACCCCAACAAGAGCCCCGTCTGCTGATAACACAAGCATCATCTCCCATCGTGCCATTTAAAGGCCACTCATTTCTGTCCCTCATATAAGCACAAATCGATATTCAAAATCACTAGAGAATCTCAGAATACAGCACTGATAAAAGCAGGACGTAGTCTCTACACAGTCTGCAAGAGTATACTATGTCAATAATTCACTGAAGGATGAAATTTTAGGAAGCCTGCTCAGCTCTAACGGGAAAAAAGGCATTCAATACATGGCAAGACAAGAAGTTTTACTTATAAATAATGTAGTCAGTTATTCTGGGGTGCGTTTTCGAAAACCATCATAAGCCAACTAAAGTTGCAAGTTAATTTGTTACAATTATAGTTCATGTTTTGGCGATTACTTACACTAACAGAACAATGAATATAATACACATAAACCATCGGGACAGTGAAAAAACTACTGTCACATACAGTACATCTACGGCATGCACAAAAAACCTATTAATAAGCCAAACCACGCAAACCGGATGATTTCAGCTCCACTTGCTCTGACGAGTACAACGGAGATCACGCGGTGCATCAGCGTTGTGTGAAGATGAAAGACTGAAAGAGCAAGTTGTTATGTTTTTACCCTCTCAAATTACTTTATGAATATATTAATAATGTGCTTATTATTATTGAATATTTGAAAATCTCTTCTTAAGTGTTTTATACGGATACCTATACTAGGCATGGGCCGGTATAAGATTCTGACTGTATGATAACTTTGCATAAAAATATCACGGTTTCACGGTATCACAGTATTGTGATTACTGCTCTAAAATATGCTCTTTTTAAATGTCTGGGTAACCAACAAAAACTTTTTTCCCTTTTGAACACAGTATATTTTATTTTGCGAAACATTTAAAATATTTTGGAGCAGTAAACATGTCAGGCTAAATGAATTATTGACTTCTGCTGTCTTCATTTGTTTTAAAAACAGATTTTTTTACAATTTAAAAAGCTTTGCTGGAGATACTGTTGTCCTAAAAAACAAAAACAAACATAAATAAAAAACATAATGCCTAACACGTAACACCTTAGTAACGGTATTGCAGACAATTTTGACAGTTTTAAAACCTTGACCTTTCCAAACCGCAGTATACCTTGAAAACGGTTATCGTCCCATGCCTAAACTATACTAATTAATTAATTACACAGGTAATCTGAATTATTCACTTTCATAGTCATGTTCAACTCCTGTCTCTATCCTACTATGTACGTAGTAATTTTATAATCAGTTTTTTTTTTCAATTTTGTTTTAAAATTGTGACTAAATTGCATCATGAGGTTAGCATTGTGAATCGTATCAAATCATGATTCAGGTGAATCATTACATCCCAAAGTACAGTTCAGTTTTAGCGAACTTCAGATTGAAAATTATTCTCCCTTTGTAGTGCACTGCGAAATCATTTATGCCATTTTTTAGTGCAGCTGTGGCTCATAACATAACATAAAAGCTATAGGTGATCTATGATTGGCAGGCAGAAGTCTGCAAAGATTGGGATAACACAAAGGAAAATAGGATTTCTGAACATTAATGTAATTATAGATACAAGTAAATAAAGTAGTTCTTACATCATTATTTGAACATATATCTGATTTATAGGCTATATGCGATTAGCCTATGTGTTAGCTATTGTAAGTGGTTTTATGTTCCGCAATAGAGTACGGAATATTCTTCATAATAATTGTAGAAGAAATATAGGTCATATATGTGCCTTTAACATTAATAAGGAAAATGAATACATGTTTTTTAAATGTGTATGAATGTGCTGGTAAAACAATATAAAAAACTCATTTAATGCTTTAAAGTTGTTACTGCGCCCCATTTAGCCCATCATTTAAAATACTTTATGATATATTTAACGCGGTTCAAACTATGGATCTGCGACAGAACTAGGGTTTTGGGAAACACTCGTCATTGTTCATTTCTCAAACAATGCATTGTATTATGGTTATAATAGTTCCGTCGTGAGTTACGTCCTTGCTTGGGAAATGCATCCCAGGTTGAGTTATGCACTTTGCTGTCTAATTTCTTGAAAGGAAGACGTAGAAACACACTCTGGAAAGCATTTTTGCCATCAGGCCTCAAAGACGAGTGACTCACTGAAAGACAAATGGCCTTTTTTGATATTCAGAAGGGAGAAAAGATTGGACCTTTTCACTAGGAAATCTTTGGACAGAGCCCTCTATTATCCCTTAATACTCCAACCATTTCAAAGAAAGAAATGATGGAGGGATGGTATTTGGTACAGAAACTTCTTCAAGTGTTGATCTGCGACAAAGGAAAGAGGAGAGACGTGGTGTGACTGCTGTTTTTTGAATACACATCTCTAGGAAAGCAGGTTTGCCGCTGTAAAGATCACCTTTAAAGGACAGCAGGGGGGCTGAACTTCAAGTGTGAACCTCACATTAGATCCTCCTGCTTATTTGTAATATATATACTTACATAAAGAAACTTATAATGAAAGATTTTTTTTTAAACCTTGGTTAAAGATGAAGCTATATTAAGATAAATATGATGCTGGGAGATACAGTTTTTTCAAGGTCATTTTAAATTATTTTAAACATATTGCCAATGTTTTGTAGAATGTGCGTCTGAGATGTACAGTTGTAGGGTGTTAAAGATTAAATTACTGTATGCATACATCAACAATTTGTTTTTATATAGAGTATGCCAATTTACTGATTTATGTAGGAATTCATTTTCAAAATGAATACTGGACTGCTCTCCCTTTGCTCAGTTCCAGTTGATCAGACCCAGGACCTTTGAAGAGATGATGCTGCCAACCCTATGGGGACTTTAATGAGATGATGCCAACCCTAACAAGAACTGAAGAGATGATGCCAACCCTGTGAGTACTTTGAGAACAGCACAAAATCTTAAGCAATAACCAATATATACCATTCTTAACTGCTGTGTTGATCATCAAAATGTATTATAAACAAAGACAACACCTTTTGAAATGTACACATTATACTGTAAATACTGGCCTCCCAATATGCACCTTAACTCTTTCTGATTTTGATTGTAATGTTATAACATGCACCTTTTGTAAAAATGGTTTGGAGTGATAAATATTGTGAAAAGCACATTTAATTTGATTTAATTTTGCCTAAATGAAGAATCAGCGATATTTAAATACTAGTTTAAAATTCATCATAAATATAGCCATCCAAACATTATCATGTAAAGTATGATAAAAGTTTTTTATTCATTTTGAGATTTGATTAATCAGCGTCAGTATCATTTTAAAGAATTTTAAGTTAAATATCAGTCCAGGCCTAAATATTCCAGATGTCAGCTGCAAGTCATTTTATTTCTCAAAAGGATTACGATTACCATTACCATCTTTCTTTCTTTTTTTCTTTCTTTCTTTCTTTCTTTCTTTCTTTCTTTCTTTCTTTCTTTCTTTCTTTCTTTCTTTCTTTCTTTCTTTCTATTACTGTGAATCGTGCGAGATATGGCAAGAAATATTTATCTTTTTTATTTTCCTTCGGCTTAGTTCTTCATTCATCAGTGGTTGCCAGAGCAGAATCAACCAACAACTATTCCGGCATATGTTTTATGCAGCATATGCCCTTTCAGTTGCAACCCACTACTGGGAAACACCCATACACCCGGAGCAAAACCACGTAAACATAGGGAGAAAATACAAACTCCACACAGAAATGCCAACTGACCCAGCTGGTACTTGAACCAGCGACTGTAATGTTGTGAAATCTTTTATTAATGGCCTCTGAGACAGTCTGGGGTAACCATTTAGCAGTTTATTCTCTAGCATTCACAGCGACCTTCTTGCTGTGAGGCTACAATGCTAACCAATGTGCCACCGTGCCACCTCGACAAGAAATATATTTCATTTTACATCTTCCCCCACAGGACACATGGTATAGCAAGGCTGACTGATTGAGATAAGCAAGTACAGCATATTGAACACGAGTAAAATCTATTCATTAAAATATCATCTATAAAATTATTCTCGCTCAATTGTTTATGTTCATTAACTAATTTATGTAAAATTGATAAACGCAAATTCAGCCTGCTTCATGAATAAGACCCACTGAACAGACTGTAAATCTTTTTCAATGTCTACATGTTTTTCTCTTCCACAGACCCCAGAATATGAGTCTGGTGTTATGCCTTGACATACCACACAAATGCCAAATAGTTTTTATAGCCACAATAGAGTGGTAAATTACACTTAAATTACTTAAAATACTACAATGCCAGTCTTTTCAACACAAAAATGTATTGTGTTACTTCAAAACATGTCGTTCATTGAAGTTGTATTGATTACTTTAATGTTGCTTTTAATCTTCACAACTTTTAGTCACCATACACCTTCATTATAATAAAAGAGCAGCATGATAATTCTGCAAAGCCTTCCCTTTTGTGTTCTAGGAAAAAAATATACAATCTGTTCCGAGTGACATGATAGTGAGTAAATGATTTGGGTTTTTATTTTTAGTAAGCTATTTTATACATGTTTCTTTTAATAACTATATGTACAATATTATTTATATTAGTGTGTTTTAGTGCAAGTCTTTTTTTATTAAAGTAGTTTAATAAATTAATTCAAAACTGATTCATGACAATTTGTTCATACATTAATTTTCTTTTCGGCTTAGTCCTTTTATTAATTTAGGGTCGCTACAGCGGAATGAACTGCCAAGTTATCCAGCATATGTTTTATGCAGAGGATGCCCTTCCAGCCCTTCCATTTAATCAGTTTTGAATTTATCATTAAATCATTGACTCAAATAATTATTACAAAAATAGACTGAGGATCTAAACAACAGTGTTGCTTGATGATGCACAAATCTTCTGTTTCCAGTTCGAATAGCATTTTTTAAAATTCCGAAACAGAAAAAAGCCTATTTTGTGTCATTACAGTTCTACTTTTGCCCTCAAGATATATTTTGTTTGTACTTGTAAAGACTGGGGTGTAACCCCAACCTCGATCATTACCATCCACTGAATTAGCTTAACCATCGTCTCTCCGCTCTACCCACAGCTAGTGTGTGATGAGCACTGGCGCTGTTGTCCTGTAGCTGTCCAAGCCCCATAGCTTTTTCTAAAAATGTTTTCGTTATTTTGTTCTGGTAATTCCCATTTATTTGCGGATAATTTTGAGATATATATTATTTATCATATTAGGTGGCCCACTATGTTAGGTGTGCAATCTGACACAATGATTAAGACAAGATCTAAAACGGCAGGTATACAGTATATATAACTCTTATTTATATCCACAATCTTACAGCGGGCGTCATCCTTGAACTAATCTCAAACACACAAAATGCCCAATTTGCGCCACAGGATGTCTAATTCAATCTTTGCATTGCCTTCACATGCAAATCACTCGCGTTTCACCCTTGTCTGCTTACATTACATGAGAGAAGGGGGTAAATGTTTGGTAGTTAGTAAACTGCCAAACATTTCCCCCCTTCTCTCATGTAATGTAATGATTGTGCTGCATATGCAACCTCTATAAGTCATGTAAGACAATTAATTGCAAACTGAAATAAATATAATTTGATTAAGGGGATCGCAAAAATTTCCGACTTTTTGTTGATTTTGCGTTAGATTCAGCGATCATGGAATCGCGAAAAACTAGGGGATCTGGCTGTCGCATCAACTAAGTGTATGCTGCACACTGGTGGTGGTGTAGAGAGACCTCCCATCCTGATTGTAAAGCGCTTTGGGTGTATCGTCATACATGATAAACTCACAATAATACACATTACATTAAATTACATATGTATTTTTACAAAGTGAGCTACATGCAAACACAGTTTTTTTTTATCAGTGTTGCTGCATATCGCTTATCTCAAGAGTAGATTATCTATATCTTTAAGATCTTTTTTTGATTATCTATTATTATTCCTCCATTCAGAACAGGTTTGTCCCATTCTTCATCTTGATCGGTTTTACTGTTGCAATATTTCAGTTCCAGTAATGCCTGTCTTTGTCTCTTTATTCTCTCTCTCTCTGTCATCAGCACTCTTTCAGAGACTGTCTTTAGTATTCACGGCACAAACTGAAAACATGCAGCAAAACAAGTTCATAATGACAGATTTCCCCACCTCTCTTTTCTCTAATGATCTTTTCCTCTTCAGGCCAATGATTAAAATGAGCCAGTGAAGTGGCAGTGCGTTATTTCACACTGACCTTTACTCTCTCACACACACACTTGCACACACACACAGTGGCCACTGTGCAAAAGAATAATCAAAAGATAACAAGCTACCATTAGAGACAAGAGGCTGTTCGAGTCAACATTACATTGTTGGCGATGAGCTGTTGTTCTGAAGAGGACAAAAATAATGCTAGGACTATGTAAATATGAGGCCTTTACTTTCAGGGGGCGATGGATGAAAGCCTCTCAGGTAACCTTACTTTTGAAAATAATTAAATAGTAAATACTCTCCAACTTTGCTCAGTAAATGTCTATGAGCTACTTCATTCACATTCAGCGCATACTGTACCAAATGAAAATAATGTTGACGGCCAGTCAGTGATGGGACTGAATAATTATATGCAATTATGAGAAAAGCACAAGATCAGCCAAGACAGAAAATGGCCAATTAAAAACAGAAAAACCTGGAGACCACAAAATTAATCCTATTCACATTCTACAAGCACGTTCCTTGTCATATTGAGCAAGATTCATCATCTTTTATTCCAATTAAGCCATATGTTTTTCATAGCAATCTTTGTATATTTTTTTCCTTTAGCTGACATTACATCTCTAGATGTTCATCAATATTAAAATTCAAACACTGTAAAATAATGTTGGGTTCCACATAATTACTTCATGTTGTCCCAACACAAATCGATTAGGTTAACATAATCGTTTCTACAAATTTGGATTGAATTTAAAACAATTAAGTTGTCCAACAGAAAACAAAAGAATAGGTTGTTTTCACATGACGTCATTGATAACTAGCCAGACTGGAGGTGTGTAGGAAGTGATTCTTCTACATAGGAATCGCTATCAAAACATCAAAATGTTTCTGTTTTGTGTTGTTTATAATTGTTTCAAGAGTTCACACTTAGCTGATGATTTACAAAGCTTATTTGGCATGCTGTCCCGGGAGAGAGCCCCGAGCTCAAGGGCTCCTCGAGCCCGGGGCTTCCTCCCGTTGGCAGAGCAAGAAGGGAGCCCGAGCTCGGTGGATCTCAGAACTCCCCTGCCGCTGTAGCTAAGGGAACGTAAGGAATTAGACAAGCTTGATTGTTAAGTATGTTGAATGTCTTTGGATGGTGGGAGGAAACCGGAGAACCCGGGGAAAACCCACGCGGACACGGGAAGGACATACAAACTCCCCACAGAAACACTCACCGGTCCTATAGAACTAGGACCGGCAGTATTCTTGCTGTGTGGTTCACAGTGCTAACCACTGGACCGCCGTGCCGCCCAATCGCAGGTAAAGGAGGAGAATAGGGGAGGAGGGGGGTTTCTTCCAAACGAAGATAAAGTGAACTGAAAACTGAGGCTATTTATGGTGCCTTAGGGCTCATATGATTGGAAGATTAGTGATTAGCAAATACGAGACTGGCCGTGATAAATCATAAGCACTTGATCCTCTCGAAATTAGTTTATGAATAAACTTCACTTAAATCACCCAAAAGGATAAATGCCAAACAGTGTTTATGTAGACTTTTAAAACTTTTAGATAATAAAGGGGTAAAGTTCAGGAAACTGGCTGAAAAACAGAAGAAAAAGTGGCACATGATAAATATTTATTTAATGCATTTATGTGTACAAGCTTTTTTGAATGTGAGGATTCATTTGACTGCACCAATAATTATTATATAAAGGCCTCTCCTATATAAATCTCCATCTTGTTTTGCAATAACCCAAGTCTTTACTTGGGTTTTCGGTAGATAAAGCAACCATAAAGTGGACATTGAGATGCGCAGCAGTGGTGAATGTTTGTTGATGGTAAGTTCATTAAGTTCATACCCCTTTACAAAAATACATAAATAATAATGTAGAGTATGCATCCACTCTTTTGTATGCTTTCATATGTTTTTTGTGATGTCTGGAAGATATCCGCATGGAGAAAAACTATAGTAAATTATAATACACATGTTTTTGAACCAGCCGGCAAGGCAGTGGCGCAGTAGGTAGTGCTGTCGCCTCACAGCAAGAAGGTTGCTGGGTCGCTGGTTAGAACCTTGGCTCAGTTGGTGTTTCTGTGTGGAGTTTGCATGTTCTCCCTGCCTTCGCGTGGGTTTCCTCCGGGTGCTCCAGTTTCCCCCACAGTCCAAAGACATGCGGTACAGGTGAATTGGGTAGGCTAAATTGTCCGTAGTGTATGAGTGTGTGTGTGTGGATGTTTCCCAGAGATGGGTTGCAGCTGGAAGGGCATCCGCTGCGTAAAAACTTGCTGGATAAGTTGGCTCATTTTTTAGCGTTTTCTTTTAGTCTAAACAACATAATTTTAGCATTAACCATTCATAAAGTTATATATCCTAGCTTGAAAACAATAAAGACTGGTATCTGTCAAGTCAGGGTCTGAGACAACAGAGGGGAAGATCCACATGCAGTTTATTACAAAGACTAGCCAAGCAGGCAATGGTAATAACAGGGGCAAACAGAAGCATTTAGAAATTCTAATAGCCTAGTCAAAAGCAGGCAAATGGTCAGGTCAGGCAGCAAAACAACGTAAACAGTAAAACAAAGCAAAGGTCAAAAACATGGGAAGGCAAGATAAGGATAATGCTTACTTGATGCTCTAAACCGAAACAAGACTCAGCAACGAGTGTGTGAAATCGGGGTGCATTGGGATTATCATTCAATGATATTCGCAGCTTGCGCGCGGTCGCATAGCCCTCGCTGTGGCTTATACCAACGCTGATGCGCACCTCTCACAAAATGTAATTACACCATGCAACAAGTAGTGCAAGCTCTGTGATTGGTCAGCTTGGGTAGCTGTGGGAATGTGGGAGGTTCTGGGAGTGAGTGCTTACAAGTGTTAAAGGCTGTAAAGGAGCTCCAGATGAAAATTTAGTTTTGTGTTCACAATATGATTAAAGTTGTTGCACATCCGCTGGTTCCCTACTCATACATTAAGTGAGCATTCAGAAAAAACAAAACCCCTGCGAAGAAACTCGACACGGCAGAACATAAAAACCTACCACTAGCTAGTGCTTCGGAAGTGTTATTGCAGAGCAACACAAACAGCATGCAGAAGCAAAAATACATGACTAAGCACAAGACAGGCGCCATGGGTCACGCTGATCACTCGACGCAGAAGTATAAACCAGCCTTTAGATCACTGGTTATTGTGACAGTATCAGCCATAAAAAGATTAATTTTAATATTTGTGTTCATTCAAGAGTTCACACTTAGCTGATGATTTACAAAGCTTATTTGGCATGCTGTCCCGGGAGAGAGCCCCGAGCTCAAGGGCTCCTCGAGCCCGGGGCTTCCTCCCGTTGGCAGAGCAAGAAGGGAGCCCGAGCTCGGTGGATCTCAGAACTCCCCTGCTGCTGTAGCTAAGGGAACGTAAGGAATTAGACAAGCTTGATTGTTATGTATGTTGAATGTCTTTGGATGGTGGGAGGAAACCGGAGAACCCGGGGAAAACCCACGCGGACACGGGAAGGACATACAAACTCCCCACAGAAACACTCACCGGTCCTATAGAACTAGGACCGGCAGTATTCTTGCTGTGTGGTTCACAGTGCTAACCACTGGACCGCCGTGCCGCCCAATCGCAGGTAAAGGAGGAGAATAGGGGAGGAGGGGGGTTTCTTCCAAACGAAGATAAAGTGAACTGAAAACTGAGGCTATTTATGGTGCCTTAGGGCTCATATGATTGGAAGATAAGTGATTAGCAAATACGAGACTGGACGTGATAAATCATAAGCACGTGATCCTCTCGAAATTAGTTTATGAATAAACTTCACGTAATCATAATGATGAAACACTAGAAAAAAATACTACCACTAATAACAATGATAACTAAGATTTCCTCTCAAAAAGTACATGTAAAAAATATCATCAATGATTAAATGTATTCATGAATGTATTTTTTTTAACTATTATTTATAATTTTTAGGATAATCCTCTAGTTCGTAAATCTTTCATGTCTAATTACTTTTTAAATCACTGTAAACTGACCAGAGTCATCTTTCAAATGAGTAGAGAACATTTCTCACGAGATCTTGAACACGTGGAGCGACAAGCGTCCGTTTGCTGAGAGCCGAAGACCATGTGTGGCAGTGAAAATATTTACAAATGATTAGGTCCTCATTAGAGAGTGTTGTTTGTGCACAGAGCCAACACTCTTAACATGATTCCCTCTCATATACAACAGCACCGGATCATGACAGGCCTCTCACATCTCACTGATACTACTAAACACAAGCTGTGCTGTGAACACAGAGCCGATGAGTCTGAGATCCTCAGTCGAATGCATACAGTAACAGTACACTACACACACAATATGGTCTGAAGCATTTGTCAAGCGCTAAGCAGAGGCATTAACCTGAGGTGACAGGCTGATGATAAACAACAGCAGCTAGAGGCTGAAAACAAACCTAGAAGCATGTACGCACACACAGGCACCCTGGAGAACACACACCTGAGTGATTGCACAAACACAAATCCCGAAAAATTAACAAAGTACTCAAAGAACTGCAGACAAGGTTGTGACTGAGAAAGAGATATGAGTTGCTTGATTGCAATGGTTTACTTGCGAAGAATACTAATCACCATCTTTATGATGTTCATGATATTCTTATAAACTTAAATACTGTACAAATAGAGCATAAAAACATGTTATTGAAAAAAGTCAGCTTTGTTTCCTGTTTTTAGCCATAATTTTAACAATTCAACTACTGTTTTAGAGATAGTTCACCCCAAAATTAAAATGCACTCACTATTTACTCCTCAAGTGATTCCAAAACTTCTTTCTTCACAAAAGAAGATATTTTGAAGAATGTTAGAAACCACTGACTCCCATTGTCACATTCTTGCTTTCTCCTCCTGTTCTGTGTTACAAATTACTTCGAGTTACCAGCTTATATTTGCAGTCACAAGGGCACATGTCATTCATTCATTCATTCATTTTCTTGTCGGCTTAGTCCCTTTAATAATCCGGAATAGCCACAGCGGAATGAACTGCCAACTTATCCAGCAAGTTTTTACGCAGCGGATGCCCTTCCAGCCGCAACCATCTCTGGGAAACATCCTCACACACATTCACACACACACACTCATACTCTACGGACAATTTAGCCTACCCAATTCACCTGTACCGCATGTCTTTGGACTGTGGGGGAAACCGGTTCACCCGGAGGAAACCCACGCGAAGGTAGGGAGAACATGCAAACTCCACACAGAAACGTCAACTGAGCTGAGGTTCGAACCAGCGACCCAGCAACCTTCTTGCTGTGAGGCGACAGCACTACCTACTGCGCCACTGCCTCACCAGGGCACATGTCATTTGAGCTCATTCATTCCACCAGTCTCTCGTTCCCTTTTTCCTATTTACAGCACGTCATTTCCCTTCATGTTTGTCAATATGTTGTTGATTGTTTGTGTGCATATCGTTCTGTTACAAACCCAGTAATTGTGTCCAGGATTGCCAGTGAGTGAGTTGTTTTGGGCTTCTTCCACGGCTCTTCCTCAGCACTCACCCAACAGGGTTACTTAGATTTTTAGATTTTTCCGAGACTCACTCCTCAATAAAAACTTTGTGTTTCTGTATTTGAGTTTACTCCTTCTTTTATATATGACACCCATAGCAGAAAAAGCATATACTATGGAAGTCAGTGATTATTGGTGTTCAACATTTTTCCAAATATCATATTTTGTGTTCAACAGAAGAAAGAAACGGTCACGGTTGTAGGTGTGTTCGCTCTTCTGAGTGTCTGTTTGGTCACATGGTTTTGTTTTGGTGTTCCATGTGTGTTGGTTACGTCAGTGTTATCTCGCGTGCTATGTAGAGCTCTGCTTCCTGATGTCTCGTGTCAGTTCGTTGTTTTGTTTGATGCGCTCTCTGTTCCTGCCTGTTCGTCGATCCCTGTTTGAGCGGGTTACCGCATGTCTTTAGTTCTTTTATTTGCCTTTTTGGACTTTGTTCCTACGCTATATTGATGAAATCAATAAAGTATTTTACTTGCAATTAGATTCTTCAACTCATTCCTACTGTTACAGAACGAACTGACCATACACATGGATCCAGCGAGTATTGCTTAATTTACAGAATTTGTAAATCACACCAACACCAGGATATAACGGAAGGAACAATTATGGGCTAATACTAATCAAACCATTCAGATCTTGGCAGGTCAAATGTCTGCACTCACCACACATGTTCAGCAGTTGACTGGCGGAGCAGTCTCACAGGAAGCTGCACCATCTCCAGAACCGAAGCCAGCACCAGAAGCGGTGAGCTGTCCACCTGAACCTCGCCTTCCTCACCCGTCTTGCTACTCCGGAGAACCTCAGCTGTGTAGATCCTTCTTGGACAAATGTTCCTTATATATTACCCTCTAACCATCTTTGTTCACCACTGAGCAATCCAAGGTCGCCTTTGTGATTACGCTCCTTTCTGGAAAGAGTGCGTTGTGAGGGACCTCCGTGTGGGAACAAAAACTCTCATGCTGTTCCTCCTTTGACTTGTTCTCGGAGGAGATAAAGAAGGTCTTAGAAGTTTTTTCTCTGCTCTGCCAAGGAAATCAGAGCATGGCGGATTACTCAATAAAGTTCCCGACCTTAGTTGCGGAGTGCAGCTGGAATAAGGAGGCACAATGGGCCATGTTTCTTCATGGGTGGTCGGAACGTCTCCAGGATGAGATTTATACCTTGGACCTGCTGAAGATTCTTGATGGTCTTATAGACCTAGCGATCCGGGTGGATGCCGGATTGCTGTGTAGAGAGACCGACAGAGTGTACCCTCTGAAATGGTCCCCGACTTTCCTGCTCGTTCAATGGTTCTGGAGGTGGGGACCACTGATCCGGAGCCTATGCAGTTGGGCAGGTCCAGTCTCTCAGTACAGGAGAGGCATCGACGAAGGAGTGTAGGGCTCTGCCTATACTGTGGAGAACACTTCTATCAGTAGGTAAGAGGTTACTAATGGGTGAGATTAATTTAAATAAATACTCTGTTATCACCACCCTACTGCCAGCTACTTTGTGTTGGGCTTCAGAAACTCAGAGCGTTAAAGCGCTTATTGATTCAGGAGCTGAGGGAAATTTCATTGATGCTAGCTTTGCCTTCTATTTAAAGCTTCCTGTTATTTCCATTTCCCAACCCATTGCAATATGTGCCCTCAGCGGGCTATCTCTTCCTACTATCACTCACTCCACCAAGCCCATAAGACTTATCACTTCGGGAAATCATGTTGAAAACATATATGTTTTTTACAGAATATTTTTTCTTGTTTCCATCATCAGAGTAATGGACAAACTGAGAGGGCCAACCAAGACCTCAAACGTATGTTGCAATGTTGGGTTTCTCAGAATCCCTCCTTCTGGAGCCATCAGCGTCCATGGGTGGAGTACGCACACAATTCATTACCAGTGTCTGCCACGGGCCTGTCTCCGTTTGAGTGTAGTTTAGGTTTTCAGCCACATGCTTTTCCCAGTCTGGAAACTGAAATCGCGTTCCCCACCGCCCACGCCTTTGTCCAGAGGTGTAGACGCACTTGGAACAGGAACAGACAGACCCTCCTCCACGTGGGTGCACGCACCAAGGCTAAAGCCGATCGTCACCGGTCTAAGCCTCCCGTTTATGTTGTTGGTCAAAAAGTGTGGCTTAAATCTAAGAACATTTCTTTACGCTCTGTATGTAATAAGAAGAAGGAGATCCAATTGCAGCTTTAAAAATCTAAGTAGAAACAGGTCAGGTCAAAACACCAGTAAAACAATAAAGTCAGGGTCAGAAAACAGGCAAGAGGCAGGTCAAGCAGCTAATAATCGAACTATTCAGGAGACAAGGGAATGTCTAAAATAATCAGAAAAGAATGACAAAACAGGGAACCTTGCAAGAGCACAAATCTATTGCTTTCACATGATTCGATTCATGTGATGAATCAGTGAGAGAATCAGTGCGAGCTTCCGCCTATAAATCCAGAAATACTGAGGAACAAAAACAAGCAACCTCAAAAAAAAAACCATCAAAGCAGCAAAACGTCAATACAGAGACAAGGTAGAGGGTCAATTTAACACCAATGACGCAAGGAGCATGTGGCTGGGACTTAATTACATCACAGACTTTAAAAGTAACAAACCTGTCACTGTAAACATTGCTGCGTTTCTCCCAGACGAGCTTAACTCGTTCCATGCCTGCTTTGAAGCCCAGGACAGTGCGCGCACACTGCGCGCTCCCGTGGCCGAAACCGCCAGTACACTCTCTGTTTCTGTAGCGGACGCAAGAGATGTTTCCATCGCATGAACATCGGGAAAGCTACGGGCCCAGATGGGATCCCTGGACTTGTGCTTAAAGCATGCGCACACCAGCTGGCGGGAGTTTTCACGGACAACTTTAACCTCTCGCTCTCTCTGTCTTTGTTTCCCACATGCTTTAAGACAGCTGCTATTGTGCCCATACCAAAATCAGCTAAAACCACATGCTTGAATGACTGGCGTCCAGTTGCTCTGACACCCATCTTCAGCAAGTGCTTTCAGAAGCTGATTAAAAAGCACATCTGCTCTGTACTGCCCGCTCACACTGACCCTCTGCAATTTGCATACAGGAATAACCGCTCCACTGTTGATGCAATTGCTTTCACCTTGTACACTGCTCTGTCTCACCTGGAAAACAAAAGCACATATTGGGAATGCTGTTTGTGGACTACAGCCTGCTAAGCTGGGGGTGAAGCTCCAGGCTCTGGATCTACACAGCTCTCTGTGCAACTGGATGCTGGACTTTCTGTCAGGCAGATGCCAGGTGGTCAGAATGAACAACATTACATCATCCACACTGATCCTCAACACTGGTGCTCCACGGGGCTGTGTTCTCAGCCCACTCCTGTACTCCATGTAAGCACATGACTGTACAGCCAAACACAGCTACAACGTCATTGTTAAATTTGCTGATGACACAACGGTGGTGGGCCTAATCACCGATAATGATGAGACGGCCTACAGAGAGGAGGTGCACACTCTGACGCAGTGGTGTGAGAAAAACCACCTCTTACTCAACATCAGCAAAACCAAGCAGCTGGTAGTAGATTTCAGGAGAGAGAAGAGAGAACACATCCCCATCACCATCAATGGGACACCAGTGGAGAGAGTAAGCACTTTCAAGTTTCTTGGAGTACACATCGCTGAGGATTTGACATGGACTGCTTACACAGATGCAGTGCTGAGGAAGGCACGACAACGCCTCTTCTACCTCAGGTGTCTCAGGAGGTTTGGAATGACTCCCCACAAACACCAAAAACATTTCTACACTTGCACTGTGGAGAGCATACTGTCTGGCTGTATCACCACCTGGTATGGAAATAGCACCAGCAGCAATCGTAAAGGCCTATATAGGATTACGGGAACTGATGGACGCATAGTAGGAGGTGAGCTTCCCTCCCTCCCTCCAGGAGAATTATCAGCGACTCCAGCCACCCAAGCCAAAGACTTTTCTCTCTGTTACCCTTAGGCAGATGGTTCCGCAGCATCCAGTCACGCACCAGCCGGCTGAAGGAAAGCTTCTTCCCTCAGACTATCAGGCTGATAAACACTTAACACACCCCACACAGACTCTTCCATACCCTTCACTGCACACCATCAATATGTAGCATGCACTGCACTTTAACCAATCCATGCTTGAAACAATACTGCCTACAACTATCTGGACACCAATTCATTGTACATATCGCAGTCAATTTGACATTGTCCTGTTTTTTTTACATTGTCCTTTTTTTGTCGTTGTATTTGCACTGTCTGTATTTTGCACTGTCGTTGTATTTGAACTGTCTGTATTTTGTACTGTCTGGAGCCAGCACCTAAGCTTTTTACTCATCATAGCACACATGGTGCTGATGATGTGACAATAAAAGTGATTTAATTTGATTTGAATTTTATTTCACAATTCAGACTAACCTGATTCTACAAGTTTCTGATTCTTTCATCTTTTTCAGATGAAAGAATCAGATGATTCTTTTTCAGTCATTCAACAAATCATAACAGTGACTTAACCATGGTTACCATGGCCTCAATTTCAGTCTGTTCATCACACAACTCTATCAAAAAACATTGGCTCATTCTGAAAATGTAGCTCTAAATTAATTTCAGGAGATTGTGAACTATGTAGCCAGAGGAACCTATAGGAACCTATATTTCGTCTTTTAGATGAACACTACGGGGCGGAATGATGCCATTTCTTTTCGCGCTTACCAGCTGACCGATTACCTCTGTGTGGACGGCATTTACATTGTTTCCAGTTTGCTCAGTGGCTCGTCATATATGTTGGAGGATTTGAGACGCAGAGCGGAGTCGACCATGATGACGGGGTTTGAGTCGGTTCCAGAAGCACATAAGTCCAAAACAAAAGCCCCAAATATAAAACAAGTAAATAACAGGGTGAAAATGTGATAAAATCTGAAAACGTGGTAAAAATCAAGCTGTCGTGAGGGCTTTTCTGTTTCTGGATTGCTTTTTTAAAATAAAAGGTGGGCGCTGGTCAATCGGTGGTTTTAAAAACAATATTGGTTTGGTTTAGGGAAGGGGGTGGGTGGGGTAATTGGTCGGTTGGTCAGTCAGTAAATCAGTTGACAGTGGCCTCTGGTGGATTTACATGAGAAAAGCAGGTGAAAATAGCATTTGCAAGAGAAATTTGGGATATCAAAAAGTGTACACGGCAGCCTTAATGTGGATTCACAAAATCTGAAAAAAAAAAAAACGTAACTCCTGGGACATATTTGGTGCACTCCAGAAATGTATATAGGGGTACATAATCAGAATAATCTTGGGTTGCTATCAAACGACTTCTGCCTATTTTTGGAGTCATGTTTATAGTGTATTTGCATATTTTTGAAGACAAACTTCATAATCCCTATAAGTAAGAAGACCAACACACTGCTAAAAATAATTTATGGTTGTGTGTGTTTCAATGAAAACTGAATACTACAGTACCTAGTTTTAAAATAAAATCTTTAAATCCTATGATCATATGTTGTAAAATGCTGCCTCTGAGAGAGTGAGTGAGAGAGAGAGAGAAAGAGAGAGAGAGAGAGAGAGAGAGAGAGAGAGAGAGAGAGAGAGAGAGAGAGGGAGAGAGAGGGAGAGAGAGAGAGAGAGAGAGAGAGACAGAGAGAGACAGAGAGACAGAGAGAGAGAGAAAAAGAAGAGGTCTGTGTTTTCTCTTGGTTTTTTCAGACAAGCGTGAAGCTGGAAAAAGGTGCTTGTGCCAGTGGAACTTGTGACATGTCTGATTAATCACAGAGAGAGATACTGCAAGACTAATACACACACGCACACATACACACACATCCATCAAAAACAGACCCATAATCTTTCAGATTCAGCCATTCCTCTTCTCCAGAAATAAACAGTGAGACAAACAGGAAGTAACAGGACAATCAAACCAACCGTGTTATAAAAGGGCACAAAACACAAACGGAATACAAACCACACAATCAGCCGGAGCATCTCTAGTGCTGATGTATCAGGACTTCTGGATTCACTCTTGTGGAGCAGAACAATGTTAACTCAAACAAAAATGACAGTTGAAATGTACAAAATTGGACTCTGTTCAATCTTGACAAAATTTGAAAGTTTGAAAGTATCAGCACAAATTTGCATCTGATCAAGAGTTTAATTTGAATGTTACTGTATATATGCATCTGAGATGACTCACATACATTGTATTGTCAAACTTAACTAGTCAATTGCTAAGCCCCCTCTGGGCAACATCGGACCAGCAGAATGTCCAGCGGATGAACTCAGAAGAGCCCCTCGGGCAAACGTGTAATAGAAAGAGACATCAAGTTTTCTGCATCTCCCTGCATTTGGGTCTTTTGTCCAGACTATGATGACATAAAGACAACTTTATGTCTTGTGCTTTTTTATAATTAGAGCTCTTAACATTATATTGATAAATTAATACATTTTTCTAATTCACTTTGGTGCATTTTTGCACAAGTTGCGTTTGCTCTAGAGGTTGATCTAGCTGTCATAAACTGTCAAGCATTTCATCAAAACATTTCTCAGTTGATTTCTATTTGCCATAAATTGTTCAGGTAAATCTTGACGTTAAGAAGGTCTCTGGTTCGAGTCCCAGCCGGGTCTGTTTACGTTTCTGTGTGGAATTTGTCTCTCTGTGTTTGCGTGGGTTTCAGTTTGCTCCAGTTTGAGCAAATTAACCGTAGATGTAGAGTGTATGAGTGTCTCCTAGTACTGGGTTGCGGCAGGAAGGGAATCCGCTGTGTAAAACATATGCTGGAATAGATGGCGGGTCATTCTGCTGTGTCGACCCCTAATAAATAAAGGATCTAAACTGAAGGAAATTGAATGAATGAATCTTGACATTCACCAACAGCCCTGAAGAGAATGAAGATCAACTAATGATAAACTAGTTGTGATGTGAGAATCAGTGACCCAACAAGACTGCACTATAATTTACTCATGTGTTTCCACTATTTGCCTTTCTACAGACATTTATTTTGGCCTTTGTGCCCACATTTCATTTTATTTTCAATATCACAATGGCATTATAATATGTTTTTTTTTTTTAATTCCACTATTATGTAAAAGTGTACCTTTGATTCAAATTCAGTCTCTTTCAGTCAAGATCCCACATTTAGTAATGTGTGGATATATGGCATATATGCTTTAAGAAGTGCAGCCTTCTGTCTTTCAGTACAGCAAACTGTCATCCAAACTTTTGACCTATGTTAAATTGTTCACTGTTATACTGATAAAATGATTAAGCAAGTTGTATTGTTCTATAGTCAAGTAAGTGTAATGATCGATCAGTTTATTCAGCAAATCCATTTCCATCTCCCATTATTTACATTAACCTTTTTTTCCCAAAAAGGCTAATGTGAAAAAAGTAAAAAAAAAATAAATAAAAAAAGTAAAGAGTGCATTTGCTTGCAACTCAAGCAAATCCACTCTTTTTTTTTCTTTTTTTTCTTTTTTAATGTGCCATTTCCATCACTTGTTTTTCATGAGATATTTTAATGGGCATCTATGATGAAAATCATATTTTGTAAGCTGTTTGGACAGAACTGTGTGCAAGTATAGTATAGGCAAACATATTAGAGTGATATAAGAACAATAAGTCCCTTTTTTAATTTTCCTGATGCTAAAATAGTGCGTAGGAGCCCACCCACTGAATCGACTCACACCCGTGTATTAACATGTCTCCGTAGCAACGCGTATAATCATATCAAATAGAAAGGACATGATCAAAGCAACCGGGATTAAAAGATCTGTTCAGCTCTCTGTGATCCTCAATCATTATCAACTGTGATCAAGAAAGAGTTTTACAAGTTTAAAACGTTTTTAAATAAGTGCATGTTTGTAATAAATTACTGCGATTTTACTGTCTTTATTACCACAGCCGCATATCAGTACAATTTTAAAAGACGACGCTTCAATCCTGGTTTGTGGTTGTTAAATCAGGTTTATTTTGAGTGCAAATCATACCTGAGCCCGAAACTGAAGACAAGACATGACTTTTAAGGGACTGTTTGATATGGATTTATAATCATTCTTACTGTTCAATGAACGCAAACTGTCGTAGATTATTAAAGACACAAACCCCTCATGGCACGAAAGCTAAACCTTTATGCTAACCGACTAATTCCTGCAGCACAAGGACTGTATGATTGTTTATGAGCGTCAAAAGTGGCTGATCTGTTCGGCGAAATATTTGACTGCGTGTTACCGCATCTCAATGACTAAAATGATATAACTAAAGAAACCTCAACTGTGCTGGGCAAGAGCGCTTCTCTTCTGTTAAACTGAACAGCGTATCATCGTTGACGTAAGCAATATGAGTGCAGGCCAAGAAGGGGGACAAGCGTGCTTTGGCCCGGTTCAAGGCAACAGTACGTAGTGTGAGTGCACCCTAAGGCACACTCTGATAGGCTTGCGGGAACAGTGGGCGGGGAGAACTAGCATTAACAGGCAGTCCACAAAAACAGTGACAGTGTTTAAAGCAGAAAAATCTTATATTCTGAAAGGTAGAATAAATAATCTGATGGGTGCTTTGAGCTAAAACTTTACAGACACATTCTGGAGATATAAAAGACTTATCTTAAATCTTGAAAAGGGGTTAAATAAGTGCCCTTTAAAATGTGCAATTAAACAGAGTCTTGGAAACTTGGCTAAAGACACAAAAACAGATATTTTGTTCTCACCTCGCACAGGTTTAGCTGAAATGGACTTTAAACTGAACAGCTTCCCTCAGGGCTGAGTGGGTGAGAGTCTCTTCAGGGAAGTGGGTTAATCGTCAGTTTGATTACATCATTAAGAGATGTTTTCCAGTGGCATACAGGAGAGCATGTTGAGTTAGTCAAGCAGAAACAGACAGATGGCTTCAAGTCTCGTGGTACAAGCACCAATGTTATTACGCCAAATACACTCGAAGCGAGAAATATGAGGACAATTCATCATTTCCTAATGATTTAAGGGAATTGTAAGCCATTTACAAAATCTCATATAGCAAGAAATACATTTTAGACCTGTTAACCTGATACTTGGTGCTGCTGATTAGAGTAACTGCTTGATTGCTACTGCAACCCGGTATGACAGAGATTTTCCTGAGAGTCGAAGAGGGAAATCAAGCCATTTTATCTGGAAGTCATATCTATTACAGTCCAGCACCTGCACAAACATCTGCCACAAGCATTTGTCCTCTGACATGCATTCCATGTAAGCTTATTTTCATAAAATCCTAAACTGTGTTTATTCCTAACTCGGCCATACACATTAGTTTAAATCATGCATTTTAGGTGTGATTTTGGAAAAAAAGCTCTTAAATAAGCAATTTTTTTCATCAGTTCATAACTTTTTTATTGCTACATTCTCTAACAAGTTAGGCACAATGTTTTGTAACTGTGCAAGTTAAGTGTTCTGTGAGGATGAATCCAATGACATGAAATGGTAGTACTGTTGTTTTGACTTGAATCAGTTGAACTTGGCAATGATTGCATTATACATTGTGCCTGCAATTTACATCAGAAAATAGTGCAAACAATAGCTTGGAAAAAATATTTAAATTTAAATAGACTAACTGGTTTAGACACTGTTTAGCAAATGTAATGCTTACTCTTACTCTATTTAAACAAGTAATATCACTTTCTCTTTATGCTTGCAAACCACTTTCAATTAAAAATTTCTGCAACCAAGTTTCTTCAGCTGGATATCTTCTTCCTACTTTCCTTTATTTACAAAAATTTCCCCTAGTTGTAAAATATAACATTGCTAGACTTGCCCTAATGATTTAGAACTGAACTAATGTAGAATAATTTAATAGATCATGTATATAATGAACTTTTAAAGTAAAAACAAAAACAATCCCATTTATCACACAGTAGAGTTTAATGCCAAATAGCAACACAAGTCAAGCTTTTGAATTGATTTGCTTGCAATGTTATGTGCATTGTCCTCTATTTGTCGACAGTATTTACATTATTAAAAATCGGATTCATTTACAACAATTAATTGAAACACTTAATTTTAGCTTGCTATAAAACTATAAAACAGTTACAAAGGTTAAAAGGTAGTTAAAAGGTTACTTTAAATTCAAAATGACGATCTCTGTTAAAGGGATTCTCTCCAATTCTCCCCATCATTCTCTTTTCAGATAAGATAGTGGGCCAAACCAAAGCTTACCATGGGCTAACTTTGTCCCACAGGGCAGACCCTAATTTGGACATCTCTGGTTTAGAAGATAAAGTAGTTTTTTTAGAAACTTGATAAGTTGCTATTTTTAACAAAACCTCAATGTAGTTTTAGGTGAAATATTTTACTTACTGTACTTTTTCCTCATATTCTCTGATCAGTGTTTGTATGTCAATAAATACCAATCATATAAACACATTGTGTCTCTTCAGAAGACCTGGATTAAACTACTAGGTTCATATAGTTTTTTTGAATCCTTTTAGGAACATTTTATCAAAAATATCTTTATTTTTGTGCACTGTAAAAAAATATACAATCAATTAGTCCTGACAGCATATGTTTTAGGTCAGGGGTTTTCAAAGTGTGAGGCGCGCCTCCCCTGGGGGGCGCCAGAGCATGTCAGGGGAGGCGCGGGAAAAAATATTATATAATAAAAATATAATTATTAAGTTTAATTATTATATGTATTTCTTATTATTTTTAAACGTTTTAATTAAACAAAGCTAAAAAATAATATGTCATAAATAAGAAAACCTTTTTACCCAGAAGGCCATAGCTGTGAATTCGCTTCTGTTTGGCAAGCCCGCCAATACAGGTATATGCCTGCTAATTTACAGTCTATGCTGCTAATACAATGGATCAGTTTCTGAGACCCCCCGATTCAAAGCCTTCAAGTTCAGGGCTTAAACCCAAAAGACGACGATATGATGATCAGTATTTCAGTTTAGGATTTACGTGGACAGGACCAGCTGATGAACCACGACCTTTATGTGTGGTTTGTCAAGATATTTTGGCTAATGACAGCATGGGACCCGCTAAACTTCGGCGACACCTTGAATCCAAGCATGATGAGGTAGCAGGAAAAACTCCAGAATTTTGTGTGTGTGTGTGTGTGTGTGTGTGTGTGTGTGTGTGTGTGTGTGCGTATGTGTTTGGGAGAAGGGATTAATAAGAACCAATTAATAAGTTGTGTCAAAAGGGAGGCCCACTGTCTTAGACTTTGAAAAACCCTGTTTTAGGTCATTGTAACTTGTTAAACTAAGTTAATCATGTTCTAACTTAATTTTATAAGTTACACAAGCTGTTTTAATTCAGTTTTATGTAATATAAGTTTAATAGACTCATAAGGTTAATATGATTCAGCTTAAAAGTTTAAGGCAAACAGGATTGTTTTTAGGGTTTGGAACAACAAAAAAGATGAAAAATTGTTAAGGGCAAACAGTACATGACTTATAGTCATGACTACGAAATGATTTATGGTGTGGTCATGGCTTATTGATCATATCATTTATATCAGCTTAAAAGTATCAGACAGACTTTTTTTTATACATCACAGCATCCATACAAAATCGAATACCCAATAAGGCATGGAAGCCCTCAGCCTGACCACATGCTTCCCTTGTAATGAGGGAGCAGGTTGCAGGCCACTGCTGTTGCAGTCTGCTTGCGTCCAACCACATCCACTAATTAAAACCCTTGGCTTACGGGCATCAGTACACTAAATACAGGGCACTCTGATGAATGACACCTTTGGAAGACACTATACTGACGTCTGGCAGTAAGCGTGAGGATGAAGAGAGCAGCAGTGAAGGCTGACTCATGTATGCGTCAGCATTGTGGAGATGAAAGCCCAAACGATCCCCCTTGATTTACTTGGCACTGCATTAAAGCGAAGGACAGAAGGTGAACCATTAAACGGACTGTCAAAATCATCTTTCATTAGGAACAACAGAGAAAATCCCATCTGATATCTTTGAAGACAATGAGCAAGGGGAGAAAGAAATCGCAAAACAGCAGGGAATCAATCCAGTGCTTTTGGTTAATTTAATAATTAAAATAACTTAAAATGAAGTGGGCAAAATTAAACTAAAATCCACACATGCGGTGACTTACTCTGCATGGGTGACTAGTAGTAAATACTGCATTAAACGTGCACCGCTGTGCTGTGACCAAAGCTTTAATCGCACTAAAAATGGGGCATGAAGGAAAGTAGCCTTGCTCAGGCTGAAATCTCTGTGGGGTTTGTGCCTAACAGTGCCTAAAGAGCCTGTCGGGTTACGATTGGCCTGAGCCCAATACAATTAATACTGCTAAAGACTAAAAATAAATAAATAAATAAATAAATCAGGTAAATTTTGGCACATGCTCAGAATTGGGTTTATAGGATGCCAGAAAAGATCTCGAGCGACTCACAGCCTGAAAACAACAGTACCAACAATACTGGAACCGACATGCCTCGTCGCACTGCTGGATGTTGCAGGGCAATTTCACAATAATCAGTTCTCGTCTGCAGACTTAAAGGGACAGTTCGCTCTAAATGATAATGTCATCTGTCATTTTTTTTACTCACACCGATGCCTCTTGTTATTATTCCCAGACAATATCATGTCCTGAGCCATTCAGATTTATGACATTTTGTTTTAGAACCAATCAGTGTTCTTAATGAAGAATTTAAATGAGTGAATGATGATTTTGTATTTCCATGCAATGCCTGATTTTCATTTACTGACATCTCTTCCTTGTGAAGTGCATGATTTTAATAATGAGGATTTACTGACCAAAAGTGACTGAATGAAAAAGTGTGACGTGAGACATTATTTAGCATATGAATCACCTAGTTCGATGAGAAAAGGATTTAAAATTGTGCAAAAAGTCAGATAGCCTGCATGATCAAAATGAAAAAAACAATGTTGAAATTTGAAAATGTCTTTTCTGTGTTATCTTTTAGTCAAGAAAATGGCTTGTCAGTGGTCATCTTAACAACCAACGCCCATTCTGATTACGTACTCCTACATACATTTCTGGAGACAGCAAAATACATCTCAGGAGCTACGTTTTTGTTTTTTTGGAGGTTTTTTTTTTTTGCGAATCCAACAGAGGCTGTGGTGTATGCTTTTTTTAGATCTCAAATTTCTCTTGCGAGTATGATTCGTGCCTGCTGTTGACTGACTGACTGACTGACTGACCAACTGACGGATCCACCCAAACAGGATCCATGTGATAGGATACACGTTAAGGCTGATTTATACTTCTGCGTCAAATGCCGGCGTATGCTACGGCGCTGACGCATAGCCCTTCACCGTGGCCGTCGGCGTCGATGACGTGCACCTCTCGAAAATTGTAACTACACTTCGCAACGACGCGTAACGCAAGCTCTGTAATTGGTCGGCTTGGTAGTGCTGACGAGTCTGGGCGGGACCGAGAGCCGCACGAATGGCGCGAGCTGGACGCGAGCACAATGGAGCAATTGTTTACAAGTGTGGAGTCCCTTGAAGGAGCTCCTGATGGATGGAAAATGAGCGAGTTTGAGCCACTTGTACATACAGGAAGTGTTCAGGAAAAGCAAAACAGCAGAGAAGAAACTCGACACAGAGGAACATTAACACCTCACTGCCCACTAGCGTTTCGGAAGTGTTAATTCAGACCAACAGAGACAGCGCGCAGAAGTATAAACGCACAGCTACGCGCGTTGCATGCGCCGTGGGTCACGCCGGTCACTTGATGCAGAAGTACAAACCAAGCTTTAATGTCCACTGCTGTATGGATATCCATTATATTAATGTACAAAATAAACCTGATTTAACGTCCACCAACCGGGATTGAAGTGTCTTCTTTATAATTGTACTGACATGCGGCTGTGGTAATAAAGACGGTAAATTCACAGTAATTTATTACAAACATGCACTGTTTTAAAAAACGTTTTAAACTTGTAAAACTCTTTCTTGATCACATTTGATAATGATTGAAGATCACAGAGAGCTCAACAGATCTTTTAATCCCGGTTGCTTTGCACACGTCCTGTCTTGTGTATATGATTATATGCGCTACAAGGAAGACATGTTAATATGCAGCTGTCAATCAATTCAGTGGGTGGGGAAACTGCACTCCTATGTCACGTTGTGTTAGGAAAATTAAAAAAGAGACTTATTGTGTTCACCCCAATGACTGTGGACATACTATACTTACACACAGTTGTCCAAACAGCTAGCGAAAGATGATTTTCATCATAGGTGCCTTTTAAATAGTACACTAAATAAGAGTATAGGGGTTTTATATATGTATTCCGAAAACTTTTGTCTAAAGGGTATCCACAACAGTTAGCAAAATACCATAAACTGTAACAACTATTTATTTAATTACATAAATCTAATAATATGGTATCGTAGTAGATAGATTAAAAAATGCACATCAATAATAATGTAACATAATAATAACAAATACATAATTTAAATAACATTTAATTTGATTTATAAATAATACTAGTATTTTTATCCCAAACATCTAAACTTCTAACGTAACAGGTGGATACTAAAAGTTAAGAAAAAATCTTTACTACTAACACATGCACAGTGCGAACATTGATTTTCAGTTGTCATGTGAAGTGTCATTCTGCTTCATTCACGACACATGAAAGGGAGAAAATCAGCTTTTAAACAACGCAAGGCTGATCAATTTTCCATTACAGCCTGCACAAAGCCATTTACAGGTTATTTTTTGCACTCCGTTCTAATAACAAAGCTTGATGATGATTACAGCCCTGTTTTTAGAACAGCGGTGGAACGTTAGTATTTTCTGAACCCTGATCAAAACGAGACATAATTTCATTTCTCCTTATGGCACCCTCAGCACTACCCTGTGTCCCCTGGTGACTATTTAGTGCTTGTGAAGCTCACCAATTACAGCCCTTTCTAAATATAGGAAGCTTGCAATGGAGACATAAGAGTCCTTCCTACCACAACCACAGCTGTGTGCATGCATTTGTGTGAGTAAATGTGTGTGTGAAGTGTGTCAGCACCTTGTATTCCTTACATTGTGAGGACTAAATGTGCCAATGAGGAAAACAGCACATAAAACACACTCAATTAAGTATTTTGAAAATGTAAAAATGCATTGTTTGAGGCTAGGTGGATAGAATGTACACAATATACCGTTTGTACAGTATAAAAATCATTACATCTATGGAAAGTGCCCATAAAGCCAGCTGTAAGTGTGTGTGCATGTGCGAGTACGTCTGTGTGGGGGTGTGTTCATGTGTTGGCCTTCTCACATTAGCTCACATTAGAGTATCTAAATATCATATTTAAAGCTGTATGCGATATATACCGTGCGAGAAGCCTGCGTGTGTGTGTTTATCTGTGAGTAATATGGCACTCTGAGGGGAAGATTCACCACCCACTCAGTGTCTCAATCAGTGGAGCAGGGGAAATAAGTACATGAAATATACATTAGAGTTTAACTATAGCACCACAGAAGCTGCAATGCAGCGAGAGAGGAGCAAAATATTGATCTGAAGCAGCTCCAGATATCCATGTGTGAGACGGGACTGATTTTTAAGATGTTTACTCATTGGTCCGTGATGATTCCAGTTAGCAGGTACAGTGTTACCTAACACTCATAAGTGCATGGTTAAAACACACACTTCTTTAGTAAAAAAGCACTGCAGAATCTCTAAACATGTGAAGCTCTGGAAGCATGAATCAAACATGAGGGACAGACATGTTTCAAATGAGTCACATGTTAGCATATGCTTTAGATAACACTCCTACAGACTGCCCACAGACTACCACAATCTGACTGCCTTTAAGCAACTTATATGTTTATGTAATGATGTATATAGTCTGTATTGTAGTCTTCAAAAATATACATTTGCATATGCTTATAACTGTTTAGTAGCGTTTGCATGTCAGATCAAAACATTGGCCTGAATATGTGTGGAAACAAAATGTATGAACTGAAATGTGTCAGTACATGAATATATACATGTTGGGGCATCATTATTAAAGGCTCATGTGTGCTTAATGTATGCCTCGTGTACTTCTGTATAATAGTTTTTATCAGATTAAAGTCTTTGACCATCAAAATGTCACTGGTTTGAGACTTCTTTGCTTTATCCAGCCCGAAAACATAGTGCGTGTATCATCTGTAAAGCAGTGAGATGTTCTGACAGTCCTTTCTGTCTGTATTTCACACTCTTTATAAACAACCACTGAAAATGACAGAGCTTAAGTTTTAAAGTGTAACAAACACAGGGATGAATAATTCACTAAAAACTAGCCACAGTATTTAATCAGCTTTTTTATGTAGTGATGTTCCAGACATTTTGTTTTAAAATGAATTTGCTCGCTGGATCATTGAACTGAAACAAAATATTCTTCAGTTTAGCTGTTTATAACCAGTGTTGGGTAAGTTACTTTTAAAAAGTAATAAATTACAAATGACCGGTATTCTACTAAAAATTGTAATTTGATCACATTACTAATTACTTCATGTAAAAAGTAATCAGACTACTAATTACTATACTTTAAAGTTACTTTTAAAACAATATAAAATATACCCATAAAAATACAAAATATACTGCAGCTCTTTTAGTAATTTAATATTGACTGAAAAACATAGCAATGGGTTTAACACAGCACCTTGACATATCTCAACATTCACTTGTTCCAAACCTATTTGTCTTTTTTTAAACACAAAAGAAGATATTTAGAAGAAAACTGGATACCTATACCTATTGACATTAAATGCTAAAGCACTGCAGTGTTTGGGTGTTCTGTGTTTGTCTGAAGAAATTAGTCTACCAAAATGTGTATATCCCTTACAAAGTATGAAGCTGATTGATCTGTCAGTTCTTGTGGGACTCGTGGTTTTCAACTGGGGCGCCTGGAAAATGTGAGAAATGTGTGCAAGCCATGCACCTCCATTTGAAATAACAAACTTGTGCGTGCAAAAGACGCAATAAGTGAATGGTCCCATAAGCAGCTACACTTCTCTTAACATTCATTAGATACCTTCATTCCCGATCCTGCCCAAAAATCCAATTTAGCCTGTTTTGGCCTAATTGGATCGCCATGTTTTTGGGCACTGGTGTCCTCCTTGACGAGTGTTGTTATAGAATGCTTTCTATTCAAGTGCTTGAAGAAGTTGCTGGTCGAGTTAAAAGCAGTTGAAAGTTGCTTAGAGACTGGACATAGATTGCATTTCACAGTAATATTTATGTTGTTATGCTTCACGAGTTCACACTTGCAGTCATTTTAGTAAAAGGCGTATTTGGCGTACATTCAGTGGAGAGGGCTCTGAGCTTGGGGAGACACCCCAACTCGAGTTATTCCCCTTATCAGGAAACAAAGAGGAGTTGGGATTCGAGCGGAGTATCTAGCCCGGCCCCAGAACGCTCCCCCCTGGGAAAGTAATGCTTAAACGGTGAGGTGTCGGGGTGATGGAGGGATGCTAAAGTTGTGAGATGCTGCAGGTAAGACAGCTTTGGTATATATAGGGGTTTGTTCAAGAACTGATTTGATAATAGAATAATTGTCAATGACGTATTCGATACTGAAACTTCAGCGCATGCTCCTCCCGAAATTTGTTAACGAAACATCACTAAATGAAATCAAAGTAATGTCTGTATTTTCACTTAAAGAAGTAACCACTCTCGACAGCAGCGATTTCAGCTTCCATTCTCCAGCTATTTAAAAGCACATGCTTATTAACTGACATCGCAGGGGTAAACGTGATTTAAACATTGTTTTTTCTTCTTAAATCTATATTTGTAACATAAGTAGCGCAATTACATTGACTTTAGTAACTTTAATCAAATTACACAAATTTAAAATGTAACTCGTTACATAGCTGCTTTCTCCAAAAATGTAATTAGAATACAGTAACGTGTTACAGTGGAACGCATTACACCCAACTCTGTTTATAGCCATCTGATTGCAGTTTAAGGGTTAGAGAAGAAATTTTCACCAGAGATGGTGATCTATACATATATATCAATATACACATATTTTAGTGGTGGACCTTTATCGGCATTAACGTGCTGCGTTAATGCGAGACTTTTATCGGGCGTTAAAAAAATATTCGCGTAAATCTATTCTCAAAGTTGGGTTGGGAGCTGGGTCTATTATACACAAGCTATGATGACTTTCACCTTGATATTTTATGGATTTTTTTTTTTGCGGATGTATACCTGGCCGGTGAGCCGTCTGACAAAAAAGTGCCTTTCTGAATGAAATCAGCAGGATACCCTTCTGGATCTTTCACTTACTTCGAAGATACTGACTACGCTTACTGAGGAAAGACTGATTAGAGTGTAATGGAATTTAATAACACACGCCAAATGGAAACTTCCGCATTTTCCGATGTGTGTGTGCAGTCCTTTGTGGATCTTGTCGAAAAATATGGCGAAAATTCCTACATAGTGGAAATAATTTAATTGCGGTGTTTACTTCAATAATGCCACTAATATAAGCAAACTCTACGTGTCTTAATTCCATTTCTGTTTAGTTAAGTTATGACTTTAGTTGGATTAAGGTAATCAAAATCTGCTGTTTTGAGCTTATATAGGTCTACAGTTCAAAATTCATGTTTAGCTGAATAAACAGTTAGTAAACACAGGTACATCTCATTGAACATAATTTATTTTCATCACCAATTATCATAGTAGATGTGATGCATTTTAGAAACAGGAGATGAGTCCCAGGTTTACTCTCGCTCCCTGTCTTGAGAAACCCATTCTCAAATACTTACTTTTAGTCATTTTTTAGGTATTATATTACATATAATATATTACAAATAATATATTACATTAAGTACAATATTACATATTCTGAATGCCTTCGGCAGAATTCAAATGAGCCATTTTAATCTAGATTAATTCCAAGATTACAGTGAGATTAATCTAGATTAAAAAAAAAATTATCTAATCTAAGCTCACCTTTATATAGAGCTGCATAGTATTTTTGGCTAAACCATGATACATTTTTTTTCAGCACTTTTTTGATGAATAGAACACTTAAAGGAGCTGCATCTGTTTCAACAAGAGCCTCAACATTGTAATATAAATCTTAGACCTTTTTTTCTGTAATAGTTTATATGTATTTAAAAAAATCTTTTTATGTTCATTCATTCATGCATTTTCTTTTCGGCTTAGTCCCTTTATTAATCTGGGGGCGCCACAGTGGAATGAACCGCCAACTTATCCAGCATATGTTCAACGCAGCGGATGCCCTTCCAGCTGCAACCCATCACTGGGAAATCCTCTTGTGTTTTTTGTACATAATGTTTGAAACCTGCAATTTTCCCGCTAACCTATTAATATAGTAAAATCAATTTCACATCACCCTAAATCCCATATAAACAAAAATCAAACGGATCAGCTGCCTCCTTCTGACATTGTTTGCCAGAGTAATCCACAATCCAATGACTGTAGATCTGCCATTTAGTCAAAGGTGTGACTGCACGAGACTACACGTGTGCACACACTCACATACTAATATACCAAAATTAGAGATAGCTAATAAAGCTCAACCCCATGTGACTTCACACTGGCCTTCCCAAAAAGACAGTCAGAGTTGCATAAGAGGAAAATGCCTTATTAAAGCAATGTTACATAAAACCCAGGACACCACTTCTTGCTTCCCTGTGGGAATCCTATAGAGTAGCAATTTATAGAGTAAGTGGGGTGGATGGGGTTGAGCAAGCACTGTATGTGTGTGCATATATATTGGAGCAAGAGAGAGAGAGGGAGAGAGGGAGGTAATGAAAGTCTAAGCAGTCAGTGATGCTCGGCAGAAAGCTGCTGTCATGCTGATGTCTGGAAACAAAGCCATCTGAGGGTAGAGTGGACTGGAGTAGAATCCGATTGGATCAGCGATGCTCATACATAAAGACAACATTTGAGTGACAGCAATAAATCCACCGTCTGTTCAACGTCTGCATGTACATGTCAAAGTCTCCTGCCATATTCTGTCTATCTTGCAAGACTGTTAACAAAAGCTTTTGTCATCACATCACACAGTATACAGTGAGTGTGAATTTGAAAGGATGATTTTGTATCACCATTGAATATGAATTAAGGCATTGATTCAGTGAGGTGGAAATAGGTCTTCTGTAATACATGGTGCCATTGTGTCAACATTAGGACCACCAGTTTGCGTGCACATAAACCCACATTATGCCTCATTCACACTAGCAGCGACTTTGTAGCTGCTTGTCACTCTGGGTGGTGACCTGCTCCAAAATCAGGTCTTTGTAGGTCTACAGCACAGAGAATACAACTGGCCTCTAAACGAGCTGAGAAAGGAACACGTGAGCTCAAGTCATTATTCATTTGCATAAAGTTGAAGGAGTCCCAACTTTGCTGCATTGATCAACACGCCCACCTAGTCGCCAACAGTCGCTTAGATGGAAGTTGCCGAAAGACGCTCGCTCTCTGTTAAAATGAATGGTGGCTTGTTGCTTTGCTGTTGCGAGTCACTTGTAGTGTGAATAAGGCTTAAACCTGTTTTGTCAAGTAAAACATCAAATGTTTGGGTTCATGTTAGGGTGATCTGGAGGCCAAGGCCTATCCAGACATTCACAAGCAGGTCCCTCAAACTACTCCTTTACAATTCTGGCATTGTGTTATGGCTATCACGTGCAGAGTAAACAGTGGCCATGAATTGGTACTTGTTCCGCAATGATGTTCAGATATCTGATGTCTGTCAGGGAATGTCTTAATGGGGCTTAAAATGTCCCAAAAACATTAACCACAACAACACCCTCACAGAGAAGCTCTAAAACTTTCCAGAACCTTTGTGTTTACTGTTCCTCACTGGTGCAATGATCTTCCCAATCCCATACAGACCGCCCAAATCCCTGGCAATGTTTAAAAGGCACCAAAAACACATATTTAATCACTCTGTGCACCAAAAAACTGATCTTATTTTATTCCTATTCCTTGTCTACTTTTTTATTCCTTTTCTTATTTCCATGCGTTCTGGTTTACAAACAATTGTATAGTGAAGGGTATGATGCCCTAGGTATTATGTTAATGTGAGCTTATGAGGATAGGCTCAGTGTCATTGTAATTCAGCACACTTTAAAATCATACCTAAAAAAGTCATTTTTGCTCCCATTTAAATATGACGCACCACAATATAGGTTTGACATAACAGAATTAATAAATTAATTAAAACGTTTATAAAGAATCACATTTTTGCTCACTTGACTTATTTTGTAAAAAAAAATATATTTCTAAAATAACTCAAATAAAAATGCTTAAAACTACACAGAGCATGTCAGTGCTATTTCTTAGCCCATGCATCTATGATTAAAGTGCTGAGTAACCATGCATGCTCCCTCATATAAAAAATACGGAGGATTTGCTGAGAGTACAGCAAATGAAATACCTAGATCTGCTCTCTCCCACGTGCACTTGTGACTCAGTAAATGTGTGTGTTTAATTAGGTTAGAGTGCTGGCAGTTCAAACCCAATTTGGACAGGCGTATACATATACGGTGTCTTTACGTCATTTACGCTGCAGTCTTACAACAATAAAGGCCGTCTCTGGCAGTACACAGCGTTACGCTCTTGGTTATATTTGGAAACACACTGGCAGGACTACACAGCATTCTCTCATCAAACACTATATTCAGAAGATAAGTGAATATGTGTGTCAGTGAGATTGAGTGAGTGTTTACCAGTGCACGACACAATAAAACTACTGTTTTCTCTTGTAAAATAAAATATACACCCCTGGTCAAAAGTCAGGTATCACTTTAACTTTATGTTTTTAAAATATGTTTTTTCTAATCACCAATGCTACATTTATTTAATCAAATAAACAATAAAACTATGACAGTCGTTTTCATTTTAGCTGAGTAGCTAAAGTAGTAAGATATATGAAAAAAATAGCATGACTTCTTACAAATGAAGCATGGGCACACATTGCTTTGCATCTTATAAACACAACCAAGCCTTAAAAATACAGCTCTTACAGACCAGCTCTTAAAACTAAATTTAATTTAAAAAAAAATAATAATTTATTTTAAACACAGTTTTACTGTATATGTGATCAAATAAATTCATCCTTTGTGAACAGACTAATACTAATCCCAAACTTTTGACTGAAATTGTACAGTTGTTGTGTAAATGCCAGGCATATTGTTTATCTATTAACGTGCCTCTGTTTTCCTTTTTTTTCAGCAGTCATTTGGAGAGAAAAATTAAATCCACCTACAATCTACAATTCTATTACATCCATCCAGAATAAACAGTATAATAATGCTCAATTTGTCAAGCCAAGATGAGCTGCAGACTAAATAGAAATATAATAACCCAACAGCCCTCTTGCTCCCAAATGGCCCATTTTTACTAACACAGAAAACTGAACCAGCAAAAGGAAAGAAAGGGAGCCGAGGACAGATAAGGGGTGATTTATATTTCGTAAAACTGCACATCCTTGGTTCATTTTTTCTGGAGTCCTCTCTTTTTAGATGTGAGGAGATGCAAGGACAGAAGAATCAAAAGAAAGATGCCAGTTTCCGCAGCTGAATTACCTTGAGTACCACTCGAGGGATCTGCTGGTATGTTGCTGTAGACTGATTATTCTAGATACTTTTAAGCTGTAATAAAGCAAGATGAAGTATGTGAAGTTTTATTTCAACTGAAAATGTGAACTTGACTAGTTTTTAAAGTGACTAAGCTCCATTGGACTCCAATAATTTCAATTGAATACAAATACCATTAAGTTATTTAAAAATGGAAAGATAATAACTGTTAATTAAAAGATGTAATGTTATAATAAGAGGCTGAACAATATATAATTTAAGCATCGATATCGCAGTGTGTCTATCCGCAATAGTCATATCGCAAGATTACATTATTTATTAAAGATAAAAGATAAGGGTATTATTATTTTTAAAATGTGTTTACACTTTGATGATCATGTTATTTTACATTTGATTGTTCAATTTCTGTTTTTGAATACTGTTAGACTATCCAGAAAACCCTAAAAAAATAATAACGGTCAAGAATCTTGGTGTTATTCTGGAGTCAGATAGGAGTTTCAGTAGCCATGTCAAAGCAGTAATTACAGCAGCATACTACAATCATCTCAAAAACATTGCAAGACTTAGATGCTTTGTTTCCAGTGAGAAAAGTGTTCATGCTTTTATCAGCAGCAGGAAGGATTACTGTAATGGACTTCACACTGGCCTTCCCAAAAAGACAGTCAGAGTTGCAGCTCATGAATCAGAAAATCAGAGCACATCACACCGGTCCTCAGGTCTACACTGTCTCCCAGTTACACTCAGAATAGATTTTAAAGTATTATTACTTATCTATAAATCACTAAATGTCCTAGGACCTCAATACATTACAGATATGCTCCCTGAATACAAACCTAACAGATCACTCAGATCTTTAGGATCAAATAAACTAGAAATTCTAAGAGTTTAGTTAAAGCAGGGTGAATCAGCCTTCAGCTACTGCCAATTATTCTTTGTTTTTATTTTCTTACACTTGTTTCTTTTATTTCTATTTATGTAAAGCACTTTGAATTACCATTGTGTATGCAATTTGCTATATAAATAAACTTGGCTTGACTAAAAATCTTTACTTCACTTTGCTCTGTTTGCTCTGTTGTATTTATACATGCTTGTAATTTATCATATTTTTTGCAGATGCACAACATAGAAAAAGACTTGATCTAGTCGATCTAAGTGCAGGAAATCTTTCCAAATAGAGCTATTCAAATCATCTGTATTCATTTATATTCATATCACAATATTCATATATATATCGCAGCAAAAGAAATATAGTGCAATGTCAGATTTTTCCAATATCGTGCAGCCCTAAATAAGAGCTTGTAAAATGTTTTTTATTAACCTAAATAAAATCACTGTTAACCTATATACAAAAAACTAACTTAAACTATATAAACTAATTTTTTACTCCATGATTCTAAATGCAGAAAAAATAACATTATAATAATAAAGTAGAGGTGGCAGCACGGTGGAGCAGTGGGTAACACAATCACCTCACAGCAAAAAGGTTACTTGATCGAGCCCTGGCTGGGTCAGTTTGTATATCTGTGTGGAGTTTGCAAGTTCTCCCTGTGTTGGCATAGGTTTCCTCCTGGTGCTTCAGTTTCCCCCACAGTCCAAAGACATGCGCTACAGGTGAATTAAATAAGCTAAATTGGCAGTAATGTATGTGTGTGAATGCAAGAGTTAATAAATGTTTCCCAGTGTTGGGTTTTAGCTGTAAGGGCATCTTCTGAGTAAACGAAGGATTAGTTGGTGGTTTAATGAATAAGGTAGAGTAAACCTGTTGCCTTAAAATCGCTTAGTTGCTTTAATTAAAAAATTGAGTAAATCTATTGTAGCTTGGAACTGTTAAGTTCACTTATTATGCACATAGTTCATTTATTTAATCATTTTAAGGCAACAGATTTCCTTTTTTTCAGCAATAGGTTTTCTTACTTTTTAAAGAAAATTCAATAAATCACTTTTTTACAGTGTATAAAAAGCCAAAATTTCTTCAGCATAACTCTGGTTTTCAGAAATCATTCTAACATTTGCTATTACCATTATTTTTAGCATTTAGTATTACTATCAAAGTTGACTTGCTGCAGTGTTTTTATATATTTTATTAGAAATAATGATACACACTACTAGGGCTGGGCGATTTGGCAAAATCTTGATTATTATTTTTTTTTTTTAAACTTGATTATGATTAATGAATGATTATTTATTTATTTATTATTTTTTTGCCCTTATAGTTCACTGACAGGTTTAGTCCAGTAAATATGCTCACATATTACAAGTGAAAGATTTTTGAATGAAATGCATTACTTGATTTGCAATACTTGTGCATTACTTGATTGATTACTTGACTTGATTTTAACTGAAGGAAACACACGCTATCTACTATATATGATTATTTATTAAACATCAGTGTAGAATAACTGAAATTAAAACACACATTGCCTAAAACCAACAGTCACTTTTTTTTTAAGTGAAAATAAAGAACACTTTTGGAATAAGCTGTATCTCTTCTAAATGTAGTGCTAAGTAAGGCTCAAGAATGGGTCCATCGTCCTACTTAACCAGAGATCAGATGTGGCTGCAAAGTCCCCACAGAAGTATAAATCAGCCTCAGCCTATAACAGAGATGGGTCATATGACTCCACACACGGTAGGGAAAGTAATAGAAAAAATAGTTCTGGAAATTAGATCGATTGTAGGTTCTGAATGTCCATTTCAATTACTTCGCCCAGCCCTACACTTTACAATAAGGTTGTATTGTTAAAATTAGTTAATGAATTTACTAACACAAACAAACAATGAGAAATACATTTATTACAGTATTTGTTCATGTAAGTTTATTGTTAGTTAATGAAAATAAAGTTGTTCATTGTTAGTTCGTGTTAACTCACAGTGTTACAATAACCAGCGATCGTTCTTCGGAGATCGCTGGTTTCCACTATAATCATGAACTTCACTTCCGCATTTCCCAGGACTACATAATCATACATGCACTTCTTCCAAACACGCACGCCTGCTCATTCATCTCACTTTATTACACTCACCAGCTGAACCTTGTCAAAGACTGATAGCACACCATACCTAAGCCACTCATGAACTCATCCAGTTTGCCAAGTCTTGTTAGCTGTACCAGTAGTAGTGTCTTGTTTATCTATGCTTAGACCCTAGCCTTGTGTATCCTGTTATCCTGTTTAGCTGCCTGCCTTACGACCTATTGCCTGTACCTTGATTACGACTCTGGATTTGCCCGCACATACCTGATCACACCTGATTTGACCATTGCTTGCCTGATTGTGAATAAACCTGCATTTGGATCCTACCTTCTGTTGTGGTGTTACTCCCCGTCGTTACACACATAACTAATGTTAACAAGCATGACTTTGGATGTTAATATTGTATTAGTAATGGTTGAACTATGATTATTAAATGCTGTACAAGTATTGATCATAATTAGTTTATGTTAGTTATTACATTAACTAAGTGTGACCAAATTAATAAAGAGATTTCGACAAGATTCTTTGATTAACTAAAAGTCTAAAACACTCTCATTAATTTGACACACAATTGTGATATCATAAATGTCTTAACAGTCAGTTTTGACAAATTTAACACATCCATGTTTCCAAAAGAATAAAGTCCTCCTGACCCCACACTTGAATGTCTAGCACTCATGTGAATCAGTCCATCCAGGAAGCCTCGTCCCCCTGAACAACTGCAAGCATCTGTAAGAGCGCTGGGGGAATCATGGGTAATGTTCTCCTCTCTGTCAGTGTGGGTAATGAAAAGAGAGCAGAGCTTTGGCTTGAGACAGACAGAATAGGTGGGCGCTGCACACGGTCATCCGGGAGAGTGTAAATTGGCGCGGTGGGAGCTTTATTCAGGGGAGTCTGGTCTACTGGGCATCAGCCTCACTAACAATATGACATACCGAGAGAAGAACATGAGCAGCAGAGAGAGGGAGAGAGATGAGAGAGTATGATATGAAAAGATCTGTGCCACAAGCCAAATAAACCTCTCCTGTACAGCTGGAGAGCTCACAAACACAATCACGCTCTCACACACAAATATATATGGGTGTTTTTCTACTTTTGACACTTTTGGCCTCATGGATAGTGAACAATACTGTATATACTCTTCAAACACACTTTTTAAAGCCTCACTAGTTTAAGTGTCGACTATAGCAAGAACATGCTTGCTAAATGAAGAATTAAATCACTTGATGTTTTTAAGGGTGCTTTTACACTAAAACGTTGGGTCCACACCTGGGTCTGTTAGACGTCAAAGTATGGTACATTTAGCTAAAGTCCCTTTAAGGCACATCATTTCACTCAGCAGCCATCTTTGAAACACCTCCCAGGTAGTATGCTCCTGTATTCTATCTGAATGGGGAAACATCAAATTTTCCAAAACTACTTGCTAAGCTTACATTTGAATTTAATATTAAGAATCACCAATAAAAGTAAACAACAACAACTGTCTCTTTTTTTTTTTTTGTACAATATATTTATTACTTTTTTCAATTTGCATATCACAACAGATTACACAATTACAGAACAATAATCATGAAGGCACAGCAAACTTTTTACCCCCCATTCTCCCTCCCAACAACCCATTCCCTTAAAAATAAATAAATAAACAATAATAAGTAAATAAGTAAAATAAAAATAAATAAACAATTAAAAAATATATAATAAGAAGGGGGAAGAGAAAAAAAAAAAAAAGAGGGGATATGTTTAAATCAGGTAGTCTGTTTAGACCATGATACTTCCCATATTCCTAAGCCTGTTCTATTTGTAGTAGACTGTCCACATTTACATTGTACTTTAGAAAGTTATTAAAAGGTCTCCAGGTATCTTCAAACACATTTTGTTTCTTTTTGATAATATACGTGATCTTTTCCATTGACATATGAGATGCCATTTCTTTAATCCACTTTCCTATTCTAGGTTCATTTATATTTTTCCAATTAAGAGCAATAATACGTTTAGCTTGTAAAATACACATGTTTATGAATCTGACCTCTTTGCTTTGTAAGAGAGGGCTGACAGGAAATATACCCAGGATAAAAATCTTAGGATCCAACGGTAATTTCTTTAATAAAATTTGGTCAATTATTTCAATAAGATCTTGCCAAAAGGGTTTCACTTTCACACATTCCCAAATACAGTGATAAAGTGTTCCTCTTACCTCATTGCACTTTATACAGGTATCTGGAATATTATCATTAAACTTGTGCAATATAGCAGGAGTTATGTATGTTCGCATTAACCATTTGTACTGTACAAGTTTCAGGCTACTATTGATTGTCCGTATCTGAGCTCTCCTACATGCCTCGTTCCAGTCTTCTAGAGATATTTCATCTTCCATATCTTCTTTCCATAACTTCAGTTTTGATTCTGAGGATTCGTTAGAGCCAGACACAAACAATCTGTACAAAGAGGAAATTGAACCTTTATCATAACAGTGTCCTAGGATTGCTGCCTCTAATGAGGAAATGTTAGGAATATCTAGTGAATGATTTTGAGATGAGGATATAAAGCTTCTAAGTTGAAGATATTTAAAAAAATGCGTCTTTGGAATATCATATTTTTTTGAAATTACTGCAAAGGACATAAATATTTCATCCTTATTGTACATATCTTGTACTTTCCTTAACCCTTTTTCAGCCCATATCCGAAATCCTGCATCACTTTTTCCTGGTTTAAACTTAACATTACCCCAAATAGGACTAAAACGTGACAAGGAAGGATTTATATTCAAATATTTACAAGAATCAAACCAAACATTAATCATGTTCAATACAATGGGGTTGTCTGTGTTTTTTCTTAGATATTTGAGGTCTGCCGAATATAGGTATAAGTGCAGTGGTATTTGTGGTGTGATAGAGCGGGATTCCAAATCCATCCAAGAAGGAGGACTTTCAGAAGAAAAATAATACATGATTGTACGCAGCTGAGCAGCCCAATAATACCACTGAAAGTTTGGACATTTAAGTCCTCCTCGATCGAATGGTAAATATAATAAAGTTAGGCGTAGTCTGGGACGTTTATTTTGCCAAATAAAGTTGGTAAACAGTTTCTTAATTCTAGTAAACAACGATGAGGGAGGGGGCAAGGGGATGTTTTGGAACAAATAAAGAAATTTAGGGAGTATATTCATTTTTAGGATATTTATCCTGCCAATCATTGAGATAGGTAAAGATGTCCAACGTTCTACTGATGACATAGTAGCATCCAAAATTGGGTCATAATTAATTTGAGCAATCTTATTTATTTCATCCATGATTTTAATACCCAGATATGTAAAATTATCCGTTGAATTAAAAATAGAAGCATAACCTTGGCTATTTTTTCTCTCTGATTCATTAAGTAACATTATAGATGATTTGGAGTGATTAACTTTATATCCAGATATTTTTCCAAAAGTTTCAATAAGATCCAGGAGTGCAGGAATAGAGCTACTTAGATTTTTTAGGAACAAAATAATATCGTCTGCAAATAATGCTAATTTATGTTCCAAGTGGTTCTCTCGGATTCCATATATGGCATTATGCGTTCTCACTGCTATGGCGAATGGTTCTATTGCAAGGATAAATAATAAAGGTGATAGAGGACTTCCCTGTGGGCAACTCCTAGATATTTTAAAGGGTTTAGAAACAATGTTATTTGTCAAAACTTCTGCTGTGAGCTCCGTACAAAGTAGCCTAACCCATTTACAAAATGTATCACCAAAGCCAAAGCGAGCAAGCACGTCAAATAAATAATGCCATTCGACACGGTCAAAAGCCTTTTCTGCATCCAGAGAAAGTAGTGCTGTGTCTTTCGCTCCTCTCTGGCTATGTAAAATATTGAGCACTCGTCTGACATTATGGAAGCCCTGTCTCCCTTGAATAAAGCCATTTTGGTCTTCTCCCACCACCTGAGGGAGTAAGCTCTCCAATCTTCTAGCAAGAACTTTGCTAAGTATTTTTGTATCTGAGTTTAAAAGGCTGATTGGACGCATATTTTCGCATTTTATATTTGGTTTTCCTGGTTTTGGAAGTAAAGTTATTAGGGCACTTCTCATGGATGTAGGAAGAAGACCATTCCTAAAGGACTCCTGGAACATCTCCAAAAGAGGTGAAATTAATTTAGACTGAAATTTTTTATAAATATCTATAGGTATGCCATCTGGGCCTGCCGTTTTACCTGCCTGCATACAGTTGATTGCTTCTAAAATTTCTATTTTTGTTAATTCTTCATCTAATGCTTTACTTTCATTTTCTGAAATGCTAGGAATATTAATGTTATTTAGAAATTGTGTCTGTTCAACAAGTCTGGGGTTACCATCAGAGCTATACAATTTCTCATAAAATAATTTAAAGGCCTCATTAATTTCTTTAGGATCTACTATAGTTCTTCCGCTTGAATCTTCAATGTAATTAATAGATCTTTCTGTTTGTTGTTGTTTAATGCGCCATGCTAAAAGTTTCCCAGGTTTTTCCCCTTGGTCATAATAGGATTGTTTAAGTTTCAGTAAATAAGTTGCTGCTTTATTAGCCGACAATTCATTGTACTGTGACCTAAGAAGGAGTAACTGTGCATTTGTATCTATAGAGTTAGACTTGTTATTGTAAAGAACTGATTCAAGTGTTTTAATTTTTTCATCTAATGTCTTCATTTCCAGTTGTGCACTCCTTTTCTTTGAACTGGTAAAACTAATTATTTGACCCCTAATAAAGGCCTTAAATGCCTCCCACCTTATGCTAGCAGATGTTTGAGAAGTATTACATGTAAAATACAGGTCAATTTGTTTATCTAAAAAATCTATAAATGTGGGGTCTGTTAGCCATCCTGGTTGAAAGCGCCATCTTGGAGAATCCTTCACTAGTTTAGCATCTTTATAAGTGAGTGACATAGCTGCATGGTCCGATATTACTATACTACCATAATTACAGTCATCAATTTTTGAAACCAGTTGTGCTGAAACCAAAAAATAGTCTATGCGTGAATAAGTTTTATAAGTGCTGGAATAACATGAGTATTCTGTTGCATTTGGTTTACTATGTCTCCATATGTCCACCAAATTTAATTCTTTAATAAAACTATTTATTGTTTTTCTCGATCTAATGTGGGTATTATCTGAACCTGATGACCTATCTCTTGCTGGATCTAACGTGCAATTAAAATCACCAGCAATTATATTTTGCCCCGGGAGATTGGAGATAGTCAGAAACAAATTGTTATAGAATTTAGGGTCATCTTCGTTGGGTCCATAAACATTTATCAGATTTATATTTTCAAATAACAGCATACCCTGGACTATGATGTATCTACCTGCAGAATCCTTAATTATATTTTTAATTTGAAAAGGAACAGATTTATGAATTAGTATTATAACACCTCTAGCATGGGTGGTATATGGGGCAGATAGCACCTGACCCTGCCATCTTCTTCTTATTTTAGAAACATCCTCACTTACTAGATGGGTTTCTTGCAAGAAAATTATTTTTGATTGCAAGAATTTTATCCTGTTCATCACTTGTTTAACTTTTGAAGTTTTGTTTAAACCCCTACAGTTCCATGAAGTAAATTTCACCTTTAAGCTACCAGACATCAGTTGTCTAATATAACCTTACAGATTTGCTTGTTTGATGAAAACATACCCACACTCAACAAGAAAAAAAGGAAAGAAAAAAAATAATAAAATAAATAAATAAATAAAAGAAAAAAAAAGGGAAAGAAAAAAAAAACACACCTTATACCAACCGCTTATGACAGATACGGGTCTAGGCAATACAAAGAGCCGTCTGTCTCTCACTTTTGATTATTTCTTTCTCTTTAGCTCCCTCTGCTATTATCAAGTACTAACTACTTTGCCAACATTATTTACTTAGTTGTTTTGAACTGAGCAACATTAGTAAACATAACTGTTATATATTTACGAGGCACATATTATCCCAATACACCACAATAACCATTAAAATTTTGATATTTTGCAACTTTTAACAAATAATGACATACCTGGGGGGTTGAGCTGAATAAGGATTAGCAAAAAAGATAGATATAAATAAAAGAACAAATCAAACAGTACTGCTATTGGCCGTGAAAAGTTCGTTGTGGGATGAACGTCCCTTGCGAATGTCAAAAGGTCCAATATTTGAGTGTGCGTTATGTCCATGTTTTCCTTTCCCACCCCAGGTACATTTTAAGAGTTTTTATCACGAGAATAAACATATGTGGTCAGAAAAAAGTATATGACTAACGTGAGCCAATAGAGAACGCAAAAAGAATATTAGCGCTCTCTCGTTGGAAAAAAAAGACATAAAACGAATTAGTCAGTAGTGTTGTCACGTTTTAGTTTCGTATATTGGTAGGATTGTCTTGATCCTTCAAAGAGACTGGATAAAGTTGTCTACTTCAGCCGGAGTTTGGAAGGTGTAGGATCTTTCTCCGTGTGTCAGTAGGAGCCGTGCTGGAAAAATAATTCTGTGCTTTTGAATTCCCTTATCTCGCAACCTTTTTCGCACGTCATCATAGTCGCGCTGCATCTTATGTATGCCGGCGGACAGGTCTGGGTGAAAACGGACTTGTTCGTTATTGTAGAGAACATTCCCTTTAACTCTGGCTGCCCTTAGCACTCGCTCCTTGTCTCTGAAGTTCAGGAACTTCATAATTAGTGTCCTCGGGCGTGTCGTTCGCGAGTGGATATTTGTCAAAGTGCCGATTCTGTGAGCCCGCTCAATTACAAGAGATTCCCGCGAATCCAATTCTAGAGCCTCCGGTATCCACTTCTCCAAAAACGTTACCGTATCCAGGCCCTCCGCTTTCTCCGGTAGTCCCACAAGTCTTATGTTGTTCCGTCGACTTCTGCATTCCAAATCTTCCACTTTGTTTGAAAGCGTTTTGACAGTATTTTCTAGCGTGCTCACTCTGGATAACAGCCCGTTGACATTATCTTCGGCATCCGAAATGCGTTGCTCCGCTTGTGCTATCCGCCCTGTGCATTCCTTTATCTCCTACTTATCGTCGTAATTGTTGCTTGGACTCCATCAATTTTTTTGTAAAGTCCACTTTTCAAGGACATTATAGCTTTCCTGATATCTTCGTTGTTACCATCCGAAGTTATTGCTTCGTCATCATCTTCGTCAGGGCCCTCACCAGCTGCCATGGCGTCGTTAGTTTCTTCACCCTCAGAATATTCATCTTCGTTTCTGGTCTTTTTCTTGTCTTTTCTGGTACCTTTGCGTGACATTTTTCTTCCTTATGCTTTTATATTTGTGTTGCTTGACTTAAGATATAATTCTGGTTGGTATTGTAGGATTAATCGCAAGTTAGCAGCAGAGCTAAAAAATTTCGACCTCTCAGCACCTCGCCATAACCGGAAGTCCAACAACTGTCTCTTTAGTTTCATTTCTAAACATCTAAATCACACAAAATCTGCAGAAATCCACATCTGGTCCAAATCCCTCCTCTAGAGAATTTTCAGTCTATAGCGATTGATGATTGGCTCCTGTACTAGAAGGCGGGGTTTCATTCGCCATATAGCGATCGATGTTTGGCTTCTGAACTAGTAGGCGGGGTTTTATTCACCATATTGACCGTTCACTTTTCCACATTCAAATTCATACAAGTGACATGTCTTGTGTTTTTTACAGTCTTTGGTTTAGCTAGTATGAACTAGGGATCCAACGATTAACCTGTTTGCCTGTTAACCGCGCTTTCATTTTCACGTTAATCGTAAAGGCTTCTCAACACCGTGTTTCTGCACGGATCAAAACTGCGGCAACTAAACAAAGTTGTGCCAGCTGTACGCTAGTTTGTACACAGAGACTAATAACCAAGCACATTGGATTAACTATGACTGAGGCTATTAAGTAAGGTAAGCTCGTGCAAGTTCATTATTTCCAATGGAAGGCTTTTTTATAACAGATTCATTCCTCATTATAAGTGGACTAAAAATTATTTGCTTTTTTCTCTCATTGTTTGCTTCAGAAATTAATCTCAGCTCTTCACTGAGAACGTTGTCTCCTTGGTAACCAAGAACACCAGCTTTTAATAAAACCTTATTACTTAATCTGATGAACAAATATAATTTCCCACAGACTTCAGGTCACCTGCTATGGAAATGACAGTGATTGAAACGACATTTTAAAATGGCAAATACAACTAGCATTGTGATTGCTAAATCTACATAATTAACCTTCCTGTTGAATCACGAGTCAAAAATGCCCCGGGCACCATTTTAACAGGCAGAAAAAAACATCCAACAATGATTTTTATCTTGAAGTTTTGGTGACTTTCTAAAATGACCCCAACATTAGAAAAATATTATTTTCATGAAGGTCTACACCAGGGGTGTCCAAACGTTTTCTTATGAAGGGCCAAGAACCAAACTTGATTGAGGGCTGTGGACCGAAGGTAAGGATACCAAACTTTACCAAACCAAAACCAAATATGACAATTATGTGTAATTAACTTTATTTAAAATACTAATATTTTTATTAGTAGCCAATTCATTTTTTAAATAATAATATTTAAAAAAAACATTGCTTCACATGAACTATTGCAGTTTTTTTATTATAATGAATGTATAACAGTAAAACAAAAACAATCTCACTTATAACAGAATGGAGTTTAATGCTGAATACACGAGTCAAGCTGCACTTGTGTTTTGCCTTGATTTGCTGATGTCTTCTGCATTGTTCTGTCTGTAGAGTAACAGTATTGACATTTATGAAGATCAGATTCATTTACAACATTTCCTTGAAACATTTAATTTTAGTTTGCTTTTTTATAGCTGAGCAATAAAACAAATAATCAAAAAAGGTTATGATATTTTAGAAATGATGATCTCAGTTCAAAGCATTCATGTCCCAACCCTCCCTGTCACTCTCTTCTCACATTGAATGATGGGCCAAATAAAAGGTTACCATGGGCCAACTTTGGGCAGTGGGCCCTAGTTTGGGCATCTCTACAACAGGTGTTCTTCTGGTCAATTTTGACTTTAGGCAAAATACATCACAAAAACAATTGGCACACACATTGGCACATATTGGCAAACACTCCAACAAACACACATCTCTAAACACACATGCATATAATAAGGATCTGCTGCTTTAACTTTTATAAATATCATCTTGCTAAACACATTTTACACTTATGCTGGAGTTTTGCATTACAAAATATGACCTTCCCCTTAGTATTGTCCACTGATTAAACATTAATGAAGTACTCCAGTGATTAGCAAAAACCAAAACATTCACAAAGTTTGGGATGAAAATGAGGTTGTTTCTTCATGCCTAATAGATTTAAGGATTAAAATGATATTTAGCTGCTTTAATTTAAATTTTTCTAAGGTTTAGTGAAGTCGAGTCAATTTTGACCCGAAGGCTGAATGGTGTTTACAGAATTCTATAAGATAGAACAGGAGGTTTAAGTAATATTTCAACACATTTTGCTTAATTGAATTTTCTATATATTTGTATAAAAGCGGAAAAATTATACAATACGGTACAAACATTTGAGATCAAGGAGTTTTGTATGATATTGAATATTAAGCAAATACGCATTTTATTATTCAAATTAAACTGTAAAGAAATTTATAATGTTACAAAATATATTTTATAACTATTCATTGTTCTTTTAAACTTTCAACTCAAAGATATCTCAAAGTCCGAGTTTTTAAGGAAATACAAAGCAGCACCACTGTTTCCAAACTACACTTAAAATAGTCCTTTACATTTTTACATTTGGGTCTGTTCCTATTTACACAAATTAATATTTTCTATAAAAACGCACAGTGTTAGTACTGGAACTAAACTTTTTAAAAATAATTTATTTACTTTTTTATAACATTATGCTTACCATTAAAAAAAAATACATATTTACATGTTACATGTTCATTTTATCTGTGAATATGTATGAATCAATTTAGTTGTCAAAAATACTTTTTGTGTAATCTATTATATCAGTCTAAATATTATAATTGAAATATGACTAATACTTTAGTTATTTTTAGTTGAGATGAGAGGGATAGAAGCAGTGATTCAATGCTAAAAACATTTACTACATTTTGCAAACAAATTGCAAACAAGATATAACATCGTCACCTTAGAAGAATAAGGTTCTATCTGACATTTTTGTTAAAAGTGAGTTATTGATATATTCTTATTACATGACAACTTATTTACATTATAAAATGTTTTTTTATAAGTTGTTTAGATTTAAGACTTTTTTTTTAATAAAACAAATGTTACACACATTGTGTTTGCTATATGGAATGTAAAGCCTTTGAAGCTCAATATCTCAAAATCATTCAGAATGCAGAACCTTATGATCCCAAGGTGACAATATGCCAGTAACATTTTACTAACATGAAAAACCATTATTACAGTGTTTATTCATCTTTCTTGATATAAGTTAGTGAAAGTAAAGTTCATTGATAAATCATATTAACTAATGCATTGGTAAATGTTGATTAATAATTGCTATGCAAGTATTGTTCATTGTTACTTTGTACTAGTAAACACAATAACCAACATTAACTAATGAAACCTTATTGTAAAGTGTGACAAATATGACTTTAGCTGAAATAAATATCATTCAGTTATGACTGTTATGTAAATCAGGGGTTCCCAAACTTTTTAGCCCCCTAAAATAACAATCCCAATGAGTTGCAACTCCTAAATTCCTCAGAGGTGGTCATCCAAATGTTTTCAGCACAAGTTTATTCTTAATTTAATTTTGGCCACTCAGAGATTATTCTCAATATTCAGTTGCGGCATGTATTTATTTGTAAAGTATTTGATTGAGGGTTAGCGTTTAACCTGGTGCTATAAGATCAACCAGCTGCAAGCTGATGCTATTGCTATAAAGTTAATCTAACGTAAACACACCAATCCTATGAAAAAACAAAAACAAAAAAAAAAATTGAAATGCTGATGGCTTTTCATTTGCATGTTGTTGTTTTTTTTTTATTATTGAAAACTATTTTTTTTTATCTTCTGTGGGTTTTGGATAAAATATGGTAATTCTAATAGCTTCATAAAATTTATTTGACTTTAGAAAATCACCAAGCAGCCCCTGCTATTGTCCTACGACCCTCCAGTGAGTTGGAAACTACTGATGTAGATAACGATTCTTCAGCTCCAAACCCAGATAGTGAAAACAGTATACAGATCACTAATCCATTTGAGAGTTAGAAAACATTAGCAACATTTTCAGCCATACTAAAATGGCTTGTGCCGTAGGCAACACATTGTTTAGATTGTCATAGTAAAAAAAAACAGCTTAAGTGTAAAAATCTGAGGAGCCAAGTCAAGGGAAAAAAGTTTATAAGTCAGTTTTAATGAGCTTTCATAACAAAAAGCTAAAGTTGCAATGCCCTAATTTTAATAATAATCAACTCCAGATACATAAAAATGCCTGAACTCAAAGAAAAAACATCCACAACCAAAGCCCTTAAATGAGCAGAGCGAGATGGAAATGAGACTAATCTGAGAGCTGATCCGCAGAGAAATCCGCCTTTACAGCTTCCACCATCTGCAGCAGAAGAGCACCAATCACTGCCACACATACACACACGCATATGCTCACGCACACACACACACACTTATATACGCCATCAACCACTCGCATGACAAAAAAGGGCATGTAGGAACACTAAACATTCGGTTTCTCTACTTAAAAAGTAAATACTGCTGAGTCTCAGCACACATATTCATCTGTACAATAATCAGCTTATAACAGCAAGTGTCTGGGTGTCTGTGCGGTCAGAGAGAAATAGGCTGTGATGAGGATGAGGATGGTGTGGGCGGGTGCGTGTGTGTGCGTGCGTGCGTGCTGTCCTCACGCCTGGCTCTCCTCTGCAGTATCACCCTAAGCAGCTTTTAGCTGTTCACTGGCTCTGTGAGTGTGAGCTGAAGACAGACTGACACAAGGCTCAAGCGTCTGAGGATCATTTACAGCTGTGCTTATTTAAAACACTGATATACATACAGATTTAAAATATCCTGCTCTTAATTACACATTCACACATCCAACACAGGATTACAGTGTTAGTCCACAACATTTTGAGAAAGAAAAAAAAGTCATTCATTTTCTTGTCGGCTTAGTCCATTTATTAATCCGGGGTCACCACAGCGGAATGAACCGCCAACTAATCCAGCAAGTTTTTACGCAGCGGATGCCCTTCCAGCCGCAACCCATCTCTGGGAAACATCCACACCCACATTCACACACACACACACATACACTACGGACAATTTAGCCTACCCAATTCACCTGTACCGCATGTCTTTGGACTGTGGGGGAAACCGGAGCAACCTGAGGAAACCCACGCGAATGCAGGGAGAACATGCAAACTCTACACAGAAAAGCCAAGAGCCGAGGTTCGAACCAGCGACCTTCTTGCTGTAAAGTGACAGCAATACCTACTGCGCCACTGCCTCGACCAAGAAAAAAAAATTAAAACAATTTTAAAAAATAAAATAAAATTGTACATTTAAAAAAAGCATGGGTCTGACTTGTACCATTGTATTTTTAGGGATTTCCCTTAGCAAATTTTTTAATGGACGCAATACTATACTAATAACTTCTTATTATAGTACTATTGTACATGCAGATGCTGTTTACTAAATAATACATTCATATAAAAAAATGTGATATAGATAAAAGCAACGAAATATCAAAATGAATGCTGGATTTTTATACTGTGGAATATAATTTTGTGATGTGTAAATTCACTTTCAACATTTTTCTTTCATTTTTAATTGATTATTTTATTGTAGGGCATCATATATTTGTCTTTTTTTTTGGACGCAACAACATGCACTTATATTTTTAAATTAAATTGAGCAAAATCTACACTAAAAAAAACTGAAATGGCAAAGAAAGTTTAACCACTTCTTTAATCAATATTGCCTACAATAATTTCCCACCAGCAGTCAGACTATGCCTTTATTTTGCACTGTCTGGAGCCAGCATAAGCTTTTCACTCCTCATAGTACATATGCTGCTGATGATGTGACAATAAAAGTGATTTGATTTGAATTTGATCTAAAGATGTGTTTTTCTTTACATTTAATTGAGCAAATAATCTGTTACCTAGATGGGTTTTTTTACGCTAATCTGTTTCCTAGATGGGTGGCATTGTGGTCCAGTGGTTAGTACTATTGCCTCACCGCAAGAATGTAGAGTGTATATTTACTGCCAAATAGTATATTTAGAAATTTGGAAGAGATAGACCACCCAATTGTTTTCTTTTCTGAAGAATACTTTTTCTTCCCAATTAACTTTTTAAACTTGCTCAGTTAACCTAATTAAGGTTAAGCCAGTAAACCATACTTAAGCCTGTAAATTGCACTTTATGTTGAATACCGGTATCTTTCAAAAATAACTGATAAAATAGCATGTACTGTCATCATGGCAAAGACAAAATAAAACTAGAAATAAATAACCAATTAAAACTATTTTGTTTAAAAAAAGTGTTGAAAAATCTTGGCAAAGCTTGGTAAATATTTGAAAAATAATTACAATTCTAATAATTTTGTCTTAAATTGTAAATATCTTCAACTAAACATAGTCAGGATCATAATTCTTTTTTTCTGAATAAGTGCAGTTTTCCCTTCCCCCACATACTGTATAAATGAAAATCGAGATATTAGTAAACCAATTTAAGACTTTTACGCACACACATGCTCCGAAATATACTTCTCAGTTCGCACACATCTATTCTGAAACTCTGTCAAGCTCTGTAAATGTGACTTGACTTGTGAATAGGCTGCAAACAACACTAGATGCACAAACAAATAGGACTGACCGCCAACGCCACATCTACTCCCTGCTTTCAGATCGATATCATACTAAAACATTTGACCAAACTCATTATAAATCCATAATCCAAGTCCTGCAGAAAAAAAAGACTGGAGGATTCATATACCAGGTTACTATGGCAATAATCTCAGCCGAGCAAAAGTTGAAGCGTGTCGTGATCGCAATTTGAGCTCCTGTATGATAGTACTGAAATTCCAGGCTGAATAACAGCTGACAGAGCAACAGTTCTCAGGAGATTTATGAGTTTCTATGCTCTGACTGCAGCGGTGGCATTTAAGCAGAACAAGATGAATGCGCTCGTCTGCAGGAGAGCTTCACAGACACATGCGCTAATGACTGAACGTTCTTCATCAGCATCGACAACATCAAATTCGCAGCAGCGTGTTGATCACCTGGTGAAGGAGCCCGGGTGTATTTTTGGACTATGTAAAAAAAGAAAAAGTTTCAGTTCTCCACCACAAGTGGCAAACAACCAATGAATTCAAGGAATCAACAAGCGCTCAGTTCTTTCTTTGCAATAGATGAAAGAAAACACTTTTTTTAAGATACAGAGTGAAACTGGCATGCTGTGTTGCGATATCAAGCTGAGCAGATAAACAATTTCAAACAATTGCCCTCTGAGATGTATGGCGGCGTATAGGCACACAACTTTGGAGTGCAGACAATTACACACATACATACTTGCATGCTCATGTTTTATTCAGGTTTTCACATTATTCATTTCTTCGGGAACTGAGCCAAATGCTTTGAGAGTAAGAATCTTTAGACCTATGTTGCATTGGTATTCGTGCTGTAAAATGTTTTCATCTGTATGTAAATCAAATCGGCTATGTTTCAAGAAATTTAGGCTATGTTTACGCAACAACTTCTAGCCAAAACAATAAAAAAACACAATCCAGGGTTTTTACAACTGCAAAAAAATGGCCAAAAACACAGTGCTGTCCCCCTTTTACATATAAAGAAATGATGACGGACCATTTGCGGCTTGAGGCTGGTGTGTATATAAAATTTGCTGTGTGTGTAAGATGGTTGTAATGTGAAGTATTTGTTGTTGGACTGTTAGCAACTACTTGAGCAATTACTAATATTAAAGTCCTTTTAAGGCAATTCATTTCACAAGTTATATTTTTAAACAGCTTGGGCATTTTGCCTGAATGGGGAAACATCAAATTCTCTAAAACTGTTTGTCAAGCTTACGATTAACTTTCATATTATGAATCACCTATAAAAGGAAACAACAACTGTCTCTTAGTTTCATTTGTTAACATTTGAATAGCACAAAACCTTCAGAAACTCACTTCTAGCCTCTCTCTCTGAGAATTATCAGTCTATAGCAGGGCTCACCAAACTTGTTCCTGGAGGGCCGGTGTCCTGCAGATTTTAGCTCCAACCCTAATCAAACACACCTGAACAAGCTAATCGAGGTCTTGCTAGTTATACTTGAAACACCCTAATCTACACCTCCTAAGACTTGTAACTTAGTTTCCATAGACTCATTTTCAGGTGTTTATACAGACATGACAATGCCAGCATTTTTAAAAACTTCCACTTCGGAACCCATTTTCAGATGAATGTGCTTTCAGTCCCAAAAACACAGTTTTCATTTAAACAAATGCATAAAAAGTTCCTGTTTTCGGCTGAGAATTTTGTGTAAACGTCCCATAAAATTTGCACTAAAGAATTATTGAAAATACATACTTCAACACATGTTTGACTGCAGGGTCTAGGTAAAATGAACAAATTGGGCCAACAGCTTTTGTTTCATTTCAAACCAATGATATATAAAGAGACACAATATTAATGGGTAAATAATTCCTTTTTGTATCTATTACAAAGATATTTTTTATTCTATATACTTATTTGTTATAGAATAAGTTTGCCTCACCTGTTCCCATATTTAACTGGTGTGGTCAGTTTGCTCAGTACCTTACTTTTTTACAGTGTTATACTTATGATGCTGACTCGGGTTAGAGGCCAGTAAAGCACAGTTCCACGACAGAGATAAAAGCTATGTAAAATTAAGGTAAAGTGTCCATGTTGCAGTATCCTTTTTACATTTGCTTTGTGTACACTGGTTAAATTTAGGGAAGGGTTTATAGGTCAGAGGTTCAGCGGTGTAGGTGATCTGTACGACAAGCCCTGCTATCTTGTATATACAGTAAGACATGTAAGAAGGATGTGTATCTGAAACGTACAACAACATGTAACCAGAGTAAAAATGTAAAAATGTGAATAAAATGGAGAAAGCACCCTGTAGTCAATGATTTCGAAACAACAAATTTTACGGTTTGCAAAAATGTAGGCTAAGTCATACATGAGAGCCTGTGTTGAAAATGTGTCCATGTAAATGTACATCAGTAATTTATTAACAAAAAAAATATAATTAAAAAATTACAAATAAAAAACAATAACTTACTGTACACAAAAATATGTCCCTGTAATAAAATTTCTTCAAAGCAATTACTTGCTGTGATGTTGCTTCTTGCATATTTTGCTGTTTGAGATAGTAACACAGTTTCATGTGAGGAACTATGCAGAAGTGAAACTTTACATACTTCTTCTGTGTTTTGCTGCCTCAATTTTCATTTAACTGTGCTAAATTATTTATATATGTATGCTTTTGTGAATATTTTTATTGTTTCTAATTTTGAATAATAAACAAGAAAAAGATATGTTGATTTCTTGAATGTTGAGGCTGCTAATAAATAGCAAAAGTAGTTCCTCTCATAATGTAAAGTAATCAATAAATGAAAGTAAAAGAATCTAAACTCTGCCATGTGTCTCTGGTGGCTCCGCATCACGACTCTTTCACGTCAATGTCAAACTAAACTGCACGGAGGGTTAATTATTTGCCAACGGTTGGTGCTCCCCATTGCCATAGAAACAGAAGTGAGGATGAGCTACTTGATATTGAATGAACATGACGTGAGTTTGTTTTATTATTATTCTTTTCGGAGAAATTAAAGTGCGTGCGTGTCAGAGAAAGGTGAACGTGGAAAATTTTTTTTAACTGATTTAAAATTACTGAAGCATGTAACAAGAGGTTGTGGATAAAAAAAACGATATGAGAAAAAGAAAGGTTGAAAAGTGAATCTCTAATAATAATGCAGGGGACAGAAGGAAGGGAAATCAGAGAGAGATGAAGATCAACAAGAGTGAAAAGATGATGGGTTGAATGAGATTGCATTAAATCTATCCCCACTGGCCCTCTTGGCCCTTCATTACTTAGTGGGCAGCTTTAGAGTAAGTGCCAGAAGAAGCATTAGCCGAATTGCTGCTAAAACTCCTCTTAAACTGTCCACAATTCTTCTTCTGAGGCTTAGCTGAAGAAAGCAGATGGAGACCAATTGCTAGTCAACCGTTTAAAGTTCATTCAAGATTCACCCGATCACAGACATTTATTAGAAGATGTTTACACATAGTTCATCTTTTCAATTCATCTTTATTTCTAAAGCGCTTTTACAACGTAGATTGTGTCAAAACAGCTTAACATAGCAGTTCTAGTAAATTGAAACTGTGTCAGTCCAGTTTCCAGACTTTCAGTTCAGTTCAAAGTATGGTTTAATTTTCACTGCTGAAAGTCTAAACACTTAAGAGCAAATTCAAGGATGCGCAGATGTATATGTATGCAGATTACACCTAAGAATTAAATTAAATTAATTAAAATCTTATGGGAGAGGGCTATAAATGCATATGGCACCAGTGCTTTCCACTATTAGTACACATCTAGTCTGCTAGTTAAAGTACCACCACAAAACACCACATCATTATTCTTCCCCTCATTAATTTTTTGAAGATAGACATCAGCTTCTAAAGTATTTATAAACAGTAAATAATAATAAATAATAAAAATAAAAAATAAATAAATAAAGGAACAGGGCCAGCTTTCTACCTAGGAAAGTAGGCTACCTTGTGACCCAATGTATGTAATAGTCTAATTATATATTTTCCTGGGCAACAATTAAATATATGATGATATCTTTGATTCCTCAAGGTGGCAATAATAATGACATGATGTTTCACTTATAATTAGCATAGATAAACTATTAGAAAAGCTTAAAAATTATTGAATGTCTTTACAGCAGAGATTTTACTGTATGCAATCAAATGTGTTTGAAAATCAAATCCACCTGCATGTAAACAGAGCATTTCTTTTGTACCTGAAATAAAAAAATCTGAAAAGGTTTTTGCTTTTAAAGCAGTTACAGATCCTTCTGTGTTAGATGTATACTAGGACTGGGCGATTTGATCTAAAATCTAAATCTTGATTAATTGAGTTTTAATTTGATTATGATTAATGAACAATTGTTTAATTAATTTATTTTAAAAAATTGCCCTCAGAGTTCACTGATAAGTTTTATACAGTAAATATGTTACATATTACAAGTGAGAGATTTTGAATGAAGGGTAGATTACTTGATTTAAAAATAACTGAAGGAAACAAACACTATCTACGATCTATGATTATTTATTGAACATCAGCATTGAACAACTGAAATTAAAACACACATTACCTAAAAATAACATTCACGTTCATTCTTAAAAAAAGTTAAAATAAATCTATTATTTTCAATGTTTTCATATTAAAAGTAGAAAATAAGCAGCAGTGTTTCCTCTAGGATTTTTTTCCAGCAGTGGCGGCAGGCCTTTTTTGCTTAGATATACCAACCACCTGTGGCGTTATTTCAATGACAAATATCATGAGCGCAGTATTACAATTCCAGATTGCATTTATGTAATAGCCTGCAGCATGCAAATTTCTTTGCTTCCGCGACGAATTCTTTTGTTCGTGCACAAAACTTCTTGCACGCCCCCTCAAATATACGCTGCTCAAGCACATGTTCTTGTGCGCTCTCAAATAAATGCTGCTGAAGTGTGATTTAGTGCGTTTATGTAACCAGTATGTCTCCAACATTTAATAGATTTGCTAGGAATATTTATGAATGTCTCCAATAGACCTACAGAGTGGCATTAATGCATCCTGAAGTAAATTGAAACGGCTATACGTCGTGTTTGCTGGCCTCACGCATCACGCACCTGTCAGTCAGCCAGCATGTAACCTTAAAGAGTTAAACAACAGCGCACAGCACTACCATGGTTACAGAAAAGTTATCGCTGTTATAATTCACTTACAGTTTAATGCGTTTTGGTGCGATTATCACCTGCTATTAAATGCTATTAATGTTTTTAATGAGAAGCTGTAATGTTCCGTGGCGGGATCAATTTTGGCGTGGCGCCTCACCATGGAACAATGAATATAGCGGAAACCATGAGCAGTATCTATTCTGAATAAAACAGCTCATGTATATCCTGTAAATAATATTTAAACACTGCATTTTTTTGCATCTTCTGTAAACAAATTTTTTCACGCAAATAATTTTAATGTAATGGAAATTATGCCGTCTCAAGGCATCTCTGGCGCAGCTTCCAATCATTGTCAATATAATGCAAAGTAAGGCTCCTGATGGGGTCCATCGCCCTACTTGACCAGAGATCAGATGTGGCTTCAAAATGCCCGCAGAAATATACGACAGAGCTGGGTCACATGACTCCAAATGCAGTGTAATAGAGAGTAATTGAAAAACATTTGTTTGTTCTGAATGTCGATTTCAATTACTGTTCGATTAATCGCCCTGCCCTAAAACATACTGTAAGCCTAGATCAATAAAGACCTGATCATGTACAGTAATAATTCTAAATATCGCATTTGAGGAATAGATCATGTCAGTATTCCAATCTACATTTTGAAGTAATCAGTCCCCAACATTATCACATAAAACAGTGCTTCCCGGTTTGAAATGTACTTGTGGTGTACGCGGATTGAAACAAACTATTTGCAACAAACAAAACACAATTTCAATTTTAATAATACTTGTATTTATTATGGCCATGTTTCTTTTTAATGGGTTAAAGAAAAAAAAACTGTTAAAAGACTGAAATAAAAAAGAAATACTTGTTTGCTAATCAGGAGCCATGTGCACCCACTTGACAGGTAAAATCTGATCCTCTCTCCCTTTCAAGTTCAAATCAAATTTGAATGCCAAAGTATTTTAGATTTTAAATACATGTGTATTATAGTAACATCATCACATTAATAAAATCAAATGAGAAATAAATGACAGAAAAAATAATAAAAACAGACAATATCTCAAAAATTATCATAATTACAAGATTAAAACAAGTAGATTTGCTTAAAAGAGTATAAAAAATAAAAGAGTAATGCAAAAACACATACAAGCTTTAGAAAGCAAAAGCTAAAGCTAAATTCTGGACTTTTTAGGAGATTTAGAAACCCGGGCCAGAATCATTTTTTAAATCCCAAAAATGTGCGAAGAGCTAAAGAGCACGTGAATCGTGTCTGCACGATTGTTGTTCGCACGGGCACAGAACAAAACTGGTAAACGAGAGAAGATTTTCCACTACTTCATCAATCGCAGATTTTTGGTTATATTGAGGGGATACAAAAATGTGTCACTAAATATACTATGGCGGCTTTTAATATACCTGGGCAGCCCGCCCAAGTAAAGTCTGTGTATGGGAAGCACTGCATAAAGTATATGAGTACTAAACTGTGCTCGTCTCTAAACATCAGCTTAAGAAATATTCTGCACTTCTGTTATCAAATACGTTTGCAGTCAAATAATACAGTGACAAGACTGATCATCAAGAGTTTTTTCTGATCAAATGTACGTTTTTATTGCTGAAAATTGCTTTTAAAATCCATTTGATTCATTAACTCTGGCAGAAGCATTTGAATGTTCACGTTGCATGACAGTGGAAATGCACTCTGAATGAAGGCTATGATGCAAAACCAACCCATTTTCTTGCTTTGAGACTTCCAGAAGTGGAACACTGGACATAAAGAATTCATGATGACACCAAAGTGTACAGTTAACAGACAAGGGAACCTACCGAGCAAGAAAAATCAGGTCAGAGTTGCCCATTTTCTCTGTACAGTACATTGTGGAGACAGTTGTAATCTTAAATCTGTCATCAATTCAAAGACAGTTACTAGAGCAGAATGCAGTGTTCTCCCACATGTGCTCTTATACAAACACCTCCCTGCTGTGATTGAGCATCTGCCTCCCCTCAAATTGCCACTGCTCAGCTGCATCCAGACCCTCAGCGGGAGCATAAGGCTGGAGGAAAGCAACAATGAAGACCTTTGGTACTGTTTGATGAGGCATTTTGGATGCTTATCATGTCCCTTCGTCTCTCTTTTCCTCATCCGGGTTTGGTAGGAGTGTACAAGATGTTTTCAAGGTCAAGGTACAGTGCGGTGGTGAGGAAACTTTGACAGCTGACCAGCAGTCATTTACATACTGTATGCTTAGTGATCTGTGAACAGCAGACACAAACAGCTCAAGCGCTACTTTACTTGACTGTTACCATGTAGTCTTACCTCCCACAGCCCATTCAAACAGTGCCAGCGTCTGATGCATACTGCATACAGAAATGAACTCGATGTGCTAGTCTGCTTTTCAAGGAGTAAAGGTGACATTATACTTCAAAAATGCTGGGTTGTTTTAACCCAATTTTTAAAGTCAAATATGGACAAACACTGGGTTAAGTTTTCCTGAATAAAAGGTAACTCAACTGTTGGGTTTATCCATATTTGACCCCAATTTTAATAGAAGCAACTACATTTTTATAGACAATACTGATACTCTGGCACCATCAAAATGTATTTAAATGTACAAAAGACCTTACCGAAATCATCACAATCTTGAGCACTTTGCTCTTTTACAGCTTTGACAGAAGTAGACCCAGCCAAAATTAGGTGGTGCTTCCTGTAATGGTGGATTAACAACAAATCAGAGATGTACCAGCATCATTTAATCCACTGACAGAGAGCTCTGTTCACCTCTGAGCATGTTGATCAGTTACTGTTCTTGATGAACAATATGGATCTAGTGGGGATGCATGATTTTGCATTCAAAATAAACAAGGGCTAAGCATAAAATGTTTCCATGTTTATTTAAATTATGCTGGCCAAGTTGTAATATGTGTCTTAAAGGGGAGTTATTATGCCCCTTTATACAAGATCTGAAGTGTGTGTATATGCTTAAAATGTGTCTGAATTTCAGCTCAAAGATCTCAACAAATGATTTTCTATATGCGTGTTTTAGGCTTTGATCCAAATCATGTCCTTTTAGGAACTGTCGCTTTAAATTCAAGTGAGATTGTGCCTTTAGTCCTCTTTCATAATGCCTCTTATGCTGCATTCACACAAGATGCAGTTAAAGTGTTTAGCACAAGTGATTTACATGTAAAGTCAATGCAAAGATGTGAATAGACATCCTGTGGCGGCGCAAACGAAGAAATTATTTGCTATTTTTTGGTCTTCCTAAAGCACATAAACAAAACTATTCTCTCAATAAACCCCATGTTAGCTATTTAGCAATGAAGCTAAAGTCACCGAGCAGACAGATGACCTGCCCAAAACACGAATCTGGGTCTATTGTGGAGTGAATTTGACGTGCAAATAAAGCGGATTTCAAGAGTTCACACTTAGCTAATGATTTATAAAAGCTTGTTTGGCATGCTGTCCCGGGAGAGAGCCCCGAGCTCAAGGGATCCTCGAGCCCGGGGCTTCCTCCCGTGGGCAGAGCGAGAGGGGAGCCTGAGCTCGGTGGATCTCAGAACTCCCCGGCTGCGGTAGCTAAAGGAACAAAAGGGGTTAGACAAATGCTTGATTGTTATGCATGTTGAATGTCTTTGGATGGTGGGAGGAAACCGGAGAACCCAGGGAAAACCCATGCGGACACGGGGAGAACATACAAACTCCTCACAGAAACACCCACCGGCCCTATGGGACCAGGGCCGGCAATGTTCTTGCTGTGGGGCTCACAGTGCTAACCACTGGGCCATCGTGCCGCCCAATCAGAGGTAAAGGAGGAGAAAAGGGGAGGAGAGGGGTTTCTTCCAAACGAAGATAAAAGAACTGAAAACTGTGGTTATTTATAGTAGCTTAGGGCTCATATGATTGAAAGATAGTGATTAGCAAATACGAGACCGGCCATGATAAATCATAAGCACGTGATCCTCTCGAAATTAGTTTATGAATAAACTTCACTTGATGTGCAAATGAAGTGAGTAAACTCAAAATGTTCACACGCGAACATCTGCATCTGGTGTAAACACATCATTAGTTGTTGACATTATTTTTGCCAGGAAGGGTTTAAAAACTCTTACGGCAGATGGCTGCTTCTCACTCAGGTCTGTCTATGCTAATGAGGGAGGGATAGCCACTCAGTTGCGTTTAAACCCTCTATAAAAGTGATTTTTGCATAAAAGGTACCCTTTAAACATTTATAATTTACAAAAAAAATACAAAGCAATAAATTGCTAGTTTGACAGTTTTCTGTTAAATGTAATTTGCACAAAATTGAGATGTTGCTGCTCTGTGCATAGTTTTTCAAGCTTGTTTGACAGCTGTGTACTTGTACATTATCCTATTTCAATAAATTATATGCATTTTCCATGTCACAGAAATCTAGACACATATAAAGTATGTACATTTCAGATTCAGAGAAAAGGAGAAACAGCATGAAGTAAATGATGCAAAATCAACAAATGTTAATGCTCAGAAAGAATAAGATCACAAAACAGAGAGGAATTCATAATTAGACTGCTGTGTACTTTAAACACCCATCAGAAGCCACTGAGCCAGAAAACTCAAGAAGTTATGAAACTGGAAGATAAGTAGCCAATTAAAATGATAGTGAGCATAGTTTGTAGTCTGCTATTTTCACAAAAAAGAAAAATTCTAATCAGGTTAGCAACAAATGATGCCTTTTCCTAACCTTTCCTAGAGGGCCAGTTCCTTCGATTAGTGTACTGGCGTTTCTCTAGATGAAAAGCATGCAATAAATGCTAAATAATCAGATGAACAGGCTCAGGTGTAGGGCGCCTGGGCCTCAGGATGGAGTAGGGATGATGTATGACCCACAAGAGCTCATTCACCATTAGTCCAGACCGCGGTTCACAAAGATGCTGCTAGTGTAGTGAATGCATCTAAAAATAAGAAAGGCAGCACTCAGAAATGGTTTTTAAAAGAATGTTTTGCCACCATTTTGACATAAAATAAAACATTTGTCATGCCAGCTTGCAACTGTAAACAGAGGCCAAAGCAAATGCAAGGTGACAAACTGAAAAACATTGGCCGAAAAAAAGATAATGGCTAATGCTAATATTTCCGGTCTGCCAGTGCGTGGGAAAGGAGACAAGAGGCTGATTTTCTTTAATGGATGTCAATGGAGGAAAGGCATAACTACACTGAATAAAAAGCTTTTAGAAACTGCTAATCATTTAATGAATTGACAGCCTGTTCACTAACTTTCAACATGTTTAAACAACACGTTCACAGAGAACCATGTGTATTTTTCGCTCTTCTTTTAAGAAAAGGCAGAGTAGAGAACATCGCAACAGCTAGAACTCATTTATGACATTACATAAACAATCGCTGCATCCGAAACCGCATGCTTCTATACTATACAGTAAAATGTATATACTATACAGCTAAAATCAGTGTGCGAGCAGAGTAGTATGTCCGAATTCATAGAATTCGAAAATCAGAAGTACCTGGATGACTTATATTGCGGTGAGATTCTGAAGGACGCATCTCATGCATGCTGTGCTATCTCATGATGCCCCGCGAGATAATTCATGAATGGGAGTGAACTGAAGCAATGCAACTGACGCAAGTACGTCACGTAACCAGGACAAAATGGCGAATGTAGTACGTTTGAACTCCATTTATACTTTTCACATTCATACTGTATAGAATGTACTTTTTTAACAGCCGAGTAGTACGTTTAAACTCAACTGCAGTACCTACTGAGTAGTAGGCAGTTTCGTAGCCAATATCATATGTAGTGTGCTGTAGGTTTGTGTTAAAATTAGATGTTGTTTAAAATATATGATTCTTCTATGTTTTACCTGAAACATGGACTTCATTGTAATAACAACTAGCCTGATGTTTAGATAATGCATTTTAATTAATTAAATTATGAATTTAATGAAGTTAATGAATTAAATAAATAAATAAATGGCCAATGGTGGCTCAATGGTTAGCACTGTCGCCTCAGCAAGAAGGTCACTGGTTAAAGTCGAGTTTGGCCATAGTGTGTGTGTGTGTGTAAATGTGAGTGTTTGGATGCTGGAATGGCATTTGCTAAGTAAAACATATTTGGATAATGTGGCGGTTCATTCTGCTGTGGTGACCCCTGATGAATAAAGGGAAAATAAATGAACAAATAACAAAATAAATGCTATTTATATGGATTTTACGTTTGATTAGATTTGAAATGTAATGGCTTCATATAACTACTTTGTATAATGATGTTGATGACATTATATTGAGGATAAAATATTAATATTTTCAACAACAAACTTTGTATGGCTTCTTCGTATTTTATATTATAAGTTGTTAGGAGAATAATTTTTTATTTATTTTCATGTTTTATAGTTTAGTAAACTTTTAGTCTTCACTTTTTATACACAATACAAAGAGCATATTGCCTTTTTTGTTCAGTGATTTCCCCAATATCAGCATTAAAGTAAAAATCACTTCATTTATGATGCACAGAGAATAAGAGAACAAATTCACAAGACTGTCATAAATTTTTTATTGCTAGTCACTGACATTAATGCCATTACATGACTGGTTGAAGTGTCTCGCTTTCTCAAATAGTAAGGACAAGTTGTTATGCTTGGTCCACTGCTTAGGAAAATATCATGATAAGCAGTCCTGTGTAAACACTGAAATTCCTTCAGTTTGACATGGCATCTTAAAAATGTGGCATTTTTTGGCATTTCAGAGAAGGTTGATTTGACTTTTGCATCTCGACAAGTTATTACTTTTTCTATTCTTTTAGCTAGAAAATCCATTCTACTTCAATGAAAACGCTATGAAAGGGCTATTCCTCCATCATGACATGGATCTAAGAAATCTTTAGTTGTATAAAACTTGAGAACTTAAGATGTTTTCTTGCAGGATCGCTCAAATGTTTTTACAAGACCTGATATCCTGTTTTATTATACATCCCAGAGGCTTTCCCTGTTCTGCTGACATCAGCTCTAATACACAGTAAATAACTGGAAAGAGAAAATATTGACTTCCTAAAGCGATCTTTAGATCTTTTCCTTTTTAAAATCTTATTTACTCTTTTATTTGTAAACTTGTTCCAGTTTTTTTTTTCTCAGAGGATATGTTTGTTTTTGATTCATAAATTTAAATTTATTTTATTTAGAGGGGTTAGCGGGAAAATAAAGAAACTTAGACAGTCTGTAATTGTTCTTATACTTTATTATATACTATGGTCTTTTTAGATACCAAATAAAACTGCCATTCACATGTGAGCTTCATAATGCACATCCGTCAAGTACGTTTACATAAAAACAATAACAAAGTACTGCATTGAAAATTCTGTGTGAATGGCCCTCAACAGTTCTTCAAGCAAGGGACTGTGGGATAGCATAGTCTTCCACCAGCTGCTCAGGGGGAGATATGGCTTTCTCAAAATGAGCTCTGACCTCTACCCCTCCTCTGTGAAAGTCTAAATAACAGCCCCCGGATAAGTCAACACAGAGGACTGGTGGACGACCCGCACATTTTCACTGTGTTCAGGTACAGCTGTCTCAGCGGGAGCTCAGAAACTGATGCCTGGAGCACACAAACAGTCAAATGACTTTGAAGTCTGGTCTGATGCAGAAAGGAATACTAAGCATCTCTCACCATCATTTCCTTTTTATGTTTATTGACTTAGTGCAAAGCATGGACTTTTTTGAAACGTGCATTTAGAAACCCCTTGGGACAGCAAATTGGATGAAAAATGAAAGAAAAATATACAACATTACATATTTCATGTGTTTTCTTCTGTCTAAATAGTTAGTATTTCTTTAAATTAATTATGAAACTTGGATCAGATTCATAGAGAGAGAGTAACATACTACCTGAAAGTGAACATATTGATCTATTTACTTTCATAAGTTCCTGGTTCGGTTGTGAGCTATTTATCTGAGCATTTTTACCACGGGTCTTCTAGTATTTCAAAAGTTAATAACTTGCTCTTGATCTTTTTGGATGATATCACATACAGAAAAGGTCACACGGGCTATTAGATGAAAACATATGAGCTATTTAGACTGTTTGAACACATTAGCATTCAGTTTGGATCCATTCACTGGGAAAGCAACAGCTACTATTCAAAGATCTAGTCAATCCTCAATGGATAAAATAAAGATATGTCCTACATTTTGTCACTCAGCAATGCACATATTACAGAAGTAAAACCAGTTACAGACTGTAGTTCAGGTTGCTTTTAAGATTATGTTCTTAAATATACATAAGAGAAAAGGCATAGTAAAGAAATTGGTACATCATTTCACTGCTATTTACAGCACATATTTATGTATTAAATTCAGGTCCAATTTCATTTAATAGTAAAACACTCCAATCCCAGTTTGATATTCTGTGACTGCAGCAAGTATATTATTTGCAAGTTGATTTTATGAAAAGAGTAAACACTTCGGTGGAAAATTGATCTGTTTGTTTGATTAACAAAGAGTGTCTACACTCACAAAATCATTTTTGAAGCTTTTTACTTTATTTAAATGCCTCATTTTGATTTAAACATATTGTATTAGGGGTCCTGATAAAAAGTTAATCTTACATTAATGGCTCTTACACTCAAGTACCTCAAACAACAAGATTTGTAATTTTCACAAATTGCTTTTAATGAGGCTGGATAGCAAGAGTAATTTCATTCATTCATTCATTCATTCATTTTATTTTTGGCTTAGTCCCTTATCAAGCACATGTTTCACGCAGCAGATGCCCTTCCAGCCGCAACCCATCTCTGGGAAACATCCACACACCCATTCACACTCATACACTATGGACAATTTAGCCTACCCAATTCACCTGTACCACATGTCTTTGTGGGGGGAAAACCGGAGCACCTGGAGGAAACGCGAATGCAGGGAGAACATGCAAACTCCACACAGAAATGAAAACAGACCCAGCCGAGGCTCGAAACCAGCGACCTTCTTGCTGTTGAGGCGACAGCACTACCTACTCTGCCACTATGTCGCCTAAAAGTTAGTTAATAGCAACAATTTAATTTGGTAATTCTGCACATTTATAAGAGCAGAAACGAAGGTGCTGTTCTCCATATGGTTTACTCTTGTCACCTTTTGATGTTCCTATGCAAATTGCATGTGCTTATTTGGCATTATTAGATTGAAAAATTCAGGCCTCCTCAGAGCATCCCCTGAAAGCAATCAAGAAAGTAATCAGAAGTGGGTAAAATACATTTTCGCAATATCAAGTATGCAAAAGTTTGACTTGCATCTTTAAAAGTTCCCACTATAGGGAGAATGAACTCCTGAAGATGAGAGGACAGGTAAAGCCTTCAATGGAACAGTAGTGTACTTTGTAACTGGACTCATATCATTCCGGCTACATTGGTTTCACTGTATTAGATTCAGTGTAACTTAGAAATAAAATGACAAAAGCATGTACCTCTGCCTCTTTTTGTTTTGATTTTAAGCTACCAAAATGTTAAGGGAGGTATGAATTTATATGTCATCATTGTGTAATATATAACACAACTGCCTGCTTTTTTTCATTGAATAATATGAAGCATATATTACTATGTGATTTGGGCAATACATGTGCAAGCTATATGCATATACTGTGATGATTATCAGAGTAAATGCATCAAGTGAAATATGAAATACAACTCCGTTTTTGTGCTGAATATCAGTTTAAATAAACAATAAGTGCCATAAAAGTATGAAAAATATATAAATATATGAGGAAAACGCAACAGTTATGCCAAACATGCAAAATCAATGTAAAAACATAGAAAATTATAAAAAATATAAAATACCTGAATACAAATAATAGATTCAAAAGACCAAAGACCAATTTGTAGGTATATACAAGACGAGTTATATAACTATACCATAAGAAAAAATTATTCAATGGATTTATTTGGTTGCAAACTATTTATATGGGCTGAATTTAAAAAAACAAATTAGATTGAACATTACTAAATTTAGGCGACGCAGTGACACAGTAGGTAGTGCTGTCACCTCACAGCAAGAAGGTCGCTGGTTGGAGCCTTGGCTGGGTCAGCTGGCGTTTCTGTGTGGAGTTTGCATGTTCTCCCTGCATTCGTGTGGGTTTCCTCCTGGTGCTCTGGTTTCCCCCACAGTCCAAAGACATGCGATACAGGTGAATTGGGTAGGCTAAATTGTCTGTAGTGTATGAGTGTGATTGAGTGTATGTGGATGTTTCCCAGAGATGGATTGGGCTGGAAAGGCATCCACTGCATAAAAAAACGTACTGATAAGTTGGTGGTTCATTCCGCTGTGGCGACCCCAGATTAATAAAGGGACTAAAGCAGGTCGCACACCACGCATTTTAGAATTCTAAACATAGGTTTCTATCAGGATACACACACCGGCGGCGCAAGTCGGCGGCGCCCGGCCACGGCTCAGGACGCAGTTCATTTTTCAGCCGCACCACAGAGCGCCATCTGATTAGTTTAATGTTAAATATCATTCGAATAAGCGCGTCTGGTGTGTGATACTTTAAACTGTCATGTGCGCGCCGTGTCGCGGCGCCAAGCGGCGCTTCTGGTGTGAGACCTGCTTAAGCCGACAAGAAAATGAATGAATTACTAAATTTAATTTGTTTGTGTAAATTCAGGCATTATAAATTGATTGCAATCAAATAAATCCATTGAATATTATTTTTTTCATTTACCTTAATAAATATATAGTAAATTCAATAAATAATGTTTTCAGTGTATAGAAAGATAGAATCCAGAGGCAGAACTGAGATGGACTTGCCAACTTAAAAGCAGTTCTCAGTGTGGTTGGTGGGCACTGAGATCCCGCTGACCGCCTGGAGCTCAGACGTCTGAATACATTTGAGGCAAATGTTCAGAAACTTGCTCTCTGTAAATAAACTGGCAATCTGAGTTAAAAAAAAAAAAACTACACTGAAAAAGTCTTAAAACTTAGTATTATGACACAATAGAGTAGCCGCTAAATTTCACTGGCTGTGATAGCAAAAAATTCTGAGATACCTGTCCGATGCAAAGTTCTCAAAAGTCAACTCTTGATGCATCCTTGACAAATGGGGCAGAGCAAGAATAGATCTGGAGATTTGAACTGTATTTGTCAAGCTGTGAATTTTAGAATTGGAACTTTACTTCAGCGAATAATGTTTCAGAAGAACAAGAAATTGCAACCACAGACCACAGGAATTGAGAAACAGCCAGGGATTAAAAACTGCAGATGTGAGCAGGATTGTGTCTCACTTGCCTACTGGTGATCTAATTGAAAAAAACACATCTTAATACCAGCTGTAAACAGGGTCTCTGTTATGTTGGTGTTTTTGATGGGGGTGTACTTAGGATGAGGACCTGAATAGATGCATTTTTAAAAATATCTATGGATGCAAGCAGTGGGTTCTCAACACGTTGGCTGTTTCTCAATTTCAAGAATGCAGAGAACAGACTTGCATTCTTGTAAAGACCAGTCTTGCCTGGTCACCTCAGAAGAACAAACTCGGGAGACCACGAGAACAGAGAGCGCGTCCTGTGAGAAATGAGATGCTGCGTTCTTCCTGATGGTCATGTGACCACGCATTTTTAATGGAAAATTATTTAAACATTCCAGCATTCAACGATTTATTTTTCTCCCCTTTGGTAAAATATACTATACATTGTATAATATACTATGCAAACAGACTTTACAAAAATACGTTGCACAATATAAATAAAACAGATTTTAATACAATTTTCAGCTAATTAACACCCTTAATGCATTTAATCCTTTATTAAGATTTTTATATTAATCCTTATATTAATCCTTTATATTAATTAAACGTTCAGTTTAGGGAAACAAGTTTCTACACTAAGTTGAGATTAAAAAAAAGTTATATATCTGAACTTTAATAATAAACCTATATAAAATGCTGCGCTTTCCACCTCCAGTCGCAATGACTTCTGGAACTTCTAGAGTGAGTTCGGCGCTCAAGTGTCCATCACCTGACCTCACAAAAGCAGTACAAATCTGACTCTTGTATCGAGACACAACTGTTTTTAGGCATAAATACCATGATGCAACTAATGTTGATAGGCTAATGGCACCACAAGAACACAAACAATGTCAAGGCCTGTGCTTTGATGTTAAAGACGAAGGAGCAAAAAAAAAAAGTTAATTTCATGCTTGTAAGAGCCCTACCAAAAAATCTGACACAAATAAAATTAGTACCGTAATTTAATGAAAATTAGCCATTTAAATTAGTTATACATGGCTACTTATGCTAATCAGACAAAAACAGGATTGTTTTCATTATTTTCACAGTTCTGTTTGATGCCAAAAAGGATCTGTTTTTGCTTTAAATGATCCGCATTTGCACAAACAAACACAAGGCAACATAGTTTCTGTGACATTATGTACGTGTATGAGAACACATTGTAAAAAAGTAAAGACGTCGGCTGGATTTTGTGAAAGTGAGCTCAAGACTTTAGCTGTGGACTGTATCTGTGCCTGCGGCAAAAGCATTGACTGTCAGAGTAGCACAATCCCCCAGAAGCTCCCCTGGGGAAAGAAAATAATCTTTAAGTGGGGTGAAGAAAGTTACAAGCCGGCAGCTCTGAGACAATTACTTTATGTGAAAGAAACGCTTTAATCGTGTTCCTCGCGGAGCGTTAAATTGTAGCAGAAGCTCAAGTATACTGAGGGATTTCTTTTAAGCTAACATGATGAACTTGAAGTCTGTGGACGCAGATCAGGGTCATTGATGAACGTTCCAAAAGAACAACTACCTTTCCCACAATGCTTCAGAATGGTTTTAAGCTAATGAACTAAAGATCTGTTTGACAATGCCATGAAAATGTTTGACAATGAAAAATCAAAACATGACAGTGGTTAAAGATGCAGTGATCCAATCACTTTTGGCCATCATTTATCTGTCACTGAGTAGTTAACCAAGTTACACCTTCTAAAAAATAGGCAAGGTTTAAAAAAATACCACTCCTTTGTGTCCTGAATTATTAGCTGCCAAGCAAGGCTATAATAGTTTTGGATTTTTCATTAATTTTAGTTTTTATTTCATTTTGGCTTTTTGTATTTAACTTCAGTTAGTTTTAAAAACTTTTTAGAGGTAGATCTACTAGTATTTATTAGTTTCTATATTTTGAAATTGCTTAGTTTTAGTTTAGTTTTTATTAGTTACAGTATTAGTTTTATAAGGATATTTGTTAGGTGCAAGATTCAAAATCATCAGAATAAATATTGTATAATAAAAACTTAGCCATACATTTTTTGAAACCTGTATTCAGAAGACACATGACCAAAAACATCTACCACTACCATCTACCCATTCTCAAATTCAAATACAAGAGCCTACAACAGCAGCCTTAAGTACAATATGTGTGCAAGGCTGCTTTTGAGGTTAGCTACATAGTAGTGATGGGAAGTTCAGATATTTACCGTGGATGTTAGGACTCAACATATTAAAATTATGTAGTGAACAATAGTAATTTCATTCAGTTAAAACATCACCATGATCTGAAAAACGTCTTACCGTAAAGTTTTGCAACCCAACTGACGCATGATTCACTTATATAAATTCCATTACGATTTTCTGTTATGAAATAAGCATAAGTATTTTTCACCAGATCCTCTTATTTAACCCCTCGGTTTACCCGCGGTGCTGTTCAAGTTTAGTTCACTCACAGCAAGCTGTCATGAACTGTTTGTGTTTCATCGCTGAATCACGCATGCACAGTATTATCGTTTCACCGCTTCTCAATTAGATCTCAGAGTAACGTTACTGTTCTAATAACTAAATAAGAGTATTTATTGGATTATTTAGAGTCAGAGGTGGATATTAGGCTTGTTAAAAAGAAGTTTGTTGATAAGTGCTTACTGGAGACGCGAATCGTTTTAAATGATTCAGTTTGATTAGGTGAACTAGTTTGACTGTTTCACACAGTTCGGAATACACGTGACTTGTAGATTAATCCTAAATTTGTAACAATCACAGAGAGACCGCCTCTCGTGTGATTCATATCACATGTATGAAAGCATTTAGGTTTTACGGTAAAATATAATGATGACGGATAAAGTTGTGTTAGGTTATTTAAAATGTGGTGGGTTTCTTAGGTTATTAAAGGTGTTTTCTGTCACTACTTGTTGAGCCTGCTTTAATGCATTCCATGTAAATAATATTGATCTGCATATGTGTATTAATCCTTCGAATCGCTGCATTCCAATCTGTGTTCAAAAAACACCAAAATAAAAAAAATTATTCCGTTTTTAGTCTTTTGAGTTGGTTATGAAGCTACAAATTGTCAAATAACACAAAATTACTGTGATAACAGTTTATAGTTTAGATAAAACCATTGATGTTTATGTTAAAGATTAAGATCACCGTCATATGCGTTTAACTTAACGTTTAAAAATAAAAGTTGTAGGCAGCAATTGCATTATTTAACCAACAGGTGTTGAGAACCAGCCATCAAAAATATGCCACTGAATATTTCTTCAAAAATGAGACATCTAGCAATAAAAAATGAAGTTATATGAGTGAATAACTGAATCATTTATTAAAAACAAGACTACAAATAAATATAGGTTGCAAAAATTATGATGCTATATTTATACATTTAGCGTTATCAGCAAACATAGTAGTAACAGTGAATTTTTCACAGTACTGAATATTTTACAATTTATTTTTATTCAGCTGATTATTTCTTCATTTTATTTTAAACAAAATTACAGGTTCCAAGTTTGGTAAAACCAAAAGTTTCTTCAAAAGCAGTACTGTTTTTGTAGGAAATGGAAAGCAAATTACATTTGTCTCCTCCCCTTTAATAATTTAACTTAATAATAATAATTCTTCATTGCAAATAAAACAACTGAAAATGAAGAAAAAATCCAATTAGGAGTTGTTGTTTTTTTCTTTTCTGCAATACAAACTCTATAGAGTACAATTTCTGTAAAGTATTGTCTATTTACATTCAGGTTTTTCAGCACACAGCGTTGACAGCTAACATTAAATTGCCCATCCATGGCTTCTTGATACAGTAAATAGCTGTATAAATACAAGGAAAACAAAGACCAAAGCCTATTATTTATCCATCACAATGAGTAAAATATTTCTGATGTGCAGCAGAAGCTTATTGAGCTTCAAGAAATGTGGTTTTTATCTCAAAAGGAGATGTTATGAGACTGCTTGAACGCATGTCTAAATCAAACAGCACATTCATCACTACAAATTGTTTGGAATGGTTTGAAGACAAAATAACAAAAAAAGAATTCTGGGTTAAAAAAAAAAAAACCTTTTTCTTTAAGAGGCACACAAACACTCACAAATTGGCATCTTTAGGTATCTTTAGGGGTTTTATGACCTGTTTCCACTGAGTGGTATGGTATGGTACGGTTTGGTAAGCTTTTATAGCCGTTTCCGCTGTCAAAAGGTACCAAAAAGTGAACAGTACCATAACACTTTTGGGTACCCTTTCGAAAGGGTACCTAGCCCAACAACAAAACGGTACTTTGGATAAAAGCGTCTGCTAAATGACTAAATGTAAATGTAAATGTACTAAAAGGCAGAGCAGGATGCACAGCTGAATGCTATTGGTTTACAAAGATTCGTCACTAGCTTGTGCACAAGCCAGGAGAATGAAAACAAAGAAAGCACCATTTTTACACAGCCAAGACATTACACCGTAATATTATATATACATATAATAATAAGCCATGCTCGACTCAAGCATAAACAAACCTTATTGTCATCTTAATGAACAGCCACAAAGCCAGGAAAAAGAGTAGAATCTACTCTAAGCACCATTCTTGTTTACAAGGGCGTTTAAAAAGTGAGAAAGAGCTTGCGTGTGCATCTATATTTGAAATAACGAACTTCTTGAGCTGATGATAATAATGTGTGTGTCTTCTGACATCCGATCGTTTCAGAAACTGACAAACACGAGAGTGACGCACCAAAAAATACAAAGGAGCAAATCTGGGAAAATCAAGGAGGAACATAAAAGATGAACAAACTGCCATGTTTAACCATTATCATTATCTTTTGGACTATTTTGAACTCTGAATGACATAATTACTTTCAACAGGAGGTAACGCGCTGGTGAAGATTAAAGATACAGATGAGAGGTTTGCTCTGACTGTGGGCTATGTTGCGTGTTGATTTTAACCCAAATAAGGACTAAATGTATGTTGTGTGTAGTTTTACTGTAATCGGTAACATATCAGAGATTGTATGGGACTGTATGTGTTCATATATGTGGCATGTATTTATTTACTTTATATAATTGCAGACATTACGGTAGGCTATTTTGCACTTTATTATTCTGCAGTTATAATCAACTCATGTTGATAGAAATGTTCGTAATGAAAAGTTATACACAAGTATTTATGTGTCTAAGCCTGATAAAGGTGACTTGTACCAACCACTCAATGTAAATGGGCCACTAATGTGTCATCCAATGAATCCTGTGTTAAAGGTGCACTAGGTGATTGTCTTCAGAAACATTTTGTTGTGCTGGTTGAAAGTCTCTTCACAGTCTAATAGTAATGAATAAAGTAAATGATCTAAATGTATTTATATGTCTTTTTATATTTTGGGTAAAGCATTAAACTGTTTATCCAATTAAATAGAGTCGGACCGACATCTCTCATAATTCCGATAAGTAACTCAAACTGTCAGTCAACAAATGCAGATTTGGGCTTTTGCGCATCTCTGGTCACGCATATCTGCCATTAGCATGTGCACTGCATGCCTGTCGCGCATACATGCCTAGATGAGGGACACGTGCACGCGAGACTGTCAGTTGCAGCAAAATCAAATGCTGAATTGAAACTTTTTAAACTCCTGAATCAGTATTGGAGTTACTTTTGCATGCTGGAGGAAGGACGACACCACACCATGGCTCAAGTATTTCTGTTCGAAAGGTAATGTTCTATTTTAAAAAAAAATATTAGTCACACAGAGCTGATGTACAGTGTATTGTGTTATAAATGGGTTCAGACGTGTTGTTCAGCCACTGAAATCTCCTGGTGAAAGCTAGATAAGACTATTTTTAGTCTCACAAGGGAGCTTTTACAGCATCAATGATGTAGATTTATAACGTTATTCAGTTTAACAACAAAACATCAGTAAATAACACTATTCCGCCTAGCCTGCTTGCTGAGCTGAAGCTGCTTTTATAATCACATTGGGTCATTTCTAAACAATGACAGCCTGTGACGCGCCCCTGATATTGTTTACCGCTACTCTGAATATTCAGTCTACGATAGCATGTAAGTGTGGCTTAGTAATAAGTGAAATTCCTGCACGCCGCCCGGCCAACCACTACATACATTTCTAACTGGCGAATGAACTGGGTTGTCTGCTGTTGTGTCGCGGTGGGTGCTCTCGTGATTTCAAGAGGCGTGGCTTTGAAACACAGTCCCTCCCTGCCGTCCAAAGCTAATATGCTATCCGATTAGCATTTTGGCAGATCACCTACTGCACTTTTATTTAGGTCCGACAAGATGTTTGATCCAAAAACTATTGCTACACTAAAAGACATTTTGCTGGTGTCCTCTGTAAAACAAGGTAAAAATGTATAGTATTCCTTTCATAGTAAAATTAAACAGGAATCTTTCTGCTGTACAGGGGATAATGCATTAAAGGATGAATTTTTTTAATATTATTATTGTTGTAAAATAATAATTATTTTTAGAACAATTAATATATAATATAATTACAAATAATAATATAGCTGTTGTAGTTTAAAAATAATTATTTGTAATACAATTACTTTTTAAATATTTTTTACATTATTTTCTATGCATTCCCTGCTGAGAAATCCAGCTTAAACCAGCCTAGGCTGGTTGGCTGGTTTTAGCTGGTCGACCAGGCTGGTTTTAGAGGGGTTTTGGCCACTTCAAGACTGGTTTCCAGCCATTTTCAGCCTGGTCTTAGCTGGTCAGGCTGGGAGATGACCAGCTAAAACCAGCTTGACCAGCCTAGCCAAGCTGGGAGTCCAGCCAAAACCAGCTATGTCCAGCCTAAACCAGACTGGTCAAGCTGGTTTTAGCTGGATTTGGCTGGTCATTTTCCAGCCTGACCAGCAAAGACCAGGCTGGAAATGGCTGGAAACCAGCCTGGAAATGGCCAAAACCCCTCTAAAACCAGGCTGGTTTTTCAGCAGGGTTATAACATATAAACAATTGTTATAGTTGTAGTTATTCACTGGGTGACCACATGATTTTTTTTGGTGTTGTTATTTATATCCAAGCCCTGGGGCCAAATCATGTCAATGTAACTACTTCAGACAACAATTAGATATAAAGTGGGAATGCATGTTGAAATCAATATAACCGAGAGGACACTCAGAGAAGTAAATAAATATATTTTAGATAACATTGTAGGAGAAAAGGAACTTAAAAATAAAGCTTGGAAAAGAAGTAAAGGACAGTCAAACAAGTAGCATAAAATAACACACACATACTAAGATACAATCAGCACCAGATATGCAACACACACACACACACAGGTTGACTGGTTTTAGAAGACACTAATGAGCTCTACAGTGATTGGGGATGCATTTAGATCAGCTCAATTAGACGAGCATCAAAACTGCACCTCAAAACAGGTGTCAGAGCAAAAGCGAGATGATGGAAATTAGCAGTTGCATGTATTCTTCCCTATTCTTCACGCTTCCTCAGAAGAAAGTGGCCCGCGACCACACAGCGATCAAACGTGCGCCGCACACAGAGGTCGCAAAGCAACATCAAACAACCCTCGCACAATAGCAGAGAGGAAGGGACTAATGGTTTCAGCGTCTTTTATTTCAGCGTGTACGAACGCGCTCGCAAAGACACCCGTCTACGTGCGAAAGCTATATTGTACTCTTTGAGCACCATCTGTGTCGCAAGTTACCACATCTAATAATGAAAGCATCAGGAGGTGAAACTTTCCTTTTTGGAGAATTTGAGAGTTTAAAGCGTGTTTGTTTCCGCAGCTGTCTCATTTCGGCATGAAGCAGAGATGGATGCGTTTCCATAGTGATCTGCATCTCCGCTCGCTCCCCAGACAAATTCATATAATGAGATCACACAAAAACATGCACACACAAACACGACATCATCTTCACGGCTGTGCTGATAACCGAATGAGAAACACATGCTAGGACAGTAGTGTTCCATCAGCAGCTTGCACACCTACACACGCAACCTGGGCTGCATTGAGACATGTGCTAACAAGACCCAGTCAGATCAACTGCACATCTTGTCTTCGCATTAGCACTCAAACACAACATTATCTGCACTGCAACTTCAAGTAAAATCACTGCTGATGGTTTAAGAAAACCAGAAAAGGTTGTGGTGGTTAATTCTATTCAGAGAATTAAAAGTATCACTTTTTTTCTATAGACGCGTAGTATAAAAACTAAAATGTCTGAACTAAAACAAACCAAAAAAAAAAAAGCCAAAGATGGTGCCATTCAGTCAAACTCTATCAGATTTTGGTCCAAATTCATCTGTCACTGGGCGTAATCTGGACACGCACCTAAAAATAAATACCTATTGAATATTAAAGTTTGGGCTCTTATACGCTTTGACCTAGTTTCTTAGTTTTTCTGCCAGTCCTTAGTTTCCATGGCAATTTATTATTTAACACACCTGCATCTGATTTGTTCAGAATTTAAATTAAGTCATAATTTTCCTTGATGGAAAGTCCCTTCTTGTTCCAAATGTTGGAAAGTGGTAGCCATTTACTGTCATAGTATTGTCTTTCTTCCAATAGTTAGTTTCCAACATTCTTCAAAATATATAATTTTGTGTTTAACAGAAAAAAGATACTCATATAGCTTTAAAACCACCTGCTGGTGAGTAAATAATAAGTAAACCTTTCTTTTAGGGCTTTTAATTGATACTGAAATTAAAAAAAAAAAAAAAAGTCCATTCCCGCTAACATTTGAGCACTGTTGAAAATGACTGTGATCAGCTGTGAAGGTCATCAGTTCACCAAACTCAGCCCTGTTTACTGAGCTTATAGACAAACCAGCTGATCGACGTGACTTATGATCAGCTGATCACATGTCCCTATATCTGTGGCACTCCTGTAGGCATTTTTTGCATTTGCATGGAGTCGTCTGATGAGGGGCCAGGTGAAAAAGGGTTTTGAATTTGGAATGTAATACCTAGTTCAACCACTGGGTGTCAATCTGACAAACTAAAAATCTGTTTTTTTTTCAGTAACAAACATGTTTTATCAAACTGTTCAAGTGAAACGATTTGCTTGAATGGTTCAATGATTCTCTAAAAGAAAAAAAATCCAGTTTTTGAGCTTAAAAATAGATTATAAATCATACATTTATTAACATCTGAAACATTTCATTAAAAGGTAAATGTTTCTTTTTTTATTTTAGGATTATTTTAATTTATCTGAAGTCAACATCACAAACTGCGCTATAGTGTCTCATGAATAATTCTTAGACTGCAGAGCCTTGTCCTATGAGAAGGCGTGGTCTCGTGAATATTCATGACACAGTGTGACATTTCCTCAAGACAGACACTTCAAACACTCAGACACTTCAGTGAGCGAGTCGTGCTGAAACATGTTTTGTTTGTCTTGTTTGCATGGCTTCCACCGCACACACTGTCAGTCAAGACAGATGTTTATTTGAAAGCAAAATTTACTACATAAGAGTTTCTAGATTTATTGAGAGGTGGACCAGGGCTCATTTCTACACAAACATACAACATCCATCCATATAATGAGCAGTATAATTAACAAATTATACTAGGGCTACTCGATTTTGGGAACAGTTATAGTCACGATTATTTTGGTCATAATTGTAATCACGATTATTCAAAACGATTATCAGTTGAAGTCAAAATAATTAGCGCTCCTGAGAATTTTTTTTTTTTATAAATATTTACCAAATGATGTTTAACAGAGCAAGGAATTTTCACAGTATTTCCTATAATATTTATTCTTCTAGGCCTCTTTGTTTTTTTTTAGCTAGAATAAAAGCCGATTTAAATATTTTGAAACCCATTTTAAGGTCAATATTATTAGCCCCCTTAAGCAATATATTTTTGATTGGCTGCAAAAGAAACTACTGTTATACAATGACTTGCCTAATTACTCTAATTAAGCCTTTGAATTGCACTTTAATCTGAATGCTTGTATTTTGAAAAATATATAGTAAAATATGATGTACTGTCATCATAGCAAAGATAAAAGAAATCAGTTATTAGAAATGAGTAATCAAAACTATTATGATTAGAAATAAGTAAAAAAAAAAAAACTTCTTTTTATCAAACAGAAATTGGGCAGGAAAAGGGTTTCTAATATTCAGGAGGGCTAATAATTCTGACTTAATTCTGAGTGATTTTCCACCCTGCAAAGGAAAGAGAAATAAATATAATAGAATAAAAATATGAAACAAACTGTGCTTTAACCATCTTCACCCTAAAAAAAACACCTTAGCTACAAAAATTCTTCAGTCAAGACCAGTGAGGGATGTTCTCGTTTTGTTTGATTAATAATGAAAAAAAACAGGCGGCAGCAGGAATATTTCGCGCGCCCACTTTAATGGTTTCTCTTTCACGTGTCTTTTGATCCTCAACTCATTTGTTTATTACACAAATGAAGGTTAATATGAATAATCACTAAACATCGTGTTTTTGACACCTATTTGACCATTAAAGCGCTTACGTTAAGATGACTTTAGATGTCTGCGCTCCTCTGCTCGTCTCAGTGTATGAATGAGACCGAATGCTGACTGGCCGCATGCTTCTTTCGCGCTTTTAAGAGCATCAAATGTGTACAGCTGGAAAGGGGGCGGTATATGATGCAATAATCGTTTATTTGATTAATGCTTTTTCATAATCGTTTGAAGTCAAAATCGAAATTGAAATCAGATTTTTGATTAATTGCACAGCCCTAAATTACACATGTAAATCAATGAAATGAAAGGGTCTTGAAAGTCATTAAAATGCAAATGCTCATTTAAGTATAACTTTGCAAAGCATAAAATAAACAACTTCGCATTTATTTGTGATTTAAAGGGGCTACATGTATGAAATTCCATGTATAAATCATGCATTCCATGTACAAATCATGCATTTGGGAATGCAGACCTCTACATTGATGCATAAAACTGATGATTATATTATGTTTAGGACTTTATGCATGACCTGACCTATTCTGAGATCTTTCAAAAGGATGAAGTACACATTATATTTGTTACGATCACCTGCGATCCAGGCTCGCAGATTCTGTCAATTTATGAACTACATATCCTTTCATGCACCTCACACACATCTGTTCCAGAATGTAATGTTAGGACGCTTGACAACAGTGGTGATGATCCATGTGCAGTTTATTATGAGATTCATCAGGCAGGCAATGGTCAAACACAGACGCAAACAGGTACATACAGGTAATTCAAAAGGCGAAGTCAAGTAACAGGCGAACAGTAGTTATCGGTGGGAAATAATCAATGATAAAAAAAAAACAAGACAAGGATAAACACAGACAGAAAGACAAAATTATGCTTAGTGGTGTTATAGAATATAAGACTCAGCAATGTGTGTGCCAATTTAAGCAGTCTATATAATCCATGTAATCAGTCTTAGATCAGTTCCAGCTGTGTGTAATTAACTGTGATTCCAGAACAGGTGTGTGTGAGGTGCATGACAGGATGTGGTTCAAGAAGAAGTGACAGAATTGTAGTCCAGGTGAAGCTTCAAATGTATACCAGCAATCTGCAAGCCTGGATCGCTGGTGATCGTGACAATATTAGACAATAATTATTACTTTCCACAGAGGAGTGATAAGCCTGAAGTCACACTTTTTAAGTCACGGTCTACCATGCAATAACTAGATTTCTGGGCTTTTTCAAACAAATGTAATGTTTTATGAAACTGTATTTAAACTGTTTTTTAAAAGTACAGTAACTGATATCTATTGCTTCCTTCAGATACGCACTCATTGCACCTATGATTTTTTTGATTTACTGAATTATCTGTAGATAAAGAGAGCAATATGCAATGTGACAAGATATAACAAAAAGTTTTTTGTTTTTTTTTAAATGTTAGTACACCCAGAAATGAAATTGTGCTATAATTGCTCACCCTCATGTTGGTCCACTCCTCTAAGACCTTTGTTCATCTACAGAAAACCAATGAATATATTTTAGGTGGATTCTGGATTTGCCGACAGCTAGCTCTCTGCAACTCTCACTCGGTCGTCCACTGAAGCTACGAAGAGCTGCGCCCAGTCAGTACTGGGATGGGACACCACTTGGGAAAGCCAGGTTGCTGAAAGTGATGCCAGTGAGACCAGCAGGGAGTGCTCAACCTGACGTCTGTGTGGATCTAAACGCCACAGTAATGGGAACTCTATACTGCTCAGTGTGTGCCATCTTTCGGATGAGACATTAAACCAAGGTACTGACTCTCTGTAATCATTAAAAAATCCCAGGATGTCTTTCAAAAAAAGAATATTGGTTTAAACTCTGCATCCTGGCCAAATTTGCCAACTGGCCCCCTAACCATCCCCATATCATAATTGGCTTCACCTGGGTGTGGTTTGACGCAATACGGCTGCCATCGCATCATCCAGGTAGATGCTGCACACTGGTGGTGGATGAAGAGATTTCCCCCAAAAATGTGTAAAGTGCTTTGTGTCCAGAAAAATGTTTTAGAAATGTAAGGAATTTTTACTCTGAGAGCTCCCTCATCCTCTATAGAGAGCAACAGTCCTGAGAGGTTGAATGTCCAGAAAAGAAACACAAAAACATAGCTAAAACATTCTATGTGTCTTTAATGATTCAATTGTGCTCATATGAAGCTCCAAGGAGTTTTTTGGCAATTTTTTTTTATTAAATTACTTTATTCACCTACATCTTGTCTTTACATCAGATCAACTAATTAGTACAGGTTTTTTTGGTACACAAATGTGTTCTTAGAGCTTCGTATGATTACAGTTGAACCACTAAAGTCACATGGAATGCTTTGACAATATTTATTTTCTGGAACATCTTGGGATTGTTAATGTATATGCAGGATGAGAGAGCTCTGATTTAATCTAAAATATCTTATTTTAAGTCCTGAATTGTGTTCATTTTTGAGTGAAATAACTGTTAAAGTAGGCTCACTGAATTGACAACAGTTTTGCTATTATCAAGGGTTTCTGAATTCAACAGCCCTTTTCTATTACAAACACTATTACACATCACTTTCCCCATAATTTATTCGCAGCTTAATTGACACAAAGCCTTTAAAGCTAGACGATTGCAAAGCTACAGATTCCCCAATGCTTTTTAGGTAAATTTAAGCATTTTTTTCACATGGCAGACAAAATCTAATGGGACAACAAGACGGTTTATATTTAATAACAAAGTTTTAGTGTTCAATAATGAGGAACATTGTTAAGGCTGACCTTGATTTTTACTTGTACATTTATATTTCCAAGAAGCAGCCCTTTCACTGCATTTCTGAATAATTTACCAAAGGAAAGCTCACTTAGCTTCAATCACATGCTTCTAGGAAAAGTGGACCAAATGGGTCCACCAGAATTACAGCAGAGGCATTCACTGATATGCTTTAAAATCATCTCCAGGGGTTCCTCTACAAACCAAAAGCTTTTCTTAAAATGCATTTGTAAGAGATGGACAAACTGTTCATGCTTTTTTTTTTAAAGAAAGTGAATGTATAAGGGATGTCTGCAGATCCCGTGTCTAGTAGATACAATCCAGTTTGGATCAACAGATGGCCTATCAGAGCAAGTGAGTAAAGAAAATCTCTTACTGTGGTGTATCTGATGAACACAGAGGGCATTATGGGTATTAAGGGGGCAGAAGGGCAATAAGCACTTCTCTCTGCCTCTCTTGTGAAGAGAGAGAAAGAGGCAAGTAGCGCAGCAGAGAGTGAATTATGGATTGGCATTGCAACTCAGCCTGTTCCGTTCTAAAAATGTCTCTGGGTCAAACACGCACACACAAATGCATACACACACACACACACACACACACACAGATTTACACACCTGTTGCCTGGCAACAAGAATGCTCTCTTGATCAAATGATGGTAGGGAAGTGAGAGGGATGGCAGAGAGGGAAATGCAGATAGAGAGAGAGAGAGAGTCCGGTGTCACTGGCTCATCAGTGTGCTGTTCAGAGGGCTGTCAACTGAAGAAAATAATGGACTAAAGAAAATAGCAAGACCTTTCTCTTTAGCTAACAACAAAAAATGAAAGGCTACAGTGACAATGCATGAATGAAAAATATGTATTTGTACAAACAAACATACCTGGCATAGGAATATTTCACTGAAACATTTGCATGTTGTCTGAAAGGTGTCTTTCTGTGTGATCACTTAAAGTTTGTGTCAGAGAAATCTGCTGATCTGCACTAAATTAATTTCTCTGTCATGGTTTATTGTGATTGTAAAATACTTTCTGTTTATTCTTGCTTTCATTTATGTGTTTTTAATGCTCTAATGCAGTGATTCCCAAAATAGGGGTCAGGACCACTTGCGGGGTCGCAAGACAATAAGGGGGAGTTGCTTGGCGATTTTTAAAAATCGCATATATGTTGTTTAGGCATGGGCCGGTATAAGACTCTGACTAGGCATGGGCAGGTATAAGATTCTGACGGTATGATAACCTTGGATAAAAATATCACGGTTTCACAGTAGGGTTGGGCCGATAGACGATGCCATTGTCCATCGCTGATGGCCAATAAACAACAGGATGCTGAGCCAGCATTGACGATCCTCCGCCCCGTCGCAAACCCGCTTGCGAAAAATACACACTTAGGTTCGATTTACACTAATACGTCTTAGTGTTAAAAAGGCATTTTAGATGAAAATGATCCACATCCACACAGTGTTTTACCAAGCATTTCTGAACGGCCCTCTGTCCGCTGAAAGCGCACAACACGTGAACACACACACACAGCCACACACTGTCATGCGTTCATCTCCAGTGAGCAGTGCACGTCGTACAGTTTTTACTGTAGTTGTTAAAAGTGATATTTAATTAATCTTGTCTCTATCTAATGACTCTTCGGTCTTTTGTATCTATCAGGTAAAGTTAAGGTTTCCTAAAAACAAGCAAAATAATCTGCCAATGGGGTGAACAAATTAATCTTGTTTTTTCTTTTGACGTAAGATTATTTTGCTTACCCCATTGGCAGATTGTTTTGTTTGTTTTAAGGAAAAAGTCACTAAATTTTGGCATATTATTTCTCAAAACAAGACAATGTGTTTTGCTTGTCTAGAAAATGCTTCTTGATTTAGGAATTTTTAGATATTTAGACTAGAAACAAGACAAACATTCTAAGTAAGAAAAGCATTTTTTGCCGTGCTCTTAAAGGGAATGGGAAATGAGACGGATTGGTTTGCATGTTATTCTCAAAACACACCCATAACTCACTCAGAGAATAAGCACAACACAGTTAGACCATGCACCGGGCTGCAAAGCACACTTTTCCGCCCTTAAAATAGCAAAAGTGGATTCGGACACAGACTTAAAGCTTTTGCGCCCTGCAATTTAGACTTTGTGCCTAGATCCTTAAATAGAACCCTAGGTAACTATTGTAATTGTAATTTTAAATAAGTTTTTTTCTTATTCTTTTTTTTTGCCTTTATCTCAGTCATTTTAAATTTGGTCAAAAAGTTATGAACAAAATTTGACAACCTCTTTTAGACTGTAATTAGTTCTAAGTAACAAATTTTTCTAAGTACCTAATTTAAGCACATTTACTTTAAAACACATTTAGCACATGTAATTAAATTTAGTTTGAATAAGCGCATATGAAAGAAACATTTGCACCAATCATTTGAAATTCATTTAAAAAGTTTACATTTAATGGTCTAAATTAATTCATGGAAAAATTCATGGAACACATCCAAATTCATGGAAAAATGCTCCCTTTTATAAGACTGGGGTAAGTGAGGTAACTTTTTTCAGACTTATCATTGGTACTTCTCAAACTGATATAAATACCAAAGTGCATGCTCCAGCTGTACTTTAAGAGTAAAATGCTAAAACGTGTGACAAACTGCATCCGACATTGAATTTAGCACAGAATGAATCTGTCTTATATGCTATGGCTGGCAAACCTTGGCTGACAGACACTCTGTTCCCTCAGAGATATAAATCTGAAATCAAACAGACCTTGTCTGCCTAAATAGCCATCCACTCCAAAACACCATCCCAGTGACAAACAGGTCAACATGATTCTGACACATCCGTACACTCAATTCTCTCGCTAGACAACAGCGCACACTGTTAAAAGCAAAAACAGGAGACAGGTTTTGACCGGTTACAGCTGCTCCTCTCCAGCTTGACTCTCCATTATTGTCATTATCACAAACTGCATCAGCTTTTTTTCTTCGTTATGATTAAGATCAAATCCTGAGTGGATTGTTATTTACACGGTCCAAAATGGTTTGGCTCAGACCCCGATTGATATTCGGATACAAAAGGCATCCGAAAAGCTAAAGGGGTGCAAAGGAAAATGGGATTTCAAAGCTATACAAATATAGATTGGACCCTCAAAGCAATTTCTCAGTAAGATGATGTGAAGGATATCAAAGAGAACAAGCCCCGCTGACAGAAAGAAAGAGGTGAAAAAAGGTCTTTGATACCAAAGCCTGAAACTGAATTATGGCTTCATGAGGCCTGTTTTAGAACCTTAATGTTTTTCTATGACGAGAGTGGGGAAATTAATTACAGTGACACACCAGCTATGTTTCTGACGGAAGTGACGGATACAACCTTTAAAAAAATTGCATTAATACATTTCCAGATAAAGCACAGTTTCCATTTCATTTGTTTAAAACAACAACATCATAATTTTTAAGGAAAATAGTGCAAATTTAAAAAATGAAGTGGTAATAACCGAGTTATTTTTTTTCTAGATGATAAATTGCTATGCACCATAGAGCACAAAATATATGCATAAAAATGTTCTTATGATCCTGTGTTTGGTGGCAGTTGCCTGATATTTAGGGCCAGACAGAATATGAAAACATTTTTTGCTATTCCCATGAGGAAGTTTGTAAAACTAACTAACTAACTAAATAAATAAATCTGCTGATTAATGCAGAATGATTTTGAGAGAATTATAGTAATTATTTAGGAATTATAAGTAATTAGCTTAACTTAGCACATGAAATGAGGAAATTAACTTTTATTTGAAGTTTGTGTGAAAAACAATTACAATGTTAATTTGGTAATGTATATTTATAACGCATATTATTCTTTAAGTGAACAATTAATCCGTAGTTATGTTGATTGGTAAACAAAGTCTCTCAAATAATACATATTCTTAAAGTTAAAATATTACTTTACAAACTGTAGTGTACATAAATCATGTATACATTTGCTTATTTTTCTTTAATATTCTGAAATGAATATAAAAATGAAATGTGTATATATATATATATATATATATATATATATATATATATATATATATATATATATATATATATATTAAGAAATAAAATATAAAATAAAATTGTATATAAATATAACATAAATACATAGGTTTAGTATTTTTTTACTATTTACTATTTCATGAGTAAATAAATAGACTAGTGATGGGCTAAATAATCATATTTCTCAGGCCCAGATTCCGTGTGGGCCTATTGACCTTATTCTAAAACGCGGAAGTGCGCCTGTTTTCGCGATTGTCTTAGAACTTCCGATTCAGTCGCCTATGGGAGAAATGACTAGGAATAATAAACGGCAGAAAATGGCCAAACTACTTGCTCAACAAACAAATGTTTACATGACTACACAGACCAAGAAGCATAATATAATAAGAAAATATTAAATTGAAACATCAAGCAGCGTAACGAGCAGTTGTTAACGTCAAAAAATGAATGGAAGTGAATGTGACCGGAAGTCGCGAGACAAAAAGATTCAAATGGCAGCGCCCACTCGACAGCTGAGAATAAGGTGAATAGTCAGTTCTACACTGTAAAAAAAAAATAATAATAATAAAAAAAAATAAAAACATTTCTGTTAATTAACAGTTTCTGTGTTTTGTGTTTTTCATCTATTTACGCTTGTATAATAGGACCTTGATGTCTGCTCTGTCTACTTTAAATGTTGAAACTCTACAGTTTAACAAAATGACTTTTATTGACATTTAGTAGTTTGAAATTATATAATATGTAAGAAATGATAAATAAATAAATAAATAACAGAAAATGTACTGGTAGCTTATTGCAGCATAAAATACAACACCAACCCAGACAATATATCACTTTAAACGGATAAAAATGTTCATAAAAGTCACTTTTTCCAACTTTTTACGGTTAAATGTTGCCATAAGAAAGGTCAAGTTCTCATAATGCAATTAAAAAGCATAAATAATAAAAATAAATAAAAACATAAATCACAAAATACAGAAAACTGTTTATTTATGAATATTTTACAGTGTATGATGTAATTTAACCAACTCCAGACTTCAATAATAATAATAACAACAACAATAATAATTAATAATAATAATTAATAATAATAATAATAATGAAAAAATATTTGCTGAAAAAAAAAATCATAGGAACCTCCTGAAGGTTAGTTGCTATTGACAACTGGTAAATACAGTTTACTGGTGGAAACACAAAAAATATTTGACCAGTTAGAAACAAGCACTCCAGGGAGCTGTATAATAAAATCTTTCAAGTTTAATTATCAGTCCACATGGTGGTGGCATATGGTAATTAGCATCCGCTTGTTTTAATAAGGCGAGGCATGGATCATGCTGGTATTTATTTTTGTGATTTGTGAGCCCTGAAAGGGAACACAAGAGACTCAAACTTTACGAAGAGCAAACAACAGAGGCATAATTATAAACACGCGAATGCACATGGATAAACACACAGTCCTGCAGCTCCTTCCCCGGTGTGGTGAGCTCATGTTCAGTGACTACAAATTCAGATCAACTGGACCTGACAGCCCACCAACCACAGCCATGTTCATCTTTTACACGCAAAGAGACTAGTCAGTCATATAGAGGACATTTAAATACGTCTTAAGGGGACAAAAGCAAAAAAAGGACAGTATACCTAAAATGTAATTCCTATAGATATTTACTCATCTATATAATGTCATGTCAAGATACCTTTTGACTTTGTTTCAAAGACCACAAAATATTGAAAAAATAAGAAAGTAAATAAAGACAAATTGCCTTTGGAACATTTCAATCAATCATTAATTGTAAATAGCAATGCCTGAGATGAGATGGCTCATCCACTTCTAAGGTTGCTAATTTAAAATATATTTTTTAAATAAATAAATTTAGACAGAAATAGATTTTTATTATATTTTTGAATAATAAATTGGTATAAAAGAAATATAATTTTCTAAATTATATCATCATTGATAATAAAATTATAATTATCAATTGTATAAAATAGGAAACAGCCTATTATTAATATTATTATTATTTATATTATTATTATTTATATTATTTATATTGTAATTATTAATCTTATGAATATTATTATCATTATTATTATTACTATTATTATTATTACTATTATTATTATTATTAATAATAATATTATTATTATTGATATTGTTATTCATATTATTATTATTACTATTATTATCATTGTTATTATTGATATTTTTATTACTATTATTATTATTATTATTATTATTATTATTATTTATTATTATTATTATTATTATATTTTTATTATTACTATTATTAATAATGATATTATTATTAATATTATTGTTGTTATTATTATTATTATTATTATTATTATTATTATTAATATTGATATTATTAGTATTATTACTACTATTGTAATAATTATTTTTATTATTATCAGTAGTATTACTATTATTATTATTATTATTATTGATATTATAATTATAATTATTATTATTAATTATTGTTATAAGTATTGTTTAAAGAAAGGCCAGACTGGGAGTAAAATGTCTATATTACTAGTTTTTTGTGCAAACATTGACTGAAAATTATGTTATTAAAAAAACTATATACTGTATTTTTTATATAAGATGTAACTCCCACTCTCAATATTATTTTATGGCAAATGCCTAAACCTCAGCTCACATGCTAATTTAAAACACCCTGCTGAACTAGAATAGTGAGCAGATGGATCATTTATAATTTGCAGGACGTGACTGAAGTGTTTGTTAAAGAAGCACAGGCTTATGAGCTTTCATCTGTTCATGAATCCAAATATATTGGCCTGCTGTTAGTTTTAAAGCGGGTCTGCAGAAGTGATCAGACCCGACCAGAATGCGGCTCAGCCGGTGGGAATGCGGCTAAGCAGAAGTGAATCCCTGTGAATAAACACTGGATCAACCGTCACCTGAACACAGACTAGAGAGGAGAACGAGACCTTTCTCTTCAGTGTAATTCTCTGTGTCACAGTAATGCATGACTGATGCCTTGATTTAGAGCTGGTATATCCGGAGCACTCCAGAGAGACATTCATTACAACCGCAGTGATTGTAGCAAAGATAACAGCATCCCAGATTATACGGCTAATCGCGCTCTGACGGCAGGCAGCAGAAGACGAGACAGGGACCAAACTTTGCTTTCCCCCAATTACAGTCTGATGTCTTTCTACTGAATCTGCTCACTGATGATTGACAATCAAACAATGACAGTTTTGTCAGAGAATCTACAACAGAACAATTTATTCACTAAAATGACAAGACAGTGATGAGGGTAAGATATACCATCGTCTTTCTATAAGAAAAAACATCAAAACATCCAGAAAATCTATTTGCTAATTCAATGACATGATACTATTTTTTGCATTTTTAATTTGTTGATTTATTATAAAATACATGAAAAACCAAAGTCATGAAAAATACATGAAAAACCAAAGTCATGAAAAATACATGAAAAACCAAAGTCTCATGACAATTTGTAACATTTTCATTTAGTGTATGATTTATAATAATTTTAAATTCATACAAATTATCCACTTTTCTGACAATATGTGAAAACATGTTACGCTTCCTTGTAAGACCTTGCTGGAAAAACACTAAGAATGACTTGTTTAACCTTTTATATGTGCTGGAAAAACACTAAGAATGACTTGTTTAACCTTTTATATGATAAGAATGTCTACAGTATCTCATCTAGACTATGACTATGACTATAAATTCATATACTACCTGACAAAAGTCTTGTTGTCGATTCCAGTTGTAAGATAAAAAATGATAACTTGACTTCGAGCTGATCATTTAGAAAAGTGTCGGAAGGTAGATTTTACCTATTAATCATCTGGTAAACTGCATCCCAATCATCACAAAGACTGCAGAAGACCAACTGGAACTTGCATGGACCCAAAATTCTCACAGAAATCAGTCAAGTTTGGTAAAAATAAAATCATGGTTTAGGGTTACGTTCAGTATGGGGGTGTTCAAAAGATCTGCTTAGTAGATGGCACCATCAACAGCCTGAGGTGTTAAAACATGTGTGCTGCCCATTACATTACAAACCACATGAGAGGGCAAATTCTTCAGCAGGATAGCGCTTCTTCTCATACTTCAGCCTCCACATTAAAGTTCCTGAAAGCAAAGAAGGTCAAGGTGCTTCAGGATTGGCCAGCCCAGTCACCAGATATGAACATTATGGAGCATGTCTAGAGTAAGATTAAGGAGGAGGCATTGAAGATGAATCCAAAGAATCTTGATGAACTTTGGGAGTCCTGCAGGAACGCTTTCTTTGCCCTTTCAGATGACTTTATTAATGAGTTATTTGAATCATTGCAGAGATGTATGGAAGCAGTCGTCCAAGCTCATGAGAGTCATACACAATATTAATTCTCTTTCCACTGCACCATGACTTTATATTCGTTACTGTACATTATTTCTTTTAAGTGACAAGACTTTTGTCTCAGCAAAGTCAGACCTTACTGTCCTTAAAAATCAAGGCATGATCAAATTTTATTTTGGTAAAATAAACGTAATCAACTAGAAGTCAAGTTATTATTTCTTGTTCCTAAAACCTGGATAGGCGACAAGACTTTTGTCAGGTGGTGAATATTTATCAGTTAAAAAATAATATTACCTCCCTATCATGGTTTTCTTTTCTTTTTTTAAATAGATATGCAAAATATGAATGTATTCAAGTTACGTTCATTGTGCAAAAAAAAACAAAACAACTTTTTATTGATCATTAAACTTTTTTTGGAAAGAAATACCTTTTTTCCATAAACACTCTTGCGTGTCATTGACCTCAGAAGCAGGACTGCATAAAATATGAAGACTTGTTTTCTGAGAATATGTGCTTAATTAAGTTCATTTTTCTTACCCCATTGTCAAAGCAGACATAAACAATAACAACATTTAGTGAAGTTCAAGCCTAATTTGACAACAGGCTGAGAAATAAAATAATAAAGGGCATAATTAAGGGCATTTTCTCTGGAAATAACCCATAATGTTAAGCTTTAAGTATTTTTGACTTTTCTGTTGACTGATAAAAACTGCTCATTTATTTGTTATTTTTTTGCAGTGTAATAAGGACAAAAAGTATGGTATGAGTTGCTTTGGATAGAAATGTCTTCGAAATGACTAAATGCAAATGATTAGTCAGTAGGGCTGCACAACATATAATTTTAGCATTATTATCGCAATATGCACATCTCCAATAGTTACATAGGCAAGGCAAGGCAAGTTTATTTATATAGCACATTTCATACACAGTGGCAATTCAAAGTGCTTTACATAAACAGGAATAAAAAAGATAAGTTTAGGACATAAAATGCAGACAATAAAAATGATTAAAAACAGATAAAAACAATTTAAAATGTGTTAAAATAGGTTGTAAAAGAATGAAAAAGAAAACAAAAAACATAATAGCGCAATCTGTCGGACGCAGCACAGTGCTCATTCAGTAAAGGCACAGTTAAACAGATGTGTTTTCAGTCTTGATTTGAACATGCCTAATGTTGGTGCACATCTGATCATTTCTGGAAGCTGATTCCAGCAGCGAGGGGCATAGTGGCTGAAGGCGGATTCACCCTGCTTAGACTGAACTCTTGGAATTTCTAGTTTATATGATCCTAAAGATCTGAGTGATCTGTTAGGTTTGTATTCAGTGAGCATATCTGTAATGTATTGAGGTCCTAGGCCATTTAGTGATTTATAGACCAGTAATAATACTTTAAAATCTATTCTGAATGTAACTGGGAGCCAGTGTAGAGACCTGAGGACAGGTGTGATGTGCTCTGATTTCCTGGTTCTGGTCAGAATCCTGGCCGCAGCATTCTGGATGAGATGCAACTGTCTAACTGTCTTTTTGGGAAGACCAGTGAAGAGGCCGTTACAGTAATCCACCCTGCTGCTGATAAAAGCATGAACAAGTTTCTCTAAGTTTTCACTGAAAAACAAAGCATCTGATTCTTGCAATATTTTTGAGATGATAGTATGCTGATTTACTAACTGCTTTGACATGACTGTTGAAACTCAGATCTGACTCCAGAGTCACACCAAGATTCTTGACCTTATGTTTTGTTGTTTGACCCTTAAAGCCAAGTTACGCATTTACCTTGAGAACCTCATCTCTTTTCCCAAATGCTATGACTTCAGTTTTCTCTTTGTTTAACTGAAGAAAATTTTGGTACATCCAATTGTTAATTTCATCAATGCACTGGCAGAAGGTGTCAATGGGGCTGTAATCATTAGGCAGTAAGGCTAGGTAAATCTGAGTGTCATCAGCATAGCTGTGGTAGGAGATTTGGTTCTTTCTCATTATTTGGCTCAGGGGGAGCATGTAAAGGTTGAACAGGAGAGGTGCCAGAATCGAGCATGTGGGACTCCACATGTCATGGGTGTCCACCTTGACCTATGGTCACCTACTGACATAGTAACCTCTCCCTTCAAGGTAAGATCTGAACCATTTGAGGACTGTCCCAGACAGCCCAACCCAGTTTTCCAGCCTATCCAGAAGTATGCTGTGATCAACAGTGTAAAATGCGGCACTGAGATAGCAAGTTACGCAATGTTCAGTCTGAATTATAGTTGACCAGCAGCTACAGAACACATGTGATATGTAGAGTCACAACTAACTTTAACCATAATAGAGTGAAGGTTTATAATTGGCATGTGTTTTAAGGCCCGTGAGTTTAGAACATTTGGGCACAAAAGAATTATGATGTTTGGAGGTGTAAAATGCAGATTACTTATGCAAATACTTATGCAGATTTACTACAATGCAGAATTAATACAATTTGTGAAATTTTGTGAGTTTTTTGGCTTGTTTCTTGTCCGAATATGTACATTTCGAAGCAAAAACAAGACTATTCTACTTACCACATTGCCAAAAATTTTTTTGTTTTAAGGAAAAACTATTAATTTTGATCATTTTTGAGTATTTTTACGTGATCTAAGAATTTTTTTATATTTGGACTAGAAACAAGATAAAGCAAAGAAAGAAGAATTTTTTTTTGCTTTATGGTAATTTCAAGAGTTCACACTTAGATATTGCTTGACAACTGTAAGCAGGTTTGGCATGCTGTCCCGGGAGAGAACCCTGAGCTCGGAGATAGTTGAGCCCAGGGCTCCCGCCAGGTCCATAGAGCATGTGACGGGAGTACGAGATCAGGTGGTTCTCGAGAACTCCTCTTTTTGTAAAGGAGAAAAGGAGGAGAAAGGGGTGGATGGGGGGTTTCTTCGGAAAACGAAGATAAGGGAGTAATATCTAGCTAGGCTACTTATAGTGAGTTAGGATAGATCTGATTGGCTAACTAATGAGTGTAGATAGGTGGCCAGCTGCAGTCAATTATATCACGTGCTCCTCTCGAAATTAGTTTAAAAACTTCACTTAAATTTTGTACCCGAATACTCTTAGACTTCCCAGAAAACTGTCAAATAGAGCTATATAACCATCTTGTGAAACCGTATTCATATTCATCACGATATTTATTGCAGAAAAATAAAATATCGCAATATAAAGTTTTCATTGCAATAATATTTTACAATATTTAAAATTTGGTAAAGAGTGGTTACAAGTACTATAACAAACCATTTTATGAAAGAAAACAACACTTCTAAAACACCAGTAAGTTGTTCAACTTCAGAGGTTCACATTTAACTTGATGTGTTTTGTGCCATTTTGTATTGTTTGTGAGATAACACTTCATAACTTTTTGATTTAGTGGCTAATTTGTATGATCTCATTTGTACATTTTATTAAAATTTGCTCATCTCCCATTGATGACTGGGTTTAGGGGTGGGGTATGGTGCCATGCCTCCTTTTAAAAATCTTATATTTTCATTCGTGTTAACCTCTAAACTGAAAAAAAAAACATAGTGCAAATTTCATATCAAATTCTGACTGAAAGCACTTTCATGAATGAAGAGGAATTGCTGCTCATACCTTTCTCCAGTGTGGTGATGCCCATGGAAGGCTGACCCAGTCCTGTCTTCCTCTCCCACTTGCCCTCATCAGGGTGGTAGACTTCCACTGAGGCCAGCGGGCTCTGCTGCGCATCCATACCCCCCATAACCATCAACTGGTCCCCGACAGCTACAGCAGATGCCCCAGCACGAGCTGTGGGCAGCGGAGGTAGCTCGCACCAACGCTGGCTCTCTAGATCCAGCACCTCGGCGGAGTCCAAAGGGAGGCCGTTCTCACTGCAGCCGCCCAGCACATAGAGGCGTCCAGCCCAGAGGACGGGCGTACAGTACACCCGCTGCGTGACCATGGAGGGAAACACCTCCCAGTACAGAGACTTTACCGGGCTCAAAGCCATCTCAGGGATGGGCATGGCTCCTGGACGGCTCGCCGGCAACAGAGCATGACACGGGCACGTAGAGGGAGGGCTGAGAAACACCAAAAATCAAGGCAAATCCATCAACAAACCACCAGGCTAGAGAGCAGGAGAGACTGTCAGTCTTCCAGAGAGCTCAGTTCAAGCTCTCATTCGCAGCAGGGGGAGGAGAGCGTTTCCTTCACTGCTCTCTGAGAAGAACTAGCCCTCGCTCCCTCTTGATGATTTATTCATTTTTGTTGCTGCCCTTAAAAGGTGCATCAGGCCCTTTTAAGTCTTTTAGTCGTTTCCTGCAAGTCGTGTTGTTGTAAATTTTCCACAAAAAAAAAGTGTAACTCCGACTCTAATTTATCCACGTGGAATGGCTTTTTGTAGTCCTGCCAAATGTGCTGTTGTGACCCTCATGTCTGGTGCTGTGGAGGAAGAGGAAAAGAGAAACAGTAACAGAGCAAGCACAGGACAGAAGACAAAACAATCAAAAGGAATTCAAATACTTGGTATACAGTGCTCAGCGTATGTAAGTACACCCCTCACAAATATTTTTAATAGGAGCTATACAATATCATATTTGTGTATACACATTAGATTAGTCAGTACTAAAGCCAAATCTGGAGCTTATCTAACAAAATAACTTAAGATAACGGTCCAATAACTAGTACCCCCAAATTTATATGTTATAGAAAATTATTAAATACAATTTTTAAAACAGGAAAAATAAAGAGAACCAAAAAAATGTAACCATTTTGTTGAAATTTTGTTGTCAATGTTTTATGTGATATTTAGCTTGAGTTTAATTGTATTATCATTCAATTTCTAAATATGTTCGGTGACTAAAATATTATTTTAATAAAAATATCTGTTTTATAAATCTGTTTTGTTTAAATGCATCAAAATACATTGCCTATATTTACTGAGAAATAGAAAAAAAAATTCAAAATGGGATGAACTCTATTCTGAGGACTGTATGTAACTCGGCAAAAAAAATACACTATACATTGAAATTTTATAATACACAAACTCAAAAATAGACAAACATGCAATTTATGCATACAATCTAAATAATATATTTAAATAATGTTAAAATTCATGTTAATTTGTTGGAGGCATAAAAAATGTTAGGGTGCCTCTTACAAAAGAACTTCATTAAAATAATACATTTCTGAAGGCAAACGATTTATCTATCGCATTATCTATATTCTATCACAGGTTTTCTTTTATTTTTAATTTGAAAAAACTTGGGTCTGTCAAATCAGAGTTATGCTTTCAGGGCTCCGTTTTTTCCTAATATTAAGATGCGTTATGCTGATCTGTTCATAGCTGGACAAGACTAAATATTGGTGCAAACAGGGTCTAAAACACTTTAAATATGTCCACTTCTGAAAACTTCAAAGGGGAGTCAAAACATAGATTGCTTTAGCAAAACTTAAACAGAAAGTCGAACAGTGTTTTAACAGCCACAAAACACTACCTACTTTCCTACTCGTTACAGTCATCAGTGATCAAGCTACTACGGATCGCTGGAGAACTACAACTCCAAATGGACTACAAATCACACCATGCACCATGCACACACCAGTTCCTAATTTTGTCTGATTGCAAACACTTACAACTGAAGCTGCTCAAGGACTCATTACACTATTTATCCACCACATTTGCTCACACACATTGCTGAGCATTGTTTTTTTATTTTGGTAGTTAAAGCTAACCTGTAACTTTACCTTGCATTTTCATTTCCTTGTCTAGCCGTGTTCTTTGATTCTTGTTTTTTTATGTAGTGGTGGGCAATGTGAGGTTTCATGAAATAGTCGAAGCAAACGTGTCGAAGCTTCAAAACGTATAAAACAGTAACATTACTAAAATACATAAAATCATTATTTCAGAGTATTTGTCGGGATTCAAACCCAAAAGCTATTTGCAGCACACGCCAGCTATGTGCACACGCACAGTTTACTAAGCTATATAAGACAGAGTTTTATTCTGACCCTGTCAGTCAAATGCAGATTCGCCAGGTCTCGGAATGCTTCTGAAATGACCAATGCTTTGAATCGCATTAGTCACGTGACCAGGTGTTTCAAAACACTTGTCACGTGACCTGTGTGTTTCGAATCACCCTAGTCATGTGACCTAAAAGTTTCAGATCATGCTTCCGTGCAGTGCCAAAAACGCGATCTCGACACTGTGTCGAAACGTCAGTTTCAAGTCAGCCATCCCTAGTTTTATGTTATCTACTTCTAGCCATGTTCCTAGTTTTGACTACTTATCTGTTTATCGACGATGACTTCTGGATTATCTATCTGAACCCGATTGCTCCTGTTGTTGACCCTTGCCTGATTTATGATCCTGGTAAATAAATCTGCATCTGGATTCGCACCTCTGCTAAAGCCTTAATTAGTTACAGAACTAATCCAAATGTATGATTTTTATGGGAGGTGTTTTGAGAAACTGCTGCAAATCAAGATAATTATACTGTGCTCAACTGCACTAAATTTACATCAGAAACCTATGATACAAAAATCTAAGATAGATATGATACAAGCTAAATCAACAACCAGTGGTCACAGAAAACTCATTTAAATACACGTTAATATCTGGTGAAAAAAAAAAAAAAGTAGTGTCTCAGCTGACCAATTAAAATGACCACTCTAAAAAAGCATTTTAATACCAGCTGGAAACAGAACCTGAATTCCAGAAACATGTTCAAAACGAACAAACTGCACCACATAGACACCACATAAAAATAAAACTTCCAGCTTGCTGAAGGCTGACATGTGGACATAGGCGAGCTGCTAGTGAAGCTAATGTAATCCACTCTTACACTTATTCCAAAAACATATAATTCAATGGCCAAAGCGGTGACATTTACCATTCACTATTTACTGCCAGTAGCTCAAGGGTAGATGTGTGTTTGTGTGTGTGTGTGAATATGCTGGGCCACAGAGCAGTAGTCGGGGCCCTCTCCAAAGGTCAGCACGTCTGCGGGGACCGACAGCCCTGTATAGTCACTGAACCAGGCTAATTTGGACCTGTGCATCATTAGTTAAAGGCTTCATTAATGGTGCCATGAGGGAGTGAGAAAGAAAGAGAAGCACTGAAAGGTTACAGAGTCAGACAGAATACACACAAAAAACTTACTAGGCTTCTTTTCTCTTTTAGGTTTCTTTTGTGTAATCGCATAGGTATAGAGGACAAAAAGCAGATCAGGAGTCTCCAGTGATGTGTATCTCTCTCTAAAAGGCAGTGTATCTCCAGATGTAGAGATGTTTCCTGTGTGGTCTAAATCGGCTTGGCTGTGTAATTAAGATGCTGTGGATGTTGAGTCCGAGCCACATGCTACGACACACAGAGCAGGAGGGGTAACGGCTCCAGACTGACTAAGAATTATGCAGAAAAACATCAGTTTCATCTGGAGCCAAAGTGCTGCCGCTGGGAGCTCTGACTGAGTACAATCAGTCCACATTTGATGTCGCCATTGGATTCTTCTTTGGGTTTAGAAGCAAAAAAGCTGTAATACTAATCCTGCTGGTCAGCCTTTTGTACACTTCCTTTGGCTTTTCTTCAAATGTTCATCTCAGATGGGAAAACCACAGATGATGTAGCTCTAGTTCTCCTTAACTGGAGATTTTCGCCTACACAGAAGGAAGAGTCTCTTGGGGTCAGTGGGAAATGATGTTGTCACTGGGGTATGATGTCCAGTAGATCTATGGGATAAACATTGGGTCCTGTTTGAATTGCCTAGAAAACACAGAGGAAGTAACAATAAACAAACCATTTAAGTACTGGAAGAGTGATGGAGGGAGCAAGAGGGAGAGGGAGAGAGAGAGAAACAGGCAAAGTGCCAAGAAGAGAAACAGATGTTTATGTTGTGTTTTTGGAAAGACTCCTATCTATAATTAGACTCTTACATAAAGAGTCACATTCAGGCTAAAATTGCAGATGACAACAAAACTAGAGGTCTCTGTGTTAACACAATTCATTCATTCATTTTCCTTCACCTTAGTCTCATTATTTATCAGGGGTCACCACAGCGAAATGAACTGGCAACTTATCCAGCATGTTTTATGCAGCGGATGCCCTTTCAGCTGCAACCTAGCACTTGGAAACACCCATACACTCTCACATTCACACGCATACACTACAGCCAAATTATTCGTTTTCTTTTCTGCATAGTCCCTTTAATAATCATGGGCCGCCACAGCGGTATGAACCGCCAACTTATCCAACATGTTTTTTACTCAGCGGATGCCCTTCCAGCCGCAACCCAACACTGGGAAACACCCATGCACTCTCATACACTACGACCAATTCACCTATACCGCATGTCTTTGAACTGTGGGGGAAACCAGAGCACTTGGATCAAACCCACTCCAACATGGTGAGAACATGCAAACTCCACACAGACACGCCAACTGACCCAGCCAAGGCTCGAATCAGTGACCTTCTTGTTGTGAGGTGACAGCGATAACCATTGAGACACTGTGCCGCCATGTTAACACAATAAATTTTATAATAAAAATGCCATCTTTTGCAAACTATCTTTTTTTTCCTCTCTAGTGAGTGAATTCACTTGTACTATTATGTTTATAGAAAAAATGCTTTTGGACCCAGTGGTAATAGTGTCCTAACCTGCGAAATTGATTTTCTATGAAGTGTCTGCTCGCAGGGAGAAATTTCAACATTCACCACTCCACACTAACATCTAGAGCTGTATTCAGACCTGGAGCCCTAAAGAGGCACGGTTTGACATAAACCAGTGTATTTTAAGGACGCTGCATTCTAGCGGAGAGGGTAAAAAAAGGTGTTTTCTGCTTATTTTTTCCTTTAACAACGTTATATGACATCCACGAGAGGCCCTGAGACAGGAACAGTCGTCATGTTGGCACATTTCAGACAGATAGATGTCCTTTAATGCTCACTGCACACAGAAAGACCGAATGCACAGACAGATGCTGAAGTTTATACAAGACTTAAAAGGGTTATTTTGAAGCAAACTCTTAGGAGCCAACCATATTTAGTGAATTTGAAAAAAATTCGAAACCAGAGAAACACAGGCAAATATAAGATTTTTGTCAAATATAATGTAAAATGAAAAAAAAAATCTAAACATCTTTAATGGATTGTTCACACAGAAAAATGTATCCTGTCATCAGAACATATTTCCTTCTACTGTTATATAAAATGAAAATGTTGCAACCAGACAGTTTTTTTTTTCAGATTTTTTGTGACTTCTACTACAAATTTATCAAGGGAATTAAGAATAAACTTACCTCTTGACTCTTAATTAACTATCACTATAATAATTATAAAATAATTAACATTGATTTAACTGATGACAATTGTGTCCAAATGACAAAAACTTATGACAGTGATAAATCTTGTGCATCATATCTCTTTTACACTGCCAGTCTGACGTTTATCTATGGTTACCTCAATAAGCAGTTTTGTATGAACTATAAAAGGCAAAAATGACTTTTTTTATAATGAAACCTGTGAGCTATGAAGGTCGAGACCCTCAGAGCAAGATGGCATAAACTGTACCCTCAATATGAGAAATAGCATATTCACAAAGCAGCAGACCATGTGGAGAACTGCTGTCCACACAGACACTGAGACAGATATACAGTACAGATAGACAAAGTACAGATAAGCATATATATAGGACAGACAGACAGAAATACAGGACAAACAGGCACATATACAGGGCAGACAGAAGATATTCAGGACAGACAGTCAAGAGAGACAGAGAGACAAACAGACAGACAGAAAGACAGACAGACAGAAGATTTATAGGACAGACAGAAAGAAAGAAGATATACAGGAGAGACAGTCAGGACAGACAGTCCGGAGAGACAAACAGGAGAGTCAGACAGACAGACAATATACAGGACAGTCAGGACAGACAGACGATAAACAGGACAGACAGACAGACAGACAGACAGACAGACAGACAGACAGACAGACAGACAGACAGATAGATAGATAGATAGATAGATAGATAGATAGATAGATAGATAGATAGATAGATAGATAGATAGATAGATATACAGGACAGACAGAAAGAAGATATATAGGACAGACAGTCTGGACAGACAGACAGAAGATATACAGGACAGACATACAGAAGACAGACAGACAGACAGACAGACAGACAGACAGACAGACAGACAGACAGACAGACAGACGGATGGATGGATATACAGGACAGACTGTCAGGACAGACAGATAGCTAAAAAAGGACAGACAGACATTCAGATAGGACAGATATACAGGACAAGCAGACAGACAGACAGACAGACAGACAGAAGATATACAGGACAGACAGTCAGGACAGACAGACTGACAGACTGACAGACAGAAAGACAGACAGACAAAATATATACAGCACAGACAGACAGAAGACAGACAGACAGACAGACAGACAGACAGACAGACAGAAGATATACAGGACAGACAGTCAGGACAGACAGACAGACAGACTGACAGACAGAAAGACAGACAGACAAAAGATATACAGGACACACAGACAGAAGACAGACAGAAGACAGACAGACAGACAGACAGACAGACAGACATACAGACAGACAGACATACATACAGACAGACAGACAGACAGAAGATATACAGGACAGACAGTCAGGACAGACAGACAGACAGACTGACAGACAGAAAGACAGACAGACAAAATATATACTGGACAGACAGACAGACAGACAGACAGACAGACATACAGACAGACAGACAGAAAGACAGACAAACAGAAGATATACAGGACAGACAGTCAGGACAGACAGACAGACTGACAGACAGAAAGACAGACAGACAGACAGACAAAAGATATACAGGACAAACAGACAGAAGACAGACAGACAGACAGACAGACAGACAGATGACAGACAGACAGACATACAGACAGACAGACAGAAAGACAGACAAACAGAAGATATACAGGACAGACAGTCAGGACAGACAGACAGACTGACAGACAGAAAGACAGACAGACAGACAGACAAAAGATATAAAGGACAAACAGACAGAAGACAGACAGACAGACAGACAGACAAAAGATATACAGGACTGACAGACAGAAGATATATAGGACAGACAAATATAGAAGATAGACAAAAAACATACAGGACAGACAGACCAGACAGACAGACAGACAGATATACAGGACTGACAGACAGATTAAACGACAGACAGATCAAAGGACATACAGATAGATAGACAGACAGACATATAGGCCGGACAGATAGACAGATACAAAAGACAGAAAGACAGATATATAGACAGGCATGTATACAGAACAGACAAATAGATAAACAGGTATACAGGACAGGACAGACACACAGACAGACACACAGACAGACAGGAGGCAGACACATAGACAGATGGTATGGAAATCCTAATCAAAATGTTATGCTTAATTAACAGGATGCATTAAAATGGCTAAGCAGCTAAACTGGAGGATGGAGAGAAGTGATCTGAGTGAAAAAGATGGACTGGCCTTGGGCACAGCTGACTGTTCTCCAGAAACATACTGTTGGATGAATCATGGATGCTGCACAAACAGTTCTCAGTTTTAGCAGAGCCTCCATGGCTGTTCAGCAAGAATCTGCTTCTGTCTTTGCTCGTCTACTCTGCACTAGAGGACAGGCATTATTCACTCTTCAAAACGGGTTCAGGTCCATGTCTGAGCTGCAGATAACATTTAGAAGACTGATCAGCCTTCACAACTGATCCAGGCTCAAAGAGCACACTCTCTCTTTTTGTTCCTATCATCCTTCCTATCATTCGCATTTTTTTCATGCTTGTTGTTATAACTTATGCCCCATCTCCTACCAAGTGTACATATACAAGACTTTGCATTCTCCACCATCCTCTCACATCAGCTTCTCCCCTCTCACTCCCACTGACAGTCGTCAATCACAAAAAGCATGCGCATTTCTCAGGCGTTTAGCCTTCGGCACAAACACATGATTACTTTTCTATAAGAGAAGTGAGCTGAGCCGCTGGGGGCACTGAAGAACATGCTGGGTGTGTTCAAAACTGCATCAAACTATCACAAAACAAGCTGTAGACATGAGAACATACTGACTGCATCAGATTTCTTCAAGGAGCAATAACGCAACAAGCAAAACTAATTAAGCCAAATGTTCTAATCTAAACCAAGTGTTTCATAATATAAGCCAGAGCCATAAACGCAAGCATTTCAATGATTTCCTTCTTGTTTTTCACCTTAGAAAACAAAAAAATGAAGGAAACAAAGCAGTCAGCAGGGGGGAAAGTAGATAAACAGAGCATAAGGTAAAATAAACAATGAAATTTAGATATAACGGCCTGGGGATGCACAATGAAAGAAACAGACAATGGGATTGGGAATGTGTGTGTGTGTAGGTGTGTTGGTGTGCGTGCATGTGCGTGTGTGCGCATGGCAGCAAATATGTTCCAGGATTCCCTTGGTGAATCAACTAATCAAACAATTTACTGCCTCACCACTCAACATCTCTACTAGCACTAAAGGCAGGAGGTAATAGTGTGTATAAACACACACATCATCTTGGTGATTTTGGGCTAACATCTAATGCTTTTTAATAAGCTGATGTTATTTTCTTTCCCCTAAAACTAAAACATCCAAACAAACATTTTAGGATTTTTAAACTGTCAAGTCATTTGCCCTTGGGAACCAGTGAGTACTGATTTTAGGTCATCTATGTACTTTATGTGCGTCTATTGTGAATCTGTAATAAAAAAATTTAATAAAAAAAATACACACTTCCTGAAGAAAAATGTGAGAAACTAGAGAAAAATAAATTACACAACCTCAGAAAACTCAGGATTATTATCTAAATGCTGAGCTGGGGCTGTTGGGTCATTTTATTTCAGTGCTGGGTATTTTTTGTGTTACTTAGTAACTGGTTTAAATGCACTCCTCCCCACCCCGATGTATATTACACAATGATTGAGACATTTAGAGAAGGCTTATTCATCCTCTTCTAATACAGAAGGTTCATCTTTAAAAGAAATATTCTACTGCAAGTTATTTTATTCTAAACAGGGAAACAATGCTAAACACCTAAATGAGTGTTGTTTTGTCTTTTACATAATGAAAATACCTAATCACATGCACAAAATTAACCATTTTATTGCTAAATATGTATTTTTATGAACAGATTATATAGCATCTGGGTCATGATCACAGCGATCTAATCCTTGCAGATAGTTGGAAAACTACAGATCTGTCACTGAACTGGAATACAAATAACATCATGCACTTCACGCACACCAGTTCCTCACGCACACACAGCTGGTAACTCATCATGGACTGGTATCTGGACTTTTATATTCACCTCTCACACACACATTGCTGTTATGTTTCTTCCTATGAACATTACAAAGTGTTTTTCCTTGTTTGTCTTGCCATGTTTTAATCCATGTCTTGTTTTCCGTTTTGATTCTTTGCCACCTAGCCTGACCTTTTGCCTGTATTTTGTCCATGTATTTTCCATATTTGTCCACATTTTCACCCTGTTGTTGTTTGTTTTATTTTTTTGGCTTTGGTTTTTGGCTTTCTGAAACTCAAAACCTATCATCGCGATCAACTCCACTCTACATCTAAGTCTGCTGACATATGTGTCGAGCTACCAGACAAACTGGTAACAGCTGAAAAGCCGTTCATACGAAGGTAAGTGGTCAGCTGGTAAAAAACACCCATGAATGAGAGACTAGCAACTGTTAATTAACAATGCCCTGTAGATTTGTGCTTCAACCATCTCCAACACCCTGAGAACTGAACATGTGTAATTAAACATGTACTCACTGTGTAAGGATCCAAGCTGTGTTGACTAGAATGCATATTACATATATTACATGTAGTTTTTATGTTGCTTTTGCCAAATCAAAGTTGTAAGATTGTGAGCTCAGAACTGGTTCAGTTTGGGGTTTACAAGTCTTTTGCGAAAAACACTAATGAGGCAAATGCTGCTAAAAAAGTGAAGGCCACTGCATTCATGTCAAAAACAATTCAGACAAATCCCAACCAGGATGTCTATACATTCACTCTATGTACTGCTCAAACCTACACTCAAAAAAAATCAACTAGGCATGTATTGGATTTACAAAATAAAAAATTTGTCAGATTGAAAAGAACAAATCAAGTTTACGTATGTTAAACGATTAATTCATGTTATTTGAAACTGAATCAAGAAATAATCAAATGAATTTGATCAGAACATGTTGATTCAATGAGACTGAGACGCTTCAAATCGACAACTCTCACTCTGGAGAATCACTTCGCGCATATCAGTAGTTGGCGGTAGTGCGTTTGGATGTCACCTTACAAAAACAACAAGAAGAAGTATCACCGAGTGTTTTCAGCACAGTCTGGGAATTGGTTTTCCCAAGAGCTTGAATGTTATGCATGTTATGTTGTTGGCTATATGTTTCCTATACATTTTATACTTTTACATTCTGAATAGGAGTACCAAAGTGAAGAAAGCTGTTTAAACTCAATTAGTAAAAAAAATGATGTTAACGTCCTACAGGTATTGCTTGGGGATCAGTTTTCTTAAGAGCCAAGGTTATTTTGTTGGCTTAATGTTTCTTATACATTTTATAATACATATTACAATTTTGGATATTATATAACATTTTGTATCAGAATATTAAAGAAGAAATTTGTTTAAATGTGATTGGTGCCTGCTAAAGGCTATAATAAAAGAAATATATATATATATATATTAGTAAATATATATATATAACATGTTTTCTGTCCTTTTTGTGTTGAATTACTTAATTTTAAATCTTGCTTCATAGTATTGTCATTTAAAAAATTTAATTTAAATAACATGGCGAGGCAGTGGTGCAGTGGGTAGCACATCCGCCTCACAGCAAGAAGGTCGCTGGTTCGAACCTCGGCTCAGTTGGCGTTTCTGTGTGGAGTTTGCATGTTTCTTCCGGGTGCTCCGGTTTCCCCCACAGTCCAAAGACATGTGGTACAGGTGAATTGGATAAGCTAAATTGTCCGTAGTGTATGAGTGTGTGTGTGTGTGTGAATGTTTCCCAGATGGGTTGCGGCTGGAAGGACATCTGCTGTGTAAAAATACTTGCTGGATAAGTTGGCGGTTCATTCCGCTGTGGCGACCCCAGATTAATAAAGGGACTAAGCCGACAAGAAAATGAATGAATTTAAACAACAATATTGAACAAGAAATTTACTAGCTGATTTAACAAGACATAATTTTGTTAAAGTAAAGCTTTAGTGTTACATTGAGTAAATTAGAATCATTTTAATTAGAATAACACAATACAAACATTTTAAGTCAATTAGTTGCAAAGAAGTTAGACTGACAAATTGAAACCATGTTTTTTCTACAAATGTGCTTTGTGTTCATACAACATGTTCAAAGCAGTTCAGGTTTACTTGATTGGATTAGATGCATAAAGGGTGCCACGATTAAATCATGTTCATTCAACAATTTTTTTTTTTTGAGTGTATCTAGTTAGGTGGCATAGTAGGCCTTTTAAAAAATTTGACACTGAAATCGAAAGGCACAGATTTACACTTTCCGAGACAACTTCTCCTTACAGCCTGCAGAAGCTATTATTATCTCTTAACTCCATTATACACATCACTACAATAAGTGATGATTATACAGGAAAATTATGCAATGGGAACACATTGTCTCACAAGACTGAAGAGGTTATTCTAATGCGTACCCCGAGGGTCCTGCACACATTCGTCTTACTGTCCAACCACAAAGAGTGAAAAAGATCTTTCTTCCACTTTATCTGATCCCTGACCCCATAATCTATTTCTTAAGAGATAAGAAAAACTAGGTCAGCCAGAGGAAAAAGTAACTCATCATAGAGTGAATCACTGAGCGTGTAAAGTTAGAACCGTTTTGCACATGCAATGTTTTAAAGCAGGGATGTTCAACCCTTTAATATAATGTGTATTTATATAGCACATTTATTGTGTATGGCCATACACTCAAATCGATTCACAATCATGAGGGGGGTCTTTCCACACCACCAACAGTGTGCAGCATCTGGATGATGCGACAGCAGCCACAGCACAACAGCACCAGTGCGCTCACCACACACCAGCTTTTGGTGGAGCAAAGAGACAATGATAGAGCCAATTCGGTGGATGGGGGTGATTGGGAAGCTATGATCGTAAGGGCTTATTGAGGGACTTTGGCCAGGACACCAGGCTTACACCCCTACTCTTTAAGAGAAGTGGCATGGAATTTTTAATAACCACAGAGAGTCAGGACCTCGGTTTTAGTGTCATCCGAAAGTCGGACCCTGTTTCTGGACATTCAACTTCCTGCAGAGTTCAGCTCTAACTCTGACCAAACAAAACTAAAACCTTGCTCAAACTGAGGGATTCCAACCACGATTTGGTGGTCGGTGACAAATTTGGGAAATCCCCAATTTCCAGATCCCCAGATTACTGAAGTTCTAGGCTGAAATCTATGATCGATACTAAGTTCAGACTGCGCAATTTTTGTGTCACATGTTAGCACACTGCATGACTATCTGGGGTAGCGTTCTGTTGCTGCTGTGTTTACACCACAAGATGGATCTGTGACAGGGGGTTTCATATTGCATGACTTTACAATTGGAAAAATCGCCAACAACTTTCCACGAACTACGTCTGATAACCAAACACACGTGAGAAGTGACATAAAAACAACGGAGGGTCTGGTAGTATAACATTTCCTATTTACTACATAATAAGAAAGAAGCCTTTAGTAGGGTAGAAAATGTACTTATTTTGCTCACCTGTGTTTTTAAGGGAAATAGTAATTACTCTTAAACTGTTTTCTTTTTCGACCCGGTTGTGGTATTGTGATACGGGTGCTCCTGTTAAATTTTCACTAGTTCTTTCTCCATTTCTTGGGTCCAAATAGACCAAAAAAAGCCCTTTTAACTTTTCCCCAACCTCCTGATGGCCTGCAGATACCCATACTAGAGGATGCTGCTCTCTCATTTGCTGTAGGTAATCGTCAATATTATTTTTAATCAGAACACATTTCACATGACATGATTTTGAATCACTAACAGGTCCAGATATTTAGCATTTCAAATATCTCACAGAGGTTGGCAACTCATCTGTGATTTTCTTAGATCGCGTCTTTGATAGTTCACACTGTGTGATTGTTACTAATGTAAATGAGCACCTATTTGCCTGTGATTTCAGACATTTATCTGCGATTTCTGAAAACCTCAAAATCAGGCCTATAATCATGCAGTCTGAACTTGGCCTTCATGGCTGTATTGATGAGATTTCCATCCAATGAAGTTCTGGCACTGTCAGAAAATTTTAGATACTATCCTGTAGTATGACAACAACTGCGACCAGCGCCAAACCAATATCCAATAAAAATGCTGAATTTGATTGCGTAATCCACACAACAACTTTAAACCACCGTGGGGACATGTCAAATGAGTTTTTTTCATCCTGGTTTTTATCATTGAGGCAAGTTGTGTGAGAAATTGCTGCTACAGATTCTTTATGTTTGCTTTGAGGTATCATTTCAAAACGTGGGATAATGTCAAACCCCAGGTGAGTTTTCTTCTCTGTTAGGCGCATCTCCATTGTCATTCAATCTGACATTATGGCAGCTGAAATACAGTGAGACTCAGGAACCATGTTCGTGCAGTCTGACACTCAGGAACCATGTTCGTGCAGTCTGACATTAGACAATCATTTAAAATTATTAAAAATCGCTCAGTGTGAGCCAAGCTTAAACCAACTAAGTAGGATCTGAAGGAGCAGTTGGTAATTAAAGACAGGTGTGGTTGATCAAGTTTGCAGCTAAACTCTGTAGGAAGGTAGATCTTCTGAAACAGGATTGGGCAGGGGACCCCTGTTTAAAAGGATAGAAGCTCCAAACATTGTTGACCCTGTTGTTTTTATGTTTTTTTCTTTTTTTGCCCAAACAATAAATGTCAGAGGGGTTGCTGGTCATTGGGCTACACTGACAGAAAAGAAAACCAACAAGATAAAATAAAAACTGTCAAAGTGTATGTCATAATACAACAGAAAACAAACATTCCAGACTTATGTGAATGTTGGCAAATCTGTAGATTAGCAAAACCGGCCAGCAACATGCAGAGCAAAGTGCCACAATCCCATTCATTTCAATGAAGAGCTGGCAACTTTCTGCAATGAGAGCAATGTTGACTGCTGGCAACAAGATTTAAGTGTGGCAAATGATAGGAGATGCACCACAAAAATTTAGAAACATTCTACCTTTACAAGCAATTACACTAGAAGACATTTACAAGCAAATACCAGTGGAAGTGAATTCAGTCACATGCAGGGCCGGTGTCCCTCGATTTTTTCCCCAATTTATTTAATCTTTGCTATGATAACAGTAAATAATATTTGACAAGATATTTTTCAAGACACTTCTATACAGCTAAAAGTGACCTTTAAAGGTTTAACTAGGTTAATTAGGTTAACTAGGCAGGTTAGGGTAATTAGGCAAGTTATTGTATAATGATGGTTCGCTCTGTAGACTATCGAAAAAATATATTGCTTAAAGGGGCTAATAATTCTCCCCTTAAAATGGCTTTTAAAAAATTCCAAACTGTTTTTATTGAAGCTGAAATAAAACAATTAAGACTTCCTCCAGAAGAAAAAATATTATCAGACATACTTTGAAAATGTCCTTGCTCTGTTAAACATCATTTGGGAAATATATTAAAAAAGAAAAACAAAATCAAAGGGGGGCTAATAATTCTGACTTAAACTGTATGTAGATTTATTGCCACAATGGCAAAATTTACAAGTTGAATCTTTGTTCATTGTTGACAATAAGCACTATATTTACTAATTCCCTCAAAGGTTTTTTAGAGGCAAGAAAACCATATCAATGAATACATAAAGGAGTTATTATTCTTCGCAAATGTGCCACCAGTAGTGGGAACAACCAGTAGAGACCAAACTGTCAGCCACTGGTGACAACCAGTGATCAAGTTGCTTGCGGTGTGAAAGTGGCATCATGTATTATCAGGGGCCATGAGTTTTCATTTGCTTTTGCTTGTCTATTTTTTTTTACCTTTTCTTTTTTTAATGTTTTACTGAAGATTCCAGTAATTTACAGTGTGCATGGTCTAAGGGTGAGTTAATTAACAGCATATTTTCATTTTTACTTAATATATGCATTTGAATGGTATTTAAACTACATTTTCCAAAAATAAACTACATTTTGTTAAAATAAAAAATAAGACTTTTCTTTAAAGGAGATAAAGGAGGTCATACAGCTTTCAGTGTAAAAATTAAAAGGTTAAGTTAACTTAAAATGTTAAAGAAACCAACTGCAATTAAAATTTGAGTTTATTAAACTTCAATGGTTAAAGTTGTGCCAAACATTTGTTTTATTTATTTCATTATGAGTTTGAAACCTTCAAATTAAACAGGGGTTGAGTGTATTAAATGAGTGAGCACAGCTAAGTGTTTGATGACAAATAAGATCTACTTATTCCATAAAGTAGACTTGACTTAATCCAGCCTTTTAAAAAGATGGCACAACTTCAACCACTGAAGTTGAATGAACTCAAAAGTTAACGCAACTTTTTATTTTTTACAGGTTTGGAAGAGCCTAAGGGAAATTAATAACAGTATAATTAATTTTCTAACTGTTTCTTTAAATGTTCAGCAAATATCCAACAAAATGGCATCTGTGAAAACCCACAGAATCAGATATGAGACTGTGTGAGCTTCACTGTGTGAACTACCCTGAACTATCATGTCACTGCAGATTTTATGAGAAGTTGATCTCTGCCCAACTTTTTTCTCATTGCCATTGGCTCTGTCTATCTTGTCACTTAAAATCACCAGCTCTCGATGAAAATGAATGACTTAGGGTAACATTGTCACAGCAAATTTTAGTCAGTGTAAACACCCCTAAATTGTGTCCCTAAGCAAGGCATGTTCTCACAGGTTGAATTAAGAAAAGAGTCCCTCCAGTATTTGAACCTCATCACTTCACCGGGATTCATGTGCATTCAGTGTTCAATGTGATTGCTTGCAGTAACGCATTAATTAAGGGTTTAAATCTTAATTGGAACACACAAACCCATATGGACTGAATGAGTAATGAGTAGAAATGTAGGCTAATGCGGCAGGTCTGTGCAGCCATTTCTGTGAAACTTCTAAAGACGTGCAGAAAAGCACTTTCCACACTTTGTTAATGTCCAAGATTGCGTGCAAATGGCCCATTTCCCTTCTCTGCCTCTGCTTTCTTTTCAGGCTTTTTCACAAAGTGCTCAAGGTGACATGTCTTTTTAAACACTGACCTTTTGAATTATTCTAGAGTGCTGTGACTGAAGAAGGACATTGAGCTGGACTGGCTTTAATTAAAAGAACTCTCAGAGTCTGTTACACATTATAAATAATAAACTTCAAAGAATTAGATGAACAAATTAATGCCAGGTTTGTGTGTCATTTAGAACTGGAATGATTTACATTGCTAAAGCTGAGTAAAGCAATCAAGATGTGTAATTTTAATGCAAATTTGATGATAGGAATAATAAAAAACAGAATAGAAAAATATCATTTAAAAACAAATCAATACTATTCCAATCTTTAAAGGCAATAAGATAAAAGATCATTTTAAAAAGAGATAAAGAAGTGTATATTTGCTCAGCAAGAACATATTAAAAATGGCAGTAATGAAATATGAATCTTGTAAATACTATAATGATTTCTATACAAATATACTGCAGCACAACAAAAAAATGAAATAAGTAAAACAGTAAAAAGTATTTTAAATGTTAGTATAATTTTGTAGGTGTACTGTGGCTTTAATTATGAACAACATTATTAGGTCACTGAAAAAAAGCGATGTTTCCCAATTAATAAAAGTCCGAATTAAAAGTGACCAAAAGTTAATTTAAAAAAAACAAAAACAATTTCAATTTGGCATTCCTTGCATAAACATATATATATAACGTTCCCAAATTGTCCTATCAGGGGTGATAAACAATTTATTCCTGGTAATAAGGACAGAGGTTTCAAGTGGAATACAAGAGGCATTCAAAGTACAAAAACTTGTATGACGATGGGATTTAATTTTCCTTTGAGCTTTTATGCACTGTAAAACACAACAGTCAACTTTATTAAATGAAATAAGTGTTGTTAACTCACAATTGACTCAAAGTTAATAATTCAAAAAAGAGATAATTCAATGTATGTCAGACATGTTTATTACAATCCCTTCGAATGCTAAGCTGTATGTATTTTTGGTCTGTATCCTATGGAACTTGGAAAGATAAAAAAATTAGGAAAGACAAACATGGATTTTTGTTTTTTTGATTTTGTTTTTTCAAGCTAGAAGGGCTATTGCATTATACTGGAAACACATGGATGCTCCATACACAGAGTTGTGGGGAAAAAAAGATAATAAACTGGAGAGACTGACTTATCATCAAAGGCAAGTAGAAGGACTTTGGCTACATTTGGGAAACATATAAGACATTATGTAAATTGTGTGTTTGTAAACATGCATTTTTATTTTTTACTGTATTGTTGTTAATGTTATTTTGTAATTATCTATTTTTCAATGTTTCAATTTATTATTTTTATTCATTTATTTATTTATTTTTATTAACAAGAGGCAGGTCTCGAAAGAAATGGATGGACTCACTTAACTCACAGCATTCCAAAAGAGAGGAGTAGACACAAACTGTGCCAGAACAGTGGCTGCAGACAGGAAAAGGTGGCGAAAACTTTGGCAAGCTTCTACACAAGTAAGTATTTATTTATTTTTTAAGTTACGTCATTTGAATGTGCATATATGCGAATATATTTGTTGATAACATACCTGTCAACCCTCCCGTTTTCCCCGGGATTCTCCCATATTTAACAGTTCTATCCCGCTATGATCCCAAAAAAGTATTTTCCTGTAGTTCTCCCGTGTTTTCAGTGTTTCTCTGAAGTGTGGCAAATAAACATTAAAGAGTCGAGTCTCCCTATACGCAACCCATCCCGCCAAACCACCAGGGGCCGCTAATTGCTCCTAAATGCGAGTCTCTTCTGTGCTTTCGCTTTGTTTAGGCACGAAATCACTTTGAAATAAACATAAAAACAGCCCGATTCCCTTCTTTTTCATTACAAGTGTCGTCTCCCCTTCATATGCAATCCTCAAAACATTCATAGCGCTGTATGACTGTCAGCTGACACGCTACAAAGTGATAAATAGACTGTTTCCCAAACAGATTCTGTATTCGTGATTTGAAGCGGAGCAAAAGTCTGCGTTTTGGGTGCGTGTTTGAACAGACATATACACATAATTAAAAATATTATTATCTAAAGATGTCGATCTTGGTGGGGGTTTTTTTCTAACACAAGTAATTTCGTCCTAAATGAGCATACACTTTTAGGAAAGCAGACGAATGCTTTCATTATAATGTTAGATGTGTGCAGTTTTAAAGTGACACCTGTTATTTAATGTAATCAATCGAAAAAAATCGAAATAAATAATTAATTCGTTGCTCTTTAATCAGAATGTGTTATACAGTGAAGAAACGGCTAATGAGATCTGATTCTATTTCATTATAATAGCTATTAATTTTATTAAGCTGAACTGTTTGTTAATTTATTTACTGTTAATGTATACTATTTATTTTTCTTTTGTAAATAATAATGATAAAACATATTATTGACAGTTTAACTGTTTATTTACAACGAAACTGCTCCAAATGAGCATTTTAAGTAATTTAGGGATTTTTTTAAAGGGGGTCGGGGGTATCCCTTATCATTGAGGGCATATCCCTTATTTTCACATCCCAATGCTAACAGGTATGGTTTATATACATATATAAGAACGGTGTGGATTTGTGTGCTGTTATGTAGGCTGCATTGTTATTGTATGTCTAGTTGATTGAGGAACAAAGAAAAAAAATCAATAAACATATTGGGAAAAAAACAATATAAACAAAATAAACAAATGTTTTTTTGTGCAAATTAACCATAAAAATGTAACATACACGCTTACTCGGTGGATTCTTATTGATGTTATTCCACTTTAGCTTTCAAAACGATTACTTCATGAAATATAAAAAAGCCAATTATGTTATTTTATGGACTGTTTAGTTTTTTTTAATGAAAACTGTGTTTTGTAAACATTCCCTTAAAAAAGCCAAAATAGACAACTTGGACATTTCTTTTCTGAATTTTGTCTGTTCAGATGACACAAAACCACAGTTTTTCTCTTAAAGTATTAAACCTTTCAAGTATCAAACTACTGCATGCAATTTTAATTCAAAAGTATTTAAGTCAGAAATAACAGCCACTGGCATATAATAAAACCTTGTTAACTTATCTTACATAAAAATAAGCTGATAGGAAATGAGGAGCCAACTTCGGAATGAATACACATTTCTTCCAACCCTGCTTACATTTATTCATTTAGCAAGAAGCTTTTATGCAAAGAGACTTCCAAATTAGAAACATCACAAGCAATTTATAAAGGGAATGCAACAATATTTGCTCTACATAATGCCAGATATGAAGCATAAAGTAGATTTGTTGCTTCTTCACCTAATGCCAGCATTTAAGTGAACAATTTAAAAAGCTAAAAAAAATGACATACAGAAACAGACAAGAATGTGCGCACTGCACAGCATAGCCCTTTAAAATGTTAAGAAAAAACCTTTTTCATGTGAAGGGCAAGCAAGGAGAAGAGGATTATAAATGTACTAATCTGCAGTCCAGTGAAATGATCAGGACCACTTGAGACACAGAACTGAAGACAGCTTCCTTTACAATAGCTCTTATATGATCTTCTCATTCCTGTCTAATCATACTCCTATCACACACACAATCTTATTCTGCAATCTTCAATGTGAATACAGGGATTTGCATTACTATTTATAAGAAGAGACCTTTGCATGAGTGCAGTGCCTAAAGCAAATAAATACATCAACGGACATCAATTATTACAACCTAATCAATCTCATTGCTGAGTAGATGGAATTTGTATGCTAACTGATTCATAATCCGGCATGCGCTTCAAATACAGTCATGCTATAACTTAAAATTTTCAGTAAAGTTTGCTAGAACAGCGCAAAGCTCACAAAAACATGACCTTTTTCTTTGCGCTTGTAAGTAATATTTTAGTACGTGCAGGGGTGGACTTAGTTATTTGGGGGCCCCAAGCAATTCCAGGTATGGGGCCCTAGCATTGAAACTCAAAATATTGTCATTCTCTGTACTGTAGATTTTAGTTTTTTGTAAATAAACTTGAACCACTCACACCTTTCACATGAATATGGAAGGAACATTCTATTATTCATGAGGCCCCCTGGTTTTGAAAAAAAGTAATAATGTTAAAACTTTAATGGTTAGTAAAATATTACAATATATGACCAAAAGTTTATGAAAGAACTATATGATTAAAGGTGCAGTAGGTGATATTCCACAATGCTAACAGCTTAGCATAAATCTTTGAATCGCAGTCCCTCCCCTGCTGTCCAGAGCCACGCCTGCTGAAACAGGAGCATGCGCACCTTAAAGATTACAGCAAAAGAACCCTCTCTCATGTGTTAAAAGCGACTAGTGCTTGTCCGGCGGCGTGCAGGAATTACACTCATTACTTAAGTTTTAAGAAACAGTAACATTATGGTGCACTGACATTATGGTCCATCTCCTGTTTTAACTTCCTAATGATTTTTTTCTTTCAACACAGCTGGCATCTCATTAGCTCCGTAATCTGCCCTATTAGATGATTGCGGACGCATTATAAATAATCAGTTTTTCACTCCAGTTATCTTCGTCTTGAAGTTCTGTTGATGTTTTGTTTTTCTAGGATTTCTTATGGGTTAATTGAAGCATCTGCTAGAAACCAATTCATCACTCAGGGTGCTCAAACAATTGAACTTGAATCATTCATTAAATTTACGAAAAAAAAAAAAAAGAACTGACTTAAAATAGTGATCAATGATAGTTACTTATAACTTTAAACAAAGCACATGAATTAAATCACAGACAAAATGGGAAAATTGGCATTTCGTTCACAGGTCAGTATATGAAAACCTGCCATGACAAATGAGTTCTTTGCAGTTTTACCACATCATTTTGGACTAAAATGATATTTTTCGCAGTCTGATAATTTGGCCTTATAAGACCTCAATGTGTCATCAGGTACCACAGATAATAACTTTAAATTTTGACTGTATATGTTGTTGTTGTTTTTTGACACTAAGAATAGGCCAGTCACAATAATCAGTAAATCAACATATAGCAGAGCATGTTGTCAATCATTTTAGTGATGCAATTTATATCACCTATTAGCTGATTGCGCAGCCTCTCTATCTCTATTGGGGGTGTGAGTGTCAGTATGGTTAAAAAACACTGTAGTATTTACTATAAACTAAAATGGTATATTTTCATGTGGGTGCCTGATGAATTAAAATAAATCTGTTGTTTTTTTTTCTCTAGTTAAATAAAACATTTATTATTTATATGTTTAGGAAAGGGTTGCATGGTGGCTCAGTGGTTAGCACTGTCGCCCTACAGCAAGAAGGTCACTGGTTCAAGTTCCGGCTGGGTCAGTTGGCATTTCTGTTTGGAGTTTGTATGCTTTCCCCATGTTTGCGTGGGTTTCCTATGGAAGCTCCAGTTTCCCCCACAATCCAAAGACATGCGCTTTAGGTAAATTGAAGAAACGAAATTGGCCCGAAATTGAGTGTGTGTAAATGTGAGAGTGTATGGGTGTTTTCCAGGACTGAGATGTAGCTGGAAGAGTATTTGCTGCTTAAAACATATGCCAGAATAGTTGGAGGTTCATTCCGCTGTGGTGATCCCTGATAAATAATGAACTTGAATGAATGAATGAATGTTTATGATACATGTTTTCACATTCTGATTCAAATACCTAATTATTAAATTGTTAAAATGACTATAATTAAATGAAATATTCTTAAGAATAAAATATTTTGTGTTCTTTGGTAGAGTGCGCTTTATACACTATTATAGTTATAATTTTGGTGCTATATTTCGTCCCACGAAGAATAAACATCATGACAAGCCTAACTAACAGTGCTGGAAACCATTAACATGAATTGTATGAATGACTACAAGGAAAAATGTTTCATTTATAAACTGACTTTAAATAGTGAAGAATTAGGCATCATACTGAAGTGTAAATTTAAACAAATCTTTGGTAAACTATCCCTTTAAGCCATCAGCAACAAAATGATGTTCTGCATAACCTGAAACACAGATTATCCTAATAATATTCAAGCTCATTTATAAATGCTATTTTAAAATACAAAGACACAGTGGCCCTTTCTTCTCTCTGCATGCACATGAAAGTCGCCGTTGCCAAATAACCAACCTTTCACCAAACAGTCTGTTTGTGCATAGGTGTGTTGGTGTGCGAGTGGGTGGTGTGAAATTCAAAGCATATTAATGTGAGCATGTTCTCTGGAGAGCTATTAACAAGTCTATAATTAATGTTGTAAACTCTGTAGGGTTTAGGGGCTGTGAAGGGGACCCAGGGGCCGATGGCTAAGTGAGTGTACTCAAAGGCCATCCATCTCCAGCGACCGGATACTTTCTCTGTGGTGGAAGAGCACTTCACAGGAAGCTCCAGGCCTTTATTAGCCGTCTTCACCGTTCCCTCTGGTTATGTGTGAGACTAGATTTAACTATTCATAAGTCAATACAGGGAAGGTGAGTATAATTGGAAATCCACACACGATCATCTTTTTACATTTGCATATTGATTCAAATAAGGTGCTTTTGGCCTAATAGTCGGCTATAATTGTGTATGTATGATTGTAGTGTCATCTCTGATGTTTGACAGCACAGCGAGCGTCTGAAATAGCTGTGATTCTGAAGTACGAAAGCCCCTTCAGCCAACTGACTTAATGAAAATTAAATGAGTGGATTAGGCGGTTAATTGCCCGGCACTTGGACATGGATTGACATCTACGTAACAATGAACTGATGGTACTTTAAGGATTGGTGGCGTTTAATTTAAATTCAGTCGCGTTTTCCCCTCATTCTTTTCTTTAAATGATCACGGCACAGACTGCAGTCTCTAGATATGACTTTCTGCTTTCCGTGAATTATCCCTCAAGCTTCTCTTTTCATGGCATCTGGGTTAAAGGGTTTACCAGTTCTCCGTTTTCTGGGGACTTTATGTTATTTAGCAAAATTGGTGTCAGGTCACATTGAACAGGGGGTGAAGAGGCACGTCCCTTAAATCCAGAAACTACACAGAGCCATAAAAGACGGCGTTTATTGGGAGCACACACATCCCATTACATTTCTCATTAATTACCAGATGACAAAGCAGCCTCTTGCATATCAGCCTGTGGTGTAAATGGAAAAAAGCGCACGTTAATTTTTCTAATGATTATGCAAATGATCGCCAAGCAGACGAAGGTTATCACGTCCGCACGCAAGGCAGTAATTACCGCCTCCAGGGATAAGCACGAGACAGAATCATTAAGCAGAAGAGTTCAGAGTAATGCAGCAAAGCATTTAAAACACCACCTTAACAATCAAACAGAACGTAAGTGGTCAGTCTAAAATGCTTGACGATTATGGCTGTGTAGTTTGGTTAAAACAAAAGAAAATAATACTTTTGCTCATTGTTTGCTTTATGAGATGATAACCGGTTTAAAGATTTACTGCGGTTTGGAAAAGTCAAGGTTTTAAAACCGCAACATTTACTGTTCCTAAGGAATATGTTAGGGTTTTTTTAATGTGTTTTTAAGAAATATGTGCTTTTTTAAACTAATTAATTATTTAAATTCTTTCACCTGACATGATTACTGTTCCAAAATATTAAAAATATTTCCTAAAATAAACATATATTGTGTTAAATGGGGATGAAAGTTGTTGTTTTTTACCCAGACATTTAAAAAGAGCTTATTTTAGAGCAGTAATCACAACACCGTGATACTGTGAGGCCGCAATATTTTTATCCAACGTTACAATACTGTCAAAAACTTATATCTGCCCATGCCTATACCTTGCTTATCATTAAAACTGTAATTTTTAAGGCCGAATTTGAAGATACAACACTAAGAATAGTGTGATTTATTTCACAACAGAACTTAATCAGAGTTACAAAATAATGCTGAGCATTGGGCTGAGGCTCATTATGAGTAAATAGATGTGATAGTGTTTTTATAATGAAGAGCTTAATTTTGTAAATGAGTAAAAACAGAGCCATAAATTTGTCCACTGCTCACACAAATTAAGATCTGCAAGATGACTTGTTGTCATTGCCAGTACTGAATTATAGATAGCATTGCTACAATCACAATAAAACAGCAGGACTTCTTTGGCATTCAGTACTTATGGTCAGATCCTGTGATGTCCTATTTTTAGTCCCTGTTGCATTCATATTTTAGTAAATCCACACCAGCAGAGTATGTTTGGAAGTGGACCGAGACTCTTTCAGTGCATGGTCTTGGTCTGCCTGTTTGATGTGCACCAAGATTTGAATGGCAGCGTTCACACTTATGAATCAAATCAAAACATGCTTCTAATCTGAAATGTTTTTCCTCTATTACTACGACTTGCTTGGTTTGGGTCTTGTGGAGCTGCGCATCGATGGATTTTCTTTTTTTAAACCACACTGAATTGAACTAAACTGAATTTAAACTCTGAAAACTGGACTGACAATATTTTAATTTACTACACTTTCTATTTTAAGCTGCTTTGACACAATCAACATTGTAAAAGCGCTATAGAAATAAAGATGAGTTGCCATGAATTTGTACTGGAGTCCAGCAAGTAAGAGCAAGTCACTCCACAAATCTCAATAGAAGCACTGCAGACAGTGGGGGCTGCAGACTTTAGTGTCCTTATTAATGCACATTACACACATTCTAAATTCACATTTCCCCAGACAAATAAATCACAAATTTAAGATTCCATTACATTACATTTCCCCCTCATTTATCATTTCACTTAAAGAGAAAGCTTTCCCAAAACTAAAAAATTATTATGTCATTTCCTTACGCTCATTTTGTTCCAAACATGTATGATTTGTAAAACAAAGTGACCACTAGGCATGGGACGATAAACGTTTCAAGGTATATCTTAGTTTAGAAAAGTCAAAGTTTTATAACCATCAAAATTTTCTGCAATATTGTTCCTAAGGTATGTTTACGATTTTTTATCTACTTTTTTGTTGCTTTTTTCGAGCAGCAAAGATCTCCAAAGATGCTGTTTTAAATTGTAAAAACAAATCTAAATAAATGAAGGCAGCAGAAGTCAATTATTAATTTTCATTATTTAGCCTGGCATGTTACTCTTTTAAAATATTTGAAATGTTTCTCAAAATAAAACATATTGTGTTCAAAAGGGAATTTTTTTGCTTTTACACAAACATTTAGAAAGAATATATTTCTGAGCAGTAATCACAATATGGTGAAACTGTGATATTTTTATCCAAGGTACTGTAATCATACCGTCAGAATCTTATACAGGCCCATATACCTTGTGACCACTGAAGCCCACTTTATTTTACAAAATTAATTATTTCATGTTCCACAGAAGAAACAAATTGGTTCCAGTGTTCTGCCGATTCGCCCTATCTTGTCAGATTGTCCTACCTCCCATTCAAAAAGTAGGTAGCACATTTTGACGATGCAATATGCTACTCATCAGTTTTAGCTACCAGTGTAAGTTTTAATGTGCAGTAGTGTGATATGAAACTGTAATATCGCCACCCTAACCTACCTAATTCCTAACCCCAACCTCAGAACCATTCAAATACAGTGCTGGTATTAAAATCTAATGGGTGGTATAAAATGTCAGGACACCTGTTTGCAATCGACCTGTTTGTAATAGAGGCAGGTTATATATGATCGAAGTAAATAATTACATATTTTTCAATATTATTTATGTCAATATTATTCAAAGTATCTGCTTAAAAATGAAACATTAATCTCAAAACAACAAAAACAACATGCTCAAGGCTGTGGACGACCAGACAAGTTACACAAAATATAAGCTTAAACAGATTAAGAGCACAACTGCTAGTTTTACCCTGAGCTTGTAAAGTGCTTCTGCTGAAGCATTAATCTCACATTGATAATGAAAGAGAACAGCCATGCAACAGGTGATTAAATTAAGCGAGATCACTGCAGTACTGTGTTCTGTGACTATAAGCACTTGTTGTTATTGGATTTGTTTAATCAAGCGAATAATAAAGTTGGCTGCCTCACACTAAACAACAATTCTCCATAATAAGAATTGGCCGGTCTCTTAGCGAAAACCCTGAGAGCCTTTGAAGCACTTGAGCATGTTATCAGCTGAGGGTTGTGCAGAGCTGATCTAATGCGGAACAGCCTCTCCAAAAGCCGTGAACACTGAAGACACGCTGCATGGAGCGCAAGACCACCTTCCAACCAGTCGTAAACTTGAATGTGTATATACAGCCAGTACATACAAGCATACATCAACGAAAATATTCAGATTAAAATATAGATACAAAAACATAGTTAAAAGCTTAAAATACCAGTCAAATATTATGGCGTGTTTTCCAAACGACGTGAAAATATGCAATAAAAAATATATAATGTTAATTAATGCCATTTAATCCTTATTTGCTAGTATTGAAACAAAGATAGTGATACAGTGGCTGTTCTCCAACACATGCACAAACTGCAGTCTGTCACCAAACCATGCGCTTCGAGTCTGTGCAAAATAGCACGATAAAACTTTCCATAATAAGCTTCTCGTGCTAATTATTACCTTATTTTGTCGTCCAGCACCTGCGAATCTCCCAAAGTCTTGAAAGTTCAGTCAGAAGATGAGCTCGACGCGCTCCTCAGTCGCGTTATTGTGCCAGCGGTTAGTTTAGGTTTCGGACAGATGCTCCTCTCCTCGCGCGAGTATCTCCATTGGCTCAGCAGCATCACTCATTTCGCCCTCCCCTGAACGCTCACACGCGCTGTCTGCATGCTGGAGGTTTTGTTTTTTTTTCTCCCTAAAACCCTGTTACTTTGACTAGAACTACAAAGTGAACAATTGAAAAATCAAAGCACAGATTTAGGGCGTATGGAGTTCATGGGATGAAGTCTTTGCAGTGTCTTAGACTTGCATGCTACTAAAACATATTTATTGACGTCTTATTTGTTGATCTGTTAAACAATACGAATTTAATCGTGCTTTAATTGCGCGCTACTCTTATTGTCGCAATGTCAGTGGAAATCGCTTGTTCTCACATAAAAAAAAAACATTAAAATGCGTGAAATGAAATGCAGAAATGAAGTTGCGATCTTCCCTGAATCCTCCAGTGCCTCTCCTGCTCCGACTATTAGAAGAAATGACACGGGTTATGGGAAACGGTGAGTGACAAAACCTCACTAATGAAGTGCATCGACGCAAGCTGGCATTTTGAAACACTACTGCCCCCTTTTGGTATTAAGTAATATTGTCGCATTTCAGCAACAGTAGGGAAGGGGTGCCCAAACTTTTTCTCATAGGACCAAAAAACAAATATCATCGAGAGACATATGTCATTTCCTAATTTATTTAATAAAATTTTTAAATAAATAGAAAACATGACTTGGTGGAACATGACAGTATGTAATGCAGTATAACTGTTTAAATGATAATTTATTGCAATTAAATACAAAAACAATCACATTTATAACACAGTGGAGTTCAATGCTGAATACACAAGCAGAATCTGCCTTTAGTGACAGTATCTACATTTTAAAAATCTGATTAAATGGCAACATTTGAATTAAAACATTTAACTTCACTTAGCTTTTTTGTAGCTTTACAATACAACGAACAAATAAAAGATTAATTTAAATTTGAAATGTCAATCTCTAAACCATCCCCATCATTCTCCACCTCTTCTCAGATGGGATGGCGAGCCCAATCAAAGGTTACCATGGGCCAACTTTGGCCCGCGGGCCCTTGGGCATCTCTGATCTAGGGTGTTATGTAAAACAAATTTGTGTAAAAAAAATTTTTTTACACAATTTTTTTAATTAGCTAAAAAAAAGCATAACCTTTATAACATATATGCAAATAATGTTTTATCATTGACATTTTGATTTTAAAGGTTAGCTGACTAGCATGGTGCCACCGTTTTTATTCTAATTTTCAAACACATTGTTATTTTTCAATTTGTTGTAATAAAGAAAATCAGGATGATTCCATCAAATATATGTTTATTTTCTCTTCTGACGTAAAAACATATTATGGATAAAAATACATAAAGTATATTTACATTTACACACATTTACGTATAGATTTAAAAAAGAATAGCCTACGTTTCCACCTATAGTTCAGATCTGAACAATTAACACATGATCACTTTCTGCAAATAAATGATTTAAATGAAAATAATCTTATTTCAAATTTTAAAGATTATGAGACAGTTACTGAAATGACTTAAATAGGTATAAAATTATGCTAACAAATAATAACAAATGTATATTAAAGCTTAATCTAAATTTCCCAAAAAAGAAATAAATTACCAGACCATTTTTAAACAAATAATCAGCCATATAAATATAACATGTGAAGCATGACTTAATTAAGAGCAAAGCAGATAAATCAGTCATGGGTCCGTATCCTTGGAAATGGAGCGATAATCTAAACCTTCCCATTATTTTCGAGCCATTAGGCAAGAACACAGTACTCTTAGCTGTGCCGTGGCCTAAAAGCAAGTTGTACTACACTTTAAATGTGGGCTAATTATGCAACAGCACCTCATTTAGCCTGTAATGAGAAATCTCTGACTACCACAAAGAAATTTAATGAGCAAAACACACATTGGGGCAATGAGCTAAAATGGAAACATTTGTGAAACAGCCAAAGCAACATATATAAACAGAAAAAAACAGGTTGCATATCATTCATATACCTTGAAAAAGCACTAATATTTTTAATTCTGAATTCACAAGCTTTCTAAGACAAAAAGCTAAATGATCACACTGAATAGTTTGTTGCCCTGCTAATTGTTTGCTCAAGCAATAACAAATCTGATTGTTATAATATTTTGAATGCAAGGAATAGACTTGCAGTCACACACAAAACAGCTGAGTCCCTTAAATTAACAAAGACAGATTTACTTGAACAAGCGTACCTAGACTGTACAGTGTAACTAATTATGACTCTCCTTGCTGCATACTCGGTGAACCCGATCAATTGATCTCAATTGTGCATTCTCCTGAGGAGGAAATACTGCCCCTCGTCTCAAATCGATCACCACTGCAGATTCCCAGTGTGAGTCCACTGCTGGAGACAGGAGGTCAGCAGGAGGAAATGAATGTTTGAGTCAATCTCCTCAACCACTGCACTGACAGGCCAACACACACATACAGTATTATCAATATTTAGACATTACAGCAGCACTTAACACCCGTAAACCTAATGCCCCAAATTTAGTGGTTTTGAAAAATATTTTGCAGCAAATTTTCAGAGACTCACAGATATCACTACAAACTCCAACACATTATGTAAATAATGAGTGCTTCTGCTAAAAGAAATCATGCAATACCAGCATTTCTGTTATTTTTTTGCTCAAACCCATTGTCAGTCTTTGAGATGTCATGGTGTCCCATTCACAAACTCATTGCAGGGCTAAAATAATCCCAAATGCAGGTGCTTCCATCTACTGGTTGCTTATGTGAATAACATATTAGAAGAACATATGAATCCCGTACACTGTATTAAATAATAATGTAAATATTTGTATTCATTTATTTTTTGAACAACCTAGTTATGAGAAGTCTAGAACAATTCTGGGCTGATACAACATATATCACAGCCCTGCTAAAAAAAACTGCTTAAACCAACCCAAGCTGGTTCGCTGGTTTTAGCTGGTAGACCAGCCAGGTCTTAGAAGGGTTTTGCCATTTTCAGGCTGGTTTCCAGCCATTTCCAGCCTGGTCTTAGCTGGTCAGGCTGGAAAATGACCAGCCTAAATCAGCTAAAACCAGCTTGACCAACCTGGTTTAGGCTAGACATAGCTAGTTTTGGCTAGCTCCCAGCCTGGCTAGGCTGGTCAAGCCGTTTTTAGCTGGTCATCTCCCAGCCTGACCAGCTAAGACCAGGCCTAAATGGGCAAACCCTCTCTAAAACCAGCCTGGTTGACTAGCTAAAACCAACCAACCAGCCTTGGCTGGTTTCAAGAGCTCACACTTAGCTGATGATTGATTATAAGCAAGTTTGGCTGTCCGGGGAGAGAGCCCTGAGCTCAAAGGTCCTTAAGCCCTGGGCTCCTTCCCGTTTGCAGGGCGAGAGGGGAGCCTTGAGCTCAGGTAGATCTCGACAACTCCCCAAAATGCTCTACTCGGGACAGCAGCCACGTATTTGAAGAACCCCCCAAAAGGCAATGAAGATTAAAGCAATATCCGGCTGCTGAGTAAAAAGTGAACTAGAAAAGCTTGAAGGAGTAAAATGAGGTTAGTGTGGGTTTAAAAGGTGAGATGGGAGTGGTCGTTGCTACAGGAGTGGTGTACTGGCAGATGGATTATATACGATTATGTGCTTCCGGGGCAGGATTACTTGCTAGGACCGGGCAGGAGAGTGAGATAAATGTAATGATTTGAAACGTATGTGGTTGAGCTCTGTAAGAGAGGCTTACTATGGTAGTAGTGAAATGTAGCTTTAGGGTTCTAGAGTGTATCAGTAGTGGAATGCTAAATGGAAGTGAATATGCACTCGCTGAGCGTCACTGCTGCGGCAGTGATATAGAGGGGAAATGAGGCTCGGCTGAGCGTCTCTGCGACTTCAGAGGTGCGGTGGAAGTCAGAAAGCTTCTGAAGAGACGAATAACTGCTGTGTAGCAGAGAAGGAATAAGACTTGGTAGAGCGACTCAGAGCTGCAGAGGTGCATAGGTATTCAGTGTCTGGTGCATTATATGTGTGAAAGCAATGTGTGTTCCCGCTAAGCCTTTACGGCTGTATTGTTGCGGGGAGTGCGGTGATGGAAAATAAGATGATGCTACAATGCAATGTAATTAAGTGGAGCTGCTGTAGACCCAGGTAAAAAAAAAGTGCACTAAAATGCACTTTAAGTATACTTAGTACACTTTTCAGTAATGTACTAAAAGTGCTCTATTTTCGCACACTAATTTTGTACTTAATGTACTAAAAGATAGTATTAAGTATATGTTAAGATAAACTTAATACCATCTAAGTGTACTCAACTGTGCTATTTTGAGACACCCTGAAATTGAACTAAAATGTGCTTTGAACATACTATATCTGTATTTTATAAAATATATTTAGTTACAACTAGAAATATGCTTGAACCCTACTTTTAAACATATATAAATGTATTTATGACTAATTTAAAGTATAATAGTAATATATTAAAAGAATATACATATTGTATAAAAAAGTGTGCTAAATACTGTATTAAAAGTATTTTGGGAAAATGTACTTTTACTACAATACATTACTAATAGATTTTTAATAAAGTAAATTTAATGTAAACTTAAAATTACCACACTCAAAATCAATTTAAGCATTATTGATAATATTGCATTCACATTAAGTGTACTCAAGTACAACTTTTGGAAAAATGTACTTCTACTACAATACATTAGTAATAGATTTTTTATATATTAACTTATTTTAAACTTAGGATTAGTTTTATTTAAACAGTGTACTAAAAATCAACTAATGTTTGAAGCACACTTTTGAAAAACACACTAATAAAACTCTTTTGGATGTTTTTTTCTGTAGTGTACTTTATTGTAGTACACTTAAAATTGATTTAAGTATTACTGGTATTTAGTATACGTTTGTTAAGTGTACTAAAGTCCTACTGAAGTATAAACATACTTTTAATTAGTATATTTATAGTGCAAAACCATCAAACTTTTATTTAACAAAAAAAAAATAATGTACTAAAAAGTATTTGCGGGTATTTAAGTGTATTTTAATTGCATTTAATTATATATTTTTTTCACCTGTGGAGGTGTGATGGTGATAAGTATGGAAGCAATACAAGTTCCCGCTACGCCTTTACGGCTGTATTATTGCGAGGGAGTGTGATGATGGTAAAATTTTTGGAAAGTCTATGTGAGCTATTGGGGCTACCCCTGTGCGAGTCCAAGCTGCAGAGAATGAGTGCAAGTGAAATTGAAAAATTATGAAAAGGAAGAGAAAAGGGAAAGTTAGTAAAAATGAGTCCTATGCTACTAAGACAAAAAGTAGGGAGAACAGAGTCGTGCTGCTTAGAAACTAGGTTGAAGTCTGCTACAGAGAATCAGCTAGGCTTCTCTGAGGTGATATTGGCTGAGGCAAATTGAGGATTTAAAGGCGTTAGAGGACCAATGACAGAGTTTATATTTGTTGTTGGGAGACTGTTCAGGCAGAGCGTCACTTCTGCGGCAATGGTGCTGCAGTTACAGAAGTGCAATGGAAGTCAGTGGTTCAGAAATGAAGGCTAAACGGGCATCTCTGCAGTTGCAGCTGAGGCAAAGCTTTACTGCTGCAGCAGTGGTGCAGAGGGAAAATAAAGCTCGGCAAAGCGTCTCTGCTGTTGCAGAGGTGCAGTGATACTCAGTATTGGAGCCCCACACGGAAATGTTAAATACTATCAGCAGTGATATGCAGAGATGAAAGTGAAAAAGGGGCTCAGATAGAGCATCACTGCAGTTGCAGTGGTGTAAATGGTGTGTATAGATCAGCGGAGCACCTCAACAGTCGGTATTGGAGTTTTGAGTGCTCCCGCGGTAATGTAAATTACTTAGCGGATCGTTTCTGCAGCTGCAGCTGCAGCCGTGTAGTGGGTCAGTATGGAGGCAACTTGTGCTCCCGCAGAAGCATTTACTCCTGTATTAGTGCTGGGGAGTGCAACGATAGTGGTATTTAGAAAAATTGTTAGTGTATGAGAGCTCATTTAGAGCGTTGCTGTTGCAGCAATTGAAACTCGAGACAACCCCTGAATTGGTCGGAGCTGTGGTGAATGAAAGTGAATAGAAGTAAGGGATAGTTCAAATTTGGAGAGAAAAAAAGTTAAAGCTGGAAAAACGGGGGAAGGGTAGTGAAGGAGCTCCTATGTTAGTAGGAAGTGAAATAGGAAGAAAATGACAGAGTCATACTTATACCCAGGAATGCATGATGGTGGAAGTCGGCTGGAGAGGATCGGCTGGGCTTCCCTGAGGTGGTATTGCTCTTTTGTGGTGTAAAAATGCTAAGAGGTTTAGAATGGGTGTGTGAGGGAGCGAATATCATCCTGCATCCTGCGATTCTTCATCCTGTAAAGTTAGATCAGATATGGTTTGGTGTATTGTTGGATTGAAAAGCCATGTTTTATTTCAGAAAACTTCAAAAATGAAAAAAGGCTAGTGTGAATATGGCATCGAAGGTGTGGGCTATGTGAGTGAAAAAGTATCATTTTCAAAGAGTGTGAATGTATTTAGAAATGGATGTGGAGTGTAATAGGTTGGATGAGGGTCAGCTTCTGCAGCCGGCTGATATGACCTCTGAAATGAGATAAACAAGAGAGAATCAAAAATGAAATTATTACAACATGGTACAGGTACGGCTAACACAATGAATTGTTTTAGCTGATATCCATGCGGGGCATCTTAATAAGGGCATGGGCAACTGTTAATGGAAGCACCTTTTGTTAATGCATGGTACACTAGCCAAATTGTCACAATGTGCAAAGATAGTAGAGGTGGGCATTCGTCCCTCCTACAGGATGGCAGATTGATGGGAAATCTGCTCGTCCGGGGGTCCTGATGTACCTCTTGAAGACTGAGTTTATTCACAATGTAATTTATTTTTATGTTATTTATAATAACGTTAAATGTTATAATAATGTTATAATATAATATAATATTATAGATGATTATAATAATGTTAAATTATAAATAATACATATTTATTTATAATGTTATAATGTTTAAATAGTTTATTTTTATATATAATGATATAGACCCAAATGTTGGGGACAAAATGTAATTTCAAATAAATCTAGACAAATAACTCAATGGTTTCATTTACTCTTGCATGACCTTATATTTTGTCAGATGTCATCTGACATCTGAAATAACCTAACATTTTCGATTACATTGTGAAAATTACATTTGTATATACAGGGTACAAAGAGACCTCGACACTCCTGACAAAAACATCTCTGATCTCCTGCCTGACACTAGGGCGCACACTTTAATAAATCAAAATTTCTTTTATAGATTTGACATTCTGAATGTTTTTATCAATAATTGGCTTGAACGTTTTTCACAGGAGAAACTTAAAAGGTCAGTGAAGTATTGATTTCAGTATAATAAGTCAGAATATGTTAAATGGTTTGTTGTCACAGAAAATGTAACACTTCACCTGAATCCTCCGTCAGATAATTCCCCACGCATTCAGAATTTCACGTGCCTACATCATGTGAATGTGGAGTAGATCAGTTGTGTGAAGCTGTCTCCAGTCATTTTCTGCAGAACTGTAAGACATATCATAGTGTTTGGTCTTGTGTGTGTGGGCGCACTCTTTGCTTCTGTCAGTGTGACTGCTGCCAGCTGTATCTACGCCGTGTGTCATTGTTTCTGAAGAGATGCCACCCTAACAGAATGGCACTATAAAAACAAACATCCTAATTCCATTTCACACTTTTAGATTTGTCACACATGCTTTGACTGATTACCTCGTACTGACTCCAAGATTGTGCTTTCCATTCCAAAGCATGCTTTCTTAGGCCTGATTTTGCATCCAACAATAGATTTACAAACAAGCTTGGACATAAATTGAAGGTGCCTGTAATATTTTATTTGCAAAGGGTGGGGTAATCTAAAGGTTAACCTTAATCGAAAAAGTCTACTAATGTACTAATGTTCATGTAGTCAAATTAAATCTGAACTGGTGTATAAAAATAGACATTCAAATGATATAGATGAACTATCATCCAGATGTACAAGATGATGACAGTGTTGGTGACACACTGCCAAGGCCGATGGAGAAGCATAAACAAACCAAGACCGATGCAGTGTGACAGCAGTCAGCTCCCTCGGGACCACCATGACCAAGACAACAGCTGCCAAACGCTGCCTGGCAGCGGAGATGAGGGGGAGTCAAAGCTGAGGTCTATAAGCTGACTGGTACCTCATTCTACACAAACAAATTCTCTCTCATCCAAGTCCAAATGTTTTGATGATTTTCATGAAATGCTAGACGTTACAAACACAGCATTTGAAATCCTGTTAAGGGATAGAAAAAATGGAAATGGAAAAAAAAAATCCAGAGAGGATTAAAGAACCAAACAATCGAAGAGGGAGAGAGACCAAGAGAGAGAAGGATAGAAAGAGAGAGTCATATCGGGAATAATCACAGTGTGAGAGGGAGAGACGTGAGGCGGTGCTCTGAATAGGAAACAGAGGGAAGGATAGAGATTAGTGCTGCACTCTCTGGGCTCATCACTCAATGAAAGGACACGCTGCAAACAACAAGGGCGCTCAGCCTCAGGAGAATCGGGAAAGGTGCGAGTTTGCTTTTAGGGATATTTACATAAAACTTACTGGACTTTCTGGAGGTTTCCAGGTCAGGATACTTGGTTTGAACAACTTCTTACTATGGATTGTTACAGCTAAGTCAGAACCGAGGAACCAGATTCAGGAAGGTTCTGAGTGACTGGTAGGCTTTCCTATGTATGCTGTGTTAACGGAGTATGTTAACCAATTAAAATACCTATCCTTAAACATAAATGTAAACACAGTAATTGAGGACTTTTTTTAGTTGGCTTAGTCCATTCCTTGCCCCAGATTCCGCCATCTGCTGATGTCCATCTGTGAAATGCTGGAGGATATGACAGATGTAAAACAACATTTGTAGGATTTAACCGTAGAGCTTCCTGTATCGAGTTCATCTCCAACTGTGCCAGCATTGTTCCTGATGTAATCCTTTTTACGTGCAACCAAAAGAATGACCTCGACATCTTGCATGGTTTTGATCCTGCTCTCAGTTCAGTTTTCAGGAGCTAGTTGTCCTCAGGGCTGCTTGTGCACATCTGACATACTGAACTGTGGCTCTTTGGGTCTGGATAGATTTCCCAACCCGCTTCCGTTCACAACTTCTGTCCTGGACCTTAGTCATAATAGACTAACATGGCTGGCAGCCGGCAGCTTCTACGGACTCCCAAGGCTGCAGACTTTGCATATGTCTCATAACCGCATCTCCTTGCTTAGCCCAGGAGCTTTCCATAACATTACTAGTCTACGATACCTGGACCTCTCTTCCAACAAATTGCAAGTAGTGGGGAAGTATCACTTCCAGGATCTGCAAGCCTTGGAGGTGCTCCTGATGTACAACAACCGTCTTACACGTGTGGAGAGCAACACTCTAATGGGTCTAAGCAATCTTAGAAAGGTTTACTTCAGCCTGAACCAAATCACAGACTTCCCGTTCTTCTCGATTCGCAAGCACAGCCACCCCAGTCTGGTAACGCTGGACCTCTCTTCAAACCGCCTGTTTCGCTTGCCAATGGATGACATTGTGCTGTTGCCTGTCGCTGTGCAAAAAGGCCTGTACCTGCACAACAACAGCCTGGAGTGTGATTGCTCTCTATACCGCATGTTTTGGCACTGGGAACAGAAGGGCTACCAAAGTGTGAAAGACTACAAGGATAACTACAAGTGTCTGATGTACGGTGAGCCTCAAGTCTCGATTAATTTCATGCGCTCTTTGCATTTCTTTGAGAATTGCACAGTTGGGAAGATGATATCCCTGATATCCCCGAAGGCTGATAAAGTTGTTTACGAGGGTGAACAAGTGCGGTTGGACTGTACGGGGACACTAAACGGAGAAGACCTGTCCTACAGCTGGATTATTCCTCACCAAGAGAACATCTCGTATCTGATCCAGAACGGGACTCTACGTCTCAATCAAGATGGTAGCTTGGATATTCTTGCCGCCCAGTCTGTAGATTCAGGGATTTACCAGTGTACTGCTGTCGATAACACAAGGATGATCAATGAATCCCGAGAAGTGAACTTAACTGTGGTAGCCCAGCACTCCACAGAGGAGACATTCAACACCGGCTACACCACTCTTTTAGGCTGTGTTGTGACCCTTGTCCTGATATTGATGTATTTGTATTTAACCCCATGCCGTTGTGGTTGCTGCAAACCTCCTCCTCCATCTCCAGCCATCTCATCCTTTGGGGAAAACCGCTGCAATCTGGCCTCTATATTTGCTGCTCCCTCAACCGATCGGCTGAAAAGCAAGTCTCAGTCCGACAGGCACGTAGTGTTCCTTGAGCCACTCATGGCTGGGAAAAATGGCCATCCAAAAGCTGCATTTGTTGTTGAACAGCCAGCAATTGAATGGGACACTGAAAACTTCACGATTTTTAGAGAAAGAAATGACTTCGAGTAGCTAACTTGTGACCTTAAAATCCTGCTTGTTTGAATCACTGGGACAAGCAACACGAATTAATGTCATAATTCTCTAATAAATTACTTTGTTCCTCAGATTTGAAGGCTGTCTTCTGTCTCACAGTGTGCAGTGATACTTTTTTATGCTGAATGAGTGGGAATATACAGCAAATGTATCATCTGAGCATGTGTATTGAAGTAGGAACGTCTCTGAAAGGTTGAAAGCTCAGTCATGTACAAAAGATTTTTGGATTGCCATGACAATATCGACATGACAACAAGATATGATGACCGCAAGCTGTTCATGCTAGTTTCCAGAAACTCCTTTAAAAGGCTGTCAAAAACATCTAGGTGCTGAAGATACACTATAATCAGGCAGGTCATTTCTGTAATCTAAATTCTCAACTAAAAGCTTTCAATCTAGAGCCATTTAAGATCGAGGTTTAATCCCTTCAATTGCGTCATTAACATTAGATACATTTAATCCCGCATGTCAAAATAACATGGTCGCAAAGTTCTAAAACCATGTAAATAAGCACAAATGAATGCGTTATGAGCTCACAACTAGTGAATACCTCTAGGAGGAGAGAAGATGGAAAAGTGAAGGCAATGTAGTGATGTCTGTTTATGTGAGATATTATTCATCTCAGCACTTTGCATTAAGCAAATTGCTCTTTCATTGCAGGGATGTGCTATGGGAGAGGATTAACACCCATGCCAGAATTTTCCCTCCCACACCATGCACAGTATGCAAACTAAAAGCAAAATATGAAAATGAATGAGCACCCAGGCAAAGGTACAGAGTTAATCCATCCAGTCCATTTCCAGATGTGATCAGATTTATCTGCGGCAACCCACTTTTACATTCGTAATACGTTGACACGTGTCCCCTGGCTGATCGTCAGCTGCATGATGTTCACAAAGCTCTGCCAAATGCACCAGCTTTATTTTAAAAAAAAAAATGTCAATGTGATATTCTGTCTCTTTAAACCTGTACATCAGGGGTGTCAAACTCAATTCCTGGAGGGCCGAAGCCCTGCACAGTTTAGTTCCAACCCTGCTCCAACACACTTACCTGTAGGTTTCAAACAAGCCTGAAGGACTCAATTAGTTTAATCAGGTGTGCTTAATTAGGGTTGGAACTAAACTGTGCACTTGTTGGCCCTTTTCGAACGGAGTTTGACACCTGTGCTGTACATAACTGAATACACATCAGCAGTTGTTTAACAAAGTCATCAGGCTTACCAAATGAACTATCATGAAATTCACCTTCAAATCAAGTCTGTGCAAAAGAGCAAAACAGAAATTCTTGATTTGTAAAAGCAACTTTCCTATCAAACAGTTTTGCAGTTATAACCCGTACTGTCTAGTTCCAGCCTTACCTCTGTGTTGTGTTTGTAATACTAGTGTTCTTTTGAAAGATAACTATATCAAATGAGAGATGAGATGACCTAAGGTCAGATTTTAGCAGATTACTCTTTGGGGCAAACTAGGTACTGGCTATTTTTTCAGCCTTCTCTTAATCCTTTAAGCTTTCTTTTTTTTTTGTCCCCTTCTGCCGCAAACACGATTTGCTCTCTTTCTAACCTGCACTGAAGCACGATAGTAAAAAAAGAGCTTTGGCGATGCAAAATGGTGACCCACATATTGAACTAATGAGCAAAAAGATGTAAATGCACTTCAAAAATATATAACCACTGATATTCATACCCAGTAATTTTAAACACTGTAGTTTCATTGCAATTTTAGAAAGTGTAAAATAGACACACACTCAAATTCTCCCATATGTGACCCAAAACAAAACATCTCTCATCCTAGCTACAGCTGACACCACTTAGGATGAAATATAGAAAGAGAAAGAGTGTTTTAAACAAATTCGTACACATTGTTTTCAGAGACAGAGCTGTTTATCTGTTAGTAACATTTGTAAAATGCCCTGAGAAATATTCTACAGAACTGCAGCTAATCAGATTCATGTTAAGGGCAAATTGAATCACTGTTTTTAAATCAAGGTGCATAAATTTCAGAATATATTTAACAAAAAAAAAAATTGTTTTTGACAAACACCGCATCAGCTTCAGACCAGCAGAATTCATTAGGAAATGGTGCCCTCTGCTGGTCAGCTTTTAAACCGCTAGGTTAAATACTTGCCAATGCACATTATGAAACAACATTGGCATTCATTAATCACATTTAAAAGAAAATCTAATCATTTCTTATATAGCGTCATAAATATCTATGTACATGTACAAAGAGTTCACACATTTGTGCTTTTGATTTAATACTGAACAGGACATCATGTTTGATACAACCTTGTTTTAATATAACATCTGTACAACCAAGAATGTAAAAAAACCAAAAACAGCTAAAATGAAGAATGACTCACTTTTCATCTTTTAAAAAAATATTGTCTGCATTTTGCTCCTTGTTCACAAACCGTTTTTTTTTTCTCCTTGAAAATCCAAACAAAAAGTATTGACAAAAATGAAACATTGAAAGGCAATTACATTTCTTGGCAATATAAATATAGTGGTATGAACAAGGTTTTTCAAACATCTCATTTAGGAAGAGCATTACCGAAAACAGTGAAAATCTGGCCACCGTCTGAGTCACTATCTCATTAATACGAAACCAGATTTCATTTTTCCTTTATTTCAGATATTTGATGTGCTCTTATTGTTAAGTATGTACATTCCTAATGCCAGTAGTCTATGAGGGAGCATGGCATCCCAATGGCATTCAGTTGTAAGTGTAGTCCGAATAGTAGTCTGACCGTCCACCCCCTCCCCTCCCAGGCGGGTAGCCCCAATTACAGGATGGGCCTCCTCTGATGTGACCCCTACCCGGTCTAGATCTCATAGGGTGCGGTGGAACTCCTCGACCCCTGAAGCCACCCCGCATCATATCAGGGGGACCCCCTCTGGGATTGTACATGCTATTGTTGTGTCCACCTCGGCACATGGCTCCCATTGGAGCTCCAGGGAGGGGTAAGAGTCCTCTGCTGGAAATGCCACCCCTGGCAGGAGGGGCTTGACTGCCACCCTGACTCTCTGATGACGAGTTCACTGGAGTTCTGCTGCCTTGGCTGCAAGAACTTGAACTAGCCAATGCACTGTCTTTCTCTCCGATGCCCTCTTGCTGTCCTACTTTAGAGGTGCTTGAAGTCATGGCCTTTTCTTCCTCTTGTTCCTGAGAGGTCCCACTCTCTGTGGCTCCTATCCATGATCCATCTGTGGGTTTTGCGGCCTCAGACTGGGTTGAAGGTAAAGCACTAAATCCTGCCCCGCTCTGTCCAGCCGTGAAACTGTGCTGGCCTCCTGGTGTGGGACCCCAGTTGTAAAGCGGTGGAACAGGGGGAATTGGAGTGAGGGCTGGAAAGAGTGTGGATTCTGGGTAAGAGGGAAAAGTGGTGCGAATAGAGGATGAAGAAAAAGTAGAAGATGAAGATGGAGTCTCTACATCTTTCTTAATGGTTTGAGAGCCTGGATGTCCTTGCTTATTAGCAGTGATTGCCATTTCCACCCCAGGCACTCCCACACTGTCAGCAATGTGTCCAGGTGGTTGAAGAGACGAGACTGATTCTGGAACAGGAGGCAGCACCTCCACTAAGCTAACCGGGGGCTGAGGGAAGGATGGGGGAATGGGAAGCGGTTGGCCAATGGGTAGGGTCAGGGTGTTTGCAGGAGGTGGGACCCCAGGAGGAGCAACACTTTGACTATAATCTGATCCCCTGGAAGCCACTTGGACTGGAGATGAATATGCTGAGGACATGTGGTATGCAGGAGAACCAGAGTAAGGGCTCCACTGTGATGAACTGGGACACAGGTAGCTCTGGTGGGGGTTCACACCGAAACTGGTCAGGGTGTCCTCTACTTCAGGCCTAGATGCACTCTCTTGACTGGCAGCTTTATAAAGAGCTATGGCAGACTTCAAAGCTGCGTAATCTGAGAAAGAGCCCTGGCTAGGGCACATAGAGGGGTTTGGAAGAACAAGTGGATCCATTATGGGGTCCAAAGATGGTTGGTTAGGAAGGGGAGGACGAAATCCATCGGTCTGGGGTGGAGGGGGTTGAGGTGCATGTGGTTCTGTTAGGTCTTTTTCTGTCTGAATGTTAGTATCGGAGACTGGCATGTCATCTTCAGAGTCTATAGACATGTCCTCTTCATCGCGAACAGCATCAGGCTCCACTGAGCAATCAAATAAATGACAAAGTGTTAAAATCAAAATCTATCATTTCTTTGTGAATTCTGTCAGGAAAAGAAGATCAAGAGTTTACCTGGATTAGGTAGGACAGCCACTGTAACGTCTTCAGGGATACTGATCAAACTCTGAAAGTTGTTCATTATGTCATTCATACCTGCAATGATGACTCCACTACCAGAGAACTGAGAGAATTTGTCATCGTGTCTTTCTGTAAATGTAAAGAAAAAAACAATTTAGCAAACTCTGCAGACAACTGCACATATCATCGCTATTGCACCACAGTCATATTAATCAACAAAAAGAGGACTAAATCACCTGAACGTGTAGTGCTACAGACAAAGGAAACAGAATTGCTGCTAAGGCTGTACTCACACTAGGTACAGTTGCCTCGAACCGGGCCAAAGCACGCTTGTCCCCCCTCCCTTCTCCCCCGACGCCCCGCACTCACACCATATCGGGCCTCGGCACGCTTACGTCATCGCTGCTGCGCTGTTCAGTGAGAAGCGCTCTCACTCACTCAGCAGCACAGTGGAGATTTCTCTAGTTATATCGTTTCAGTCGTTTGATATGCAGTGACATGCAGTCAAATGTTTCGCAAACAGTCCTTAGGGATGTGGTGACACGCAGTCAAATATTTCGCCGAACAGATCTGCCACTTTTGCCGCTCATAAACAATCATAATGTTCTCGTGCTGCAGGAATGAGGAGGTCTGCTGAAGGTGCGCAGCTGTTGTGCAGTGAGGAGTTTGCGTCTTTAATAAACTACGCCAGTTTGAGTACACTAAACAGTAAGAAAGATTAATAAATCCATATGAAACAGTCCCTTAAAAGACACGTCTCGCTTTCTGTTTTGGGCTATGGCGCATTTTGCACTCACACACACAAGCGTACAGCGCCAAAGCCCAAGTGAACCGCGCTCAGGCCCACCTCTTCCAACCGGGCCAGGGCCGGCCAAGTGAACCGTGCTTGAGCCCGATTCAGCACACTCACACACTTCTCAAACGATCTGGAAAACGGGCCTGGGCACGGTACGGATGGCATAGTGTGAGTAGGCCCTAAGATTGGCTTTCTGAATGTTCACACTTTAAAAACATGAGTGGACAGATATTAACAGGTAGTTCCTATTGAGCTGGATTAGAAGCTTAATCCATTTACCCAAAATGACATTTCTAAAACTTAAATCATTCCCAGTTTATGCAATGCAATCATGCTAAAAAGTGCCAACTGTAAAAAGAGTTCATCCAGAGCAAAACTCATGAGTTTTCATCTGGACCAGCTACCAATACCTGTAAGGAAGACAAGGTGTCGAAGCTGTGTGTGTTGAGCTTGCAACTTGACCAGACAATCCAAATCCGGAGCTTGCCTAGATGGAGTGTCACACTCATGATAGGGCAGAAACTCCACTAGGTGTTTCTTCTGGTAGCTTGTCAGTAGGTTTAACAGATCCAGGGCCTCTGTGTTTAACCTGTGAAAGTGAAAGTATGTCAGACACCAAGAGTCCATCAAAATTGTCAAAACAGTCTAATCATCTTGTCCCTAACCTGCTGAGTTCTTTAAGCTTCTTCTGAGTCTTACAGTGCACCTTCCACTTCCAGGGTGAGCCCTGTTCCTCCAGGAACTTAAGAAATGCCTGTAGCTTAGCTGTAAACACAAATGTTAGTGTTTAAAGCCTCTTTTTAAAGGAGGTTGAGACTCAATTTACAAAAAATGTTACATACATTTTTGCCCTCACACTTTAAGAGATACATTCTACATTCAGTTCTTACCTAGCATAATATTGTCAGGTTTGAGAATGAGCTCATCAGACACAATGAGACCCCCGGACACAAAAAGCTCATTGTAAGTACGATTTTTTACATCATCCAGGCTGTCCACTCCAGCAAAGTAAACTGTGGGCAATTTCTTCAGAGACACCAGTGCTGGGATCTAAATGGAGCGTAGAAGGAACAACACTTCAAAATGGATGCTTCTCAGTTTGCTTTGTGCAACTAATTAAATCGTTACAAACTGCAGTTTACAATGCTGAGACATTAATCACCTTATGTACATGAGTGGCGATGTCCTCATTCTGAATTATGATCATGAACTTTTGCTGACTTTTACTCTCCAGATAATTTAGAGGGTTGCAAGCGATGTTGCCAAGGCTCCTTAAATATGCCTGTAAAACCAAACAGGAAGTTATAGACAAGGTTTCAAAGGTTGGTCAAGAACATCTTTCCATCCTTGTATTCTGACATTTTAAACTTTCATACCTTTATCTCAGTGCAGAGTTCACTCTCCTCATCACCTGTCTGAATGTAAAAGTTGACTGCATTCTTCTGCATGATCTCCATCAGTGTGCACAACACATCAGGCTTGATTTGCCCAATAACAGTGCTTGATGTTCCTGCCAGAGAAGATTCTGCGGATAACTCTGAGACAGAAGTTTCTACAATATCTGTACCCTTGGGATCAGCTGATTTTTCAGGTTGAAACAGGTGGACCTCTTTGACAGTACCTAGGCGATGTTTGCCTGAAGAAGGTTGCTTAACTGTAGTTTGTGGCTTGCTTGATGAAGCCTTAGACTTAGGCACTGGAGATAATGTTTTAGTGCGAGGTTGAGCAGGAGGTGAGGGCAGTTTGGGCTGGGCAGGAGCCGGAATGGCAAAAGGAGGTGGAGCAGGTGGTAAGGGGGCAGGCACTGGGACAACAGCAGGTGGTGTTGCGATGGCCACATGTTCTAAAGACACACTAGGAGAATGAATCAGATGGTTCATCTTTTCACAGAGAGTTTTAACGTAGCCCTGCACAGGCAGCGGAGTAACATATTTGGAGACAAAAGGTGAGAATGCGGGACTGGATCGTATGGTCAGGTCCTCATTTCGTGGCAAAGGAGGCTGTGAGTTGTAGATTATATGCTGTGCCTCCATCAATTTATGGATCCCTGTGCACAGGTTCTGAAATTCACGGTCAAGAATAGTGTCCACTACTTTCCCCAGGCATTGTACTGGCTTCTCTGATTCGCTCAGACAAGGTTCAACAACACCATCTAAAAAAAAAAAAAGCATATTTTTATTTGTCAAAGTAAGTTCAAAGAACTTAGCAAAGATTTGGCAAGGTCTAATTCAGGTGCTAGAAGGCCGATGTTCTGCAGAGTTTAGCTCAAACCAAAATTAGACACACCTGAACCAACTAATCAAGATCTAACAAGCATATTAAGAGCATCCTGGCAGGTGTATTGAAGCAAGTTGAAGCTAAACTCTGCAAGACATTGGCCCTCCAAGAGTTTGGGCACTACTGGTCTAATTAATTTGACCAACGTTGACAAAATAGATATTAGATATTTGTAATAATAGAAAAGGCTTCTATTTAAAATAAACACTGTAACCATTCAGGAATGATTTCTGAAGAACCAAGTTTGGAGTAAGAGCTTCTAAATAAACTGACATCTGCTTTGACATCAATAAAAATATCGATATACATTTTAAATGATATAAACATAGCACAGTTATTATAACAATTTCATAAAATGTTCAAAACTTAAAAAGATTGCAAACATTAAAATATTGCAAGCACCTGTGGTGGAAGTTTTCCATAGTTGGTGGATCTGATGTGCAGCTTCTGCTGGACGGGGTGGCTGCTGCTGCTCCAGATTGGAAGCGGGGCTGTAGACATCCACACTGCTTCTGCTGCAGGCCGTCTGCTCCTACACATACATCTGACAAGTTAACTCAACAGCATTTAACCGTGACATTAGACACAACGAAAAGTCTGATCCAAACCTCCAAGAAATCCTGGGTAACCTGCTCTTCATCAACACGTCTGCCACGCAGATCAAGATCACAGTGAGTAAGGGACTCAGTGGGGTCATGTTCCTCTATGTTTTTGGGGAGCATCTCAGGCTGATTGCTGGCAGTGGTTGAGCTCTGGGCCATCCTGTTGAGCGTGCTGAGGAAGAGTTTGAGCAAGGCCTGGGTGTCTCGGAGGGTGGGACTCTGAGATGCACGCTCCCGCAGGTCTGTATCACACAGTCCCATGCTATCCATCACAACTAAGAGGAAAAAAAGGGCTGTCAATAAGAAGCTTAACTCTCCCAGGAACTGCAGTCTCAATCTATTGTGCTGGAGCTCTATCGTGCATGCATGCACTCTGCCCCTTTTTAAAGATGTGACAAATTAACTCTTCTCCAGAGACTCTGAACATTAGAAAGACAGAAGAACTGAAGCTCTTCACCTCTAATTTTAGCACTTAATCCAAGAGATTGCAAACTCACAAATACATCATTTTTGCTAGACAAAATACTATACGTTTAAAAATATCTGCATGCTATACCTAAATTTACATTAATTCAGTAGAAACGTACCTCTCCCTGGCTCTCCGTTCAACAGACCAGTCCTAAGATATTTGCTCACACCTCCAGGACCCTCCCTTTCCAGCCTCCTCTTCAGACCAGCAGCGTCCCAGTCTTCCTCTCTTTCTGCTCCGCTCCCCTCATCCTTTCCCAAAGTCCGCTTATGTAACTGTATCAGCTTTAGTAATTTCTCCATCTTCTCTTTTTCATACTCACTCTGCTGTTTCTGAGCACCACCGTTAGACTGAGAAACCCCAGTTGTGCTGCTGGCCGATGGCTGTCTATCCGACCCTCCCCAGTCTGAGACAGGACTGTACTCTTCTGCACCCGCAGGGGGAGATGCTTCTGCTTGTTGGCTGTCCATTAGGCCTTGCTGTAGTACCTCCACTGGGAGCTGGAAGTGCCCCGGACTGTACACGTATGATTTCAGCACCACATCTATATTCTTAGGTCGAGGTGCAAGGTGTTGGCTGGTCCGGTCATCCAAAGTGTGCCGGTACTCTGCGATGTGAAAAGGCCGTAAAGCACCTTGCTCCTTCTGACTGAGGTAGTCCAGTGCCTGCCGTTTCACCCCTGCTGCAAGTTCTTTGGGGGGATTGGCACGTAGTTTATAGAAGCAATGATGCAGGGCAGGTACAAAAGTGTCAAGCTGATGGATGACTGCGTCTTTCGGCTCCAATGGAACAAGAGGGTCCTCCTCCACTCCGGAGTTTTTGGAAACTTAAAAGTAAGATACAAATCAGTTGTTAACTTGGCTATTGAAAACAAGTTAAAGTAAGTGTGGGGAGAAAAAAAACATTAGAGGCACTTACTCAACTTCGAGATGCTTCTTTGCTCTTGAAAGATAAAAAGCGCCTGTAACACCCTGTCACTTCTTCCCCGTCGCTCTTTAGAGAAACAAGAAATAGACTCTGTTATCCAACAGCAATTCCAGCAGCCACATATGAGTTTAAAGGCTGTGTGTAAACCTACCCATGCTAGTGAACAACTGAGAGGACGAAAGGAGGAAGAGAAATCCTTTGTCTACCAATGGCTTCACCAAAACCTAGAGTGAAGAGTTTAATTATAGTATGCCTATAATAAAACATCGGCAGTTTAACTTGTGCATATCAGATCGCTGACACAGATTCTATTATGATACAGCACGGAGACGAGAGGGTGGGAGGTGAAGCTCGGCTAGAGTAAAGCTGCAGGCATTAATTGTATCAAAGCGTAAAGCAGGGTGTGAATTAGCTCACCATTCTTTCTCTCTCAAGCCGTTGCAGCAGTCCCGTGAGGCTGTTTTCCTGTTTACTCTTCCCCATGACCTCATACAGGCTACAGTGCATCCCACACTTCAGCACTGCAAAATACCACAACACATTACCACATCAATATCAACAACCAGGTGTTGGGCTGAAAAGCATCATTGGGGTTCATTCTACCTTCTCGTGCTCCACTGTACGCTTCCCACGACAGCAAAACAGGTGGGATCTTTCGCTTCACTTGATCCAGATGCATAGCCGTATTGATGTCAAGCTTGTCTGGGCTGAAAAATAAAAAAAAAGACATTTAAACCCATGAAATTAACAGTTGAAGTCAGAATTATTAGCCCAGTTTTTTCAACACATTTCTAAACATAATAGTTTTAATAACTTATTTCTAATAACTGATTTATTTTATCTTTGCCATAATGACAGTACATCATATTTACTAGATATATTTCATGACACTTCTATACAGTTTTAAGTGACATTTAAAGGCTTAACTGGGTTAATTAGGTTAACTATGCAGGTTAGAGTAATAAAGCAAGTTGTATAATGATGGTTTGTTCTGTAGACTATCGAAAAAATATATAGCTTAAAGAGGTTAATAATTTTGACCTTAAAATGTTTATTAAAAAAAATCTAAAACTGCTTTTACTCTAGCTTAAATAAAACAATAAGACTTTCTCCTGAAGAAAAATATGATCAGAAATACTGTGAAAATTTTCTTGCTCTGTTAAACATCATTTGGGAAATATTTAAAAAAGAAAAAAAATTCAAAGGGGGGCAAATAATTCTGACTTCCACTGTTTAGATATTTTTGGTTGATCTGGATTGGTAAGAGCAGAAAACTCACAGTTTCAGTGGAAGATGAGGGAGACTTGAAGACCGGATGTACACTTGATAGACTTCCTCTCCTTTATTTACCAGTGAACCACTCCAAACTGTATATCTTCGCCGAACTAAAGCATCATAATAAAACAATCAAATAAGTTTATATTATATAAAGATTGTATGGATATAGGGTTACAGTGCTCAGCATAAACCAGTACACCCCCATTTGAAAAATAATATTATCTCCATCTCTTAGTGATTATAGCCACAAATTTGTTGTAATGCATTTAAACAAAACTTTTTATTAAAAAGTAAGAAATAAGAGCTTGGCCACCTAACATCTTTAAAAATAGAAGGATAACGCAGTTCAATTCAAACAAGTTATTGCAAAAACAAATTACAAACTACAAAATTCATCAATATTTCATTTTTTTTATGTTTCTCTAGATTTGTCCTCTTTATTTATTATTTTTCCTTCAACAATCATTTGGGTGTACTAATTTTTGAATTGTGATCTCAAGATTTTTTGCTTAATTAGTTTCAGTTTTGTCCTTGGTACAGACTAATGTAATGTATATGCACAAATATATTATTTTAAAGCATCCTATAAGAAAATATAGACTTAAGAGTGAGCTGTGAGGGTGTACAGCACTGTATTAAATTATCTCTTTAGAGATCTATGGTGATAAATACAAATCATACCTCTTTGTCCCTCATGTAACATGCTGTTTACTCTGCTACAAGAGAAAAGGAGTGAAATTTAGATTAAACCAAAAATGTTTGTTACAATTTCTATGTACATTATCAATAAATTAATTCATACCTGTGTGTGCCAATGCTCGATTCTTTGCCTTTGTATTGAAAAGACACAACCGCGTATGGCAACACATGTCTAGGCCTTGACTTGAGCTCATCATATGCAAATTCATAAAAGTATTGCTGGAATGAAACACAACAATTAGAATAACAGGACATTTTAGCAAACAAGACAAAATAAAAGGTTACAAAAAACACTTACCTGAGTGTGCTCAAAGGCTCGGTAGGATAATAATGAGGTCACTTTGCTGGCATTTTTGTACACATGGCTGTCATATTTAAGGGTGGGCTCAAGAGTATTTTTAGGAATATTCTCAATTATCTTCACTTTACCCTGCAGAAAAAAAAAAGTTGATTGGTTTTTACTATTGTGAAACTATGCATTGAAATTAAAATAAATTACATTTAATGCTTGATAACTCTAGCTGTTATACCTCCTTACCTTCATGACTTTAAATAATATTATCTCTCCTGCAGCACCTACTTCAAATGGATTCATTTGTAACAAATCAGAGTATTTCGAAAGGTAAACCCCTAAAAATAGAAAAGGATGGAAGAGTTACTTGGGGTGACGTTCTGTGAGACACAAAAACAAGCCCTAGGGTAATCCAAAGAAATTTGTTAGCAATCTATTTAGAATGTAGAGTCTCTTCTAAGAGCATGCCGTGTTTGCTCAGATTAAATATTTGCAGAAACTACTTCACTTCACCAGTTAAAATGATCCTACTCACATTTACAACATTTAAATATCTTTAAAACACAAATGAACTGCTTTAGTAAACTGCACAAAGATCATCGTAAATTAGAAATCACTATGCCAAGAACAAAATGAACCTAATGTTACTTCCAAGACCTCAAACATGCTCTGAAAATAGAAAGAGGTAAGAGGGGTTGACCAATATATGAAACAGATGTTTCTTTACAAAACATTTATCCACTCAGATATAAATGACTGTAGTGAGTTTGATGCATGAACATGTATTTGGCCTAGTACAAGAAAGTACAGAGCAGTGATCATTTTGGCCCTGACCAATTCAACTAGTCCAAAACCACAAGATCAAGTGACCACAGTAAAACAAATTCCTCCCAAGAAAACGAGTATAGCCAAACTGACTCTTTTAAAGCACAACATTTACCTTTGGCAGAGTTTCCTAGATTGTTAATCCGCGAATGTCCCACAGAAAGACCCTTTTCGCAGATAAAGTGAACCTAGAACAGAAGACAACATATTAGTTTTGTTTTAGACACACTTTAAATAGCAGTTATAACTAGCCATTACATTTAAACAGGTTGAAGTAAAACTACGGAGCAGACATTAACACAGCCTCACCTTATTCCTATCAGACAGCAGAAAAGCATAGGATTCTGCAAGTTCTGCCTCTGTCCTGCCATTCTGCTTGAGTTCCCTTTTCTTCTCGATGAACTATGAAGACAAATCATTTTTAAAAATTATAATCTTAAGTGGCTCGAGGATAATTTTATTCATCAAGTCTGCAAACAAAAATGCTGTTAACTTGACTCAGCACTCACCTCTTTCTCCAACAGTTCGTTGTGAATGAGAGAAGCTTTGGTGTAGTTGAAAGTCGCTCGAGATGTTGCGTCCAGGTAGAACGTGGACAGAAGCTTCACGACGTCTTCAAACTCTCTGGACTCTGGAGGCAAGTGCTGAAAGAGACCTGGAGAGAGAAGACAAAGCTCATTAAATCAGAAAAACATCAAATTCAAGAGATACTCTCAGGTATATGGCATTATAATGTTACATTTCAGTTTTTTTTTTTTTACAAAGAATCCTGAAATATGGACGACCTTAAGTGTTGTACACAGAGAACTGTTTTGCCAGTAGACCATAAGTTAAACATGTTATTCTCTGCATGTGTCGCATACACAAATGCAAAACAATAAGCAAACATCCAGTGACTTGACTAAAGAGTATTTTGAAGTGCCCATTTAAAAAAGCAAGATTGTGCATGCTCATTACTGCAACATTTTATTACAGAATGCTTGCACGTCCACAATTTTGCTTAATTTTCAATATTGAAATAATTTAGATTATGTGCCCTATTGTGCCCTAAAATGACCCAGTTTCATTATAGTAAATGTGTAGTAACCATTTGGGTTAATTGATAATCTGTACAACCACAGATTTAATACAAACACAATGGTGACACGAGTTAGTGTATCAAAACAATGGCTGCCGTTGCAATGGTTTAACAACAAAAACTGTAATAATGAAGCCACGATTAAATGCCAAAAGTGGAACAATGCAGCTCAATTAAACTACAATGTACACAAGCATTTTCAATAGCCAACGCTGTATTAGTATTATTAGCAAGTGACACAAAATGAATAATTTTTTCACGAAAAATCAGGAAACGTTCAGAAACAATTAGCACGAGCTAATATTTAACAACTTGTTAACCTATTCATCCAACCAAAACAACATAACGTTTAATAAATATGTATTTGAAATAACGTTAGCTAGTACTCAGTACAAAGCTATTTAGTGTCTGTTTTGCTTATTGTGCATCTAAACAAAGTCCACACGACAAAAAAATACGTTAAAGCACCAACAAACAGCTAAATCTTTTAAAAAAAGAGGCCAAAGTGAAAGTTGTCAGGCATAAATACACAAGCACCTTCCGTTGACAACTTTCGCTTTCATTAAAGTTGACAACGATTTTCCCACTATTTGCCAAACGAGGAAACGATGGGGAATGAATGGGGAGCTCAAAATAAGGCCGGTTGTTCGGGACTGACAGGTGTTTGAAACGCGTGGCGTAAAAAGACTGAAGGGAGAAATGCAGCGGTCAACTGAACCTCACACTGCTGCCATTGATGAGGGGAAGAAGTGTGTCATGTGGTGGGGCAGAACTGTACGGAATGGGAGGAGGAGTGTACAGCCAGCGAGCAGAGCAATGACACCGGCCTCCGTCAGCTTTACAACCATGAGGACGAAAACGCACGTCTTTGAGATGTGCTTTGAATAACTCGGCCGGAATCGGATCCTCGAGTGGCCGTGCGAGTTGCATCTGAGCGGCCGCTTTACCTGCAGCTCTACGCGGCGCACTCGTTAAAATCCATTTAGTAACAGTAGTGCAAGCCTCTAAAGCAAATCACGTGGCGCGTAATATAGATCCCTTGTGTATTTATCAATACGGGTCTATTTATATGACCCAAAGCGGCACAAAGCACGCTTTTAGCGAACTTGCAGGTCGTGAAACCCAAAGAGTGCATATCGGGAATGGTAGTAACCGTGGTAGCAATGGTGCACACAACCTTTCCGCTCCTTGATTTTCCTCGGGATCTGAAAATTCTTCCTTGGCAGCTCCTCAGCCGACCTCGGGAGCGTTGAAGGCGAGCCACCGCAGTTTTTCAGGTCCGACAGGCCTGCCCTCCGCCGCTCAGAAGCATCTTGTTCAGACATTTGCTCGTCTTCACATCCAGCTTGATCGCCATTTTGCTTGGATGTGGCCGTGCTAGAGGCTGACAACAATTGCTTCTTGCTGTCGCCATCCTCCAAGGTTAGGCTGCCGGCCTTGCTGCTCTCTTTGTCGCTTTTTCTCTCCTGGCTGAAATTGCAAGCCATTTTTTTGGACCAGCGGTCACCTCTTCAGCTGGCGATGAAGTTGGTTTCAGTTGCCGCTTCACGGAGTAATTCTCCTTCTCAACCAGCCTCCGCCATTATGCTTGTGACGTATGCCTTCCCCACCACTGCAAAACTCTGGCGTCACTCTGTTTACATTCACGTAGCCTGACGCCCTCCAGCGGCGCTGCCGTGAACCGCGCAGCGTCTAGACGCCATGACCGACCGAGAGCTTTGATCGCAGATCGCCGGAGAACCGGTGCCAAGAACGAACCATAGAGCCGACACACGGGGAACTCAGTGGGAAAACTCACTGCATATGTTTGAGCTCGTATTCAAAAAAAAAAAAAAAACCGTCTTCACGAATTGTAGGCAACACAAAGCTATCACGTGACACGATTCCATAAAGTGAATTAAAAAATCTAAAAAGGTATTTAGATTACACAATTGACATCGAGATATCGAACATTTAAAAAGTAGGCCTATACACAGGGGCGATTTTAGGGATTTGGAGGCCCTAAGCAACTCCAGCTATGGGGCTTCAAGTCCTAAAATGCACCCCTTCAATTTTTATTATATTTTTATTTATTTAGCTGTTTTTTATATGACTCAATCTTACTTTCTACGTCTTATGTTAACGTAAGCTTTACATTTTAAATAATTGGATGTCTTAAAATGATTTTACAACTAAAAAAAATATATTATATATATATTATATATATATATTATAAATTTGACTGCTGGACTGTTTCATGATTGAGGGTGGGGGATATTTTTTTCATAATATTATTAGTGCACAAAATTATGTTATTATAATAATGTTATATCAAACTGTATATTAAACAATATTTAATTACGTAAAAAAATATTTGTTTGACTTTTACTATACAAAATACGATAGAAAATTATATATTGTTTATAGGTATAACTTTTACTTCTAGATATTTATTGGGGACCCCCAGATGTCCTGGGGCCCTAAGCGGCCGCTTACCTTACTTATTGGTTAAATCTGCCACTGCCTATAAAGCAGGGTCTGTTAGAAGAACTGAGAGTTTTAATCTTTATGATGCAATGGATCTCGATGATCCAATCATAAAAATGCCTACAAGTTATCCAAAAAAACTTTCTGTTATGTTCCTATTTTTATACCAATTGTTGTATTCACGTAGTTACCTATTTTAATTAATTTGTTATTAATTTATTTGTTTTAATAATTATTGTCTTTTAATTAACTTGAATAATTCATTTAATTTTTTTTCTAAGCCTAGTTTTGTTATTAAATATTTCATAAATTTAACTTAATCTATTTTTTCCACACTTTTGCAACATTTCTTCCTCAACAGCTTCTGATGTTTAAAATTTTTTAAACAAAGAAAGAGATTTTTGGCATTTGTAGTTTGAATGATATATTATCTGGGTTCATCATGTAGATTATGGTAGAAAACCCAGCAATGCCCTGACCGTTTATTTTTATTCAAACTATTAAACATGTCAATAAAATGTGGATAAGCATGAACAACTTGAAATCAACCATAAATCAGACAAGCAACTTCTCCCAACTTGTGTTTTGTCACGAACATACAATCATACTAATGACTGCTTATTTATCCTGATAACATTTTTCATTGTTATTTTCCGGTTTCCCCCACAAGTCCAAAGACATGTGCTTTAGGTGAATTGGCCATAGTGTGAATGAGTGTATGGATGTTTCCCAGTGATGGGTTGGAGCCGGAAGAGCATCGGCTGTGTGAAACATATGCTGGATACGTTAGCGATTCATTCCGCTGTGGTGAGCCCAGATTGGTAAAGGGATAAGTCGAAAAGAAAACGAATACCAAATACATACATTTTAAATATACTAAAATAAACAACAAAATACAGCAGCCATTAATGTATCAAAATAAAACACTGTATTTTTGTATTTTAAAAATACTTCAAAATACTTTTCCAAGGAAGCATGACATTTCTTTGCAAACCTTCCATCAACAGGTCTATTGAATCAATCCCTTCACCATTAAACCGACTTAGGGAAGTAAACAATGTTTGACAGCAACAACTTTTCTCTGCCACTTTGTTCACCTATGGGGGGAAGTTGTGGCCTAAAGGTTAGTAAGTTGGACTTGTAAACCAAAGGTAACTTGTGTTTGTCTTAGTTATAAGTCCAACTCACTAACCATTAGGCCATAACCTCCCCCTATAGGTGAACGAAGGGGCAGTATATATATCTAAAATTCCTCTGCATTTCCACCTGCAGCACTGAGACTGAGATTGAAAATGTTCTAAAGCTCCTCATCTTGTTCTTCAGAACTGATATTTTATTCCATTTCTTTTCTTAAGCAAAGAGGCTGAATTGTATACACTATATTGCCATTGTATATTTCTGGTCTTTAGCATTGCTCAGTATACCATTTTCAGTAGTTGCTGACTTGCTCCTAAATCCCCTCACCATTTGTCTGTTACTTTCTTTAAGCATAATTTCCATCTACACTCTAATCATTGACCACCTTTTTAAAAATAAATCAGTTTTCTGTTCTGATCTCAAGCTTAGGCTAATAACCTAGAAAGCATCAATCAGAGGCCTCATTTTTAAGATGTCATTATGTACAGTAGAGTACTTGTAAAGTATTTTACAGTATTTTGAAACTACAAAAATACAAGACACTAAAATATTTTGATACAACACATTAAAGGTGCAGTAGGTGATTGTCTTCAGAAACATTTTTTGTTGTGCTGGTTGAAAATATCTTTACATTCCAATAGTACTGATTAAAGTAAATGTTTTTATATGTATTTTTATTTTCTGAGTAAGGCATAAAACTAAAAAATGTTAATCTAATTAAAATTTGTCAGGGCAACAATTGCCATAATTCTGATAAGTAGCCCATTAGATTTGTACATCTGCGCATTTGTCCACACAGATCCGCCATTTGCATGTGCATGCCACTTAAGTTCATGTACACACGAGACAGTCACAGTGCTAAAAACAAATGCTGAAACAAATGTTTTTAAAATCCTGAATCAATAGTTACTTTAACACGCTGGAGGAAGGAAGGTTTAATTTTTTTCTTTTAGATAGTTATGCATTACTTTTAATGTTATGTTTTAAAACTATTTTAGTCATGCAAATCTTATGTAGATTGTGTTGTTTTACAAATGAGTTATATGCACGGTCTTCTGGAAAAAGATTGATGTGACTATTTTCAGTTTCATAAGGGATCTTTTACAGCAACGATACTGCATATTTTTATTTAGTTTAACAACAAAACATCAGTAAATAGTGCTATATTCCACCTACTCTGCTTTACTGAGGTGATGTTGGTTTTATATTTGCATCACATTGGTTCATTTTTGAACAATGACAACCTGTGACACATTCCTTATATTGATACTTTGAATATTCTGTCTGAAATAGCATGTAAGTATGGCGTAGTAATAAGTGTAATTCCTGCACCCCGCAGGCCAACCACTAAGCGCTTTAGAACAAAGGGCGTGAGATAGTAAGACCAGTGATCCTTGCATGCATAGAGTATTGCACATTATGACAAGCTTTGCTTGCTACACAACTGAAAACATGCTAGATATTATACAGTTATTCATTCAGAATTGTAGTATTATAAAGTACTATAAAATTTTCTAACTGGTGAATGACATCATCTGGATGTATTTTCATTGTTAAGGTGCACGCATTCATGATTTCAGGAGGCGTGGTTTTGGATGGCAGGGGAGGGACTTTTTGTCAGATCACTTGATGCACCTTTAAGCCATTTTCATCAAATACAATCTACAAATACAATCAAAAAATGTTGAATCAGATTTTTAATATCGTCTTAGAAATCTGGAATCCAATGTATATGGATTTTTATATTTTTTGAACACAATTATTTCACAAGGTTTGCTTTTTTATTAAAATAAAAAACAACCAACAGCATATTTTGTTTTAACTATAATGTACAAATTTACCTTTTTAGCTTACTTTATTCTGTCATACTTCCTCTGCTGTAAATATCATACTCTTTGAAGCGAATATAGTCTTTGAGACGGGCAGGCAGAGGCAGGTAACTTATAAAAACCGGAGCCCTCAGACGCAAACGACCCAAACAATCACGAATCTTCAGTCTGCAGAGATGCTTCAGGCTTCTTGTGTTTTCTGATGACAGAAGAAAATGTAAATCAATAACACTGAAATCTGCTACATTTCAGTCTATTAACCAACATCTAATCTCTTTCAACAACAGCTGAGATCTACAGTAGTCAACATTTGAGGTGAATATGATTAAAAAACATTTGCCTACAAGAACGTGTGTTGTTGAATAGTTTTAGGACAGCTTTGATGAAAGATTTTTGTTCCACTTCAAATGTCGACTGTATATGTCAGATTTACTGGAAATATAAAATGAAAGTTTGCTTTAATCTCTGACTCACGTTGTATCTTGCAAATTTCCGGCCACTGTTTTTGCTCAACCAGAATAGTCTTCAGTTTGGAGCAGAGAGTCACATGATCGACATAATCCAACATGATTCGCACTACATGCGCTGAGAGGTGCTTGAGCCAGTAAACTGAGATCACCTCACAGAACTGCACACAAATAGATATGATTTACAGTAGGAAACATCTCTTTAAAATGAAAAGTTTAGTCATCACTCACTCACTCTTAAGCCATTCCAAATCTGTAAAACCTGCCATGAGGGTGGCTAAACAAACTTAGGATTACAGGTTTAGTTTTAAGTTGACAAAACCAGATCAGTGCAGTCTGACTTTGTTGGTACCATAAAGCTGATCATCAACTTTCTCTCTTAACTCTGGCATTCATTTTGAGTTCTTAAGCTCATGCAGATGAAAGCGGGACATCAGTTGCAAACAGCTAATCACATGCTTTGGAACAAAGAAATTGTGATTGACTTCTAGTCAGAGAGTAAGTGCAATTTACAGGCAAATATTGAAATGCTTAAAAATATTTATACGGTAGGATGAAAAGAGATGTACAGCTAAAATAAAACTTTATTTAGTGCTTTGTTATTGTAAAAAATTAAACTGTGAAGCTGATAAAATGTACTACCATAGCTGTAGAAAGACTCAAAAATCTAAGCTCATGTGTTTGTATCTTTTTGTAGCCTAATTAAAAACTAAAGCATTAAATTGCAGCTATATTTGTAATTAATTATCTGATATTAAAATAATATTGCTTATGTTTAGTGGATTACAGATGCAATCACTATATAAATCATCTAAAATAATCATAGTAAATATCTATCTTTAAAATCTGACAATTCTTTTCTTTAAAAGTATTGTACTAAATAGTGACCTTTAAATTTCATCAAGGGGTGGAGTGGCTGTATTACATCAGAGATAGATATGTCACTTTACTCACAGTTGATTGATTGAATCATAGTTTGTGATCTCCAATCAAGACTATAACCTGCCCCGGAGTTGGTTTGTCATGTAGAGTAAGATGAAAACCATGATTTATTAAAGCCGAGCTTCCTCCATGGTTCCCAAAACCCAGAATTGGTGCAAACTAAATTGAAACTTAAAAGGATTGTTTAACCAAAATCTTTATGATATTGTTTTGGTTACAATTTGGGTGTTAATCTATAAATCAGACTATTTTTAAACGTTTATACAGTTATAGATGATACAGTCTTGAAGGTCCCGAAAAATTAAAATAAAGTTTTTTAGATGTTAGTTTCTCTCTGTTAGTTTTAAGGATATATATTAGCTAGTGTGCTCTAAAACAGTGACAAAATTCACATTTAGAAAATATAAAACTGTTATAAACATCAAAGCTTTCAGTTTGTCACTTCCTCCTAAAAGATTTTTTCATGTCAACTCAAACTTCAGTTTCTCATTAAATCTTGACCAATCAAATGCTCTCTAGCGTTTGACATGCCCCGCCCCCTTCAAAACGCTTCTTATTTGCTTCTCAGTTGATGTGTTTGAGCTCACCCATTCTCACTGGCAGAGTTGTGATAAAAATTAAATGGTATTGGCTGATTTTTAAAAAGGGGAGGGGCTACTCTATGTCCCACCCTTCATTCATTCATTCATTCATTTTCTTGCCGGCTTAGTTCCTTTATTAATCCGGGGTCGCCACAGTGGAATGAAATGCCAACTTATCCAGCACATGTTTCACGCAGCGGATGCCCTTCCAGCCGCAACCCATCTCTGGGAAACATCCACACACACATTCATACTCATACACTATGGACAATTTAGCCTAACCAATTTACCTGTACCGCATGTCTTTTGACTGTGGGGGAAACCGGAGCACCCGGAGGAAACCCTCGCGAACGCAGGGAGAACATGCAAACTCCACACAAAAACGCCAATTGAGCCGAGGCTCAAACCGGCGACCCAGTGACCTTCTTGCTGTGAGGTGACAGCACTACCTACTACGCCACTGCTTCACCCCATGTACCACCCCCTCTCAATTTTTTTAGTTGAGATTACGTCAAACATTAAATAAAAACGGCACAATTCAAAGCACTTTATGGGACCTTGAAATCTTTCCCGAGCTTGTGTTTGCGGTCTGATGCATTTGTGAGTGTATGAATGGAAGTCTATGGTGAAAAAAGTTCAGTGTGAGCTTAACTAGGCTTTCTAGAAACATCTGCAGGTGCGTTGAGACAAGTTGGAGCTAAAATCTGCAGGACACTGGCCATCCGGGACAGAGTTTGGGCACCCCTGAACTAAAAACGTTGCAAATTTGAAATTTGAAAATTTTAAAACGTTAAACGCTGCAAATTTCAGCAACAAAACACACAGAATAACACTAATTTAACACTCAATCTCCTTTCTTTCATATGAGAGGAGTTTAAGCCATTAGAATCTTATTGGCTCATTTCGGTCTCATTCCCTTTCATAAATTTTTAGACATGAATGTTGCAAACTGGTATTTTCCTCTTATTGTTTTTATGTATAGTCATACACAGACTTGATTGTAGAGCTAGTTTGACCATTCATCCACGTTTGTTATTAGTAGTCATTTGCCCAACAGGCAAATTAATCTTAAGTCCTAAAACAATTGCAGAAAAGAGCTTTTTTTCTTCATTGCAGAATAAGGTTGACAAAAACATTTAGAAATCTGCTTAATTAAAACAAAATAATAATTTTGAGTTATTGTAACTTAGTTCCATTAAGTATACTTTAACGAGTATATCCACACTATAAAGTGGGTGAAATGATCTCTTTTCATTTAATTTCGCAGTTCATTTTTACCGTGTCTATTGTGTTCACTCATCAAAAAAGAAGATCTGAACAACATTTGAATGTCACCGAGGTCAGTAAATGATGACTGAGTATTCATCTGTCTCTTTAACAACACATACTGATAATGCGGGTACTAATTCGGCTCATAAATGAGGATGAAGTCTTACCACCATGTCTTTGATAACAGAAGTGCTCCATCCCTCATAATCCACAGGTGTGTGTGATGCCTGTCCATATGGACAGTCAAAGCAGCGCTGCACATCATAGCCATTATTCAGCAGCATACGCAGCATCACCTCATCCTTAAGCGCGTACTGAAGGGCTGAAGGGAAATGGGTGGTGTTGATACGGGAGTAGTAGTTTACATTGGCACCATAGCGCAGCAGAGTATTTATAAGCTCATAGTTGCCCAATCGCATGGCCGCTTGCAGACAGCTGATGGGGTCTTGATTTGGCATGGCTCCGGCCTCCAAAAGGACTCTTGCTGACTGGACATCATTATTCGATACGGTGAAAAACAACGCTGACCTGCGTTCATCGTCATAGTTCTTGCGCACTCTGGGGTGAAGCATAAAGTTTGGGTCAAAGCCGGAGCTCAGGAGCAGGTCCAGGCACTGTGTGTGACCGCCTGCAGCAGCAGAGTGCAACGGGCTCATGCCACTCTCTTTGATTGCCTCTATCTTGGTCACCGGGATCAGGTGCTCCAGTGCTCTATGAAAGAGACAAACAGAGAAATGTCTAAGAATGAAGTCAAGGACAAACCTGTCAGTGGTGTGTCACTCACAGTAGATGTCCACGGTAGGCTGCGCGGTGGATGGGGAGATGGCCGGTGTGGGTGGGAATGTTCGGATCGGCTCCAAACTCCAGCAACAGTGAAATGATGTCAGGGTTTCCAGAAGCCGCAGCATCGAATAAAACTGAGGCTGATTCTGGAGACCGAGGCTTTGACCAGACGCAGGCCCCTGAATGATAGCAAGTTGATAAATAATAAAAGTGGCTGATGCCAAAAGACAGAAAGACAAATTCAAGGAAGAATGGATAGATGGGTGGGTGGGTGGATGGATGGATGGATTGATGGACAATAAAATAGACAGATAAGATAGACAGACAGACGGATCGATAAAAAAACAGACATACATAGATAGATAGATAGATAGATAGATAGATAGATAGATAGATAGATAGATAGATAGATAGATAGATAGATAGATAGATAGATAGATAGATAGATAGATAGATAGATAGATAGATAGATAGATAGATAGATAGACAGACAGACAGACAGATAGAAAGATGATAGACAGACAGACAGACAAGACAGACAGACCTTCTACTGAATTCCTGACCAGAGGCACATTGACAATCACCTTTCTGAAGCAGAACCTCTACAACACTAAAGTGTCCAGCCTGAGCTGCGAGTCCTAAAGCAGTGTGTTCGCAGATGTCAATGGCATTTGGGTCAGCGCCAGATTGTAGGAGCAGGTACACAAAATTCTCCAAGCCGAGCACAGATGCTTCATGAAGAGCCGTTCTCTGAAGACTTCCTCTTTGGTCCACTGTAGCACTGTAGCGCAGCAGCAGCAAAGCCATGTCATACTGGTCATGCTTTATGGCTGGAAAATAAGACAATTCAGGTTTTTTTCATGTTAATTTTTTATTGATAATTATTCTCATGTACTTTACATTTTATTATATTTGAGTGAAATTAATATATTATAATTAAGTTTAATATTATATTTTATTTAAAAATGTTAAATTATATTTATGCAGTATATGATTATATTAGATTATAACCAAATGTTTTAAAAAAGTAAATATATGTATATTTTTAAAAGTGCTTTAATTCAAAACTCAAAATTGAAAGCATAAATCTAAAAAAAAATAATGTTTCAGATTAGTTGAGTGCAGTACCAAATTAATTTAATTTTTGTTTCAAACAATTCACAACCATTTTGTTTGGAATTAGAGCAGGGAAAATAAGTATAAAACACGTCATTTTTTTCATAAATGATATTTCTAAAGGAGCTGTTGACTTGGAATTAAACCAGGTTTTTGTAAAAACCCAAACAATACAAACATAAAAATGAAACAAAAAAAACTATTTTCAAAAATTAGTGTGTAATAACACTGAAATGACACAAGGAGAAAGTACTTTATATAAAAAGCTTTTTGGTAATGGCAGCTAAAAGATGGCTCTCATATGGAGAATGAAGTCATGAATTGCTCAGGTTTGAGTTTTTCACCAATTTCAACATAGAGTGTAAGAATCTTAATGGTTCTGTGGGTCTCCTCTATCAAATCTGATCTTTACTTTGTACTTTCTATTTGGATTCAAGTCAGGGGATTAGCTGCACAATTCTACAGCTTAATTTGAGAGATTCCTTGGCTGTGTTTTGGATCATTGTCTTGCTGAAATGTCCATCCTGGTTTTATCTTAATCATCATGTTAGATGTTAGACTGAACCTGCAAATATTAATTCACAATGATTGGCAGAGGGTTGATGAAAAACTACTGAAAGAATTCAGCTGCTGTCTGGGCTTTTACTGCCTTTCTAAACCACCCCCCCCCCCCCTTCTTCATGTGTTCAATACTTTTTCCCTGCGTCATTTCATTTTATTTAGCATAACTTTTGTAAACTAATTAGATTTGTTTTCTTTGCACATATGGATTTATCTGGTTATTACCAACATCTGGGGAAAATTTCAAGTCAACAGCACCTTTAGAATCATGTTTTCTGAAAAAAACGGTGACGTGTTCAATACTTATTTTTCCCGTTATATATGCATTACTTGATAATTTTTTTAATAAATTATTTTTTCAGTTTTTTAACCAAACCTTGACCAAATTTCCCATTGATGAATTAAAAAAATTTTCTAAGAATAAAACCCTAAGTATTAAGTATTTCTTTCAAAAATAAAGAGCCAGACGGTTAAAGATGCTTTTAAAAATATGAATTACTGAAAATGTCATCTAAATGTAAAAACAAAGAGAAAAATATGCAGTTTAAAATGCAAATTATTACCAATACAGGTTTGAAAATAAACTTTTATCTTGTATTGTTCTGATATTTTTGTCTTGTATCTTCATTCTCTTGTGTGCTAAACTTCAAGTAGTGCCTCTAAACCCAAAAATGGTAAAAAATGGTTGAACTTACAATCTTAAAGAGGAATGTATATGTCTACTAATCATGCTACTAACTATGCTATAATAGCACAGCCTTCCACACCTGCAACCAGTGCAGAATCGCCCTCCTCATTTTTGCAGTCAGGGTCGCAGCCGTTCTGCAGCAGGAATGTGGCATTATCTCTGAGACCGTGAACAACGGCAAGAAATAGAGGCGTCTCCCCTCTCAGGGTCCGGCATTTCCCTGAGCCTTGAGGAGACGCTGAAGGAGGAAATCGCATTAAGAAATAACTAAACATGATCTTTGGTTGTTCGATACCATATAATCAAAACCATATGATTGTTAGTTTGCATTGCTAGTTTTTGGAGAACAATTAATCTGTACATGTCATTAAGAAAAATAGTTTGCCCTTGTAATCTTTACTTGAAATCTGAAAATGCACTTCCTGTTTTTTTAACAGTTAAACGATTATGTATTGGGCATGGTTAACATACTTAACCAGGACCCTTCAACTGTCAGTTTTGACAACAAATGTTAGGATGTAATAACTGTTCTAAAACCTATTTCCGGAATCATTCTCAATGAAATGCCCACTTTACACTCTTACAAATAAAGGGGCTTAAAAGGTTCTTTGTTGGTGTAGATGGTTCTTTGAAGAACCTTTACCAGTCATGGAACCTCTTCAACTCATAAAAGGTTATTTGTTGCCCCAAATGTTTTTTTACTCTACAAAATGGTTCTTTACGTGATAGCCTCACTTTGCAGTTCCAAAAAAGGTTCTTTATTGCACCAAAGAAAAAAAAGGTTCTTCAAGGAAGCATTTGGTGAAAGGTTCTTTGAAGAACCAAAAAAGGTTCTTCTATGGAATCGCTGTGAAACCCCCTTTTTGGTTCTTTGTGGCACCTTTTTTCTAAGAGTGTACTACTACATCCAATCAGCTTGCAGTAGAAAAAGCAATCCATGCCTACTGTTTTTTCATTTAATATTCTTTTTCTCTAAGAACTGTTTCACAATCAATAATAAAAAAAAAAATAAATAAATAAATAAATAAATAAATAAATAAATAAATAAATAAATAAATAAATAAATAAATAAATAAATAAATAAATAAATAAATAAATAAATAAATAAATAAACGGTCGCAGCTTTGGTTCACTTAGACTTTAATGAGATACCTCAAATACCTGAATAGGTGATCTCCAGAATGCTCCGCTTGTGTTGCACCGCTGCCTCATGCAGAGGGATCCACCCTCTGCTGTCGGCATTGGACAGAGCATCTGTTTGCTGAACCAGGACCTTCAGAGCATCCTCATTACCTGAGATTATAACCAACATTACATAGTAGGACCCATTTGGTCTCCAAATTTGGGTTTTAATGGGTTTGTCCCTCATATTTTGATTCATACACTAAAAATAAAAACAGTTTTTCCAAATTTAGGTAGACTGAACATTAAACAATTTTTAAAAAATTAAGAATTTTGTTGTTTCAACTCATTTTAAATATGTAGTTTAAACAAGCAGCAAAAGTAATTTTGTTTGACTGTGGAACTAAGTTGACAACTTAATTTCTATAAAACATACTGTAGTTATTTTATTGAATTTTAAGGCAATGGGTTTACTCACTTTTTTGATTAAAGTATACAAATCGCTTTGAATGCAATGGGTTTACTCAGTTTTTACAGTGCAGTCAACCAGGGTGCAAATTAGGAGGAGTTGATTAACGCTTGAACCTCTCCGAAGGACATCAGAACAAGTCGTATGGAAAGGGTCAACCTTTTAATAGTGAAAAATAGCTTTTTCTCATCTGTATATTAAATATTAATTATTTAAAAATAGATAATAAATATACGGCGACGCAGTAGTGCAGTAGGTAGTGCTGTCACCTCACAGCAAGAAGGTCGCAGGTTCGAGCCTCAGCTGGGTCAGTTGATATGTTCTGTGCATAGTTTGCATTCGTGTGGGTTTCCTCGGGGTGCTCCAGTTTCCCCCACAGTCCAAAGACATGGAATATAGGTGAATTGGGTTGGCCAAATTGTCTGTAGTGTATGAGTGTGAATAAGTGTGTATGGATGTTTCCCAGAGATGGGTTGCGGCTGGAAGGGCATCCGCTGCGTGAAACATGTGCTGGATAAGTTGGCAGTTCATTCCACTGTGGCGAACCCGGATTAATAAAAGGACTAAGCCGAAAATAAAATAAATGAACGAATGAATGAATGTAAATATACATTTGAACACCCCTATGTCAGTTCATACCATTGTGGATGCATAATCGAGCCAATCAGTCTATGCAAAAAAATATTAATTCATCAGATTATAAAATATTAAAAATATTTAATATTTCAATATTAAATTCACAGTTCAATATTAATTCATCAATAGAGCACCGATAGACAACGTAAGTTTGCACATAAAATAGGTGTTTGTTTCCACATATAGAAAAAGTAAAGTCAAATTAGACGTGTAGTTTTTATAGTTTGACCTACAGTAACCTCTAAACTAGCTAATCGGAGGATAAATCAGAAAACACTACATTTTTTACAGAACACTTGAAACACTTGAAAACGCTTCAATATGCTTCAATACGCTTAGGCTTACAAAACACAAATACAAAACACAAAACATTTTATTAAAAAAAATAGATATAATTTAAATAAATACTGAAGAATGAATTACACAAACTAACATTAACAGAAAAGTGAGGCCTACAAATAATTGCGGGTAAAGCATTGAATTTACTTGCTTTTTTTAAATAAACAACTAATTGTTTAAAAACAAAAGGTTTACTCGATATTTTTAAAGTAAAGGCAACTAATCACTTCCAAATTTAACTAGTAAAGTCAACTAATAAGTACTTTAAAAGCATGGGTTTACTCATTTTAAGTAAACTACTAACCACTTTAAAAACTAATGATTTTATAACCCTTTTAAGTGAAGTCAACTGTTGCATTAAAAGCAATTTGTTTATTCACTTTTCAGAGTTAAGTCAACTATCGTAGAATTTTATCAAATTCTTTATGAACACTTGTATTATTAGACATTAATATACACCCGTGTTACACCTCAGTGTCTGCTTACACTTCATGCATTTTCAGATGTTGTATTTCAGTTTCGTTTGTCAGACTAGTTTCTTACACGTCACCTAAAGTTTTATGTTTTTATTTTATTCAGATTTTATTTCATTTAGACAGTTGTAAGATTTAAAACACCTTAAATCATTCATATGTAAATGTAAAGCAGTCAAGCCCTGAAATGATTTCCCTCCACACCAGAATTACCATCAACCAATCAGAATCAAGCATTCCACAGTATACCATGACCCAGGTTGCTTGCTATTGTAATAATTTGTTGTTAATCAGTCAGCTTCTTAAACATATGATGAACATTTTTGGAGGGTTAAGCTCTTACCAGCTTGTATAGCAATGAAAATTTCCTCATGGTCGATGCAGTCTAATGGATCACTGTTGAAGGACATCAAATGTTAGTTCATGGGACTTGCTATTAGTGCATTAAAGTGGTGTGATTTTGCCATACTTGTTAGCTGAATCAGCATGTTTGCTGTACTCCAGGAGACTCTGTTCAATCATGTATTGAGTGGCCTCGTCTTCATCCTCATCCCAGTCTTCCTCTGCAGCATCAAATGCTTCTTCCATCTTTCACTAATGAAAATCAAATTCAGCAAGCAGGATTTAACAACAAACGGCTTATCTGTGTTATCACCGCTTATAATGAAAGGAAAACAGTAAAAGTGAGCAAAAATAGAAATAAGAGCAGAAAATATGAATCATTCATCACAAAACCACAGTAATGTAGCCAAAAATAAATTGCATTATTAAGATAATTTGTGATTTAAGTTTGAATTCATTAAATAGTAACTATATAAATGATTCCTTCCCACTTATTACTCTTTAATCCACAACCTATTCTTGTTTTGTTTTAGGCTTCTACAGTACATATTATATTTATGCTTTTAATTTTTTGTTTCATGCTGATTATTTTACACGCTGATGATTATTTTAATCATGTCTGTAAAAATTTTGGTGAAATAATGAACCCTTAGACATAAACGTATAGGCAAAAAAAGTGCATTATTATTATTATTATTATCATCATCATCATCATTATTATTATTATTATTATTATTATTATTATTATTATTATTATTAATACTATTAGTGCAAAGTCATAAAACTGAAAAAATAAAACAATACCACTGAAACACACGCACACAATCAAAAGACACACATAAAATCATCAGTATATACATACAAAACAAACTCAAATCCATACCTAAACACAGCAAACAGACAGTTGAAGTCAGAATTATTAGCCCCTTTTGATTTTTTTCTTCTTTTTTAATATTTTCCTAATTATGTTTAACAGACCAAAGAACCTTTCACAGCATAACTGATTATTTTATTTTTTTCTGGAGAAAGTCTTATTTGTTTGATTTAGGCTAGAATAAAAGCAGTTTTTAATTTTTAACTATTTTTGGGATAAAATTATTACCCCTTTTCAATTGAATATTTTTTGATAGTCTATAGAACAAACAGAAATAAGTTATTAAAACTATTATGTGTAGAAATGTGTTGGAAAAAAAATCTTCGCTCTGTTAGACAGAAATTGGGGAAAAAATAAACCGGGGGGGCTGATAATAATTCTGACTTCCTTTGTAAATGTATAGGCAAAAAGTGTGCTATTATTACTATTATTATTATTACATTTTTAGAGCAGTGTCATAAAACTGTGAAAAAATAAAACTATACCACTTAAACACACAATCATTATAACATATATATATATATATATATATATATATATATATATATATATATATATAAACCTCAAATCCATATGATAACACAGCAAACACAGACAGAAATGTAAGCAAAAAAGTGTATTTGTATAAAAATATAAATTTTTTACCCTCATCATTTTTCATAAATATGAAACTTACTAAAACTGCAATATTTATTCACAGAGCCATTTAAGTCATCTTAAAGTGTCTGCTAAACAAATAAATGTAAATGCAAGAAGTGATACATTTTCTGCTTAAATTAAAAAAAAAAATGTTATTTATTTTTTAAATGTAACTTTTCTATGTCTGGATTGTGTAGCAAATAATCACCTTCCCCCATTTCAACCTTCTAGCACTTCAGATCAATTTAAATCATGTATTTGTTTGTTTTGGTATGAATATATGTTTGTTCTTTATGTATGTACTGAAACTTTTTTTTGAGTTTGTGTGAGTAGTATAGTTGTTTTTTTCACAGTTTTATAACAATGCACTAATAATAATAATAATAAAAAATCATCATCATCATCATCATCATCATCATCATCATAATAATACTAATAAATAATGTCATTGGCTTAGATTTTAATAATCTAAAGCAAACAAGCAAACAAAAATGTCTAGCTTTTAATATACAGAAAAGAATCAACTTTATAGTTAAAAAAAAAAAACAATAGCATGATGTAAACAAACTTCTTTAAGTGGTTAAAAACCCTAAAATTTGTTATTTGTAATTTGTTATTGTCATCAGGGTCCATGTTGGTATAGACATCTATTATTAACATACCCAAATAAACATACTGTAAAACCCTAAAAGTTAAGGTAACTATTTGAGGAAACCGATTGCAACAAACCATTTAAGTTCAAAAACGAATCCTAATGAGTATCTTGAACTTAAACTATTTGAGTAAACAAAGCAACTTGAGCACAGTAAAATGCAATAAATGAAGAGAACTCCAACCAACTGAGTACAGTAAAACTCAATAAGTTAAGGCAACTCAAACCGTTTGAGGAAATCAAGTGCAACACACCATTTGAGTAAAAAAAAAAATCTATATGAGTACTGTGAACTTACTCTATTTAAGTTGAAGTACTTAGGTATTTATTTAACTGATTACCTTCAACGCTGGGTTCAAAACTCTTTTAAAATGAGTAGAATACATTTAAAAGTTAACTACACTCATTTCATTTGATAAAGTTGACTGTTGGGTTTTACAGTGTATGGTATGTTTATGATGCTTTTTTCTATAAACCACAAATGCCAGTAAAAGAACAACATTTTTTTTTAAAGTGTTGAACAGGACCACAATAACAAACTAAATTAAAGAAAAACCAATACAGTATATCATGCTATGACAAGCATCAAGCTAAGTCTCATGGATTCAAAGTTACAATCAATTATTTGCTGGAGACTATATTGACCGTATGTACTCGCGCTGGTTTACTATAGCTGAAGCTGAAAATATCTGCTCTAGTTTCTTCTGAGCTGGCTTTAATTACAAAAGGATGCAACCAACACTCAAATATCTGTGGTTGTTTCATTAAAAAAATTAAATCCACAGTTTAAATTAATGTGGTAAAAAGCCTAAGATCACAATTATCATCGTTGATTACGTGAGTCTTTAAATGGCTGTTTGATTTTAATCAGAATGTTTTGTAAACATGCAGCACATCCCATGCAACCTATTTTCCAGCAAGACTAATCTCTTTACATAGGCTTAATTGAAAGGCAAATGTTCCTTCTACCTTGAGGCAACAGGAAATGCAGAAAAACGGTCGTGGCAGTTGTATCTGTACTGTGTTTTTGGTTGCTTTACGCTCCCACAACTATTTATATCGGCGTATGGATAAAAATACATTGAGCCTGGACCAGCCAACCAACACCTGGCTTTGACCCACTGCACTGCGTGACAGTCAGTCTTGCAATTCTAGCCCGGCAGACAGCTGACCTGAGAGATAATGTTCTAAGAGGCATGTGCAGTGCGCCACGCTTTCGCTTGTGTTCAGATGTCAGCTTGAACAGAACTTCACCACATGATATAAAACCTGTACTCTCAGAAAGAGGAAGATGTGCATTGATTAAACAAAGCAATTTCACCAGAGATACACATTAACACTCTGATGTATGAATTATTAAATCAATCCAGACAGAAAATTGTTCCTTTGTACCTACAGGAAATAAACAAACTTCCTTTGTGCCTAAAAAAACCCCATTGTATTCTTTTTTGGAAACAGGCTCATATACAGGGCATGCGGATAGTATTTATAGCGCTTCACTTTTTCACAATTCTTTTGTTACAGCCTTATTCCAAAATGGATTCAATTAATTTATTTCCTCAAAATTCTACACACAATACTGCATAATGCCAATGTGAAGAAAGATTTTTTGAAATTGTTGCAAATTTATAAAAAAAAATAAAAATAAAAAACTGTAAAATCACATGTACATGCTGTAAGTATTTACAACCTTTGCCGTGAAGCTCTAAATTGAGCTCAGGTACATTCTGTTTCCACTAATCATTCTTGAGGCGTTTCAGCAGCTTAATTACAGTTCATCTGTGGTAAATATATATAAGGTTTTATATGAATCTATATAAGGTCTATATAAGGTCCCAGGGTTGACAGTGCATGTCAAAGCACAAACCAAGCATGAAGACAAAAGAATTGTTTGTAGACCTCCGAGACAGGATTGTCTCAAGGCACAGGGCTAGGGATGGTTACATAAAAATTTCTGACCCTCTGAAAGTTCCAATGAGCACAGTGGCCTCCATCATCCATAAGTGGAAGATGCTTGGAACCACCAGGACTAGAGTCGGCCATCTAAGCTGAGTGATCGGGGGAGAAGGGCCTTAGTCAGGGAGGTGATAAATAACCTGATGCTCACTCTGCCTGAGCTCCAGCGTTCTTCTGTGGAGAGAGGAGAACCTTAAAGAAGGACAACCATCTGTGCAGCAATACCCCAATCAGGCCTGTATGGTAGAGTGGCCAGACGAAGCCACTCCTTGCCTGGAATTTGCCAAAAGGCATCTGAAGGACTCTCAAACCAAAAGAAACTAAATTCTCTGGTCTGATGAGACTAAAATTGAACTGTTTGGAGTGAATGCCATTTCACTCCAATTACATTTGGTGAAAACCAGGCACCGCTCACCACCAGGCTAATACCATCCCTACAGTGAAGCATGGTGGTGGCAGCATCATGCTGTGGGGATGTTTTTCAGCAGCAGGAACTGGAAGACTAGTCAGGATAGAGGGAAAGATGAATGCAGCAATGTACAGAGACATCCTGAATGAAAACCTGCTTCAGAGTGCTCTTGACCTCAGACTGGGGCGACAGTTCATCTTCCAGCAGGACAATGACCCAAAGCACATCATCAAATTATCAATGGAGTGGCTTCACAACAACTGTGAATGTCTTTGAGTGGCCCAGCCAGAGCCCAGACCTAAATCCTATCGAACGTCTCTGGAGAGATCTGAAAATGACTGTACACCGTAGCTTCCCATCCAACCTGATAGAGCTTGAGAGGTCCTGCAAAGAGCAATGGGCAAAAATTCCCAAAGACAGGTGTGTGAAGCGTGTGGCATCATATTCATAAATAATTGATGCTGTAATTGCTGCCAAAGGTGCATCAACAAAGTATTGAGCAAAGGCTGTGAATACTGATATACATGTGATTTTTCAAGTTGTTTATTTTTAATAAATTTGCAACAATTTAAAAAAAAAATATTTTTTCACATTGTCATTATGGGGTATTGTGTGTAGAATTTTGAGGAAATAATTTTTTATCCATTTTGGAATAAGGCTGTAACATAAAAAAAATGTAGAAAAAGTGATGAATACTTTCCTACTTTTTCTACAGTGAGTTTTACCATTTTTTAATCCATTCAGGTTATCTCGGGGTCTGGTGGAAGCACTTTTAGTTTAGCTTAGCATAGATCAGCATCTCATAAAAAAAGAAAAATTTTATTAAGATAATTTTTTTTTAATTAAAAATTAAAGCTTGACACTTCTGTAGTTACATTGTGCACTAAGACTAATGGAAAACGAAAAATTGCTGTGAAAAATAACTTCATCAGTCAAAAATCACCCTGTCACACACCAAAATTAGTAAAGCAGTTTCTTGAAGCTTAAAACATTACAATAATGGATTGGCAGCCCACAGCCCTGATCTAAACCTGATTGAAAATCTCTGGAAAATCCTTGGAGATCAACTTATGGCTAAGAAACATGGCAGTCAGTGAACCATGGGAAAGACTGGAAGAAGTATTGAAGGCAAGCAAATAAAATGTGTCTGTGTTTGTCAAAAAAAATAAAAAAAATCAGTTGCTGAGATATTATTTTTAATAGATACATTTGTATATCCACATGTGTGAGAACAGTAAATAAAGTGTTTGTGGTCAATCATCCAGCTGACACAGCAAAGCTACGCCTCTCTTGATCCAGTGCTGAGGACGTTTGCTAGTAGGAAGCATCATGGTGATCACAAAGTTGGTTGAATGGCCAGTGGTGGACAGTGTACCTTTACGCTCACTGGTCTTGTAGAGGGGACACACATAGACACTATGGGGCTGGTCCATGGCCTTCTTGTCCGCTGAAGACAGAATTTGTGACATTTATGAGATTTGTGACATTTAAGCGTATACAAAAGAATGAAATATTTCATGGGAATGTAATTAATCAGTATATACAGTGCTCAGCATAATTGAGTACACCCCATTTTGAAAAAATTATATTTTTATCCATTTCTTATTGAATATAGGCAATGCAATTTGATGCATTTAAACAAAACAGATTTATCAAACAGATATATTTATTAAATTAATATTTTAGTCACCAAACATAAAAAAATACAATACAACCTACAAAATTTTAACAAAATGTTTACTTTTTTTGTCTCTCTTGATTTTTCCTCTTCTTTAAATTTGTATTTAATATTTTTTTTATAACATAAATGTGAGTGCTCTAGTTTTTGGACCGTTATCGTAAGTTATTTTGTTAGATAAGCTCCAGATTTGGCTTCATTACTGACTAAACTAATGCATAATATTGTATATAAATATAAATATAATATTGTATAGCTTCTTATTAAAAATATAAATTTAAAAGATAGATTTGTGAGCGGTGTACTTATATATGCGGAGATGATCGTACTTGGTTTGATCCAAATGATGGGGACTGCATCAAATAAAACTTTGGGATACTGTTCGGCCAACACTCCACTGCAAACAAGAACAAATACATTAAAAACTTAAATAGTTATGTATAATTATGTCATTCTTCTTCCAACCAAGGAAAAGCTTCTTGCCTTTTTTTATCCCATCGCGCTCCATCCAAGAAAAGGCCATGAATGTATACTCCATCTTCTGGAGACGAGTCAGAGGTGTCAAACGGCAGAACCTAAAGCAATTACGAACAAAATGATGCTCTTAAAATGTTTCAAATTAATGTACAACAAACCTAAAGACAATTGTAACAGAGAAGACCTCATAGTTAAAGCCCAGTAAGTCAATGGGGATGGAGTATTTCCTGGCGTAGTTCTGCAAGGCACCTGTTATGAAAGCCTGAGTGAAGAAAAACCCAGATAACCAGAATACATGGGGCTTCTGGGTGTCATACCAGTCCTAGAAAAAGAAGAAGACAACTTATTTCTGATACAATTTACTGCATTCAGTCAAAAAGAATAAATGTTATTGTGTAACATTGTTGTATATCATAGGTCTTAAACTCGATTCCTGGAGGGCCACAGCTCAGTTTTGCTATGACCCCAATCAAACACAGCTGATCCAACTAATCAAGGTGATCAAGACTACTAAGGTGAGTCTCAAATTGCATACTTATGCACTATTCTACGCCATTTTGCAGTATAACACTCTAAAAAACGTTGAGTTATTTATTTAACCCAATGGTTGAGTTAAACATTTTTGGTGCTTTGTTGGAATATTTTCAACCTTTATTAGATTATTTATTAATAACCTAACTGGTTGAGTTAAATATTTGGTGCTTTGTTGGGTTATTTTTAACTTTTATTTGGTTATTTAGTTAGTAATTCAACAAGTTGGGTTGTAAATTAGATTTTTAACTGTCAGCTGATTCAACTGACACAAAACAGCTGTATTAATATGCATGTGTAATTTTGTTTTTGCGTTTTAATGTTGATTTAAGCTCTAACCCAAGAATATTATTTTCTTGTCAAATGACCTCTCCGTGTCGTGTTTTTATATCCGGTCTACTTCCAAGACCATCTTTTAGAAGCATTTGGATGTGGTTAAAATGTATTGTAAATTGTGGACACTGAGTGAAGCTTGCTGCAGCTGCTGGACAGCCTCTACAGCACACAGAACTCCAATTTCTGCTCAATCAACACATGCTTTTCTGCTTGCACAGTTTATAACTGTCTGTACTTTGTTCTGTTTCTTTATTGTTTGTGATTCTTGATTTATTTTAACAGAAGTTTCTGGAATTAAAATGTAATGGAAAAAAGCATTTTCAATATTTTTGAAAACTGTAAGTTATTTATTTACCCAGCCATAATTATAAAATTAATAGTAGTAATAATAGCAATAGTAATACCAGAATGAAAAAAATAACATTTAATTAGAATAATCCAATGCATTGGATTAAATTATATAACCCAATACATTGGGTTAAAATAACCCATAGGTGGGAAGGTGCTATGATAACCTATAGTTGGGTTATAAGGGTATTTTTAACCCAACTATTTTAACAGAGTAGCGTTCGCACTGAAAACTCTAATAATACTAAATACACATTAATTACCCAAATGATGCACTTATTCAACTGTTAAAATAAGTGAGGAATGATGGACACTTCACACAATCAACGACCGCAGCTTTGCTCACATATCAGAAGGGGCTGAGCTATCGGGCTCTCGTGTTGGATTACTTTATTTATTTTGGATTGTGAAAGCAAAATTCCCCAACGAGAGCTATAATACCGCCTCCCGAGAATCTCGTTATACTCATGGCAGGAATTATTTGGTACTTTGGTCATTTATTTCACTAATTTGTTAAATGTCATCAGGGAAATGGTTTGAATTTCTGCTTAGTAAAAAAAACCCCGTAAGTGTTCCATTTAGGATGACACTACATACATATACTATGCTGTTGAGTGTGTAAGTGCATAAATACACAGTGTATCATTTGGGATGCAGGTATAGAGATTAGGTAGGTGTGAGTTGAAGGTGGTTGGAGCTAAACCGTGCTGAGCTGTGACCCCCCCACGAATTGAGTTTGAGACCATTGTTGTATATTGTGCAGCAAGAAGAAGCACATGGTCCTTTAGAAATGATTCTGATGTGCTCATTTGCTACTCAAGAAATATTTTATTACAGATTGTAAAAAAAAAAAATTGAATATTGAGGGAAAGTCCATTTATTTCATTAATTTGTTTCAAAAAGTGAACTTGTGTGTTATATTAGTTCACTACACACAAAGTGAAAAATTTCAAGCCTTCATTTGTTTTAATTTGAATGATTATAGATTAAAGATTTAAAAAAAAAACTCAAATCCAGTATTTCACAAAATTAGAATATTTCATGAGACCAATAAAAAAAGATCTTAAATGCATGTTGGCCTTCTGAAAAGTGTGTTACTGTTCTCTAAATTTGCTGTACTTAAAATGTTCTGCTAATTCATTGACCCACAGTCAATACAAGATGCACAGTCAATGAAGATTTTTCTTCAGTAAAACATTATAACAATATCTTTATCTAAAACCGTAGTCCTTAGTGATTCATAAAATGCATTATAATATTATAAATAATGTTTGTATTCTTGCACAGACCATTGTTTCACTTCAAAGGCTCATCAGGATATCATCACAGATATTCATTTAGTATGTCTGTATATGTTTTTATATTTGTGAAAGTGCTGTTTGCCTCTGACTTGCATTCTATAAATCGCTAACAAATCATTTTTTGGTTCTATTAACTATGAATAGTTCCTGCAATATAATATAAAAATATATACATTAACAAGAAGAATGGCAGCATGGTGGCTCAGTGGTTAGCACTGCCGCTTCACAGCAAGAAGGTTGCTGGTTTGAGTCCCGGCTGGCCCAGGTGCCTTTTTTATGTGGAGTTTGCATGTTTTCCCCGTTGCATGTAACCGCTGCGTAAAACATACTGGAATAAGTGGCAGTTCATTCTGCTGTGACGACCCCTGATAAATAAGGGACTAAGTTGAAGGAAAATGAATAAAGGAATACGAAGAATATTTATATGCTACATAATATAACTATATTGAAGTCTAAAATACTAAGAACACATAACAAAGTTGACAGAATTCTGCACAACTTCTCTCACTAAACCAATTTTTGCAAAAAATTTTTTTTCACGCAGTTCTCTGTCTGTGTGGTCACTGACCTGCAAAAACTTGAGTCTGGCCAGGAAGTCATTGACATAGCTACCCAATGGCTTGAGACTGGGATAGGAGCATTTGGCCCACTTTTCTGGCACTTTCCCCACCAACAGACTGCCGGCTACAGCCTCCAGCTCTGCATCCATCACCACCAGCCCCTTAATGGCCTTTATTAGATTCTGTAGACTCACACGTATGGTACTGCTCAAACTGAGAGATAAAAACACACAGAGAAGTTACAATCCAACACACATCTTCCCTGAATTGGTAATTGTGGATCTAAAAGGACTCACTTGTTGTAGCGCTGCATCTCCTGCACGAGCACCGTATTCATGCTCTCCTCATAACACACAGGAAACTTGACGAGGGCAGACTCGATGTCAAAGTTACCTGGAAGCTGCATGGGTCAAATGGGAATGTCAATAAATCACCGGCACATATGCAAACTGCATTTGTATGCCAATAACAATGTATAATTTAATAAAGGACGAGTTACTTTAGAAAGGATGTCATTAGCAATGTCCAGAAGGGTGCTGTCTCCGCCAGAGCCTCCTCCGCCCTTTGAGCCTCCACCTTGCGTCAGAAGGAGGGAATCGAACAGGAGTTTTGTCTGTTGAAGGTCTTTGGAGATGTCCACGTTCTCATGCATGCCAAACACCTCGGGATGCTGGGTAAATGGGAGTTTCTGTGGAGCATACACAGTTTTAAGCCCTCCTGTGAAATTTGAATTATTTTTCAAATATTTCCCAAGTTTTTAAAGGAACTAGGACATTTTCACAGTATTTCCTACTATATATTTTTTCTTCTGGAGAAAGTCTTTAGTGTTGCCAGATTGGGCGGTTTCCCACCCAGTTGGGCGGTTAAATTGTGCAGGTAAAAAATGGCATAGGCGGGTTGAAAAAATTTGGGTGGTTTTAAAATGACTTTTATATGCAACTTATTAAACAAAACGTAACTGAACAGCAGTTCATCATGACACTAATCTCCATAGTTTTTTTTTCACAATTGACACCAAAAACAAACATAGAAGTGTTGCCTGATTGATTAGGCAGCATCTAGTTATGTTTAAAAGATTTTAAGATGCCAAGTAAGACAAATGTATACCCCATTTCGAAAGTAAAACATACTCTAACATTAAGCAGTGTGTGGGTGAGAGGGGGGCAGTGTTTCGATGAGATTTGGTTATGTTGTGGTTCTGTTCTGTTGTTATTTGCTGTATGATAGTTAAATTAACTGGGTTAATTTTGATTTAAATAAATGAAAATTAAATAAAATATTAATCTAATATTTTGGGATTTTTTTGCGTGTTTTGGCAAGTTTTGGACAGCCTTTTGGCTGGAAAAAGTCAGCTATATCTGGTAACACTAAAATGATTTTCTTACTCAGATTTTTTGTCTTTTTTCAAAACATTCCTAAATCAAGAATAATTTTCTAGACAAGCAGAACATATTGTTTTGTTTTCAGAAATAATATGCCAAAATTAAGCAAGTATTCCTAAAAACAAGCAAAATAATCTGTTAATGGATTAAGCAAAATAAACTTATGTCAAAAGGGAAAACAAGATTATTTTGCTTACCCCATTGGCAGATTATTTTGCTTGTTTTAAGGAAAAACTAACCTAATATTGGGATATTATTTTCAAAAACAAGACAATGCTTCTTGATATAAGAATTTTTAGATATTTGAACAAAAAAATACATTTTATGTATTTTTATGTATTTAAATTTGGCTGGAAAAGCTGTTTTTTAAAGATAGTATGTTTAGAATATTATTTATATAAAGATTTATTTTTTGATTGGCTACAGTACAAAGCACTCAAATCCAGTAACATACCTAATTATCCAGATTTGCCAAGTTAATCTAATTAACCTAGTTAAGAACTTAAACAGCACTTTAAGCTGTATTCTGTATATTGTAAAAATGTGTACTCTCATCATGGCAAAGGCAAAATAAAAAAACTATTAAAAATGATTTATTTATGATTTATAACTATTATATTAAAGCATCTCTCCATTAAACAATTTTCTTCTTTTTAGATTAAAACTGAATATTAATAGTAATAATAATCCTAAATTTGAATAAAAATGAATTGTATTGTGCATAATTGTTTCAGCAAAGATTGTAGTCATCTTTAGGACAGCTCAAGTTTGGCCCCAGCCTCTGCAGAAAATATTAGCAGACCCCAAACACCAGTGATGGTGTCACGACCACAAGCGATCTAACCTTCATAGATCACTGGAGAACATTCACATTCAAGCTGCGGTCACACTAGAGTTTGATAATGCGAATTCTGTTGTATGGCGCAGCGAAAAGGGGTGGGATTAAACAAGATGATTAGACATTAAAAAAGCGAGCGATTGCTCCATGTTTTAAATTTCTGTCCAGAGAGGTCATGTTTTGATCCTTGATTGGTCTCACGCAGTCAAGTGATGCCACTTCGCAGGTCAGAGTTCACCAAGCTTGAACTTTGCATAGCAGCAAACTGCAAAACTTGACGCATGACCCCGCGTTTCCAGTTCTGCAATATGGACATTACTTAGACAAAGTAAACTCTGACAAAAAGATTACTTTTAATTGTGAAGTGAAATCATGTTTGCAATCTGTAAAGCTGCTTTGAAATGATATGTATCATAAAAAGTGCTATACAAATAAACTTGAGTACTTGGTAATTGAATAACATGAAAGTTGCACCTTGATAAACTCTACATAGTCTTCGTAGATGGACTTTGGAGGTGCGTGATATTTGCCACTAGGGGAGAAGGAGTAGCGTGGGTGGTCAATAACGTCTTTGTTGTAGAAGTCAGCGAGGATCGTCATGAGGAGGCGACGGTCCCAGTCATCTGTTACACGTCCTCCATAGTTACACTCTCCTGTGAGATATGTGATGGCCTCAAAGGGAACTTCCTGGTACTCATTCACAAAGAGCTGAGGAACAAAGACAGCAAAAAAATTACCTTCTTTGCTGTTCGTTTAAAAGATTTCCTTTTGTTCCATGCTTTAATTTGGATTGAGCGTCAAAACATTTTCCAGATATTTTAAAACTTTCATCACAAGATTTTATTCTTCATTTTTTTAAATAAAAAAAGTTAAATAAGCTGAAAAAAAAATAACAGCATTTATTATTTAAACATTTTACACTATCATCCATTCACATACTTGTATCAACTGTCAGTGACATTTTTCTGACCCTATTGTTATTAGGTCTGTGTGCTTGATGTACTGTAAAGCAGTGGAGGGGGAACACAAGGGCCAGGGTGGCACAGGCCCACTCAAACCGAAGGCTGGCCCATTCAAAAAAAAAAAAAAGGATAAATCCTAAATAGAAAGCATGTCATTAATGTATGCAGAATTATAAATGAAATTTAATATTGTTGATTAACAACATCCTTTTAGTCATTGTTTGTCAATAAAATTTAAATTTCCCCACTGCATAAAAAAATGGAATTGTCCAACTGATTATTCTTATTTGCTGGTCAAGAAAGGAGATTATAAGTAGTAAAATATATAGTGTGAGAGGTATGGTAATATAATTGCATTGTTTTCAGCATAAAATTAAAACCTTTGTTTGGTCAGTTTTCATTGTAGCTAATGTTTTGGGGATCGTTTGAATCTGACACGTTAACTTGCAAGAAATTTGAAAATATTAGCAAGACATACGTTAATTATTTGTAGTTAACATCAAAACTTTATGTAAACAGGCTGAATTCAATATACTCAAGTTCCGCCTGCTTCGTGGGATACAACATTCAGAAGGAAAATATGTATTTTTGCTTTCACATCTTGAATGATAATATCTGCGTTCTATCAAAAAGTGAGTGCTTTGGCACTCTGGATATATATAGTTAATGTTAGAATTATTAGCCCCTCTGAATTATTAGGTCCCCTTTTTATTTGTTCCCCAAATTCTGTTTAACGGAGAGAAGATTTTCTCAACACATTTCTAAACATAATATTTTCAATAACTAATTTCTAACTTATTTATTTTTATCTTTACTATGATGACAGTAAATAATATTTTACTAGACCTTTTTCAAAACACTTCTATACACCTTAAAGCAACATTTAAAGGCGTAACTAGGCTAATTAGGTTAACTAGACATGTTTGGGTAATCAGGCAAGTTATTGTATAACGATGGTTTGTTCGGTAGATTATAGAAAAAAATTGCTTAAAGGGGCTAATGACTGACCTTAAAATGTTTTTTTTTTTTTTTTTTTAATTTTAGATCTGCTTTTACTCTAGCTAAAATAAAACAAATAATAAGAAAAAATATTATCAGACACAGTAAAAATTTCCTTGCTCTGTTAAACATAATTTTGGGAAGGGGTAAATATATTATAAATATTATTATTATTATTATTATAAAGCCGATATAAGAGAGTAGATAATAGACTTAATTCTAAAGTAGGCACCAAGGACCACCCTATTCGTTCACCCAATTTAAAATTTCTGGCCTCACGTCTGCTGTAAAGTGCTTAAAATATGAGGGGTTTTATTGAAGGTGCCATAGAGTGCATTGACTCTATATGTTAAATTGTTCTCTGATATCTACATAATATGTGGCTTAGGTCAATAAAAAAAAAAATCTTCAAAACAGTTTTATATACCTACACATGACCAAAAAAACACCTAATGAAAGGCTTGGTTTTGACCATTTTGCTCAAGAGTTGTGCAAAATAATACTGCGGTGCAATTGAAAGTGCTTTACCTGCAATTGTCTAATACTAATGCGTAGGTCTGACTCGTTAAACCCATATGGAATGTTCCATCCCAATGGCCCAAACTTTTTCCTCTCCTGCACAAGGGCATGAAAGAAACAAACCCCATACAGGAGCTTCTCCCAGACCTATAAAACAATAGGTAGTTACAACTACATAAAGAAACAGGAGGCACAGTCAACAAAAGTCCACAAACTGGCATTCCACTCACCAGCTCCTTCTTAGGACATCCTGCAAAGAAGTCAGCATCTGAGATGGGGTCAGACAGATACGACTGCAACAGGTTTAACCTCAAGCCGGTGGGAGGCTCATTGGTCATCTTTACCCCATTCTGCAAGATGGTCACTGGAAACTGAAAGCAAATAAACTCACAAACTGACTGACTGACTGACTGAGGAAGAAGATGATTACAAATTAAGTACTGGACCCATGAATTATTACCCTGGGTGATGGGTAACTGGTAAGCCAAAGACGAAAGTTTGGATGGCATGTGTCAGGGCTGAGGTCTTCGCAAATCTTCTCCAGAGTGGACATCCAGGACACGGCCAGGTGGCAATTCTGTAAGCACACCCAGGTGCCATCCTTCATGGCTGAGCGTATCAACTTCACGGCTATGGGACCCTGGCCTTGTCCCAGGGAAATAGATTTAAATTGGGAGCCACCCATGTTCTTGTCATTGGCAAATTTCAGCAGACCTGGGGTTAGGCAAAATCATTTAAGGCTGGATTACACTACACAACTGCAAAGATTGTTACTTCAATTGTAGACAATGCTAGAATTGTGCAAATTAATTGAAATGCAATTTTAGACTCAATTATGAAAAACAATAATCAAAAGAAAAATCATTCATAGCATCATATCCTGCCCCTTTTCCAGCAGTCTGCATTCCTTCCTTCACAAAGCCCAATTTCACATGAAAATCAGTAAAATCATATACTGCGATTTTTAAAGGATCATCTTTTAAATTAAGGTGCTTGCCTAAATGGTCAAATATACAGCAATTCTTAGTGATTTTTCACAAATAACCCTGTTTGTTATTTCATAAACAAATAAAATAATTAATTAATAAAAGAGTTGAGAATTAAAATGTGTAATGTATACCAGTACATCGAAGCTGTGTGGCTTTTAAACTGACAGTGGGTAAATTCCTGCTGATTACTACCAAAGTCCATTTAAGACAAGTCATTTTATTTATCTTGGGCAGTATGCCCAGGCCAAAGACTATAGAATACACAAGACATGTCACTTGTATCTTTTTGAATTGGGAAAAGTGTTACGATCAAAATGGTGAATAAAGCCCCGCCTACTATTACAGAAGCTTATCATCAATCGATATAGACTGGCAATACTCCGGGGTTCAATTTCAATTCAATTCAGTTTCAATATATAGATACAAAAAGTTTTGGTCATATAGTCACTTGTAACTGTTGAAATTAGTCTTGATTACAATGGGCAATGCAATGCAAGGCATGGGAAGTTTATTTATACAGCACCTTTTTATACACAGCGGCAATTCAAAGTGCTTTACATAAAAAGGAATAAAAGAGAAAAGTATAAGAAAATAAAAACAAATACATTAAAACAGATAAAAACAGATTAAAATGTGTTAAAAACGGGTTATAAAAATGCAAAAAGTAAAGAAGACACAATAGTGTGATCTGTTGGACGTAGCACAGTGCTCATTCAGCAAAGGCACAGCTAAACAGATGTGTTTTCAGTCTTGATTTGAACTTAAATAATGTTGGAGCACATCTGATCGTTTCTGAAAGCTGATTCCAGCAGCGAGGGGCATAGTAGATGAAGGCGGATTCACCCTGCTTTGACCGGGTGACTTGACTGCTTTGACTAATATTTGATCAAAATATTAGTGACTGTGATTTTGGACATAATCGAGCATCACTATGTAATGCTTCAATTGGTGCATCTCAATCATCTACCTAGGTTGTGAATCAGTGTTGAATACATGAATTGCCCACTTTGAAGAAGCCTGGCTTACTCATAACTAGTGGTTCACGAGCATAATCTTCAACATGTTTGCCCTTAAATATTAGATTTGAACAGTTTTTTTTATATTGTAGAGTTTACAATTGAAAATAGTAGGTACTCTTTTATTATTACCAAAACACTGACTGAAATGACTGAAAGGTATTGTCCCATTTAATCCAGCAGCTAGCTCTCTGCAACTCTCACAAGGTCGCCCACTGAAGTTCAGCAGCACTGTTTCCGGTCAGAACCTGGACGGGAGATTACATAGGAAAAACTAGGTTGCAGCCGGAAGTGGTGTTAGTAAGACCAGCAGGGGGCACTCATGCTAACGCCCCAGTAAGGACTATATACTGCTCAGTGAGTACCATCTTTCAGATGAGACGTTAAACCGAAGTCCTGACTGTCTGTGGTCATTAAAAATCCCAGGATGTCCTTCGAAAAGAGTGGGGCTTTAACCCCGGCATCCTGGCCAAATTTGACCACTGGCCTATGTCCGTCATGGCCTCCTAACATCCCCATATAATAATTGGCTTAATCACTCTGTCTCCTCTCCACCAATCAGCTTGTGTGTGGTGTGCCGTCTGGCACAATATGGCTGCTGTCATGTCATCCAGATTGATGTTGCACACTGATAGATTCCCCCCAAAAATCGTGTAAAGTGCTCTGAGCGTCCAAAAAAGCACTATATAAATGTAAGGAATTAAACTTACTAGCCATAGGATCTGCTCCAGGAGAGAGAACAAACACCAGTGGAATGGTGCAGTTGGAGTCATTGTAGCTCTTACTCAGGTCAAAAGGAGGGGGTTCGACAAATATCTTTCCCAGTTTGTCAGTCACAAACTTGCTGATTGCTGGTTCGATCTGACAAAAATGAAAAAAGGTACAATCATTGTTCAGGTGAGTGAAATGCTACCATGTAATGCAGAATGTTGAATATGAAAAGTAAAGGTTAACTCAATAAGAGCTCACTTTGTCAGGTCTAAGACATCTGTAAATGATCATCTTTTGAAGTTCGTTGAGTTTATCACACCAGGGCTTGGGCAAAGCTGTGTTGAATGGCTCCTTGCTATCATAAATGGGCAGGAAACTCTCAGGACTCTTAATAAAGCTCTCCCTGTATTCAATCCAAACAAAGAGTCATCATCCTCAGCACAAAGCTTGATGTAACATGCAAATATAACATTTGACTTATTTAAGTTGACATACTTAATGCCATTAAGGGCTGGAAGATCACTGGCTCGGCAAATCTCATCCCAGCTCTTGTCAGGGAGCCAGTTTGGATCAGGGTTGGGGATGCTGTTCTGCAGTCCCACACCACCAGTGAGCAGGAACATAAATTCAGAGTATTCAATCTCCTTTTTAGCCCTTGAAAAGATCAAGTTCATTGCACAGATTTATTCAACACCATATATTACTACGTCAGTAATATAACAGTGACACAAAGCCTGATTTGTTTGAACTTACAGCAGTAGGTTAGAACAGAGCAGGAACGAGAAGAGGAGTTTGTCCTTCTCGAAGAGCGAACGGCACACGTTGCAGTAGAGGTTATAGGTGAAATAATCAATCAGGTATCGGAGTCTTTTCTCTAGATTCTTTGATTTGTTGCTGTGAAAGGCATGTAAATGAGTAAATGCAAGGAAAAATTCAACAAAAAAAAAAAAGTTAATTGTAAACTCTTGAGCAGTTATTCCCCACCTGTCAAGAATGGAGTTGACGTAGAGGTTGACAAACCAGTTGAGAGAGTATTGATACATGGGGTCGATGTTGGCCAGGTCTGCGATAGTAAAGAAGAGGATGGAGGAGTGTTTGGCGATGGCTCTGTAGCCCTCCCTCGACTCGGCTATTTCAATCTCAGTCTTCTCTGCGATCTAAATAATAAATTCACAACTAGGTTTAGTCATGGTATTGATAAAAAGATTATTTCAAAACCAGCTCTTCGCCAAACCTGCTGTTTCTTGGTAATCTCATTAGACATGAGCTTTGCAGCGTCCAGGATCTGGATGGCACTCTCATCTTCCAGGATGTTCCCCTCTGAGGACTGCAGAGTCTCCAGGATTTGGTCCTCAATCTCCTTAAGCTGCTTCTTATTGGCTGCAGACTGCAGGATCAGGGCATTTCTCTCCTCCTCTAATTCGGGCCTGAAAACAGAAGAGAAATTTCATAGAGGGACTTTAATTGAATAATAAATCACACTCTAAGGAAAGTGATGCCAGAAACTGCTTTACATTAAGAAATGTGCTATATTTATTCATTATACCATAAGATTTAAGACATTAAGTCATGCTACCAAATTTATTAATTTTTTTAATCATAAGTATTTTGTTTTAGAGAATCAGTGGCTAATCAGTGGCTAATCTTATTTATGTTTTTTCGATTATACCCAGTGCAGTCTATGCTTTCCCCTTGTCACGATCACCAGCGATCTAATTATCATAGATCGCTGGAGAACTTTCACATTACATAGAACTACAAATCTGCCATTAAATGGACTACAAGATTCAGTCATGCACCACTACCACACCTGGCCTGGATCCCTATGATTGCAGACAGACACAGCTGAAGCTACTCATGAACTGATTGCATGGACTATAAAGTCAACACACAGACACAAAGATATTGCTAAGTCTTGTTTTACTGAACTGTGAACATTACGATGTGTTTTTTTTTTCTTTTACTTGCCTTCCGTGTTTTGAACCTTGCTTTGTTTTGTTTGTTTTACCTAGCGGTGGGCAAAGCGAGGCTTCATGAAACACTGAAACAGTCGAAGCAAATGTATCGAAGCTTTGAAACGTTTCGAAACCCCCTCTACAGTGACACCTAGTGGTCATTTTTTATGTATTGCCTTGCAACAGCTTCAGCAAAGAACAGTTTAGCAAATTGAGGTATTGAGGTAAGTGATTTAGTGGAGTGGTTAGGGATTCTGACTTCCATGTGGGGATAGTTGATTTGAATCCAGGCTAATACAGCTATTTTGAATTGCTTTAATATCAGTTTGAAATTGTTTGTTCTTGTATCGTTTTGTTTCAACTTTGGTCTGACATCCGAATAAACACTTTATGAATGAATATGTCTTGTTTTGGTCATAAAACAGGGTTGTTGCTAGATCAGACACGGTTGTGGCCAGAGATAAAAGTAACAAGAATTATTTATATTATTCATAAAATTTCCCATTTATTTTATTTTATTAACGTCTCCCCAAACCCTAAACCCAACCATCACAGTACTGTAAAAATATTCATTATTGTTTTACAGTGTTACAAACTGATGCTAAATTCATGGCGTTTCAGCAGCTGTATCCTATATAGACTACACCATAAAACAGTAACATTATTAAAATACATAAAATCATGATTTTGGAGTATTTGTACAAGTCAGAATTCAAACCCAAAAGTCATTTGAAGCACAGTAACAACGTACACATGCACGTTCCACTAGGCCATATGAGATAACAGTTTTAATAGACCCTGTCAGTCAAAAGCAGATTCGCCAGGTCTCGCACTGCTTCTGAACTTATCGATGCTTATCGCTTATCGAACTTATCGCTTTAGTCACGTGACCAGGTGTTTTGGATCATGCTTCGGTGCAGTGAATCGAAACACTTGCGCTTCGGGATCTCAACACAGTGTCGAAACATTAGTTTCACGTCAGCCATCCCTAGTTTTACCCTGTCTGCTGCCTGCCTTTTGACCATCTACCTGTTTAGGCAGTTGTATAATGGCAATCCAGAGTCGTAGTCATCTGTTTGCTCCTGTGTTGACTGTTACTTGCCAGATCATTCAGCTAATAAACCCTGCGTTTGGATCCGCACTCCCTGTTGTCAGCATCCACTTCACATTACACCCTCAAGCATAACCTCATTGGGTATAACCAAAAATATATAATTTGTTTTTGTTATCAATAATTTGACCTCCATGCTTTCATAAAAATCATATTTCTTTAAATTATAAATATAAATTAGCTAAATGTAAATGTAAATTTGCAAAATGTAGAATCCTGTACATAATTAAAGATAAATAAATGTTTGTATGAATGTGATAAATTTATATTTCATAATAAAAGCATTATTTTAATAACTTTCAATGGGAAAATGTCTAAAAAACAAATAAAAATATAAATCAATGTAGTTATGATTAAACAAAAAAATGTAAAAATTTTTTTAATCCAATATAAATTAGATTGTGCTTTCTTTTTGCATTGCAAAACAAGATATAAGGACAAAATCTATGAAAAATATTTTTAAAAAATGCCAAACAAATGAGTATAACTATTAATAAATGACTGTCATTACATTTTTTTCTCTTGAATAGTTGTGTATATTTTGTACATGTACTTTTTTTTTCATTACCTCTCTTTTGCTACCACAATGCCAAGCAGCTGGTCTTCAAGACCCTCTGGTGTAATCATGAAGTTCAACAGGCACACTTTGGTTGCTAACTCAGGAAGATAATGAGGGTTCCTCAGCTTTGTAGTGATGTAAAAGCGAAAGTCAGCAGAGTACTCAATCACACTTTCACCCAATCGGATACAGTCCACACCACCTACAATTAAAAACAAGAGTTTACATTCTTTCAGAATATGCTCTGAAGTGCAGTTCACTAAATGTATAATTATTATTTTTACACAAGAACCAGAAGTAAAAGTGTCAACACCCTGCCAGTTAAATCAATCAAATGAATCATTCAAATTATTTTGTTTTGAACTATACCTTGTTTGAAAACTTGTTTGAGCAAAAGTGGCTCTAATGAGGGGTCAAGTTCCTCTCCAACGTTCTCCAGCAGCAGTGGAGTACCAAACTGGATGCAGTTCTCAAGTGTTCTCATGTAGTCAGCATCAGTTAGCTTGATCACATTCAGATTATGGTCCCGTTCTGAATTTTTTACCCATTTGTTGGCCTGGCCCTGTGGATCTATCATCAATGGCCTGGAAAAGAGACAAAGGGGTTGTAAAACATAGCATTTTGGTTCTAAATTCTAATCCAAATGCAAGATTTCGAAAGGATTTGGTTTGATTTGGTTGAGTCATACCATCTTCTGGAGTTGCTCACTATAACCCCATTATCAATGGAGAAGCTGTCGGTGGGCAGGCCAGCAATGTTCCAGGCTCTGATCTTGATTGGATCTCCAAGCGTCTTACTTAGAGAGAAGTCATCAGAGGATGGGATCTTCTTAGACTAAGGAAAAGAAAAATTAATAATAATTTATCAGAAAAAATGATATGTCCTCACACAGAGAGGAGCAGTGCAGTACCTTGCAGAGCTGCGCCCACATTTTAGTACAGTCATGGCGGAAGCGGGCAGTAAATGCTCCTAGGTATGCAATAACACCCGCAGATATAAGCACATCACCTGTCAGGTTGTCATAAGTGCACTGAAGGTCATTGGCTGCTTTCAACCACCTATGTAGAAATACAGAAACACATATCTCAGTATAGGTATTAAGGCCCCGTTTACACTAGTGCGTTTTAGTTTGAAAACGCATAAGTTTTGCTACGGTTACGCCATCCGTCCACACTACGCCGGAGTTCTTGAGCGCCGAAAACGGAGCTTTTTGAAAACGCTGGAGAGGCCGTTTTCATTCTAAAACGCTGCTGCTCCGTCTCAGTGTGGATGGGGAAAGACGGAGACATCTGAAAACGGAGGCGGGGCTGCAAACGTTCGCCTATCTGATTGGGGCTTTTCCCTCAATATTAAGTAGCCCACACAGTTCAGTCACGCATCCTCTTCTTGTAAGTTAAGACTTCGCAAGTTTGATCAAGGCTGCAGTCTCCCCCTTCTCAGTTTGATATGGAAAACATACAGAGGACACGGGTAAATCTTCAAAGGGAACAGTGTACTTTATAACTTCATTCACATCACCTTGGCTACGTTGTTTCACTCTCTCAACAATAAAATGTAAACATGATTTAAGGAACTGCCTATTTTCATTTTAATATTAGCAACTTAACAGACAGCAGAAATGTTGAGGCGTCGTGCTGCATATATGAGCGTCATCTTCACTATGTGGATATTTATAACAAAACGGAGCCTATAACAACTGCCTCCTTTCAATTTCAGTGAAAATACGAAACACACCCTCTCTTTTGCTGAAAATCAGTTTTAATAATCGATAATTATAAAAGTATAACATACAATAAGTTTATACATTGTAGGAAATAAAGGCAAGCGATCAGTCAATGTACCTGGATTAATCATTAACTTATCTTTGCGCTTAACCAAAACATGTTACCCGTGAACAAGTAACTTAATAGATTCCAATGACCAAAGTCAAGGAATTGGCCTATGTCGTCAGATAAAGACAACAACATGAATGAAATATCACGTTTAGCAAATATAGTGAGATTAGATCCAGCGGGAGATGCGTGATGTGCAGCCCGACAAGCAGAGCTCTCATCTAGGTAGAAATGCTGGAGCGCTTGCCCGAGAGTGTGTGTGTGTGGTCACGTGATGTGCGTTTTCAGCGTTTTGGTGTGGACGGAGAGCAGTTCAGAAACGCTGGGTAAAACACAAGTGTGGACGCGGATCGTTTTCATTCTACAACGCCGTTTTAAAACTAAAACGCACTAGTGTAAACGGGGCCTAAGTGACTACAAAGATAAGTACTATTTGATCACGGAGTTGATTGAAACCTATTTTTTTCTCCTCCTAATCCTCCAATAAGCTTCTCAGCTCTCTCCAGCTTGCGAGCACAGAGGTCCACCTGAAACTCCAGCTGTGCTTTTTCCTCTGTCTTTTCCTCCAAAGTCTTCTGCAGTGCGGCCAGACGATCCTCCACCTCCTTCAGCTCAGCTCTCTTCTGGTTTAGAAGGGCCATAGTGGTGGCCAGAGACTCCTGAGCTACAATAAGATTAGCTTTCTTTGGTGCAACCACCTGAAAAAGAAAATAATGTTGAATTTTGGTCTAAATATGATAATTAAAATCTACCTACCTACCTACCTACCAACTGTCTGTCTGTCTGTCTGTCTGTCTGTCTGTCTATCTATCTATCTATCTATCTATTTATCCAAAACATATGATGTGCTGTGTTTCAATTTAAATGCTTATAAAGTAGGCCAATACAATGTTCTTTTTTTAAACACTGACACTGCTGTAAACATGTTAAACAATTAAGCTTAAAGCAGGTAAACTTGACAAAACGGAACCCCTTTCAATGGTGTTTCTTTCATTTTCGAATTCGCAGTTATGTTTGACCGGAGTGAGATCCCATGACATTTTATAGACCTATGTGAAATAAAAAAGCATATGCAAGTATTGCTTATAGAGCAAATAGAAAAATGAAAGGCAACATGACGAGGTTATTTATTTTGATGTTAAGTGAAACATTCTTGTTTGTTGATTTTATATAAAAGAATGTTTTCCTCTCACAGAAGCACTGCAGGTAAAATTAGACAACGATGTTCTGTTGTGGGGCGAAGCAGTGGCGCAGTAGGTAGTGCTGTCGCCTCACAGCAAAAAGGTCACTGGGTCGCTGGTTCGGCTCAGTTGGCGTTTCTTTGTTGAGTTTGCATGTTCTCCCTGCGTTTGCATGGGTTTCCTCCGGGTGCTCCGGTTTCCCCCACAGTCAAAAGGCATGCGGTACAGGTGAATTGGGTATGCTAAATTGTCCGTAGTGTATGAGTGTGTGTGTGAATGTGTGTGTGGATGTTGCCCAGTGATGGGTTGCGGCTGGAAGGGCATCCGATGCGTAAAAACTTGCTGGAAAAGTTGGTGGCAACCCTTGATTAATAAAGGGACTAAGCCGACAAGAAAATTAATGAATGAATGAATGTTCTGTTGTTTAGGCTGCTGTTGTTTGTGCGTGTCAAAATAAATCTCTCAAAAGATATTTTCAAGGGTCAAAAAAAAAAGTTATTGATGGTAAAACAAGCAAATTTTAGTTCATGAAAGTAAACCAAACTTTCATAGTGTTTTGTTCATTTAGTCTACATTGTAATATTAGTTACAGTAATCTAAATATTTGTTTTATATTTAAAGTTTTTTTTGTTTATACATTGCTGTTTTAGGACAGGAATCCTGTGTGTTTTATAGCCTACACCATTGTGGCAAGAAACTCTCAAGATCAAAGGCTGGATTACAATTACTTTTTCAATTTTACAACTGGAAAAAACCAAAGACTGCCTAACTAGTCTAACTTGTCTAGTGAACCTAATTGACCAAATATAGTTGACAATTTTAGCTAAATACTAGTGTCTCGCAAAATAACTAGTAAAATATTGTTTTCTATCTTCATGGCAAAGACAAAATAAATTAGTATAAAACTATTATAGTAAAAAATATGTTGAAAAAAATCTACTTTCAGCTAAACATAACTGCTAAATATTGCTAAATATTGTAAAATATTACAAATTTCACAGGAGGGCTAATAATTTGAGAGGGGTCTGGATGTAGACTTGGTGCGGTTGCAAGGTGAGCTGCATGCACACCTTTTAATGTGCACACCTAACCCCACCCCTTCCCCCACAGCGACGTCACTAGCTCAAGATATACAGTCTCAGCACGCAAATCCATGTCTGCATTAAGATCCTATTGGAGAATTTTGCCTTTAACTGTGTACATATATATGTATTATATATGTGTTGATTAATTTATTACAAAAATACATATAATTAAAAATATAATAAATTATTTATTGATGTTTAGATACACAGACAGAGTGATATAGAAAAAGGGTTAAATTAAGGTAAGATCTGCCTACCTTTGCCACTCTGTCATAAACCTCCATAGCAGTTATCCATCTGCAAAGCCCCTCAGCTGCAGATGAGGCTTTGACCACTTTGGTAGGGTCAAAGTCAGGGTTGGTCATGTACTCACTACGAATTTTATGCATCACTTGAGCCTGTCACAATACAACATCATTAAAATACCTCAGCCAGTGTTATGAAACACACACACTGCAAAAAAGACTTACAGGGATGTTATCTTTGTCATATTCCTTCAAGTCTCTGAGGAAATTCATGTCCCCTAGCAGCTTTTTGCTTGGACCCCAGTAGTCAAGAATCTATTAGAACAGACACCATACTGTCACTAAAACATTATCAAAACAATCTCTAGTCATGTCCAGACTTGCTTTTGACCTTCTGTCCAGTTCCTGAAGGATCATTGATCCTCTCTGGTTTGATGTCCTTCATGACACACACCGCTGCCATCACCAGCTTGACTCCTGCTGGAGGATTCTTCATTGCCTTCACTATGGTCACGTCAGCAGGCTGAAATCACACATCAACACAAGTTGCTGTTGCTTTTCTAACAGTACAAATCTATCTGGCTTGTCTCCTCTGACCTGAATCAACACTGAGGTTTTTTCACCCACATACTGTAACTGCTCATTAGTTATATTTTCTATTAAAAGAATCTCTGTAGGTTTCTGGTTGCATGTGAAAATACCAGCAGTTTCCCCTTCAAATATTCAGTTTTGGGTTTTGATGCTTGGATTGAAGTTGAAGATCATCTTGGCCATGTCTACATGCCTAAAATACATTGAGTTGCTGCAATGAGATTGGCTATTAGATAATTTTATTATTAAGTATTTGAAACACTGTACCTAAAAAAACTGCCCAGTGAGTGGCAAAAGTATGTGACAAAAATCTTGTTGTTGATCCCAGTTGTAAGAGCAACAAATTATAACTTGACTTCTATTTTATCATTTGAAAAAGTGGCAGAAGATAGATTTTTTTTAATGAATCATTTGTTTAACTACATCCCAATCATCACAAATACTGCAGAAGACCTACTTGAACCCACATGGACCCAAGATTCTTACAGAAATCAGGCAAGTTTGGTGAAGGAAAAATCATGGTTTGGGGTAACATTCAGTAGGAGGGCGTGCGAGAGATCTGCAGAGTGGATGGCGAAATTAACAGCCTAAGGTATTAAGTCATTTGTGCCACCCATTACATTACAAACCACAGGGGAGGGCAAATTCTTCAGCAGGATAGCGCTCCCTCTCATACTTCAGCTTCCACATCAAAGTTCCTGAAAGCAAATGGGTCAAGGTGCTCCAGGATTGGCCAGCCCAGTCACCAGGGGCCTCATGTATCAACGCTGCGTACGCACAAAAAGTTTGCGTATGCCAGGTTTCACGCTCAGAATCGCTCACGTTTGGATTTACTAATGATGAACTGAACGTGGGAATGTGCGCAGCTCCACGCCAGCTTTATGGCTGGCGTACGCACATTTTTTGTGCGTGTCTGTTTTATTTCCTTTGGCGACTCCTAGAGGCAGTAGTGTTAAATTCCTCTCTACAAAGTGTCTTTGAGCCTCGCAATGGCAGCTGTATGAGACGGGTTCATCTAGCAGGTATATAAGATTTCCATATCATACAGTTGACCAGCCAAACATTAAAGCACAATTTGCAGTGGTCGCCTGTTTTCCCATTGTAATGGGAGCGATCTACCGCACGCACATTGCTATAAAGGCGCCACCTGAAGATGAATCTGCATGTGTGAATCAGAAACATTTCCATTCATTAAATGTGCAAATAAAATATGATGCACAGACTTATTTATGATTCCTACTTGTCTTTCTCGTGATAAATAGTAGGCAAAATCTGATATGTAGCAGGGAAAAAAAGAAGAAAGAGTTCATCAGACGCTGGATTCGAACCGAGTTCATGGTCGAATGTGTCAAAACATGTTAACATGGGTCTTACGAGCTGCACCACTGAAACTGCTAACAGTTCTACAACATTTTACACCTATAAATCACACTATTTCTCTTTTAACTCCACAGTGCAATGTTCAGATCCAACTGTGTTAACCGCATCAGCTAAACACTCCCCACTCTATTTTTTTTCTTTTGTTGTTAATTCCGGAGGACAAACTTGCAAATAACACCGTTTTCCTCCGGTCTACCTCTGAAAGCAGCACCTTCAATTCACAATCTGTACAAAGTTTTTGCTTGCTTTTGACATTGCTTTTTCGTTGGGTTTTGAGAAAGTAGACTCATTAGCATATTCATACGGGGGAGGAGGCAGGGAGGGGTTTTGTGCTCATGCATGTTGCGCTCAGTTTCACGTTCATTCGGATGTACAAAAGAATATGCGTGGGATTCGGCGTACGCAGTGTTTCATACATCTCAAATTTTTTTCTGAATTTTTCTCTGTAAATGTGCGTACGCAATGTTTTAGTATGATTTCCACGCAAGTCTTAGTACATGAGGCCCCAGAACATTATTGAGCATGTCTGTGGTAAGATTTAGAAGGAGGCATTGAAGATGAATTCAAAGAATCTTGATGAACTCTGGGAGTCCTGCAAGAATGCTTTCTTTGACTTTATCAATAAGTTATTTGAGTCATTGCAGAGATGTATGGATGGGGTTGTCCAAACTCTTCTTTTACTGCACATATTCTATACTGTAGATTATTTCTGTTAAGTGACAAGACTTTTGTCTCAGCAAAGTCAGATAATAATCAAATAATTTAAAATCATGATTATTTGATTATTTTTTTATTTTGGTACAATAAGCATAATCTAGAGGCCTTTTAGGTTATTAGAGGCCTTTTAGGTTATTCCTAAAACTTAGATAGGTGACAGGACTTTTGTCAATTAGTTTATGTGAATAAATGTACAGTAATTATGAGATTCACAATTGTAAAAAGAGCTGCAGGGTTGTCATTTTCTCCCTTTTTACTTTTTTTTGGTCTCTTTGTCTCTTTTTTGGGACTCTTCACTGCACTTCTGCAACTGTTTCACACTTAAAAGTTTGAAAAATGGAGTCCTATCCAGCTGGTGTTACAAAAATCACTAAAATAATAATTAAACAAGAGATTGTAATAAGTATGGACTATCAATAATTATAAAATAAACATTTGAAAACCTGATATTGGGGGAATTCATCATTTAAAGAGTAACTGACAACAGATAATACTGTTTAATATTAATATTAGTCTTATTTGCATTGCATACAGAATTGGGACTGAATATGTATATATATATCTTATTTGCATGTACTTTGCCTAAAACTTTCACACAGTACATGTCCTTTCTCTGTGTTTGAATATGTCTGCTTGCTTTTTTAGCATGTGAAAAGCAGTATGTGAAATGCATAACTGACCTTGAGTGTGTCCAGGGCAGACAGCGCAGCCTCGAGAGCCGGGATGGCCTCAGCCAAGTCACTCTCACACTCATTCTTCAAGGCCTGGGCTTCATTGGCTTTTAAAGTAGCTGCTTCTTCATCCACACGAACAAGTTTGCTCTTTGCCTCAACCTCCACTGACTCAACTTCTATCACCTGCACAAGCAAACAAAATTTGATCAAAAATAAGACTAAAACACTGTAAATCTAATCATTGATTGTATAAAGGCTGATACAAATGACAAACAATGCTAGATGTTACTGTCACTTACTTCCATTATTTTGGTGTTGTCAATCTTAGCCTGCTCTAGCTTAGGCTGCAGGTCCACCAACTCCTTTTTCATTTCACTCACCTAACCAGCATAACAAATGTGTTAAAATGGCTTCTCAGCCACTTCATCCATGATTACAAAGTTATGAAAAAATATTATTTAGTATTATGATATGTTTATCTGCTATTTTCCTCATTATCCCCAACATATTACCTGAGACTCAGCAAAAGCCAGTTTGTCCAGTCCATTTGTATATCTGTTTTTAGCACTCATAACAGTGTCTCGTCTTTGAGTCAGAAGAAGTCTGAAGGCAGCGATGAGCTCCAAGTAAGAAGTAGGAGTCACATAATTATGGCGACCAAGCTCTATCAGAAACCTGCAAAGATTTACCAATTTTACTGTTGCCCGACACACATAAGACCTTTTTCTGTCATCCTTTACTTTTTCATTTTCAGTTTCATTTTTGAAGGAACTTCTGTTTTAATAGATCATGTTATCTATGCAAGCATCATACCTGTTAGACAGATCAATAGCAGAGGTATGGAAGGTCTTGCAGATTGGTACGACTTCCTTTCGCTCAAGGTCACTCAGGTCCAAAGTCTCCAAGAACTTATTAGCCACTCGCTCTAGAGCTTCTTCAGGCCATGGCTGAGAAGATGAGAAACTATAACTTTACATGGCAAACTTTTTTTTTTTTAAACACATAAATTCCTCATTACTGGCCCTCTCCCAAATGAAATCTGTTGCATAGAAAGTGTGGTCCCTGACAGAAGTGTGTGTCGAGAGAACATGGTCTCACCTAAACACGGTTTTTAATGTGAAAATGATGAATGAGACACCATATGATCTTGTGGTCTGTTTATGAAGCATGCTATTTAGGACAGAGCCACTAAAAAAGGTAACCATTACTTTCCTGGCCTTTCCAATCTCACCTGAAACCAATCTATGGTGCAGCAGTTAATGAGGGAAGGGAACTGTCTGAGGCGGTTTCGAAAGGCATCTCCTATTGGGCTGAAGGCCACCACTATATGCAAGTTCTCCTTGCAGCGAGTCACAAAATAAGCAAACAGAGCCAAAGGGCTGAACTCCAGATTTTTATTCCCAGCCTGGGCAAAGGGACGTACAGCCTGAAGAAAACACACATACAAAACAAATAATAAAATAATAGTACAACGTTCAACATATGAATATGTTTCACAAAACCTTGGGATTTGTCAGCATCATACCTCCATAATTTCTTGTTTCTCATCCACAGCAAAGATATTGGGTACCTCCCCTGTGTTTAAAATGCTGTCCACATCTTCTAAAAAGGCTTCATCCTTTATCTGAGCATCAGTGAGCAGGAACACCGTTTTCTCGCCCTTCACTCCTGCATTCTTCATCAGGCGCTAGACAACACAATATCCATTAACAGGCACATTTGATTTCTAACGTAATGTTTACATAGTTTAACGTGTCCTGGGGCTGTCAAGCTGTGTATTTTTTTTTTTAGAATTATTGTATTATAAACTTGGAATATTGTACAAAAGAAGTAGTAGTATTAGTTTTAAAGTCCTTTAATGATGTTTTGGGGCTTTTTGTACTTTGTCAGACCCTGGTTACATAAATTTGTCATTTTATGGAAAAGAGTGTGCAAAGTTTCATTAAAAACTTTTTGGGTTCTATGAGATAAAACAATATACATAAAATAAAATGGCAGCTCATTATATTAATTTTTACAATACCTTCAGATCCTCTCTCCATTCATTCATTCCATAGCTTTTTGAGATCTCAGGTTGGAACAAAGTCATATTCGACATAAAAGTGGCGAGCCTGGTGATGGACTGACGGCCACTTCCTCCAACTCCAACCAACAGAGCATTTCCCCCAGGCTGTTTTAACACACGGCTGATCCTGGACAAGTGCTCTAGGACGTAACTGTGCCAAACAAGAGACAGAATCAATCAGCAATGTCAGATATTTCCATTACCATTAACTTCCATTCACATTTTTAATCATGAAATGAAAGACAGTGAGAACCCAAACAGTTTGGTTACCAACATTCTTCAAAACATTTAAAATTATTCTAAATAAAGTCATAGAGGTTTGGAATGACGTGATGAGTGACTGATGACACAATTTTAATTTGCTATATGTGGTAAATAATGTTATTGCGACACTAGTAGATGTTATGCCAACTGCATTGTGTTCATGCACATGTAATGTTCAAGAGACAATGAGATTACAGTACCTAATTGGCTCTCAACATCTTTAAATATATAAATTACTAAAATTATTTTACATAATAATAATATAATTCATTCATTCATTTTCTTTTCAGCTTAATCCCTTTATTTATCTATGGTTGCCACAGCGGAATAAACCGCCAACTTATCCAGCATTTGTTTTACGCAGCGGATGCCCTTCTAGCTGCAACCCATCACTGGGTTCATCCATACACAATCACTGACACACTTACACTATGGACAATTTAGCCTACCCAATTCACCTGTACCACATGTCTTTAGACTTGTGGGGGAAATCAGAGCACCTGGAGGAAACCCAGGCGAACACGAGGAGAACATGCAAACTCCACACAACGCCAATTGACCCAGCCGAGAATCGAACCAGCAACTTGCTGTGAGGCGATCGTGCTACCCACTGCGCCACGGTGATGCCATAATAATATAATATTATATAATAAAATTTTAAAAGAATGTTTGTCTACACGTTTTCATAGACAAATAACGAAGTTGAGTAAAGTCTTTTTTTAAGTTTTGTTACATGCTGTTTAAACATTGCCAATAAAAACTGATTAAAAATAAAAATGTATGTAATTTGTTACATATAACCATTTGAACACTACTGTAGTTAACAAGATCAGTATGTATGTGATTTCATGTGCTAAAGTTTAAAAAGCTTTTAAAAAAGTTACCGAAAAATGACCAAGTTCATGCGGTTCTTGTGGGTTTGGTTATACTCATCCAGGCAGGTTTCAACCACCTCACCAAAGCGCTCGACTGAAGGAACCTCTGCATAAAGTCTCTCACTTTCATCAACGTCTGGCATCATATAATCGCCAAATAACAAGTTCCGCATGTTCTCCTCACAAAGCTGAGGAATAAACAGAAAAAAAATCTTTATTTTCAGAGGATGAGGTGATTCAATATATTGAATACAGAGACTATTTTCTCCTTTAAAGTAGATTGTTTTATGATAAATAAATATTCTTAAAACAAAATTTCTACAATTTTAGAATATTAAGAAAATATTAATTAAATTAAGATTATATTTTAGACATTTTCAAGTGTGTCATTTCACGTACAGGTTTGTTACCATCTTTAAGATGTTCAAATACTGAGTCAAAGTTGTCCTTGAAGTGCTGCTTCACAATATTGCTTGTGAGTGTAAAGAGCCAGGCTCGGTCCTGGTCATCCACAAGGCGATCGTAGAAGACGCGGTAAATTTCATGGACGAAAAGCCGGATCATTGTTCGCTTGTTTGTAAGTGATTCCTTCTTCAGTAACAAGCAGCCTTGCACCACTCGTGAGAAATCTCTTAGGTTGAAAGTGTAATGAGACTTAGCTGGGGTGGGCAGGAGATTTTCTATGGCCTTTTGATACACCTATTTAATACAGAACATAGAATTAGACAATAAAGAAGAACAGACAAACAATAAATAATGTAAATATGTGAAACAGACAATAAAAATATAAATAAATGTTTGTTATTAACCAAACTAGCATATTAGATAATGATGTGACACAGAAAATTCAACTCTTTCAACACAAGAATGTATTACAATGTAGTAGAATTTAAAAAAAAACACTTGTTTTAAATTGCAATAATAATACATAATATTAATGTTTTTGATCATTTAAACTTCAGCCTGCTACTTACCTCAAGTGTTGCACTGACTATCTGATTTCCAACCGTGAAGCAGTCAGGTGGGAATTCATTTGTTCGCAAGTAAAATGTGACAATGTTAGAGAAAATGCGCACCATAGACTCATCGCTGAATGCATTGATGCTACAAATGTTAAAATGCCGAAGGAAACGAGGAGTAACTGCATTCCTCCCACCACCAGGGGGACCCATCGCAGAGATCAGCTGCATGTCCGTAAGTGTAATTTTTGAGGTGTCCTTGAGGTCATACCTACAATATAATACTTTATTATAAAAGCAAAGTAGAGTAAAAAAAAAAAAGACAACCACAGATTATACTGTACTGAAATTTACCAGTTCCCATGATCAAAATACTGACGAAGCAGCTCGACTGGAGGCTGTGCACCAAATACTTCTTTTGCAGGCATATTCATGTCATCCACAAAAATTATGCACTTCTTTCCCATGGGAGGTCCATATACTCCCTTTCTCCTTTTGTCTAGTCTGGACATAATAATGTTCTGGAATATAAACAAAGTGTGTGTTATGGAAAAATATTCCATATTTTTAAATATGATTTAAAGGAAAGCATTAAAAAAAATAATAATTATATATATATATATATATATATATATATATATATATATATATATATATATATATATATATATATATAGACAATATAGTGATTAAAAAGCACCATGGAGGATACCTGGGTCTGATTGGCACTGGTGCGAGCTGAGAAGTTGATGAAGAAGGGAAGGAAGAGGTCTTTGTCGAGATTGTTCATCAATTTTTCTTTCACATAAACAGATTTTCCAGTGCCAGTGGGGCCAACGAGCAACAAAGGCCTAAGTACAGATGAAAGGTAAGAACAATTTCTGATTAGGTTGGCTGAATTAAACAATACAAATCAAAAACAATAGCTTGACAATTACATTTAAGGTGAATAAAAAGATATGGTTTTATGCAGTGGTTCTAAAATTTGGGGGGAATATTTTATTCAATTCAATTAAATTCATCTTTATTTCTATAGCATATTTGTAATGTATATTGTAGAGCTAAATTTCAGTTAAGTTCAGTTCAGCGTGGTTTAATTTTCACTGCTGAAAGTCTAAACACTGATGGGCAAATTAACCATTGCGCATCTCTAAGTCTCAAGTACTATGTAATATGTCTTATTTCAATGTTTCAACTGCAGAGAGTTGTCAAAAAATCCTTTTGTAAACAATTCCTCACATTGAAAAACATTTACTGAACATTTAGTTTTAAGCATGTAAAAGTTTTTTTATTTTTTTGTATGGTTTGTATGCATTTGTGTAAGTACTTTATGTGATATTGTGCGTTTTCCAGATACTTTCTTGTTTGATGAATTGAATTGAGTGTGTTTTTAAGGTGAATGTGTGTGCGTGTGTGTGTGTGTGTGTGTGTGTGTGTGTGTGTGTGTGTGTGTATATATATAATTATAATTATATATATATATATATATATATATATATATATATATATATATATATATATATATATATATATATATATATATATATATATATATATAATTTCTGTTATATTTACAGAGATTTTCATTTTTTTTCTGACCTAAGATGATCCTAATAAAGCAAAGAAATGTAAAAGGTTTGAGAGCTGCAGAATGTTTGACAAGATATTAAAAACAAATTACTCACCTCCCATATTGAATGCAGAGGTCCATTAGATAAGTGTATCGCACAGTGTCAATGGTGGGGACAATGATATCCTGTACTTTAGTATTCTTGTCTCCTAATGGTGCATTACTGATCGACTCATTCCAGTGCACCCAACGTCCTTTTCCTTTGAACTTAATTAGAAGGAAAAAAAATTATTTTCTGAAGAAATATCTTTTAAATGATCATATTACTGCACTGCTATATGCCAACCTCATAACTGTAGTCATACACAAGACCTTTCTCATCAAAGGGACATTCCCATTTTGACACAGCAGCAGGAATGGGGCAGTTTTCTGCCTTCCCTGAGATCATTTCCCTCAAAAACTTGTCAAATCGACTGCGACTGTCTGTATCACAGCAACCGCCAACAGACCAAACCAGGGCAAAGGCAAAAGCTGCCTGCAATAGGACAGAAGAAGCATTTTACACATAAACTGAAGAATGAATGTGTGTGAATGAGATGTATGGGTGTATTGGTGTTTCCCAGTATTGGGTTACGTCTGGAAGGGCATTCGCCGCATAAAACATATGACAGAGTAATTGGCAGTTCATTCCATTGTGGGAAACCCTAATAAATCAGGGACTAAGCTGAAGGACAGTGCTGCAAATTAAAAATGAACAATTACCATGATCCATGTGCGCATGTTTTTGTTTCCTGGGTCTTCATTCACAGGTCTAGTCAGCAGCATCTCAAAAAGTCGTGTGAGAGACACAACAGTATTGCTATTGCTGCTGGGAATTACCTCCTGGAACATGTAAAGCAATATACTATGAAGTACTGTATGTATTAATACCATCTAAGATCAGAAAATACTGGAGATGTGGTTAAAGTACTATACATAAAACAATTACCCGGCATTGCTTGCGCAACAAAACAAGTGTGGGAGGAAGCAGCCACTCGAAGAGTTGCTGCAGTAAAGTGGAATTGTCTTGTGCCTGAAGTGGGTCAGGAAGTGTTTTCATCCATGACAGCACCAGAGGAGTCCATCCTAGCTGAGACGGCTCCATGTAGATCATTCCACAGCGGCTTACTGTGGCAGGCTATAGCAGAAATCACAAACTGCTAGTACGCTTAATCTGAAGTGGTGCATATGTGAACAGTGCTTAATATCAAATACTGTGGTTGACTCACAGAGGCTTGTGACAGATCCATGGCCTCAAAAATCAGACTCATCTGACTGGACATCTGAATAATCTCCCCGCTCATGAGGCATAGCTAAAATGAAATAAAAGAATTAATGAATACACAAACCGATTTAAAAAGCTGAGAAGGAACACATCAAATAATGTTGATTTGCCTTTTTGTTGTCATCCAGCACAGTGTTCATACTCTCAATCCACAGAGTGTCTATGGGGCCATCAAACACCACCCATTTCCTCTCTGGGGTCTCGCTTGAGGCAAATTCTCGAAAGGTGTTTGCCACAATCCCATCAGTCCACTGATAAAAGGGACATATGCATATACAAATATACTATAGCTTTTAAAATCTGTTTGATGCAGAAATCAAACTCTCACCTCATGTGACACAGGATCAAATTGGCCAAAAAGCTGACCCATCGTGATGGATTTAGGATTGACAGTTTGGTAAATTACTTTTTCTTCTTCGTTGTAGCCCGACTCATTCATCAGGGTCAAAGTATCAGCAAGAACATGAAGTACTTTGGTTTTTCCAGCAAATGGTTCTCCGACAAGCATGAACCTATTTTTAAAGATATTTAAATTCATACTTTGTTTAGCCATACTGATTGGAAAACATGTGTCATACTTATAGAATGTTCTCGTATTATCTGATGAAAATTATGGAAGACCCTAAATAGATTTTCAGTTAGGGGGTCAAAACTTTCAAACACAAAAAAAGTTTTGTTTAAAGATTTAAAATTATGCATTTTATATATATTTTTTCTTTCAGTCAACAGACTACATACACATCCTCAGAGTAAAATTTACTCAGTTCAGAGAGTATTTGGTCCCTATTACCCAACAGGCTGGTAATAAGCAAAGCTGCTGTTCATGAAGTTGCTTAAGGATCCTCTGCTGAGATTTTGAGAGATTCAATGGATTATATTTCAGTTAATTTCATCTAAAGTTGTGACTGAAGTTGGTTATAGTTCTGTGTTTCTTTATATTAATGTCAATCATCATCTAATTTATCCTTTCATTGTTTTCTTAACTTCAAATACTATCTAAACTGAGTAAATTTTACTCAGTGGATTTTGCTGTGATACACTCACCGGCCACTTTACACCTGTCCAACTGCTCGGTAACGCAAATTTCTAATCAGCCAATAACATGGCAGCAACTCAATGCATTTAGGCATGTAGACATGGTCAAGACGATCTGCTGCTGTTTAAACCAAGCATCAGAATGGGGAGGAAAGGTGATTTAAGTGACTTTGAACGTGGCATGGTTGTTGGTGCCAGACGGGCCATACTGAGTATTTTAGAAACGTCTGATCAACTGGAATTTTCACACACATTTTTCTCCTGTCAGCTAAGGACAGGAAACTGTGGCAACAATTCACACACCCTCACCAAAATTGGGCTATAGAAGATTGGAAAAACGTTGCCTGGTCTGATGAGTCTCAATTTCTGCTGCGACATTCGAATGGTAGAGTCAGAATTTATTATCAACAACATGAACGCATGGATCCATTCTGCCTTGTATCAATGGTTCAGGCTGGTGGTGGTGTAATGGTGTGGGAGATATTTTCTTGGCACACTTTGGTCCCCTAAGTACCAATCGGGCATTGTATAACCCCCCACATCCCAGCTGTGTATTGTTGCTGACCATCTCCATCCCTTTATGACCACAGTGTACCTATCTTCTGATGGCTACTTCCAGCAGGATATCATACCCAATTATCTGAATCATCTTAGACTGGTTTCTTGAACATGTCAATGAGTTCACTATACTCTTATGGCCTCCACAGTCACCAGATCTCAATCCATTACAGCACCTTTGGGATGTGGTGGAAAGGAAGATTTACGAACATGGATGTGCAGCCAATAAATCTACAGCAACTGCGTGATGTTATCATGTAAATATGGACCAAAATCTCTGAGGAATATTTCCAGTATCTTGTTTAATCTATGCCACAAAGGATAAAGGCTGTTCTTAGGGCAAAAAGGGGTCCAACCTGGTACTAGTAAGGTGTACACAATAAAGTGGCCAGTTAGTGTACATGTAGAAGATTGACTATTATTGGTAATGATTATAATATTAATCTCTCATAAACCTTTTGCATTTGAATTGTGTTTTGTGTGTGTGTGTGTGTGTGCGTGTGTGTGTGTGTGTGTGTGTGTGTGTGGCGTACATCTTCTAAAAATAGAATTAGCTTAAGAATTACTATTCAGAAAAACTCCACTTACCCATGTCGAACAATCATCATCTCGTATGTCTGGATAATTTTGTCCAGGAAAACTTTAACAGGTTGCACATTGTGGTTTTCGCAGCACAAATGAGCACATTCCAAGAACAACTAATGTATAAAAAACAAATACGTAACTGAAATCTCTTAATGTCATTAAAACATTTAATAACATTATATCACACTACCTTATAATCCGCCACAGGTAGAGAAATTCCTGGAAAAAGGTCACTGGTAATTCCATTGAAAAGAGGGATATCATGAGAGAGAAACTTGGGCTCATTGACATCCTTGATGGAGCGGAGAAGCTATCAAGAGAATGAGGTTAATGTATCAGTTAATAGAACAAGTTAATATTCTAACTGTTCTTCCATTTCCTTCACTTACAAGTATATCCTCATTTTCATCTGGAAATTTGAGTTTGAGGTTCCCAGCAGCCACCAGCACTGCTTTAACAGCTCTCATGCCATAGTCATAGTGGAACTGAGAGGAAAGTTGCTCTGAGCACAGCCTGTAGGTCATCACAATCTTCACTGAGAGAGGCTTAGCATTGAGGAAGCCATATGAATATAAGGAGATCTCAGCAATCAGTGCATAATTGGGCACCATCATGGCTACTGTTCTAAACAAGACCTAAGTGACATTAAAAAAAACAGTTAGTCATGTCAGAGAGACAGATGTTCAAGAAACTTCAAGAATACAAAAAAATCACCTTTAGATTGTCAGGAAGTTCAGATCGGCCAGCATATCCAGGGTTCATGGTGATGGCGACAAAACAGTTGGGGTTAAGGCGCAACTCTGTGCCCTCAAAGTCAAAATACTCAAGTCTCATTTCAATGGCTCTCTGAATACACAGAATCTGCTGAGCCACCACAGACAGCACCTCCAACTCAATCCGATTGAATTCGTCAAAACAGGCCCAGGCACCAGAAGAAGCCAATCCCTTGAAGAACTAGGAAATAATATGATAGTTTGTGTAGCAGTTTTGAAAAATTAAAACAACATCAGTATTCAGTAAATGCTTTTAACATAGTCAAATCTTTGATGAAACAAAGGGGATTAAGGGCTCTATTTTGACAATCTGGGCGCAAAGTCCAAAGGGCAAAAGCATTAAAGGGCACCTATGGTGAAAAATCTACTTTTCAAGTTGTCTGGAAAGACATGTGTATAAATATATTGTATAGACCATCATATTGGGGTGATAAAAACACACCCAGTCCTTTTTTTTCAATTTAACAACATAAAAACGGGGGACCAAATAGAGCTGTTTTAAGATCGACCGCAACTTTATGTAGGAGTGCGGTCCCCCCGCCCACCAATATTGATTGACAGGCGCGTGTCACCATATCCTCAGTTTGTCGTTTCATGTACGACATTTTCAGCGTGTGAGTCAAAGTGGTGTCACTAGAGGAACACCCTTGCTCTATTTTTAGATGTAATGCTCATTGGGCTCAACACAAGATCAGCATTCGGTAGGTTTGCAAACGTGTAGTTTTCATTGCGTCTACCTTAAACTTCAGCCGTTTGCATTTCTCGAGGTCACAGAAGCTCCCTGTGAGTGTGATCTTAACTAGGTGCAGCTGTAAAGTGCGAGCGCCTTTGCCTCACATGAGTGTCGCTTTGTTGCTGTGTGTGCGCGCGAATGAGAGAGAGAGACCTTTGTGCTGCTGTCTGTGTGTGTGTGAGTGTGAGAGAGAGAGAGAGAGAGAGAGAGAGAGAAAGAGCGTGCTTATGTGTGTGTGTTTATACAGACAGCTTGTTATAGGCTGTCTAGACTCCGTATAGCTGGGTGGTTTTCGGTTTTGTTCTCCCCCCGCTCGTTAGCGGGAACGGGTGCGGCGGGTAGTGGGACAACAAATGCTGAATATAAGTGGGAGCGGTTGGATTCGGGCAAGAACCTGGCGGGATTCAATATTTAGTCCCGCGCAGATCTCTACCACAGAGTGTCATCTGAACATGCGAATGTCTGTGTTTGGTGTGCCATGTCGCGGCTCATCGCGGGTCATCCGGTGCCTCAGTCAAAGTTATTTCAGTGTGCGTGGTTATTAGTCTGTGTACAAGCTCGGCACTTTAAACTAGCACACAGTTTGCTGAGAAACTATACAAAGACACAAATGATTGTGTACTCTGCTTGGTCTGTGGCCGAGGCGTACATGTACGGCTAAATGCTGCTCCTCTCATGCAGCGTCTCTGTCTGCCTGTTTGCTGCCAAACACAGAGCGGGCGAGCTCTTTGCTCCGCCCCCTTGATATGTTGGGCGGGAATTTGAAACTAATTTTCATGTGAAGCTACACGCCCCTAAAACAGCAAACTGTGTACACAAAATAACACTTTTAACACATTATAATAAAAACATCTGAACTGTGTGTTGAACTGAACCTAAACTGGCACACTCAGAAGAACCTTAATGCTAATAATAAATCATAAAAAAGGGGTAAACTATGTGACCTTTAAGGGTGTGTCAGAATCCACTTTTGCTATTTTAAGGACGGAAAAATCCGCTTTGCACCCCAGCAACCTCCTTGCTGTGAGGCGACAGCACTACCTACTGCGCCACTGCCTCGCCCAGACTTTAGACCTGCTTTGAGCTGGTCTATTGTGCACTCTATTTTAGTTAATCAAAATAGCAATGTGCCAGCAATGCGCCTTCATACGGCTCCTTTTCTACACCAGAAAGCCTATGGGCGCTGTCACGTTAGCAAGATCAAACAGGAACAAAAAGTTGCGGATCCAAGTGCAGTTTTAATTAAAATGTGCATCAAACAGAAAAACAAGGTGTTCCAAGTGCAAAGTACAAATAAACAATAAAACAAGAAACACAAAACAGAGACAGGGCTCAGGAATCAGAAACTCTAAACTTACAGGCACACGGAGACAAGATGGACAAACGACGCAGTGACAAACAGAGGTGAAATGGTTGTATAAATAGTCCAGGAAATTAACAGGAAACAGGAACAGCTGTGAGCCAATCAGTGTACGTGGACCGGGTGTAATGCGCATGGTATGTATGAACTTGTAGTCTTTTGGGCGCTGTAGTCAATTCTCAAAGTCTGTGAACTACAGCGCCCTCCGGTGGTCACTGACCATCATGACAGTACCCCCTCTTTAAAGAGCGGCTACCAGACGCTCCCAGAACAGTCCAGGGACGGGGGGGGGGGAGGGGGGGGGGTGTTGTTAAGCGGAGCAGGAACAAGGGGAGGGATGGGAGGGTCAGACCAGGGTAGGTCCATGGGTCAGGCGCCCCAGCAGGAAGCCAGGGTGCAGCCGGAGAATCAGTCCCAAACAGTGGGAAGGACCACCAGGGAGGGGCGGGAGGGATGACCCATGGATGATCCCGCAGGAGACACAAGGCAGGAGGTTTTAGGAGAGCCGGCTGGAGAGGCAACTGAACTGGAGCAGGCAGAACTGGAGGTAGCTGGACTGGAGCCGACGGGACTGGAGGCAGCTGGACTGGAGCCGGCGGGACTGGAGGCAGCTGGACTGGAGCCGGCGGGACTGGAGGCAGCTGGACTGGAGCCGGCGGGACTGGAGGCAGCTGGACTGGAGCCGGCGGGACTGGAGGCAGCTGGACTGGAGCCGGCGGGACTGGAGGCAGCTGGACTGGAGCCGGCGGGACTGGAGGCAGCTGGACTTGAGCCGGCGGGACTGGAGGCAGCTGGACTGGAGCCGGCGGGACTGGAGGCAGCTGGACTGGAGTCGGCAGAGCAGGGAGCCAGAGCGAGGTCGGCAAATCAAGGAGCCGGACTGGAACAGGCAGGGCATGGAGCCGGACTGGGGTCGGCAGGGTAAGACGCCTGGGAGGTGCCGGCAGGGCAAGACGTCTGGATGGCATTGGTAATGCCAGGAGCCGGGCTGTGACCGGCAGGGCAAGGAGCCGGGCTGGGACCGGCAGGGCAAGGAGCCGGGCTGGGGCCGGCAGGGCAAGGAGCCGGCGGGACTGGAGGCAGCTGGACTGGAGTCGGCAGAGCAGGGAGCCAGAGCGAGGTCGGCAAATCAAGGAGCCGGACTGGAACAGGCAGGGCATGGAGCCGGACTGGGGTCGGCAGGGTAAGACGCCTGGGAGGTGCCGGCAGGGCAAGACGTCTGGATGGCATTGGTAATGCCAGGAGCCGGGCTGTGACCGGCAGGGCAAGGAGCCGGGCTGGGACCGGCAGGGCAAGGAGCCGGGCTGGGGCCGGCAGGGCAAGGAGCCGGGCTGGGGCCGGCAGGGCAAGGAGCCGGGCTGGGGCCGGCAGGGCAAGGAGCCGGGCTGGGGCCGGCAGGGCAAGGAGCCGGGCTGGGGCCGGCAGGGCAAGGAGCCGGGCTGGGGCCGGCAGGGCTAGACGTCTGGTTGATGCCGGCAGGGTAAGGAGCCGGACTGGGGCCGGCAGGGCAAGGAGCCGGACTGGGACCGGCACTGAGCTGCGCTCAGGGGCTGGAGCCGACACTGGCGGGCGCTCTGGGGCTGGAGCCGACACTGGCGGGCGCTCTGGGGCTGGAGCCGACACTGGCGGGCGCTCTGGGGCTGGAGCCGACACTGGCGGGCGCTCTGGGGCTGGAGCCGACACTGGCGGGCGCTCTGGGGCTGGAGCCGACACTGGCGGGCGCTCTGGGGCTGGAGCCGACACTGGCGGGCGCTCTGGGGCTGGAGCCGACACTGGCGGGCGCTCTGGGGCTGGAGCCGACACTGGCGGGCGCTCTGGGGCTGGAGCCGACACTGGCGGGCGCTCTGGGGCTGGAGCCGACACTGGCGGGCGCTCTGGGGCTGGAGCCGACACTGGCGGGCGCTCTGGGGCTGGAGCCGACACTGGCGGGCGCTCTGGGGCTGGAGCCGACACTGGCGGGCGCTCTGGGGCTGGAGCCGACACTGGCGGGCGCTCTGGGGCTGGAGCCGACACTGGCGGGCGCTCTGGGGCTGGAGCCGACACTGGCGGGTGCTCTGGGGCTGGAGCCGACACTGGTGGACTTTCTGGGGCGTGAGCAGTCCTGTTCCTACGCCTCCTCCGTCTGGTGGTTTGAGAAGGGAGAGCATAGTTAACAGGTGACGGAGCTTGCTCTGGAGCTGGAGCCGACACTGGCGGGCATTGTGGGACTGGAGCAGACACTGGGGTTCCACACAGTTCAAGCAGGCTCTCCAGAGGCTCAGAAAAAGGTGATCTTCGGACAGCCCGACGCAGATAAGGACGCAACTCCAACCCAGCCTCTCTCCTCCTTCCCATAGATACATCAGCCGGCCCTGAAAATATCCCTCTCTGTTGCCCTACACTCAGACCGCCCTCCTGAGGGTTCTCCTCCTTCAGGGCAACAGAGAGAGGGGAGCCGGAGATTAATAAGGCCACCTCAATAAAACGATAAAGGTTCCAGTCGTCCTCGTATGGTGGCATGAGGGAACGAACTGGTTCCAAAAGTCCTCCCCGGAAAAACATCATCAGCAAAAGATCACTGTGAGAGCTCTTCGGGGCTAGCTCCAAAAACTCCTTTATATAACGCTCTATTGAGCGGTTACCTTGTTTTAACAGCATGATGCTATTGTCTGCTGGATCCATAATGTGCCTGCGTCGTTCTGTCACGTTAGCAAGATCAAACAGGAACAAAAAGTTGCGGATCCAAGTGCAGTTTTAATTAAAATGTGCATCAAACAGAAAAACAAGGTGTTCCAAGTGCAAAGTACAAATAAACAATAAAAAAAGAAACACAAAACAGAGACAGGGCTCAGGAATCAGAAACTCTAAACTTACAGGCACACGGAGACAAGATGGACAAACGACGCAGTGACAAACAGAGGTGAAATGGTTGTATAAATAGTCCAGGAAATTAACAGGAAACAGGAACAGCTGTGAGCCAATCAGTGTACGTGGACCGGGTGTAATGCGCATGGTATGTATGAACTTGTAGTCTTTTGGGCGCTGTAGTCAATTCTCAAAGTCTGTGAACTACAGCGCCCTCCGGTGGTCACTGACCATCATGACAGGCGCACATATGAGCGCAATTGCATTTGCTATTTAAACAGCGTGGTGCCAAACGTCAAAATGACTCTTGCGTCGAGCTGAAACTAGCAAACAACAATTGCGTCGTGCCTTGCACCGCATTGCGCCAGGTGTTTGATAGGGCCCTACGTGTCTGTATAAACCAAATTAAATTGACTAAACTGGAATAATACCTAGTAATAAAACTTATCTGACTAAATGAGTTGTTAAAGAAAGCCTACAGACTATTATGAAGGACTGGGACAGTCTTAGGATCTTGTCATCATTATATAATAATGTTTGCAAAGGTAGTTCTAACAGTTTTTTACTTCTAATTAAAAATGAAAAAAATAACTACTACACCATTAGTATATTGGGTTATTAAATCACATTCATTCTCTAGTAATTGATGTTTACATGAGTGCAAACATAACCAATACATTTGTGGCTGTACTTAATGACCACTAATAACAAAAGTCTCTGAATAATACAGTTACACGGCTTCTGGGTAGTTTTAGATCTGTGCTGAAGAACTGAATTCCAGTTTGAAAATAAAAACTCTCACCTTCCCCATGGCCAGGTAATCAAGACCATCTGAGCAGTTAAACACCACACACTGCACTGCAAGGGCTTTGGCCAGATCTTTGGTGGTCTCGGTTTTGCCTGTGCCTGCAGGCCCCTCAGGAGCTCCACCCAAGTTTAAGTAAAATGCTCCAATCTTTGTAACAGAACAATAAGTCAGATTTTAGAAATCATTCAATTTCAAAACAATGACATGATTAGTTTCAGACTTACATACTAAATTGCCACAGCTGAATGTTTTCTGTATACTAGTAAGTTGAAAATAATAGTATAAAATATATTTTTAATTTACCAGAGTTCGGTAGCATCTGTCTGTTAGCGGCGTGATGACCAGGCGAGGGGAGTTTCCAAGGTACTCATAAGCATACTTGACATCGCAGTTTATAATGCGGACACGGACATTGTCATTCGCCCAATAGTAACGTAGCTGTGCAAGCCACTGGAAATCTGTCTCACTAGAAACTCCTGAAAAGGACATTAAAAGTTAAAAACAAAAACAGTTAGGACGACTTCAAATAATTGCATTGAAGATCCATTGTCAACATAAGCTTATTTACAATGTTAAAGAATAACTGCTTTCCACAACATGAAATATAAATGCTACCATGCAAATTATATTGAACTAGATAACCTTTTTCAATCAACTCCAGGATCACATCTCTGGCATGCACATCAATGGTCACCAGGGCTCCCAGAGTGGTGCGCGTCTGCTTGGGCAGCTTCCCCCTGACCAGCTCCACAATATCATTCAGCTGATTCTGCAACTGCTCATAGTATTTCTTAAGACCCTATGAAACAACTCAGATCAATAAATAACTGTAGACACACAGAGAACAGAGACATTCATAGTGATTTCCTTACATTAGCACTACTTCTGATGGCCTCATGCACCTCCACCGTCCAGTACATCTGAGAAGCACAGAGGACCACCTGCCCAGGCCACTCACGTACCCACTGACTCCTTTTAGTCTCCGGATAAGCCTGAATACATTACATCAGAGTAAAAAAAATTGAATGAAATATGGTAAAAACATCAATTTGTGCAAAGGCTTACCAGCCTGGAGCGATTGATCACATCTCTGATGCTTCTCAGCATTATGTCCTCCACCTGCACCAGCCACTTCTCCACAGCTCCTCGTGCTTCAGAAGTTGAGATGAGCTGGATGAACTCCACACGCTCACCCTCGCTGCTGTACATGGCTTGGATGTCCAGATTGGGCAGGAAGTCCAGTTTGGCAATGCCCTCAAAGCATTTCTTCAAGTGTGGCTGCACTCGCGTGGGATCTTTGGTTTCTGAGAGAATCTCCAGCATCTCGTCATTTGATAGGAAAAAGAATCTGTGTGAAAAAATCATGATATAAATGATGTAGGTTGATTTTAATGTTTAAACTTGTTGTTAACAAAGCATTAAAAAGCTTGACTTAGAAAGATGGCTTTGGGAAATAAGTGAAATAAGTAAGTTTGAAACATTATTAAAAATAATAATAATAAAAAATAAATTAATTGTAATTTATTTAACAAAAACACTTCAAAAACATATAAAGCAATATAAAGCATTTAAAATTTTAAATATTGGCTAAATATTCTCAGACAGTGTTGTTTGTTTGTTCTGTTGTACTTGAAACACCTTAGAATAAAACAAATAAAAAGTAGATAAAAAATACATAAAGGCAAAAACTCTAAAGATAATAACAGCAATAACAAAACCAACAAAATAAAATAAAGTGAATTCAAAGTTTCAATTTAAACTGTGAATATTGTGTTTTATAAATAATTAATTGAATTACATTTTAAGAATGTAGCAAGAGTGTAGCTTCAGAAATGTAATGACATCTTTAAACCTACCTAGGCAAAACTTCTGTCTGCCATTAATAAAAAAAAGACTTGCTAATGTGTCCAGCATTGGTGAGTTTGAAATCACATACTGTCTGTTTACTACATTTGACTTACTGTACAACGGGTATAACATTTCTTCCATGTGGTATTAATATGGTATGAAATTTGGATGAATTATCTACAATGTGTTTATTTTCATATGACCTATTGGGGTCAGTTTTGTCACTTCTATTCCACTCATCAAAACTCTCAAAAAAAATTCCATTATATGTACAACTCATACATATATGTGTAAGACTATAAATTTGGATACACTCACATAATGTTTCTAACATACTAAATAGTGGAGAAATATGCAATTTTAAACACAACACGTTAAATCTTTCAGAAAATTCTATCTATAATGGCTTATTGTAACATTGTAAAAAAGAAAACTTTTGCCTGAAACATCTTTAAATATAATACCTTGGAAAGAACAATCTTTTCTTTTCAAGGTATGCATTCAGGCCCTTCATAATGTTCTCAAGGAGATTGTAGGACTCTTGCAGTTTCTCAAACAAGCCAGGAAGAGAGGTTGCAGCTAAAATCTGAGCAGATGGAAAGACAATTAGCCTTTCAAACACACACACACACACACACACACACACACACACACACACGCACACATATATATATATATATTAATCAAACATGTTTAATATGTTACATCACCTTTGGGTCCTTCACACAGTTTGCCATGACCTCTCTCCAATGCTTGTTTACAATCTGGAAGAGACGGCCCTCCTCAGGCATCTGCTTCATTATATCCTCTGAGCTAAAGATGGGCTCCAGATAGAGCCACTGATGTTGCACCTTTAGCCATTCATCTATAGTGTCCTGAATACCAATCAAACGCTCCTCCCAGACCTGGCGTGAACAAAATAAAAATCTAAATTAATTAAAAAATATATATTACTCTGACAATTGACAGTTTTCCAAACTAGAATTGAGATTTTGACATGTTTTTCCTCAAACATTTGAGTTCCTTCTGCAAAAACATGCAAAAAAATAATAATAAAAAATAAAATAGGTGAATCAATAGAAATGTTGTAGCCTTTACATAGACACAAAGTTTGTGCATCAAGCTTAAAGTGGGTTTTTATTTCATTTTAGTAACCTTTATTTTTGAATCTAAATGTTTTAATGAATGCATATTTTACCTTTATACTGTATATTTGCTAAAGAAACACATTTATTTTGTTTATTTAGAAATTCGCATTGGATGGATTTTTTAAGAAAACTAAAATACATTTTTGAATAATAAATGACTTATTTTTGTGACTACAATATGCCTATCGCTCATTAATCTCACCTTGATTTCTGTTTCAAAAGGCTTGATGAAAGGAGAGCCTCTCATGGTTTGGGTTTTCACAATCTGGTCATCCAGCATGGTCTGAATCTCATCCACAGAGGACAGGATGGACACACCGGTGTCCCTGTATGGATGATAATGAAATGAAACCGTATCCCAAGCCTCCACCATAGTCTGCATGGCCCTCTCCAGACCAAATTCCTGCAAGTAAAGTTGAAAATAAAAAGTGAGCTGTTTTTCCTTTAATTGCATTTAATAGCTTAACTGCAGTGGATTGACAGCATTATTACTTTGCTGGCTCCTGCACTGATGCCCTCGAAAAGTTCCAGGTACGGAGTGAGATTCTGTTTGAGGATTTTGCGCAGAGTGCTGCCAGAATCAGGCGTCAAGTCCTGACCTGCAATTTCTGACATTTGCTCCCAGTGCCGTGGTCTAATGCCAGGATTACACAATATGGACACCAGTGGAATGTACTCCTGAGAATATAAATCATTATTTTAATGGGACGATTCATCCTAAAACTGAAATGTTTATGATTTGTTTTCATGTAATTCCCTGAGGGGGAGTAAATGTTGTTGAATTTTGTGAATTAAAAAAACTACCTTGAATTCTTTAACCTGCTTCACAACACTGGAACAAATGAGAATGGTGGCACTCTCCTTTTTGTCATCTTCCTGATCCTCCTTGGTCTTCTTCTTTAGTCCTGCTGTTTTCTCCTTCTTTAGCTCTGCCTTCTTCTGTTTCTGCTGGAAGAACTTCAGCATCTTGTACATCTCTCTAACATACTCCTCAACCTCCAGCTCTATACTCTCACCGTTCAAATCCAAGAAAGAGCCGTCCATCCATCTATGGAGCAAGATATCATTCTTTGTCAAATAAATCAAGATTTTTGAGAAAAATAAAAATAAATAATAAAGATATAAGGTCTCTACAAACTTCTTTCTTGTACGTTGCCATTTCAGAACCAAGGTGAAGAGCTTCTGATAAGGCTCAATGCTTTCCTTGATCACCTCCACCTCTGGGTATGAGGTTTTCTCCCATTGGTACAGGGCTTCTTCTTTGTTGATAAAGTCTATTGATTCTTCAATATCCTGAAGTCTTTTCAGAACTGTTCTCACATCAGCGGCATACTAGATAAAAAAAAAGAAAAAAAAAGAGAGAACCACATTATAAAAAAGAAAATAATCACATTATAAATCATCACAAAGTGTCTTTGTGAAATCCAATAATCTGGATCGAATAAATATTTTAGCCATACCTTTCTATCATTTGCAAGTCCTACCAGCTATTTATTTACTTATTTCATAAAACAAAAAGAAGACTTGAACCAAAAATTTACAGTGATTTATTATGACAAGTTTCAAAAATTATTTAAAAAATGCAGGTATTCTGCCTGACAGATATCTATTTAATAAATGGTCTGGCTATTTAACACTAAAACTCTCTGTTGTATAGATTTTTTTTCTTTGTTTACAAAAATGCTCTGACATTCGAAAACTGCTAACACTTTTAATTCTTCTTTCTTTTCTATCTTGAAGAAACAAAAATAATCTTTTACTTTCTAATACTAGAATTCTCTTACCTACAGTTGAAGTCAGAATTATTAGCCCCCGTTTACTTTTTTCCCAATTTCTGTTTAACGAAGAGAAGATTTATTCAACACATTTCTAAACATTCATTTTTGTCAGCTAAGTCCCTTCAATAATCCGGAGTCGGCACAGCGGAATAGACCGCCAACTTATCCAGCACATTTTTACGCAGCGGATGCCCTTTCAGCTGCAACCCATCCCCGGGAAACATCCACGTACACATTCACACACACACTCCTACACTACTGCAATTTAGCCTACCAAATTCACCTGTATCGCATGTCTTTGTAATGTGGGGCAAACCGCAGCACCTGGAGGAAACCCACGCGAACACAGGGAGACCATGCAAACTCCACACAGAAGCACCAACTGAACTGAGGATCAAACCAGCGACCTTCTTGCTGTGAGGCGACAGCACTACCTACTGCGCCACTACGTCGCCCATTTCTAAACATAATAGTTTCAATAACTTACTTCTAATAACTGATTTCTTTTATCTCTGTCATGGTGACAGTTAACTATATTTTACTAGATATTTTTCAAGACACTTCTATACAGCTTAAATTCAATTCAAAGGGTGGGTGATTAATTCTGACTTCAACTGTATATACTTTGTGTACTGCATTAGACTAACTGGGATTTGTCGCAGTGTTTACATGTTCTTTTGTTGCTTTGATTATGTCTGTTGTCCTCATTTGTAAGTTGCTCTAGATAAAAGAATCTGCCTAATAATTAAACGTAAATGTAGTGTACGCAAATGACTATGAAAATAATATGGAATCGACATTACTGATGATTTGTATGCCAAATGAAAATTTAACTGGAAGATTTTAGTTGTAATGTACCTGTTGAATCATATCGAGTTCAGAGCACTCAGCAAATTCCTCCATCCTGCGGCCTACTTTGTCGAGTTCCAGCAGCAGCTTTTCTCTTCGACCAGAAAGATCATTTTGACCCTTTAGCTTGGCTTCATCCATCACCTATTGCAACAGAGTGTGTAAGTGCTCTTAAATTAGGTCTTATTGAAAATTCAACGCTACATATCTTTGTAAAAAAAAACATCACCTCATCACTTTGATCGAAGATCGGGTTTATGTTTTGTGGCCAGAGCAGTACTGTGGTGTTCAGATCAAGGTGCTCCTCATTAAAAATATGGACATCCATCAAATAATTCATCCTTTGTTGTGCTTCCTAGAAAAAGTCGGTTTGAAAGTTACAAATCTGAACTGTTATTCGCAATGTAAAAAGTAGCCAGCTGTGAAATGCTTACCATTATCCTATTGTTGAGCTCCTCTATTCCTTTGGTTTTCACCTGATTAATGTAAGTAATCATTTCCATCATTTCCTCTGTCGTTTCAGGGACTTTCAAAGCTCTGTCTCTGATGGCCTCAAACTCTTCACAAATCCTAAAAAACAAAAACACGCCATCGCTAAGCTGCACATAAAGTATTTACACCACAGATTTAACAGGAAATTATACTTCACCTGAAAATGTCACAATTGTTTTGGAAGATTTAAAGGTAAATAGACGATGGCAGATAATTAATTTTGAGGAAGTGTGAGAATGTAGGAAGGTAAGTGTCCAGAAATATTTAGATTTTGGCAAGGGGTAAAAGCTGAGATTATGAAAATTCGCCATACAGACTTGGATTTTATTCCCTTTTTTACATGTAATACATGTAATAAAAGCCAGAGTAATAATAGTTGATTGGATGAAACCACAACCTCCAACAATGGCCCAGTGGATACAAATCTTGAATCTATTTACAGAATGATTTATGACTGACCAACTTTAACTGAAATAAGACATTTTATACAAAGATAGTCATCTGTTACTATGTATTTTTACACATTGAGCCCTATCATACACCCAGCACAATAAGGCGTAAGACCTGTTTGGCATGAATTGTTGCTATTTTCAGACCAGCGCAACTCTAATTTTCACGTTTTGCGCCAAATTTTTTTAAATAGCAAATCCATTTCACATAACACTCATGGATGTTCTGGTCTAAAAAGGAGGTGCGATAAGGCGCATTATTGGCATGTTGCTATTTTGAGGAACTGAAATAGACTGTGCCACTGACCAATTGAACGCTGGTCTTATGTCCAGTACAGATCATGTTAGTTATATGCTTATGCGGGTCCAAAATGCGAACACATTGCTTAATACACACAGGATGTGCAGCAATACACAAATATCTTTACATATGAAAAATGTAATATATAGGACATATTTTCTACATAAATATAAAAACCACTACCGCTACTTTAGACTTTGCACGTAGATCATTAAAATAGAGCCCATTGACTTATTCCGAATGGTAGTATTTGAAAATGCAGTACAAGTCCCATTTTCTTTCTTTCTTTTATCTTTTACCTATTAATATTATTATTTTCCTTTTTATTTAAGTCAATGCTGCTGCCAAAGAATGTTTGTATAAAAAATGCAATACATAAATACATTTTTAAAAAGAATGTTCATTTTGGGGTGAACTATAACTAAGAAATTGGCGAAACAACTGTAGAACAGATCTTACTGAAGACTGCATTGATGGTGAGAGCTGACAAGTTTCCCCACGATGATTTTGGAAAGGGCGTTCGCTTTCTTTGCAAGACCTTGCTTGAGCTCCTCACAGTCCAGTCGCACCATGTCAAAATGGATCAAAGAGGGAAGGCTGGAGATCTCTTTTGACAATGCCCGAAACCATTCTACTTGCTGACGTGCAGTCATTTAAAATACAACACAGACATGTAATGTTAAACAGATTCTAACTAAAATACATTATAGTTCAAAAGGTTTTAGTTAATATTTTTAAAAATGAAACTAATACATAATAAGAATTTTACTTTGTCATTATATTTTAAATAAATGTGGTTCTTTGAACTTTTTTATGCAGACGAAAAGAATGTTTTCTAGAAAAAAAATTAAAGCTTCAACACTGATTTTAACATCGACAATAATAAATGTTCCCTAAACACCAAATCAGTGTATTATAATGATTTCCGAAGGAACATGTGACTCTAAATGACTGAATTAATTCATAAAATGTATCAATCAATTAATATATTACTGCTTTTTACTGTATTTTTGATTAACTGAAGCTTTGGTCACCAAAACAGATAACAGTTTTAATATCTTGAATAAAATCTAAGCAGACCTTTGTGTGCTCATCAAAAGAATGCTCTTCTTCCATTAATTTGTCCACTTGAGCCTGTGCCGTCCCATTGACTAACCAGTCATACCTGTCAACTGAATAACATCCATGAAAAAAGTTTTGTATATGAATTAGAAGAATAACAGATTCAGGAAACACATTGGTATTCTACAGTGTGTGGTATCAGTGAATTGCAATGTGGCTGCTGAGGTATTGCCAGGATGTTTTGCTTCCTCACCATAGCTCTGGAAGTGTTTGGCAGGTCCTTCTAAGTTCATCCTTACAGCATTCCTAAGAGTGGTCTGAGCCCATACCTGAACATGATCTGAGAGTTTGGCATCTATTACAGAAATGCTGCCCTCTGCAAGCCATGACTGGATCGTCTGCACTTTCTGTGGATTTAGGCAGGATTTATTACATCAAAAACATAAGATCTTAATAGTCAAATAGCAATTCAAAATAACTAAGTGCAACTCCCAACCTGCATAGTATTGCTAATCAGGTTAGCAATTTCAAGCACAGCCAGCTCTAGATCATGAAAATTAGGATAAAAGTCCATCTTCTCATCATCAAATATCAAGTCCATCTTGAACAGAGGGAGTTTGTTGATGTTAAGAGGATCGAACAAGCTCACAAATGCTGTCACGCTTTTTTCAACTAGAGCCTTCAGCTGAAAGAAAACAAGGGGTGAACAAAATCGACAACAAATACACCAATTAAAATGCTAGCAGATATTAAACTGCATAAAAGAAAAATATCACCTCACCTGATTTGATATAAGTGTTGAGGCGCAGTTGTAAAAGGAGTCAAGTTTTTTGGGTTTGACTTTCTGCAGAGTGTCTTTGCTGGTGAGCAGATGAATGATCTTGGGGAACCAGGCTTTCATCAGTCTCTCCTCGACTCTTTCACATTCCACAGCCACTTTGTTCTTCAGACTCTCACAGTCCACAGGCCCTGTAGACCTTTACAACAGATTTTGTAATACAAAGTCAAACCCAAAATTATTCATAAACCTAACAAATTCTGACTTAAAGTTTTTGTTTGAATGTAAATAAAAACCGATAAATATTTTTTTTCTTCATAATGATGCCTCTTGTACATCGTTTTATAATCTTTTGGGAAAAGCCTGTTTCATTTCTGGTAAAAAAATAAATAAATAAATAAATAAAAAATTAAATTCAGGGGTATGAATAATTTCAGCTTGACTGAACAATGTTTGCACATTCAAATGACAAATCATACAGGCAATATACTTGTTAAATAAACAAAAAGCTGAAATGTGGTGTGAATGCTGTTAGAAGACTATAGTATGTTTAAGCAGTTTAATTAGTACATCATTATTATTAGTTACAGTAAGTAAAATACAGTAAGATTTTATTATTTTATTTTATTACTGTTTATTAACTTTTATCTACCAAATAAAATCATACAAGAACACACTTTACTGCTATGTAACAAGAAAACCATAAAGCAGGAGACCCTCATTGTCACAATCACCAGCGATCTAACTGATCTAACCAGCGCTGGTAAAAACACATATTGCTAAAGAACTACAAATCCGCTGCTACACGGACTACAGATCCAGTCATGCATCACACACACACAAACCTGTTCCAGATCATGATTGATTACACTCACACAGCTAGGACCTGTTTAAAGACTGGTTACAAGGACTATTTAAACAGCACACACAGACGCATTAGTGCTGAGTCTTGTTGAACTGAATTGTGAACATTATGACGCGCTTGCCTTGCCTTTGACCATTGCTTTGTTTTGTTTGTTTATTTCTGTCTGCTGCCTGCCTTTTGACCATATGCCTGTGTATTCGACTATGACTCTGGATTTGTCTACATACATCTTTTTGCTCTTGATTGTGATGGTTGCTTGCTCAATAAACCTGCATTTTGATCCGCACCCCTGCAGTGTAAATCCTTTACACAAAGTTTGAACTCAAAGATTATATACAGTACATGTGCAATCTTGACAAGAAGAACCAATTTAATTATTTTTCACGCAATATTCATTAAAATCGTAGATGTGATGGAACTGAACTTGTTTAATTTTCCTTAATTTGTAAGTGTGCATCATCTATTCAGGTGAATTGGGTAGGCTAAATTGTCCATAGTGTATGTGTGTAAATAATTGTGTATGGATGTTTCCCAGTGATGGGTTGCAGCTGAAAAGGCATCCGCTGCATAAAACATATGCTGGATAAGTCAGCAGTTCATTTCGTGTGGCGACCCCTGATTTATAAGGGGACTAAGTCGAAAAGAAAATTAATGAATAAATAAAAAAGTCACTTGACCTGTGTTTTGAATTAGATTTAAGAATATTTCTCCTTTTTTATCTTGGAAATATTTATTTGTCTTTAATCCAGTGACTAAATATGCAGCATGTGATCAGTAAATGACTCCAGATTAATAACATCATTATGAAACGGCACAGCAGTACCTGCAGTCTGACAGATCAATAAGGAGCAGGTGTGAGAATGTGCTGTAACAAATATCAAGGACACTCTTCATGGCCGGATGCAGTATGTGTAGATTCTTCTGTATCTCTCTTCGACTCTGCACAAAGCTGTCATGCCATGGACAGGAGAAGTCTAGAATTCTGCTAAAGCAAAAGCAAGATTGTAAGTATTTCACTGGTTGCCAAATACACAATTATAGTTCAGCCTTTTTCAAATTATTATGCTAAATGTTGCTAGAATATTTACATTTTCCTTTTTTGTATGAATCTACACACTTACTCAGCAGATCCCTTCCAATCTTGAGAAGCTGTGTCAGCTGACTGTGGATTTTTCAGTATAGTGCTTACTAGAAAAAAGATTAACAACATTAGCACGGTAATAAAGAAAAAAAAGTTGACTCAAAATTTCAAGGCAACCGGATTCAGGACATTTTTGAGTTTATTCGACTTAAATTGAGTCAGCAAGTAAATTGACTGCAGCAAGTTGCCTTACAATTTAGAGATGAGTTGATTATATATTTTGTTGTACATGCAGTTATATATCTGTATGTATCTATTTTGAAAAGACATACAGTGTACACAGGACATTAGAGAAAGAATAATAGCCAGTTATGGTTTTCAGTATTATATTTGGGAATTACAGATTTGTATGAAACAATCATTCATTCATTTTCCTTCGGCTTAGTCCTGTCCACATCTGCATTCTTTTATACACAAATACAGCCTTATAGTCTACCTATAGAGTGTTGTGCAGGGTTTCCTGCATAGATAATTACAAGTTGACTAATTCCATCAAATTTTGTACCACACAGAAAAAAAATATATATTAAAACATGATTCCTTGGATTTACTAAATTATAAAGGATGCAAACAATTTATTTTGGCTAAACTTAAACAAACAAATTAAGTTGAAAATTACTAAAATTAATTTGTTTGTATAAATTCAACCCATCTAAATTGTTTGCAACAATTTAGCAGATAATTCTTTTGAGTGCACCTCTGACTTTTGACAAAAATTAGGCAGGCAGACAGACTCCAAGTGATGCTCAAGCACTGCTCATGTATTTACTTACATTTAATGTTATCTTTTTCAAATAAGATGTTTTTAATAGTTGATACTTGATAAGATGATAAAAATCATGAAAAATGTTGTTTCAAGTAGCAAATATTTCATGATCGGGATATCACCTCCTCATGTTCAGGCCAGAAAAAACCCTGGCTATATGTTGTTATATGTTATACGTAAGCGCATATGGCAACATAATAATAAAATAAATAATTTTGTTGTGACTATATTTCAAAGCAGTGTCTAAACTCACCTCTGTACTTGATCATGACTTTGAGATAACTCTCGCTGACTTCCTTGCATATGTCTTCAAGTAACTCATTTCTGCCGGGCCCCTGGCGAAGCTGAAGGGACACACGGCCCAACATGGCATCCAGCCACTGTTGCTGAAAGGGAGCCACAGGACTTTGCTCTACACATTCTTTCATAAATAAGTAATTCATCTGAAACGAGAATGTGGAGAGAAAGTATAAAAGGCAATGAATGAAAAGATCCACCAGGTTTTACATTATAAAAGTTAATTATGATGTAAAAATAACATACATATTGTTTTTTCTCCTCACTGATCATCTAGAAAACAAACATAGAGTACATTATTAAGAAATGCATAGATAAGATATTATTTACAGTTATATAGTGTGTTATAAGTATGATCAAGTAAAGAGGTTTTTTTACTGTTGAGGGAAGTTGTGGTTCAGGAGAAGGAGGAGAGGCAGTTCTTGCTTGTTTGGCATGCAGGAAAGCTTGCATTGCCCTGTCAACTCTGAAACAATTGCAGATATCACATGACAATATATTCAGGTAAATATCTTCAATCATAAACAGTAGCAGTATGTAGTGAACTGCAATTAGTGGAACACTTTGAAAGTAACTGTATAATACACTGTAAACAAAAGTCTGTTAATTACAACTTTTGTTTTGTGTATTGTGGTAATGTTTTGAATTGCATTAAAGAGACTTTGCTAATACTCAAATGAGAAGTAATTGGCATGTAGTTACTATGCAATTTTTTAGGCAACCGAAAGTGCAATAGGGACCATCAAAATAAAGTCTTACCGACAATTTTATTACTTTGCTGTTAAATATTGTCAGATTTGTAAATTACTATACAAATACTTTACAAAATATAAAAAAATCCTATACAAAAAGTAATTTTTTTAACATCAAAAGTTGACAGAGCAGAGCTCAAGGCCCGATAATGCAGTTAATGCAGAAAGCATAAAAATGAAAAATAACTATGAATCATGAAATATGGAAACTATTATAAATACTGTATATTTAATCTGTATAGGGGGGCGCAGGGCAACACGGAGTTTTAAGGCATTTGCTCAGAGTTAACCATGCATGCTTCCGAGGTTTTCACCACAGTGTCAGCAGACATCTTCCTGCCAATTATTTTAAAAGTTTGGCGAAATTTGGATGAGAAACACAGGAGAAAGTTTTGCATTATTCAAATAAATGCATTGTATAAAAATGGACAATAATGCAAAAAAAAAATTTTTTTAATCCAAACGTGTTTATATGATAGATAAATAAATAACCATGTTGTGCTATGTAGAAGAAAATAATTGAGTTAAGTATTGAGGAAATATACTATTTAATGTAAGCTGAATTTAAATTAATTGTGTAAAATCTGACTTTGTAAGCACATGTTACAACTAACCCTCTGTCTGTTATAACTTGCCAGCTGCACAGGTAAATAGTAACATTTTTACTTCTGGCACTTTTGGCAATACTGCACAGAAACCATAGATCCGGTTCTCATACTTTCAATGCTCATTTGTAAAAGATGCTGGTGTGTTGCTGGTAAAAAAAATATGGTTTGTCTAACCCCAATACTTTGTTCATTATTTGGCCAAAACCAAAGTGATTCTGCTCCACTCTCCCCTGCACACTACCATTCGATTGGTTTCATCTCACCGAGAGTGTATAATTTGATCCTAATACATGATGAATATACATTTTAAAATAGCAGCTTTTAAAATGGAAAAACTTTGTAACAAAAATATCCTTCATTAACTACAAACCCAATAAAAGCTAACAGAAATGAAATACGACAGCAAAGTTCTTACATCATATTTTGGAGCTGCTGTTGCTGTTGTTTGCTCCTCCGGTGTCGCATGAGTTTCCTCCTTACGGCTCGTCTGCTCTCGGTAAGGGCCTCTGACCCTCCATCTTGCACCGGAATGGTCGGAATAGGAGGCAGGACACTGTACCTCCTCAAACCATCCACCTCCTGGGACTTTAATGCCTCGGCTGAAGTCGGCATATCAACGACTGAAATAAAAATTTTAAAAAAATTACATTTATTGCTAAGTTTATAACGCAGTCGTTCGTTTTGCTGGAACTATTACATAACATTAAGGTTAAAAAAACCAGACCAACGTTTTATTTTAGGGACAAGCTTAACGTTAAACAAATTAACGTTAGGGTACGATTTTTTACGTGACTTCGCATTTACCTTTTACCGTAGCTCTGACAGGTCATCCGTGCATCTAACGGTACTTTTGAGCTTCTCGCTCCGAAATGACACAAGTTTGTTGCACCTGCGGTATTTCCGTCAACATGTCGGTCGTCATGGATGCACAGTCGGAAGTGCTTTGCACGCTGTCAGAGAACGCCAGGAGTGCTTTGAGGACGAGAAATACAGTTCACTGTGATACAAATGTTCACTTCTCCACTTTCATTGTACAGAAGAAAGATCAAGTGAAAGTGCTGTAAATGCTGAGGCTGTCAGTGCCTTTTGTGTTTCACAGAGGAAATGTAATTTTTGGAACAAGATTAGGGTGAGTAAACACTGCGATTCGGATTTTGAGACGATGCCATGAAGTTTTTGTTAAAAAAGTTTTCCTTCGCTTTAGTCTTCGACTTATTATATTAAATAAATTCAAGCATTACAGAAACGTCTTCACGTATGTCTGAGTGTGTGTTATGTTGTAATTTTAACATATTAGCACGAAAATTTCAGCATAAAAACAAATGAATTGTTCTAAGAGATTATTTTACATGACAAAGCAAATAGTTTACAGAATTTTCACGTATAATGATAATGTGAAACAGCTGAAAAATTATGTGTCCAAGACGGATGTTCTCATCTTCTGCAATTAATAATTATAATTAAACTGTTTGCTTTTCAATGCATGTGCATAATCTACAAATATGTTCTTTCAGGTTAGCCACATCATTTTGAAAATACATCAGGTTTTATCAAAATCTATTTTAAAAAGTGTTGTCAATTTAGTAAGGTGTAATTTTATTCCAGAACCTCAAGTATTTGTACATGACTGTAATCCTTTTTTAAAAATGTCAGAGTAGATTAGATTTTTTAATTGATTATTGAGTTGATTTTGCAGACTGTTGCAGTAACGAGATTTTTTATTGTTTTAAAAATTATGCTCAAAAAGGTACTAAATTATATGCATAGATTTTAAATCAATGTTGACAAATGCTCCAGACTTTGTTGCAATTATTTGCAAAAACAAAAAGTTAATTTAAACATTAAAAAAATTCATGGTTGAATTTTTTTAAACTAAGTTTTTGTGAGAATCACCCATTCATGACAGTTGTCATTCTATATTAATATATATATATATATATTGTTTAACTCGAGGTTTTGATAAGTTGCTTCAGCATCATAAAAAATCTGCAAAGTTTTCACAACAAAAATAGACCTATATGAACTGTTACTGTACCACAACATATAAACAGCTAAACTAAACTACTATAAACTGCCTTTTAATTGCTAAAATAAATAAACAAGATACAGCTATGGTTTGTTGATAAATGTTAACTTTGCTCAACGTCATTTTAATGTGAATACAAAATTGAGGCCTTAGAACTCAAGTTGGTAAATATGATACAGTAGGCTTTATATGGTTGAGATGTATGTTATACGGACACCAAACAACAGAGTATGAAGTCTTGATCTAAATAAAGTCTATCATCACCTAAAACAATCACCAAATGTTATGAACACTTTATGCCACAGGAGGGCGATATTTCTCAAACGTCTTTTTAATGGGGCGTTTACAATCCAACACACGTGGTGTGATTAATGTGGCACTGCTAGATGCCCTGTAGTTTAATTACCTTCAGAAAGATCCTACTTAGTCTGTCTGGGTGTGAACAGTCTGGATGTGATTCATTTGCAGTCGCTGTGTTCCACTAAAACGTCCTTGCCCTGAAAATGACTCCCCAAAGTAAGCAAAACCAAAACAAAACATGTCTGAGGACAAGACCGCCTGGGTTGTTCCAAATCAGAGGTGGCAGTTCACAATAACATTTAGATTAGGCATCTCCACATGGCTTCATACAGCCCCCTTAACTGTGAACAATTAATACTCAAATGCAGACTATTTTTACATTGTCTGCATTTTTACTGAGTCACAAATGGAGATGTTACAGCGTACAGTACTTGTAGTGAATGCATCACAAAGCATTGTGAATGTTTGCCTACACTGCATTTCACTGCATTAAGGCTAGTGTGAAGGCTATATTAAAATAGGTCTGTCTTACCCAGTGAAGATGAGTGACAGTTGTCACTCTGCTCATCAATCACACTGTAAGCGCATTCAAGACAAAGGGCAAATGACCCACTTGGCTCACTGAGACCACTCTGATGGCATTCATTAACACAGCATTAAGATATGGAAAATCCAGCAATGTTTAATAGTTCAGCACTGTCATATGAACTCAAAGAATGTGATATTATGAAATAGCCATATAATATAATTTTATGTTATGCAGAAATAAAGTCATAAAATTACTGTCATATTACCAATATATAGCAATATTTTTTTGGCAAAAAGTCTATTGTCAACAGTGTAATGTCACTTTCCAGCTAGTTGCACTTTGCCATATTACAAACAGATGGTAGAAGGTCTGGATTCCATTAAAGTTTTCTTTTCTCCAAGGACAAGCCACAGGCTTTGACTGATGTGTAAAGCAACCAATGACAAACTGTGTCGTTAATTTTTATGTGCATGGGCCTGAACATATGATCTTAATATATTTACAATAACAATTCATTCTATGCCATAACTTGCATTTTAAGGATTTAGAATGTGACCACGTTTTACCACGACTGAATAATAAAAAAAGTAAGCAGGAATATGTATCTAAATTTTTAATCTTTTTTTTATTGTCAGAACTGTAAAATCCAACATGTGCTCAGTCTGAAAACGTTGCCCTATATACATTTCTGGAGATGAACGGAATTATGTTGTCAGAGCTACATATAGCTGCATTTACTAAATACTACGGGGCGATATGAAGCTGTTCCTTTTTGCACTTACCAGCTGGCTGCTTACCTCCATGTGAACTGCTTTTCCGCTGTTACCAGTTTGTCCAGTTAGCGCACCATGTAAGTCGGCGGACTTGAGACACAAGGAGGAGTTGACCACGACAACGGGGTTTAAGTCCAGCAAAGAACGGTTCCAGAAAGCAGGTAAGGCAAAAACTAAAGCCATAAAATTTAATAAACAAGTAAATAAAAGGGTGAGAATGAGAACAAAATCAGAAATCGTGGTAAAAATCAGGCTAGTTTTGTAAAAAAAAATTCTGGATTGCTTTTTAAAACTGTCGGTTGGATTTAGGGAAGAGGATGTGCGGGTCAATCTGTGCTTTTGAAAACACTATTGGTTGGGTTTAAGGAAGGAGGAGGGTGAGTCAGTTGATAAGTCAGTCAGTCAGTCATTCAGTCAGTCTTTCAACAGTGGCCTCTGGTGGATTTACATAAGACCAGCAGGCACAAATGGCACTCACAAGTGAAATTTGAGATCTCAAAAAGCATACACAGGGGCCTCTGGTGGATTTGGGAAAAACAAAAACCAATAGGATCTGGATGCAGCCTTTATGATCCAAGCTGAGATTGCATCAGTCAGCGATGCAATGTCAGACATAATGGACTCAATAGAGTGTCGTCACTGTGAGGGGTACGGTTAGGGCTGGGGTTAGGTGAGCGCATTAAAAAGCATTGGATGCAGCTCAGGCTGCACCAAGTCTGCATCCAGACCCCTCTCACAAAAATTGCTAAATAATTTAGCTCCTGGGACGTATTTGGCGTTCTCCCGAAATGTACATAGCGGTATGTATTTAGAATGAGCCAGGGTTGGTGAAATCAAAAGTTTGCAATACATTTTTGGCGATATAAACAATAAAACAGATCTGCTAGATGAAAACTGATAAAAAAAAACAACAAATACATATTTTGAGATGTAAACTTGTAAGTACAAGTTTATTACTCATCATTCTGTGTCAGAGTTGTGTGTGCAATTTCCCTTTTTGGCAAGGTAGAAACAAACTTCCACAGGAATGACATGAGTTTGACTCAGTTCGAATTCAAATACTCCTTTAAGTATGTACTTATTTAAAATAGAATAAGTGAATATGTTATGTTGCAACCACTAAGTACATTTTATATTGGCTTTATTTTTTCGCAGCCACTGGGAACTTACTGGCTTAAGATTTCCAATCTCATTAACTTCCTTTGGTTTTTAACCATAAAAAGCCCATTATGTTGCTTGATGCTGTTATTTTTTATTATAGAATTGTTATGTATGGTCATAGACACACTTGTTTGTAGAGCAAGTAGTTTGACCGTTTACTGTGGTTTGTTTTTCCTAGTCATTTCCCCATAGGCAAAGTCCTAAAACAATCCCTGACAAGAGCTAACTTGTAAATATAACGTGTATGTGAATATATCAGTTACATACTCTCAGATAGCCTCATGGGATAGTCATTGAAAGACATGCTTCAGAAACTCACTGACCATTTGGGTACTTGTGTTAAGACTACTTTGTCTAATGTTGGGTCTTTGGGCAGTTCAGTGGTGTTAATTGTAATCTGGGTTGTCTTTCTACTGCTAATACATTCATTAATTCATTCATTCATTTATTCATTTTCCTTCGGGTTAGTCTTTATTTAAGTTAGTCATCACAGCGGAATGAACCGCCAACTATTATTATTATAGGTATACTGTTAAAACAGAATCTGTCAATTTTTCAACTGGTTTACCAAAAAAAAAACAGATTCTGTCTATTTTATTACTGTAGGTATACTATTAAAAAAACAGAACCTGACAGTTTTTTACTGGAGGTATACTATTAAAATACAAAAAATACCCACTTTTTTACTGTTGGTAAAAGTTTAATATACAGAAAATGTCCCCTTTTTCCTGTAAATACTGCTAAAACCTTTTGCCTGTTTTTACCTGTATTTCTGGTGGTCAATATAGCTAACAAAATCATTCACACAGAAATGTGACGGCTCTAGCTCCAACTTTTTGGTTAACATTTTTCTGGACTACTGTGCTAGACAGTATACCAAAAAAGTGGCACTGTAGCATTATAGTGGTTCGCTATTTTGTTAATATTCACAAATTCTGACAATGGAAATGGAATTACCATACTACTGTACTGTACTGTACTGAACCATACTGACCAATGGAAACAAGACTTTATATCTGGTGTTCTCAGTCTCAGTCCTGGAGGTCTGGTGTCCTGCATATTTTAGCTCCAACTCCAATCAGACACGCTTCTAGTTAATCAAGCTCTTACTAGGCTTTCCAGAAGCATCCTTGCAGGTGTGTTTGAGAACCCCTGCTTTGTACTTATAAACTATATCCTCAACATTATAAGGTTATTTAGTAATAAACTTCATTACACACATACATAATTACACCTGAGACTGTTGAGTGCATCAAGCATCCAACATTTCACACATTTTCTGTCCATCATCTGGGTCATTTTTTCAGTTTGAAGTTTTGATTGTGAACCCACTTCTTGCACTGTGTACACTTTCAAACGTAAAGGAATAGTGCATAAGTACACACATTGGAATGCACCAGCTACGTCAACAACGTAATAGGGAAGAACACAATATCAGATGAAGCTGCTGAGTTAAAATAAATGAGTGAACTGTTTCTTTAAGCTTACAATGGAGGCTGTAGAGGTTTAGGTTGGTTTATAGTGTGCAATTTATTCTAGTTATCAAAGCTCTCAGTGTAAATCTAGGTCAATTGTCACAACCTTTAATTGTGCTTTAAACAAATTCACACTCTGAACTAATTTTGAGCTGTGCCAGATATCAAGTGCTTATGAAACTAGCCTCCTGGGACTGGAGTTGAAACGCGTAAACCCCTTAGCTTGAGGTTGGCCAGCAGCTACTGTATGTTTGTATGAGAGTGAGGGAACAGAAAAGAGAGAGAAAAACGATAGGGGAGGAGGAGGGTAGAGGAGTGTGTGTATGTGAGAGAGAGAAAGAGAGAGGGTGTGGGGGGAGAGAAAGGCTGCAAGAATGAAGGCTGTGAGGCGGATGACGCACGATTATCTCCCCCTGGCTTCTGATTGGCTGCTTTGGCTGTCCGTCACAGAGCCCAGGTTTAGGGATGTGCGTTCAGAGCAGATTATGAAGCAGACCTCATCTCTGGCAGTCTCGTCAGATTGTCTCAATGGCTAAACACAAGCTTTTCCTGTTTTTTTCTCTGTTACTGTGTGTGTTTATCTCTCTGTCTTTGCCCTTCGATCAAGTGCCTGCGATCCTGGACAGGAGGTAAGAGCTGCGCTTTCAGCTCTAGCGTGGGGAGGGGGAATGATGGGGCAGTGATGCTGTGCAGCTGATGCACTTGTCTTAGTCTTTTACAGTGGCCAAGAGACACCAAGAAAAAAATATATATATTGTTTGTTAGAAAATGTTGAAACAGCATTCGTAGAACTCGCTTGTCCAGTTGACGTTTGTAGGCTCTAGATGTAGAGTGTGTTGGGGTTTTGCTGCAGTTTTTTTTTTTTGCTTTGTAACTACAAGGCATGCAAACATGGCTATGACAATGGGACAGCAGGCAGACCCCATCCAGTGTCTGTAGGAGTCAGTTTACAGATGCTTCTCCAAGAAACAAAAGAAAGAAGTCAGATTCCTGCGCATCCTTGAAGATACAGAATAGTTACAATCAGTTTTTTGTCACTTTTACTGTTTCTGAATTCCTTTGCTCAGATCAGATCAGGAATAGCATAAATATGATAATTTAGAATTGTTTGTTGTTTGGTTAATATTATATATCTGCCATTTCTGTATGAGAACTAGTAATTCTATATATATATATAGAAAGAGAGTGATTAGAATAATAACATTAGTAAATTTATAACTTCCCTCCTAAAAACACAAAAATTTAACAAATAGTTTTAAAACATTTCAGTCACATTTGTAAATAAATTATCTCGAAGGATAGCTGCATTTTTGTGTAAGCTGGCATTCCAGTAGCTTTTTTTTATACTGTATAAAGTATGTTTATGATAAACATAAGTAAACGTGTTTATTTATTGCTTAGTTGATAGTCTGGATGATGATGGTTTATAATATGGGGGGCTTTTATTGCTTTTGTTTTGTAATCGATAAGACTTTAATTTGAAACTACATTTCAAGAGTCAAGTCATCGTTCTTTGCTATCTGTTACCTGCTGGAATTGTTTACTTATCCATGCCTTTACATCTGAATATATGAATAATTCATGCAAATATATTATATAATAGAGGCTGAGATGTCTTCCTTTAGTTCTATAAACCACAGCTATGGTAAACAACCTACCAACTTGCCCATCCCTCCCTAGATAGATCTAAAGCTTAGGATTTATAGGGATAAGAGCAGCATTGCAGGCTGTCGAAACATTGGGGATCTTGTTAGTCTAGAAATGTGTCTTAGGAGTCGAAATGTTGAGTTGTTTACAACCTTCCTCAAGTTTCTCAGGGTCAATGTATACGGCAAACAAAAACCTTTGGCCCACAAAGGATGCGAGTGGAATCAAAGGCTGTAATCTTATTACCATTAAATAGACAAATCTATTTTAATGCCTTGAGGTGTTTATAGAGTACTGTGCTAGTGCACTGTGCTAATCTGTATGCTAAACCTATAATCTATATATGCAAGAGATGATTTTGAGCTCTGACAGTGGCAGTGAGGTGAAGACATAGTGTAAGCGTTGCTTTTCATTACATAAATGCTCAATTCAGCACTTAGGCTACTGTGTCCAGCCATAACCAATGACAGCAGCGCAGTCCTCAGCTGCTGACCTCGGTAAACTGGCATTAGAACAAAGGCGAGAGTCACTCCTCGTGCACGCACACACACTCCTCAGCAGGCCTCTCAAGACCACATTTGCTGTTTTGAGGATTTTTTTTTAGCAGAACTACCTGGAAAGAAGAGAAACCTGTCCAAATGTGCTTCTAGAGATGTTTATTTGTCATTTTATTCATTTATTTATTCATTTGATTGACTGACTGATTGAGAAGAACTACCCAGAAATAAGGAAAAGTGTTAATATGTGGTTCTTGAGCTCTTTATATGTCCTTTTTATAGGCCTACATTTATTTCTTTTATTTTTATTAAATTTTATACAGAGGTATTTCTAGAGCTTGTTATATGTTATTTTTTAGCACTTTTAGGCCTGAATTGTTTATGGTGTCATATTTATTTACTTATTTATTTTAGCAGAACTATACCTTAAGAAAAACACTTTAATGTAGTTCCAGGTCAATTTTCTGTATCACTTTTATGCTCAAAATAGTTTTTACAATACAATTCTAGTTCTAGAGCAGAAATGGGAAGGGTCGCAAGACAATAAGGGGGGGGGGGGGTCGCTTGGTAATTTCCAAAAATCAAATAATTTTATTAAACTATTAGAATGATCATATTTTATCCATAAAAAACTAAATTGTAGTTAATAGTCACACTGTTACCATGTTAATAATTAATAATAAATAAAAAAAACTCAAAATTTTGGGGGTGATTACATTCTAGTAAAGACACAGCTATACTGTCAGATGTAGCACATTGATTTTATGGCACAGGTTAAACTTTCTGACACATTTACGGCACTCATGCACATTAAAAATAAATACAGGCCACAACTGAACTTGGAGGATGGTGTCCGAGTGGCGTTCTCCAAAATTAAACAGTGAATAGACTTGGGCGTATTGTTATGTGTGTGCCGTTGTGTGCAAGGTTTACAGTATATATTTGTAACCACCTCACAGAATATTTAGGGTCACAACAAGGCACTGGCATTGTTATTTTGGGGGTCATAAGCTGAAAAGTTTGGGGGCCTCTGTTATAGAGCTCTTTATATTTCATTTTATATATCATTTCATTGCTTTATTTATTTTAAACAGAAATTTAAGAAATTAAAAAATTTTCAAATGAAGTTTCAGAGCTATTAAGAATAAGTCAATTTTATATGACATTTCTTACATAGATTTTTTTTATGTTGTAATTTATTATAATATTATTTATTATTTATTATTATGGTGTTTATTTCATTAACAGAATGAACCGGATAGAAGACAAAATGTACAAATGTAGCTTTAGCATTGCAATGGAAACGCTTTACAAAAGTAGTTCTAGAGGCTAGAGTTTGGGAGCTTTTTCAATTTTATATGACATTTCTAATGTAGTTTTTTATTGTTTGTTTGGATTTTTTTTTTTTTTTTTTGCTGTGGTTATTTTATTACCAAAATGAACCGGATAGAAGACAAACTGTACAAATGTAGCTATAGCTTTACCATTTCACTGGAAACATTTTACAAATGTAGTTCTAGAGGCTAGAGTTTGAGAGCTTTTAAGAACAAGTCAATTTTATATGACATTTCTAACTGAGATTTTTATTGTTTGTTTGTTTGTTTGTTTGTTTGTTTTATTTATTTTTTATTTTTTGGTATTTATTTCATTACCAAAATGAACCAGAAGACAAACAAATGTAGCTTTAGCTTTAGCATTTCAATGATAAAACTTTAAAAAAATAGTTCTAGAGATGTTTATATATATATATATATATATATTATACGTCACTTCTATGCTTACATTATTTTTAATATTTTTTCCTTTCTTTCTGTTTTCCAGAAAGATATTACAAATCTAGTTCTAAACCCCTCTATTTATGTTTTTTTTTTATTTTTAGTTTTCACACCTGCATTTGTGCCATATTGTCACCATGATTGGATTACAGCGGTTTTACTACTCAATATGCCATCCCACATATCGCACTTAGCAACCGAATGAACTTAAATGCTCCATGCACTAATCTGTTTATTTTCCCCACAAGTCTGATGTTTTCCTGTATTCCTTAATCTCTTACATGATCACAAAGCTCGAAGCAGCAAATGTCAGTGTAGCAGACGAACCTAGAGAGTGAACCGGGGTCATCTGATGCTCCCGTTTGCAATCGCACACCCTACTGACTCTGCTGAAGGTGAACAGGCCTTAATCTAGAACGTCAACACATTCACACAGCGGGATGCCTTCTCCCGGATGGGGCGGCAGATTCTTAATAAGGGTTTAGGAGATTGTGCCGCCAAGCTCATTATCTCTGTGATTAGACGTATAAACGGTTCATCTTAGGATAATCCAGCAAGTTCCAGTGTGAAGGAAGAGGTGGCACGGGATAAATATACATGTGCTAGGTGTCATTAAGTCATTTTCAGCCCACACTTTGTTGACCCTAAGCACGTGAGAATCATGCCATTCCACTAAATGTCTTGTCTTCTCTTGAGACACTAATCTGGACTGAAGATGTCAGACTTGTGGTCATGCATCAGCGCTGCGTCAGGCTGAGTGGATCTATGGGAAATCTGTCTTAGACATTGATAAGTAGGCCACAGCCTGACACAAAGAGATCAACCCCTCTTTTTGTTCTGCTTTGTTTTTCCATCACAGCTCGGAGGTCCCACCATACCAAGCTGTGAGAATTAGAACAGGTAAGTGTCTTTTCCTTTGGTGTTTGATTTTACTCGCTTTATTTGTGTAACTTTTTACGTTTTATTGAATTTTTGGCTGTGACATTTGTGCAGTTTTTTGTTTACATGTGTGCATAATACTAGTAAAAAGTCTGGTGTTCATTAGTTATTTTATGTTTTTGAGCTGCCAAATTGAATGAAATAGTTCAACAAACAACAGACAAATCGTTTTTGCTAACTATATTTGCTCCACCAAGAATGCTATAAACAATTCCCCTTTATTTAATATCTCTGTATACAATACATATTGTTTCAAAGCAGCCTCGTGGTATTTAACAGGAAAGTAACAGAATCAATCATGCAAAAAATTAAGAAGATCCTAATTGTGAGGTGACACAGCTGAAAATATGCAACAGTTATTCTACTATTCTGTATTAATTATTGTTTAGTCATTTTTCAGCTTAATTCAGCAAAACCAAAACAACACACATATTTAAATACCCCACAGCAGTGGAGTTTATTTCCGGAATGAAGTGAACTGATTGAGTGAACAATTCAATGACTGACTCATTTTAGTGACAAACAATTCCTAAACAAATCAGTGTTGAGCAAATCAGTTTCATATAAATCAGAGAAACTTGGGACAATATGGAAAACGCAAATAAAAAAGAAAGAATTTTTTGTTTAAATTTTTGAAATATGCACATTCCAATTTTGGTTCTTGCAACACATTTAAAAAAAAAGTTGGAACAGTAAAGCATTTACCACATTGTAATGTTGGCATTCCTTTTCACAACATTTAAAAGACGTTTAGGGACTGAAGAAAGCAATACAGCTTAGTGGTTTAGGTGTAATTTTGTCCCATTCTTCTTGCAAACAAGTATTAAGGTGGGAAACAGTAAGGGGTCTTTGTTGTCGCATTTTGCACTTTAATATGCGCCACAAATTCTCTATTGGAGACAGGTCGGGACTGCAGGCAGGCCAGTCAAGTTCCTGTATCCTCTTCCTCCGCAACCTGTAATGTGTGCAGAATGCGGTTTTGCATTGTCTTGTTGAAATATGCATGAGCGTCCCTGGAAAACAAGGCACCAAAGTGTGCTACAAATTCTCTATGTACTTTTCAGCATTAATAGTGCCATCACAGAAGTGCAAGTTACCTTTGCCAAGGGCACTGACACAACCACATACCATGACAGACCCTGGCTTTTGGACTTCAGTAGCAGTCTGGATGTTCTTTTTCTTCTTTAGTCTGGAGTACATGGCATCAGTTTTTCTAAAAATAAATACATGAAATACTGATTCATCTGACCATAGTACATGTTTCCACTTTGTGATGGTCCATTCCAGATGCCTCTAAGCCCAAAGAAGTCAATGGTGCTTCTGGAAACTGTTAATACAGGGCTTTCTTTTGCTACAGTATAGTTTTAACTGGTGTTAAATGCAACTATGTATTGTGGTACTTGACAAAGGTTTGCCAAAGTAGTCCTGGGTTCATGTGGTAATGTCGCTTTTAGATGAATAAGGATTCTTGATGCGGTGTCACCTGAGGGATCAAAGATCATGGTAGTTCAGCTTAGGCTTGCACCCTTGTCCTTTACGCACTCAAATTCCTCCAGATTCCTTGAATCTTTTAATTGTGTTATGCACTGTTGAAGGTGAAATATCCAAATATCTTTCTATCCTTCTTTGAGGAACATTGTTTTTAGAAATTTCAATCATTTTCTCACATATATGTTGGCAGACTGGTGATCCTCGGCCCATCTTTGCTCCTAAAGGACTAGACCTTTGCTTGGATGCTGCTTTTGTACCAGATCATAATTACAATCACCTGTTGACATCACCTGTTTCAAACCACATCAGTTAAGCAATTTACCTGGTTACCAGCCCTAATTGCTCCTGTCCCATCTTTTTTGGAATGTGTTGCAGGTTTGAATGTCAGGAAAAGATGTGTATTTACAAATTAAATGTAGTTGACCAGAGAAAATATGAAAAATTGTGTGTTCATATTGTCTGCAATGAAATACAAGTCAAAGTGAATTTAGAAATCACTGCTCTCTTTTTTATTTGCGATTTAAAACTGTCCCAACTCTTTCTGATTTAGGGTTGTATTTGCGTACTGGAATCATTTCTCTCATTTTTGTTCAGAGAAGTTCATACTTGTGTTCATCAATTTGTCGTATTTTAGGAGCTACCAGTTTAATTAAAATATTTTAATGCTGCATTTTAGTAATTATGAAGTTAATATTAACATACATCTTAGGCACAGTATTTTTAGTCAGCTGGATTTGGTCCCCAAGTGATGCCACCACAGTCATCATGTGTCCGCCACCTGAACTTTTCCGCACTGACAATTATATGGAAGACACGGTTGAGGCAAATTCTGCCAGTATTATTTCCTCTATCTGCGTGTTTGCACTGAATTTGTATGCAGCTTACTCACGCAAATACTTAATTCAGCATTTGGTGTGAACCCATCATTAGATGTGTTGTTTAGTGTGCGGAAAGTCAGTCACAAATATCAGAGAAGATATGGTTTAAATTTGTGGGAATCCAGCAATAGACTGATTGGACAAGGGAGAAATGGGCCACTTTTCATTCCTTTGTTATGGGTTTTGAGTTGTCATTGTAAATTTTTCTTGGACCTGGCAACCCTGCTGCCAACAAAGCCACCGGGAGGTCACAAATACTTTTGAAGTGCATCAAATCAAACAAGCAGTCACATCTGAATATCTCAGAGCAATGGCATTGAAGTGAACTGATTCACTGAAAAGTTTAATGACTAACTCTCAAACACTATTCCGGAATGAATCGGTGTTTTTGAACTAATCATTTGACTGAAGATAACTCCTTTTTATTACTGCTTACTGGCATTATTTATTCATTTAATGTACAGAATAAGTCACTGAGTATTCCTGTTGTATAATGACAGATTAAACATTACATTTTATTTAAAGGGCACCCATGGGGAAAAATCTACTTTTCAAGTTGTTTGGACAGACATATGTGTAGGTATAGTGTATAGACTGTCATATTGGGCTAATATAAACACACCCAGTCCTTTTTTTTTCAATTTAACAACATAAAAACGGTGGAGCAATGGGCTATATGCCGAAGTATGCTAATAGGAATTTTTAATTTGCCAGTATCCTGGGTTAAGTGCTTCCAATGAACTGTTTGCCATTGCAAAAACGGCGTGTTTAAGGTCTGTTTTCTTAAAAAATCGGCGATTTTTGGTATGTTTTGGTATTTTGGTACTGGCTTTGTGATATGTGATATAAAGTGGGTCTCAGATTGTTCAAGATGCACTGCATTAAATTAAATTTTTTACCCGCTATGTCTTTAAAAGTGAGCATTTATTTTAACCCAGTATATTCAATGGAGGTTCTGCTCTAGCCTGCTGATTCTGACAGGCGCATGCGAGTAATTGGTATTTTGTCTCATTTTACGCTTGAGCAACTAAATGAATGCCAGAGTCTATTTAACTGATTGTTTCCTAATTACATTACAACATCGATGCTGTAAAAGGAATCATTTAAAATAAATAAAAAACTAACAATTGCAGGCAGGGCTTTTCATTAACACCCGCCAAATGTGAGTAGATTTCAGCTTTGGCGGGTTAGACAGACACCTCCACTAGTAACTTTGGCTGGTTGGAAATCATTTTTAAAATGTAGTTTTCCTTAAAGCAGTGTTCGACAATAAGCATGGCCCAATATTCGTGCAAATGTGATATTAGAATCGAGAAGTCGCACGACTGACAAAAATAACTGTGTTTGCGCGAGCAAAAGAATTATCAATACAGAATGAGAGCATGATCACTCGTGCTAACAGCTGATATGATGCGCGTGACTGTTAAAAAGCGCGCATGAGCTCCCGTTTACTTGCGCAAAGCAACCGGGCCTACAGGAAGCACAACGGGTGCGATTGGTTCCCTTTGAAATAGACTGGACAAAGAGTGATGATTGTGCACCCACAGTCCTGCTGCTTTTAAAAGCTCAAGATAAAAAAAAAACATGTATTCTTTTGTAAGCAGCAGCTTTCATTTTAATTCTTAGAAGAGATTATTAACTGTGTGCACGGTATGTTTCACCTGCTTTCTTTTGCTTAGTTATTTTTGTTAATATGGTTTATATATCATGTTTTACAATAACATTGCTTTAATGGGAGATAACTCCCCATTTATGTTATAACTAACTGGTGATCTGGGACTTTTAGCCAGAACAGATTACTGTGCATATTTTAGATACATGACAATAATTATTTTTTAAATGTAATGTTTTGTAAAGAAAAGTTTTGTTGAATTAAAAAGTGCACATATAAAGCTATTTCCTTGTTTTTACACATTAAAACATTGTGGCTAAGAAATACTTATTTGGTGTGGTCAGAGATAAATTTGGTAAATCCTTGAGCCCTAAGAAAGTCGTGAAATAAAAACTGATTGAATTGTGACACAACCATTTGCTCATGGACATTGAACAAGCTAATACACAATACACACAAGAAGTTAAATGAATGAGAAGGCATGTGGACATAACACAACATCAAAATCAAGTAATTTAGCATTTCAAAGTCAAATTTAAGCAAAATATACTTTCCCAACAAGAAAAGTGTGGCTAGTGAAAATGGTGAGAGGCTAGTAATGTTGGAAATCTACTAGCCACAGTGGCTAGTTATCAAAAAAGTTAATGTCAAGCCCTAATTATTGGTGACTGGAAGTTTAGCATGGGAACAGCACTAGCTCACCAATACCATATTGGAGCGGTTTTCAGATCGACGTAGGAGTAGGAGTGCGGTCCCCCGCCCACCGAATTGATTGACAGCTGCGTATTAACATGTCCTGGTAGTCACGTGTAAAATCTTACCAACAAGACAGGACGTGCGCAAAGCAACCGGGAATAAAAGGTCTGTTCAGTTTGCTAGGATCATCACTCATCATCAAATGTGATCAAGAGTGAGTTTTACAAGTTTTAAATGCTTTAAAACAGTGCATGTGTGTAATGAATTACAGGGATTTACTTCAGCTTTATTAGCACAGCCGCGTGTCAGAACAATTATAAAAGAAGGCGCTTCAATCCTGGTTTGTGGACATTAAATCAGGTTTATTATGTACATTAACAGATATTCATGCAGCAGTGGATATTAACCTGTATCCTGTTACATATGCGTGGAAAAATAGTGCAAAGTTAAACCAACGGGTTGTCTGTATGTGTGTGTCTGCGCTGTGTATGTGTGTGTGCGTGTGAACTTTGTAATGACGTTTTGTGTGACTCATCGTTGCAAATCCACAACAAATGCATCAAATACTCATTGGTAAAGTTCTTACTGAAGTATTTCTCACAAACGCTACGTGAGATCTGCTTCCTTTATGTCTTTCTGTTGTCTGAATCTGCCAAGGGAGGGAGATTAAGGCACGCAGAAAGGCACATAGAAACAGTGGGCGGGGAGGACTAACCTAAAAGATGCAGTACAACAAAACCGCTATCTGATTTAAAATGGTATAAAAAAAGAAACTTATAAAAGGTATAATAAGAAATCTGATGAGTATTTTGAGCTGAAACTTTACAGACTTGTTCTGGAAACAAAAAAGACTTTTTTTTTTTTTTAAAAATCTGAAAAAAAGGGGTAACCTAGGTTCCCTTTAAACCTTTATGAAAACAAAATCTTATTAAACTTTCAGATAGAATGAATACACTATTGCTGCTTTCCAGCATATTGTGCTGATTCGTACATTCTATAAGTTTCATCTCTAAGTGTGTGTGCTTTTGATTTCATACTGCTATTTTCCTCACATATTCACTCTGTGCTTAAAAATAAAAGAGTGATTCACTGCACTGAAAGAACTCACCATGCCATCTCCCCCATTGTTCTATTTCAACGTTTTGTGATGCAGATGGAGAACATGTTGAGAGTCCAAGTGCCTCACACGAGGAGAGTTATTCGCCTGCAGCTGAAAATCCACTCAGAAGAATACTGCAGGTATTGCATTTTTTCCTGATAGTCAAAGTGACCTTGGCTTTCATAAGCAACATCTCTGCCTTAATTCACCCAGCATCCTACAAGATCCAAAACACAGTGACTGATTCAGAAATAACATATTATGAGGAAAATGCATTTGCGGGCCAGGGAATATCAGTCATACAGTATCTGCTATCTGAAGCATGAACGTTTCCTCCTGTAAGAAAGCATTTGAGATCAGAGAGGCCCATTAATAATGTATGTTCCATATAGCATCACCTCATTGTCCTGTTATCATTTTCAAACAGCCTTACGGTTGGCATCTGCATGCCCAGCCCAGAACCAAGAGGAAGTTACTACAGTCTACCAGCTCGGGACCCTACTCTCCACTGACTGTAGCTTACAACGGCAAGATCTGTATCCTGTTCAAAGCTAAGAGACTGGCTATTCGATACAGGAACAACACTTTCCTGGACCTTACAGAGAGGGTGTTTGGATCCAGCGCACAAGTGGACACCAAAGGCTCTGTTTGTACAAAAGAGAAGGCCACGTATGTATTCAAGTGACTTCTTCCTTAGATTTAATATATATTTATTTAATTGTCAAATGCTTAAACCTATAAAAGCATATGTTTTGTTGACCAACTTCATGTTAGATGTTAGTTACATAAATAAGTTTATTTTTTGCAGATTTTATTATGTATGTAGGCTACAGTGCTACAAAAAGTCAAACATAATTCTAACTTGATTTTTACAGATATTTAACAATTATTATATTTTAAATGATTCTTTTAGACACATTTAGTTACATTTAGACAGTTTTGGGTAATTAATGGAGTTAAACAATTAATCCATAAACAGTTATACGTTTGGGATCATTAAGAAATTAATACTATTTACATTTTGCAATGGTATGTTAAATTGTCATGTTATCAAAAGTGACAGTAAAGGCATGTATGATGTTATATTTCAAATGAATGCTGTTCTTTAACATTTTCTATAAATCTAAAACATATGGGGGAAAATAAACACTGTATCTACAACAACAAAATTATTACATTGTTTAATTTATCAAAGTATCAAAGTTAACTTGTAAAAATATTTTACAATGTTACTGTTTTACTGTGGTTTTGATCAAATAAAGGCAGCTTTGGGTGGCATTAGAGACTATAAAACATCAAAATTACGAAAACGTTTCTTATAGACCTTTAAAGAATAATGTATGAATAGATTCAGGCTTTACTGTACTGTATATACTGTATATGGTTTGAGGTATAAATCATTTCAGCTATTTATTTCAGACAGACAGATTATGTAGATGGATGGATGATAGATAGATAGATAGATAGATAGATAGATAGATAGATAGATAGATAGATAGATAGATAGACAGACAGACAGACAGACAGACAGACAGACAGACAGACAGACAGATAGATAGATAGATAGATAGATAGATAGATAGATAGATAGATAGATAGATAGATAGATAGATAGATAGATAGATAGATAGATAGATAGATAGATAGATAGATAGATAGGCAGACAGACAGACAGACAGACAGACAGACAGACAGACAGACAGACAGACAGACAGGTAGATAGACAGATAGATAGAGGTAGAGAGGTAGGTGAATGGACACAGACAGACAGACAGACAGACAGACAGACAGACAGATAGATAGATAGATAGATAGATAGATAGATAGATAGATAGATAGATAGATAGATAGATAGATAGATAGATAGATAGATAGATAGATAGATAGATAGATAGATAGATTGGCAGACGGACGGACGGACGGATTGATGGATGGATGGATGGATAGGTAGGTAGACAGACAGACAGACAGACAGACAGACAGATAGATAGATAGATAGATAGATAGATAGATAGATAGATAGATAGATAGATAGATAGATAGATAGATAGATAGATAGATAGATAGATAGATAGATAGATAGATAGATAGATAGATAGATAGATAGATAGATAGGCAGGCAGGCAGGCAGACAGACAGACAGACAGACAGACAGACAGACAGACAGACAGACAGACAGACAGGTAGATAGACAGATAGATAGAGGTAGAGAGGTAGGTGAATGGACACAGACAGACAGACAGACAGACATACAGACAGACAGACAGACAGACAGACAGAAGCTTAATTGTTTAACATGTTTACAGCAGTGTCAGTGTTTAAAAAAAGAACATTGTATTGGCCTACTTTATAAGCATTTAAATTGAAACACAGCACATCATATGTTTTGGATAGATAGATAGATAGATAGATAGATAGATAGATAGATAGATAGACAGACAGACAGACAGACAGACAGACAGACAGACAGACAGACAGACAGACAGATAGATAGATAGATAGATAGATAGACAGACAGACAGACAGACAGACAGACAGACAGGTAGATAGACAGGTAGATAGACAGATAGATAGAGGTAGAGAGGTAGGTGAATGGACACAGACAGACAGTCAGACAGACACCAAACTGATGACAGTGTTATATTTTATAGGCTATCTTTGCGTTTGGGTGATGTGGAAGATATCAAGGGACTTGTCATCAGGTAAACACTTTTTCTTCTGCACTGATCTTGGCTCATTCACTGAATCTTGTGTGGTAGATAATTGCATTCAGTTGTTAATTACTTCCTCTTTTTCTGTTTTGCAAAGGCTTCAGATGTCCAACACCTTCTACGAATCAGTAGGCCAGAACTGGTTCACTCTAGACAGCGTTCACATCCACTACAACTGGACTCATGAGGCCACGTTCAATGCCACGGAGGTCTATGCCCCCGCCACCTATTCTTACCACTGCCAGCACGTCAGCAGCTTACAGAAATATGACACCTTACTGGTGCCCAGCTCCTACACTGACAGCTCGGCAAACTGGCACATCACGTTCACAGATTTTCAGGTAGCTGTGGTGAAATGTCCTCGAGTGTTTTTAAAAGTTTGCTGAAGTTCAGCACTGTATGCCTGAGAGTGTTTGTGGATTTGCTGGCATTTAATACAATTATTTGTAGTTTATTTACAGTACAAAACCTCTATAAAAACTACATCTGAAAATAAAGCCTTTTTATTGGCATTGATGGATCTGTTAAAAATCGTTACAAATTAGTAACCTTTTTCATTCCACAAAAGGTTCTTTAGAGTGTAGAAAATTTTTTTAGATTTCAAAAAAAAAAAAAGGGACATACTAAAACACTTAGGGCCCTATCATACACCCGGCGCAATAGTCTTTTGCTAGTTTCAGCTAGAGTCGTTTTGAGGCGTTGCGTTACGCTGTTTAAATAGCAAACGCATTAGCACTCATATGTGCGCCCATGGGCGTTCTGGTCTAAAAAGGAAGGCGTTCTGAGGGGACCGCTGGCGCTTTGCTATTTTGAGAAACTAAAATAAATTTTTCATTAGACCAAAACAAACCCGGTCTAAACTCCGGTGCAGAGTTGCGCCTCGCATACACACTGCTTAATACGCACAAGAGAGCAATAGGCAAATATCTTTACATATTAAAAAATGTAAATATTAAGGATATATATATATATATATAGGATATAATAAGAATAGATATAGGATATAAATATAAAGGATTAAAATATTACAAAACATATTATTTTCTAGCCTACATAAATATAAAAAATCACTGCTTTTATGTCTTCTTTATCTTGGGAGGCTTTTTCAGTTCATTCATAACAATTTGCTTTTGTATAATGTTATTATTATTATATCCATATTTATATTTGTTTTATTAAAACAAGCTTAGATTTGCCCACCTGTCAGGTTTTAGACCATATGAGGCACAGCATGTGTTTTAGGATATAACTCAGGTTTTTGAACACACTTCGTTAATATTGTTCATTTATTCATTTGCTGGAAATTAGAACTGAATTTAGAAATAGTTTTAAAACAAATATTTGCGCTTAACAAACGCAATTAATTATTTATAGACTAACTGATGTCTGTGCGTAAAGGTTTCCCTATCCACGAGAGAAAGTGAAAGTAGATCCATTATCTCTCATTCTCACGCAGTAGATGCTCTGTTTAACAGTTTTCTGTTAAAAAAAAAACTGTTAACTGTAAACTGTTTGCTAGTGAAATGCTCAGTTTTTTCACTTAGACTTACTTTACGTCCTGTAAATAGCGAATGCGCTTATGGCGCGATGCAGCTGGCTCTTAAAGGGAATGGGAGATGAGACTCTAATTGGTTTATTCTCAAAACACACCTATAACTCATTAATAAAATAAAATCAACCCTTTTAGACCATGCGCCACAGCGCAAAGCAGATTTTCCCGTCCTTAAAGCAAAATCCCGTCCTTTATAGCAAAAATGCGTTCTGACACGCCCTGAAAGCGTTTGCACCCTGCGTTTTGCGCTCTGCGCATGGACCGTCAAACTAGAGCCCTTAATGTGAAAAAAGATTTACGTGACTTAATGTACCTAAACATTAACCAGAGAAACCAATTTCTGCCAAACTTTACTTGTAATTAACCCTTATGACTGTAAAATAAATGAGTCCTTTCACAAAGTAAAAAAATATCACATTAAGCATTTTCTCCCTCATTGAAGTCTATTATAAGGAAAAAGCTTAACATGGCTTAATGTGCCTTAACAACAAGCGGGGAAAATAAAATTTCAATCAAATTTTACTTATGATTAACAATCACTTTTTATATTATAAACAGCCTTTTTGACATTTAGTTTCCCTCGGTTGTTGTAAAGTTACATTAAGCCTTTCCTTATTATGGACTTCAATAGTGGAAAAACACTTAACATGATATTATTTACTTTATCTATGAAACTAGGACCCGTTCTTTTGACAATAGTTAGTGTTAATCACATGTAAAGTTTGACAGAAATTTGGGTTTCCCTGGTCAGTGTTAAGCTGTGGTGGAAAGAGTACTGAAAAATCATACTCAAGTAAAAGTACCACTACTTGCCTAAAAATGTAGTGTAAGTAGAGTGAAAGTATCTGTTGTAAATATTACTCAGAGTATGAGTAAATTGTAGACCTTTCAAAACTACTTAAGAGTAGTGAGTATTACTCTGTTAAAAGCTGATGCGTTTACATGTCATTTGTGCATGTATGTTTAAACGTAACATTCTTTGATACTCATTGATATATTGCCCAGCAGGCACACAACGTCATAAGGAGTTAATATTAGGTTAGATTTAGGTTGTGTTGTCAGGTAACCAAAATTCATTGGCTAGTCAGCGTCTTAGGACAACGTTATTTTGATGTCCAATAAAGACGTCAAATGACGTTGATATTTGGTTGATTTAAGGTTGTTAGAATGTGACTAAAATCCAACGTCAAGCTAGCATCTTAAACCAACATCATATGGATGTCAAATACTGACATTTATTCCTCAGGTATGCCAACCAAAATCCAACGTCTGGTAGACGTCATAGTGGTAACATCCACACAACTTCAAGATGTGACATCATTAGATGTTGATATTTTGTTGGTTTTAGGTTGGACATTGACATTGGTCTAATGTTGATTTCTGTCGTCAACCCGATTTTCATTTTCAAACAAAGTGCAACGTCCCCTTGACATTAGGGCACAATGCCAATCCGACGTCATGTTGACGTCTTGTTAAACATTTAAACTTCTTAAACATTTCTCATCTTCTCATCAGTGACATGCATCTAAACAGTCTCTGGGTCATTGCATGTAAAGATTTTGGACATCATTTTGGACACTTTTAATGCTTCCAAACAGTTTGCTGCAATTATAAAGCGCACATGTCTTGAGGTAGTTCATTATGATGCAATTTTCCTTCTATGTGTGATTTGATTGGACAGGAATCACAGGACTGATTTCTCTAATCCCCATAGACAAGAAAAAATAAAGTAGTGACTGCAGGTTGAAGGAAAGTAGTGAAGTAAAAGTACAGATACAGCACTAAAAATGTACTCAAGTGAGAGTAAAAGTACACATTTATACTTAGTAACTACTTAGTAAATTACAATTCCTGAGAAAAACTACTCAATTACAGTAATTTGAGTATTTGTAATTAGTTACTTTACACCACTGGTGTTAAGATACATTAAGCCACATTAAGCTCTTTCCCTATAATGGACTTATACAGGGAGAATACTTAAAGTGATATTGTTCATTTGATGTACTAAAATAAAAGCTTGTTCTTTTAACAGCAGAACGTGTTTATGAGTATATGTTTATAGACATTTGATTATCTCAGAATGTTGTTAAGTTAAACAACATTAAGCTCTTATAATGGACTTCAATGGGGATAAAACGATTAACGTCACATTGTTCATTTCATCCACCGAATCAGAGCTTGATCTTTTGCTAGTACATAGTTAGTGTTAATTACAATTAAAATTTCATAGATTTTTTGATGTGCTCCACTTGTTGAGGTACGTTAAGTCATGTTAAGCTTTGTCCTTTTATAATGGACTTAAAACGCATAACGTAATCATTTTCACTCACTAAAATTAGAGCTCATTCTTTTGACATCTGAAAGTGCTTGTCATGAAAAAAAATTTATAGAAATGTTATTTTCCACACTTGTTAAGGTACATTAAGCCATGCTAAGCTTTTTCCTTATAATAGAACCAATGGGGGAGAAAATGCTTAATGTGATGTTTTTCACTTTATCTATGGAATTGAGACTCATTCTTTTTACAGTCATTAGGGTTAATTAAAAGTACAGTTTGACAGAAATTTGGGTTTCTCTGGTTGATGTTTAGGTACATTAAGCCATGTTAAGCTCAAGTTAAGTTTTTTAGAATGTCCCTAAAAACTTAATTACGTGTTTTGGGGAACCAAAAACGGTAATGGCATGTTGAATTTTAAGTTTGTGGTGTGCCACATTTTGTGGGCGACCACCTTAAGAAAGCCACGCTTTGTAACTTTTGTATTTAATTCCAGGTTCATACAACACAATATTTTGTATAGTAGTCAAATAAATCTTTGTTTAAAAAAATAATAAAGTCAGACTACACAATGTTTCCCAGCAAATCATTGCTTGCGATCTTTAATGACATCTATCATTTAATTGAGAGAGGTGGAACTAAAGGAAGACTTCCAGAAACTACAGTATACCATCATAAACGTTTAATGGCCATCAAACCTGTTTGTTTGTTTGTTTTATACTTGCTTTTTAGTCATTAAAAGACCTGACAGTGGAGATGAATTTTTCATATTTACAAATTTCTACCAGCACTGCTCTTTTTTTAAACATGGTTAAAAATTATCTTTGGAGTTTCTGGTCTCCTGTTGATCAACACCATAGATATGAGACTACATGAAGGACTGAAAATAATAATTAAATAAGCAAGTCATTTTGTCAGGACATCATAAGGCTTCTTTAGCAATAGCCCTAAACATTCTTAGACTGCCAATTTTAGACTATAAGGTGAGTTGGTGGTTTATGAAGGTTCTCAACAACCTACACTAAACAGACTGTGCCAAAATCAGACTGATATTATGTACTCAACCCAGTGTAAAAGATTATAAATATATTCCATTTAATGTCCTCCTTAAACCATTTAGTACCATCAACAAACTCACCTGATGTTTAGGTTCTGAAAAAATGTAAAGGAATGTATTGTTATTTACAACTTTCTAATTCAAAAATTGGTTATTTTGTATCTTTTTTCCAGATCCAGGCCTTTAACGTCCAGTCCAACAAGTTTGCTTCGGCGAGTGATTGTGCAACCTTCTTTACTCCAGCCATCTTGATGGGCCTGATCACATCTCTGATTCTTCTACTGGTGTTGGCCTACGCCCTGCACATGGTGGTCCATCTCAAGCACATCGACCGTTATGAAGAGCACAAGACCACCGTCTACTTCCCCCGCACCCCTGAAGCTGAGCTCCCAGACAAAAACAGTGTCTGAGGAGTGATGGCAGTGCTGTGAAACCAGCAAGAGACCAGAATGGAAAGGATTGCTAGTTCTGATTCTGGATGGCTGCATTGTCCTCTTGGTCTTCCTTCTGCCTGGCACGAAATCTTCTCATTATCGCTGTCTTAACTTAACTTCTTACAGTCAGAGGATGAGATTACCTGATCAAGCAGGTGTTAAAACCCAGGCTGGAGCCAATACCTGGACAGATCACGGCTTTCCAAGACCAGGACTGGGAAGCCTATGAAATGGGGACAAAAAATTGTGAGATTGCCTTTTGACAGACCACCATATTCTGGCGGGCTTTCCAAAGCACTTCCCTGACTGGATACAAGTACTGTGGTTAGAAGTCTATGAATTGACAAGGCAGCGGATGCAGACTGTAAAACAAAACAATGAGTATGGAAGTCGTCTTGGTTTTTCTTTTTTTTTTACAGTACTTCATGAATCACCATTTCATTCATCTGTAATGGAGTCCTTAGACTGATCTGCCAATTACAAGAACTGTTTTATGACTGCCAAAGTGGTGCAAAACTGTTTGTCAGCCTTGATGGGTAACTGACAGTAATAATGTGAATACGAAACGTACAAACAAACAAAGCGTAAATGTACAGTGCTTAATACTATTTATGTATTCCAGAACTACACGGCTTAGATTCAGGAACTCCATAAATATACTCATTGGCTTAAAACGATCAGCTAGACATTCTCATAGATCTAGATTCAACTGCTGTTTAAGTACCAACTTCCAGTATTAAGCACCTTCAGATCTATAATTGTTAAGTGCGTAAAAAAACGTATAGCAAGAAGAACTTTTTTAAGCTTCGGAAACTAATGTATTGCACAGGAAATTTTTATATGATCTCATAATTGCTAGGTCTATATGCCGTCCCTTTTCAGGTTGGAATATATTAGCACTGATAGATGAATTTAGCACCCCTTTGAGAATTTATAGTACAGACAGTATAACTATAGTGAGGTAATGCTGAAAGAATGCTGTACAATTATTCATGTAAGTGTACCCTCAGTATCATAATCAGTATACCTCTATATCTACAATTATAACATCCGTAGCTCATTATCACAATAACCTGCAGCATGACAATGACTAGAGATAAACCTCTACCATGGCACGTCTGATACTGGAGGTAGCAATGTGTTTGTTTGAATGATGGTCGTACACACTGAAGTGCACAAGAAGTTTCCTGAACATCAGTCAATTCAGTCTGAACAATAAACAGTGATCAGCTCAAAATAGTGTGTCATGCTTTAATATTTCAGTGTTGCAGAGGCCAAAGAGTAGTTAATGTATGAGTAAACCTCACTCCCTTGTGAAGCACACTAGTAACTGACATTAAAGGCATGCACCTGTGTCCCATGATGGAACTGTTTGGTTCAGTGGATGTAGAACTGGGAGGGTTACATTGGTCCATGACCTGAATGGGAATGAGGTTTTGGAAGGTAACAGAGGCCAACTAAGTTAGACCAGGGATGGGCAACTCCGATTCTAGAGGAGCACTATCCTATTCCGTCAAATACACCTGAAAGTTATTTTTATGCAATCTTGAAGTAGGTTGTATCTGAAATTGCTCCTTTTCTCTTAAATTGTGCACTATTTAGAATTTGACAAGGTCTGACCAAGACGTTCTAACAGAGGAGTGACCAAACTCAAGTCCTGGAGGGCCATGTAATGCAGAGTTGATCTCTAACCCCAACTAGATATTCCGGAACTGGCTAATCAAGCTCCTACTAGGTAGAAACTTCCGAGCAGGTGTGTTGAAGTTGGAGCTAAACTCTGCAGGACACCGATGCTCCCTAAGTTTGGGCATCCCTGTTCTAACAAATCAAATCCATTTATCAAACCAGCACAATCTCTACCGGTGCACTCAGTGCATGAATTTACTTACCTGTTTTCATTTATTCCTTTAAATGGACTATGTTAGTGGACTAATGTAAGGGATAGTGAATGAGGTTACAGGGGGAAATTTCAGATTCAGTCATAGATTACATTTTAGGTCGGTTTGATTAGGCAAGGAGTTGAAATCTGCAAGACAGCAGACTTTCTTCAGGACAGGAGTAACTTACAGTACCTCATGAGTAGAGATTACTACCATGTCTTCAGGAGGTACACCAGAGGCTGCGGTGTGAAATACCTTAGTCCACTCCGAGAAAAACTGCACTTCATTGGTGCGGTGACCCTCCCCTTGCTTTAAAAAAAAGAGCACAGTGATTAATGTTAGAAGCTGCAGTCTTTGGTACACTTGTTAGTGTGCCCACCTCCCAAACATTGGTTTGAATTTTACCGAATAGAACCAGAGAGGTTACAATAGTGCCATGGCCAGGTGGTAGGGGTAACTGAGGTCTGAGGTAAATTTTATACCCTGGCATAAAGAGGTGCATTAGCAAGGGATGCTAGAAGGTTCAGTCTTATGTACAGTTGAAGTCGAAATTATTAGCCCCCTTTGAATTATTTTTTTTTTTTTATTTCCCAAATTATGTTTAACAGAGGAAGGAAATTTTCACAGTATGCCTAATAATTTTTTTTTTCTTCTGGATTTTCTTATTTGTTTTATTTCGGCTAGAATAAAAGCAGCTTTTAATTTTTTATGAACCATTTTAGGGTCAAAATTAGTAGCCCCTTTAAGCTGTACTTTTTTCGATAGTCTACAGAACAAACTATCATTATACAATAACTTGTCTAATTACCTTAACCTGTCTAGTTAACTTAATTAACTTAGTTAAGCCTTTAAATGTCACTTTAAGCTGTATAGAAGTGTCTTGAAATATTTTTAGTCAAATTTACTGTCATCATGGCAAAGATAAAATAAATCAGTTATTAGAATTGAGTAATTAAAATAATTATGTTTAGAAATGTGTTGAAAAAATCTCTTCGTTAAACAGAAATTGAGGAAAAAAACAAACGGGGGCTATTAATTCAGGGGGGCTAATAATTCTGACTTCAACTGTATGTGTTAATTTTGCCCCCTTCCATGCTGGAGATGCCGATTTTCCCAAGTAGAAGCGGAGAGATTTTATTGTTGCTATGACCTGGATGGGAGTGAGGTTTAGGGCTGTGAAGGTAATGGAGGCCAGCTAGTAATAGCTATGTGAGTAAATCTCCCTCCCCTTGTCTCTTAAATGGCACTGAAGTGACTGACAAGGCAGCAGCATGAAATCAAAATGTGATCTTCTTATATATATATATATATATATATATATATATATATATATATATATATATATATATATATATATATATATATATATATATATATATATATATATATATATACATATACAGCAGTGCTTGTTATAAACGATTTATCTATGCAGTTAATTATTTTGTAAAAAAAAAAAAAAAAAGGATATTTACCCTTATAATCTTTAATCAAATAACCTCGAAACAATTTTTTTCACTTCTGGTCACATGGAATGCCTTTAGGATGGGATTATCCGTACATCTCTCCTTTCTGCCCTGCCTTTGCAGAAGGCAATGGTTCAAATAAATACGATACAATTCCATCTTTATTATTTAGCTCCTCATTCTTGTCATCATCGAGCATCTGAAAACATTCTGCACCAGAGAAGGTCGACAGTGATTCTGGTGGACAGTAATCCTCCACAACTGGCATTCAAACCTTCCTCCATTTAATTTGAAACGTCCATCTTACAATCATCCAATCAGTTCCCAGTGGATGAAATCGAGCACCACCCTACATTTGTTTTCTCATTTCAGAAACCATTTCAATTAGATACGTCATGGCATGGGTGGAAAAGAACAATCTTAACTTCTTTTTCATGCCAACTTTAATCATCCTTGTTAGAATGTCTATCTACCATGCTATCTGATTATATAGTGGTGCCGTGACCCAGATGGAAATGAGGTTGAGGGGGTTGAGCATATAGGTAAACCTCACTCCCCTGACCCCAAGAGGTGGCTTAAGATAGAGGCTGAGCTCTTCAGTGTTTTGTTAGTGTGCCCACCTTGCCAGTGTGAGCACAACCAGAGGTGTTGCATTAGGCTATGTTATCCATATACTGCATGCACTTGTTGTGCTATTTTCTATGTACTTCGATAAAACAGTGATCTGGCCATGCAGACCACTGCTGTAGGGATCACTACTGCCTTTCCTACCCACTTCATGCTGATTGTCTGCTATGGTCCCATTTGTTGTCGTGAATAAGCAGCAACCCCCTCCTGTCTGATTTTTTCCTGCCCTTTCTGCCATCTGCTCTCCTCTCACACTTCTCAGCAGGAGCCTTCAGCGCTGCCCTCTTACTGGGACAGTTTACCTGTCTGCCTTCAAAACAAACTTTACTCACACATGCAGTACTTCCTGCGCCACCGACTCTCACGGCATCGCATGTTATCTCCTGCAGGGTCTAACAGCCTCGCAGCTGGCTTTAATGTGGCTTTGTTATGCATATACAAACAGTATCATGTCGGTTTACTCATGGCCGAGTGTTACTTACTAATTGTTTTATACCTAATGAGTTAGAGTGTATTTGCTCTTTCTCAGACCAAAAGAGAGAATTATACATTAGCATTTAACATGCTTACTATTATAAAAGGCATTTGCTACATACTTTCGTACAGATATTAATGCCGAAAACAATCCAAAGCAATGCTGTGTGCTAAGCTGAATCCTTGATCACACTAACAAATAAAGATCTGGTGCAAGGAGACACGTTTCTACTGCCTGCATGCACTTGTAATGGGCAACATTATCACTATGATGTGAAAGAACAGGTATGCCAGAGAGTTATCTCTTTTTTTAGGGTCACATCTTATGACATCATAACCTATTTTGGTTTGTTTCTAGTCCCTTTTGTGCTCATATTTCAGTATTTTAATTGACCACAATTGGTTTAGAAGTGGACCAAATATTTACTGGTTTTGTTACAAAAAAACACCTCATTATGAGAAAATAATAATAAATTAACTGCAATTGTGAACATAAAAATATTAGGTGTGGGTATTTGCGAGAAAGAATGAGACATAGATACAATCATCCTAATCTATTCTGCAAAACACTGAATTATTTAGACACCTAAGATCCATTTTTAGATTCAATCTTGGACAAATATGGCTGCGTTTTGTTGTTGTTAAAAGCTGTAGATGCTTCCCTGCTGAAAAATCCAGCTTAAACCAGCCTAGGCTGGTTGGCTGGTTTTAGCTGGTCGACCAGGCTGGTTTTAGAGGGGTTTTGGCCATTTTCAGGCTGGTTTCCAGCCATTTCCAGCCTGGTCTTAGCTGGTCAGGCTGGAAAATGACCAGCTAAATCCAGCTAAAACCAGCTTGACCAGCCTGGTTTAAGCTGGACATGGCTGGTTTTGGCTGGGCTCCCAGCCTGGCTAGGCTGGTCAAGCTGGTTTTAGCTGGTCATCTCCCAGCCTGACCAGCTAAGACCAGGCTGGAAATGGCTGGAAACCAGCCTGGAAATGGCCAAAACCCCTCTAAAACCAGGCTGGTCAACCAGCTAAAACCAGCCAACCAGCCTAGGCTGGTTTAAGCTGGATTTTTCAGCAGGGTTATGGGATTTATGACCATGACTCATCCCTTTCAAGGACTCGAGGTAATTGTGATGGCATTGGACAAGGTCACTTCAACCGAGGGATATTCACTGTGATCGAGTCTGATTTTTCTCAGTCTGTTTAGTGTGGTCAGCAGATACGTGGGCAAGAACTATGAGTGAGACGGGTTTGCTCTGTCGCCATGACAACAACGAAGAGATCCATATGAACCCTTTCAGTCTTCCTCTGAGCATGGTAAACTCTTAATTCCACATCAGTTGCCTCAGTTGGTCAAATGTAGACAAAGTAGCCAGCACATGTCAGTCACACTGAAAAAACATAAATATTTCATAAATAATTAATAGGGATGGTAAAAAAATAAGTATTTTATTTAACGATTTCTTAAATCTAAATGTCTATGCAATATTTCAAATAATAATAATAAAAATGTCCTGCATTAAAAACAGCTGTCAGTAAATTAAAGCTCAATAGATGAATTTCTGAAGGGGCAATACAATGAACCCACACAAACCTGATTCCTCCTACATATGCTAAACATATTAATCCAAAATAATATCTAAGTTTTTTCCTAGTACTCAAAATCAACGTCTACATCAAGATACTCTATATCAGGGGTTTCCCCCAAATATGGTCATCAAATATTCATGTTTATTTTCCTTCGGCTCAGTCACTTTATTCATCAGGAGTCGTCACAGCGGAATAAACCACCAACTTATGGTATATGTTTTACACAGCGAATGCCCTTCCAGCTGCTACCCAGTACTGGGAAACATCCACACACTCATTCACGCACATACACTATGGCCAAATTAGTTAATCCAGTTCACCTATGGCGCACGTCTTTGGACTGTGGGGGAAATCGCAGCACCCGGAGGAAACCCACGCCAACACAGTGAGAACATGTGCATAGTATATTTTTTAAAAGTTGTTTTCACTTTATGTAAATATATGACTATTACCATCGCTAGAAAGAAATTTATGATACATTTCCAAAAGTTTGATTTGTCAACACAGTTAAAACAGTCATTACTGTACCTAAACAACCAGAACACAAATGAAGATATTTTTAATCAAACCGGAGAGACCTCAGTCCGTCGACTAAAAATCTGAAAAATAAATAAATAATTAAATCCATATAAATTTAATGGTTTAATCTAAATCTTAGATTAAATGCTTTATATTATAAACAGATTTCAATTAAGTTTTTATTTACATATGAACACATTTGAACTAAACCGCATTCTCAGACATGCTTACATGACACTTGAGAACCAATGAGATTCTTTCTTGCCTGCTTTCTTCAAAAATGTCAAGCTGTTTTCCTGAGCTTTTCTGTTTGCTTTTTAATTACTTATTGATCATATAGTCATTTTGTCTTTTCTAAAAAATTTTAACTGCTTTATTCATAAAGGTTTTATTTATTTATTTATTTATTATTATTATTATTATTTATTTTATTTTTTTTACAATTTGAAGAGTCTGAAGGGGGAACACATACAAAATTTGGTCAAAAAAGCTTATATTGCGTCACAAAAATGAACTATATGAAAGTGAAGCAAAAAATGACTGAATTTTAATTTTGTTCAATTAACACTTTAAATAAGAGTTTTTTTTGTTTTGTTTTTTTGTATGAATACGCGTCTTAAAAATGCAATTCGAGAGTCTTGATTGACATCTTGACATACAGCCAATGAGCTAATATAATTATCAAAACCACGGTGCTTAGCTTGGCACTGATACAAGCACAAATGACCACTATTGTTAACGGTTCTTTACATAAGAGACGCCATAACGAGTGAAACAATGGGCTTGAGTGTGTTCTACCATGCAGCTGCAGCCTCTTTTTAGATGCCTCAGGACGCTCATGTGCCCATGTGAGCCAGACCTCCAGACCTTCACCTCTTGGGGGGCGTCACATGACGACGCATGCAAATAATTTCCACAAAGCAAACTAAACCTCAGAGTTCAAAATAATTAATCAGCCTTTCATTCAAGACACCTTCTGCACCTAACCGTCTTCTGTCCTGTTTTGTTGACACGACCCCCAGATAAGATTTGTAGATGCGTCGGTGACTCCCCTCGCTTCAGAATGGACTCGTCCGGTTCTCATCACCAGAGCGAATCGATAGTTAAAGAAGGCTGAATTTTGCAGCTCTGTTTCGGCTCCGACTGTTGTGACATCACGAGTCTTCAGGTAATGCCGTCTGTTTTTAGTGCTCAGTCTTAAGTGTAGGTGATGACTAGTCTTCTTAATTGATACAACGACGCTAAGCTGTATTATATAACTGGCGTGACGTTATGCGTTGGATGCAAGCTATATTTTTGAAGGGCAAATCTGAAAAATATTAAGATTTGTGTTAATTTCTTTACAAATCATTTGGCATATTTGAAAACTGGATTTTTTTCCAGTTAACTATCTCGTTCACGATTGGTGTCACCTGGAATTTCATAATTAACGGGTTATGTCATTAATTTACTTTCTTTACTATTCAAATTCCAAATGATTGAAATAATATTAGATATATTAAAGGTAATATTTAAAAGTGACTAACACCACTCTCATACTCTGTCACAGTGGGGGAAACAATGGAGGAGCAAAAGCTGAAAGATCCTATTAATAAAGTGTCCCTAATCAAAGGTAAAGTCACATTAACATTTTTGAAATTCTGTGGTTGTTTGCTGAAGTGTAAACTGTAACTTAGCAATAAACTGTCACATTAGCCATTTAGTTAAGATCTTAAACCTGGTTTTTAAGGTTGTTTTTGTATGTCAGGATATTAAGGTGTTTTATGTCTAACATAATGAATTAATATTATATTATTATTAAATGAAAGAGTTGCCGCGTAATTTAATTGTATTAAGTCTTCTTGTTTATCTTTTAAAACCAGAATTAATGAATAAATAACAGTTGCAAAGTTAAGCATTAGCATTAACATAATTTTAGCATTAATAGACTGAGTAATCTGTCTTGATATTACAATACAACTTCAGTTAAATGTACTAAGTGTCTTAAGTACATTGGAGTGGATATCAGCAGTGCACTTGTTTTTCCCCAAACCAACTTCTTTATAGAAATCAATTTATTCAAGCATGTCATTTTTTTAATCGCTGTTGTTGTTGGGTTTAATAACAATATGACCGTTTTCTAGGCTTTGCTAATACTTTGATCAGCTTTCAGAGGATATTTTGTTGATCTGACTGCACGGTACATCTTCTCATCCGTCTGTCTTCCTCAACACACTCAAAAATAAATTAGGCCAGAACGTTCCTGCGTGTCCTCGAACTCTGCTGAGAGATTGACTTCTTGATGCAGAATGGCATCAATAAACATTACCCACTGCAATATCTCATAAAACGTTAATGCCTTCATCCTTCCTGCTCCGGTGGTTGTGTTTGGCCTGCAGAGGCTTCGGTATTTTAGCTTAGTCATGCAAGTAAAGTATGCGAAGTAGAATTTTCTGGAGTTGCACATCTGATTTTGCAGTGATATGTCCTTGATACGGCCATTTATGGTGTACACCCTTGAGTTTGTAAGATGAGGTCATATCTTTTTGGAGCATTTGATTAGATGGCCTGGTTTTCTGCAACCCATATTTAGCGAAAGAGGAGCAAGAGTGTTTCTAAGTTAAGGTAAATTAAAGAGATAGTTCACACAAAGAAATTATTATTTTGTCATCATTTACTCACACTACAGTTGGTCCACATCTGTTATGGTTCATTTGTTTTGTTGCACACAAAAGAAGATGTTTTGAAGAATGTTGAAAACTGGAAATTTCGAGTTTCTTAGTATTTTTTTTTTCCTACTATGGATTTCATGTCTATTTATTTATTTCCTCAAATTATATTTGCTATTTGTTCAAACTTATTATTTAAAATGAGCCGGAACAACACAATTCTTTTGGACAAGGTTAAATGTTTTATGTTCAATCCATTTAAATTTGTGAAAATTATTTAGTTAACTTAATCCATTTGTGTTGGGTCAACATGAAGTAATTGTGAGGAATCCATCATTTTTTTACAGTGTTCAAAATATCTTCTTTATCTCCAAATCCTTAAGTTTTGTATCCCGTTGTGAGTAAATAAAATGTTTGGGGAAACTGTCCCTTTAAAGAGCAGACAGTATATGAAATTTTGCACAGCAGTGAATCTTTATTAACGCTATCACTCTATATAGCACATGTTTCTTATCCCTTATGAAAAGGCATTGTATAACATAAGAATCCTTTAAACGTTTAATCAAATTTCTGCTTCATTTAAAAACCCAGCCATCATCTTCACAGATCACATTTTAAAGCACATGGATGGCATTATGTTTTTAGGATAGATCTATTCTGAGTCAAGTTATTAATTCATGGAATAGGCCCATTTTCAGACCTTCAGGGAAATTACCATGCGATTCTTTCTGATTTAATTAACCTTTGGAGAGAGGGTTTGCACTTTGGCGGAGGACAGAACAATCCGACAGAGTTGAAACGCTCCTCATTGATGCTGATCCAGAGATAAAGACACTGATCACCCATTAACTGTTGATGAAAGAGTGATTCTCTGACAGCAGAGCCCCATAATAGTGTCTAATTATGCATGTAATAGTTCCCATTAGATGTCATCAGTGTAATCATTTCTCCAGATGAGCTGAGCAGGAGCACTGTGGAGGCCAGTGAGTCTGAGAAGGTCATCCAGCGGCTGAACCAGGAACTGCAGGAGGCCAATGAACAGCCCAACTCCAGCAAATACAAATGTGTTGAACTTCAAGGTACAGGGTACTGAAAAGCTCGCATGTGCACTTTTTTCAATACCTTTGTGTGTAGTTGCATTATTGTTGTTGTTTTATTATGATCTATATTTGGCATTATTTTTATAAACCTGTAAACTTTCAATAGTATATCTAATGTTATTTATTTAACGTTATTACCTATTTAATAATAACAACAGTGCCCTTATTAAATAAATGTTGAATAGTATTTATTAAGTTATAAATAAAACTAGTATTATTAGTTGTATAATAATACAGTACTTTTGTTATTATTTATATAATATAATGTTAATTATTAATTATATGGACATTTGAATAAACTATTACTATTATTATTATTATTATATTTATATTTGGCATTATTTTAATAAACCTGTAAAAATAATAAATATTTGTCAATTAATTTATTGAATGTTCTTACTTTTTAAATAATAACTGCCCTTATTAAATTATAAATATTATTTATTAAATTAATAAAATATATATTATAACTATTATTATTATTATTATTATTGTTAATAAACGATTAATCATCATATATTTGTGTCATTTATTTAATATTATTATCTAATAATAACACTGCCCTTATTAAATAAATATTAAATAGTATTTATTAAATAATTAATAAAACTTTATTAGTTGCAGTATTACTACTGTCATTATTAATAATATTAGTATAATTATTAATCATTACATTGATAATTGAATGAATCAATTATTGCATATTTCTATTCAATGAATAATAAATGTGTTAGTCTTATTTTTATATAGATGTTAATTAGTATGATTATTATTATGATTATTTATGAGTTGTGTAATTTCAAATTTGATTAGTATTGTTACTTTTGTTATTATTGATGTTTGAATAAGTCTTTGAACATTATTAACTAAATTAAAATTATTAATTCAATAAAAAATAATATGTATTGCTGTTGTTATTATTATTATTTATTAAATTGATATTTATTAATAAATAGATTGTAAGTTTGTTGACTTTGATGAAATAATAAATCTACTTCATAAATTATTGAATAATTGTTAAATTATAAAAATTATTTATAATTATTTATTATAATTTTTTATAATTTTTGTTATTACTAATATTTTTTATTGCTAACAGAGTTCATAGTTTGAACCATTTAAATTATTAGAAATGCATTATAAAATACATTAAAATACATTAAAAATATATATTTTTAAATAATACATTAAAAGTGTTGTTTTTATTATGTAGATAGGTAATTGACTCTGTAAACATTTTCAATGATTTGGACATATAAGCTATGTACAGTTTAGTTGTTAATGGTAATATAATATTAGAAATGGTTAGGAATGGTAGCCATGCTCAACAGATCCCCCTGATGGTTTGTGCTGTGTATGACAGGTCTACTGGAGGAGGAGAAAAGAGCCAATAAGCAGCAGGCAGAGGAGTCAGCAAAACAGATGAAGGTCTTACAGAGTAAGTGAAGAAGGGCTGATGTCCTAAGCCATATTTACTAAACAGCGTATTATAACAAGCGATGTGTGTAATGTGTATATGTGTCTACATGTGGATTTAGCTCAGCTCCAGAAGCTCCAGGAAGAGATGGAAAACCTCAGGGATCAGAAGGACAGCGCAGTCTTCAGCATGAGACAGGAAACCCACGCGGCTCAGGAGGAAGTGCAGGTGCTGCGTCGCACTATGGAGAAAACGGCAGCAGAGCGAGAGCATGAGGTCAGTGCGCTGAAGGGGAATCTTGCAACGCTCACTTCAGAGCTGGAAAAATGGCAGCAGGCAGCAAACAAGTACGAGCGCGAGCTTGAAAGTGTACAGGCAAGTCACCTGCAGCAGAACCAGCAGAGGGACAGAGCCACCAAACAACAAGGTAATCACAACCACACAGACTTGCATCTTTGCAGATTATTGGACTGGCCAGATCAGATTTCAAGCCTACAGTAAATACTAAATCTGCTTTCTTAATCATCTAAATCTGCTTTCTTTGCAAAAATCTTAAAATGATGTGAAATTGTAAAGATTTCTCATCCAGGTTAAATTTCTAAATTAGTTTTCAGTAAAATTAAAGCTCTTTTTATTTCATCTGCACAGTCATTATCTCTAAAAGCAATAGTTAAAATTACCCCATGAACCCATCTTCGTGTATATGATTGTTTTTTTTCTGTCAGACAAACGGTAGTTTTAAATTTTATCCCGGCTCTTCCATGCAGTGTAATGGTGTTGGATTGTGGCTTTAATTTTAAACTTCCAAAAGCTCATAAATCCTTTGTCAAAATAACCTCTATGCTGCCAGGGGGTTATTGTGTATGTCCTAGGGTTGCTGGTACTATGGTAGTATCGCGGTATAATGTCTCCAAAATAGTGGTGGTGCCACGGTAGTTTGCAAACGGTAATATCGTCGTTAATTGTCTATCTACTATAGATAATGTTGCATGTGGAAAAGTGAGCCCTTTAAGGTTGCAAAACTGTGTAGAATTTGCGCTTTTTATGGTAGCCTATTGCACGTTTTCTAACCCTTCAGTTTGAACCCACATCTGAATCAGATCATTTCTGTCCCTGTCAATATGATTTAGAAGCTACAACAACTGCAACAATCTCTTAAAAAGAACGACTTACAAAGTGAAATTTTGAATTACTTTGGATTGTTACCTGATAAGAGTGAAAGCAACAGGAAGCATTTTAACTATTTTGAGCTCTTCATATAGCCTCATCGTGTTGGAAAAAAATGCTCTTTTGTAACAAATTTCATTCTGCATAATTTGGATCTTTATTTTAATGCATGTTTTGTTGGTCTGTTATCTACAAAATAGTTAAATTAATGAATATTTTTGGTGAAGTGGTGTGTAAATAGTACTTTTTCAATAATAAGTGAATTATGGATTACATTCAAGTAGGCCTATTATAACCTAAAATATAGTGTTTGGCAATTTTCTTTATAATTTGAGTTATGAATTACAGAATCACAAAACTACCTGGTATCGTGGTACTTCAGCTGGTATAGTATCTTAAGAAAAATTAAAGGATCATGACATACCCGAGTTTCGGTTCAGGTCTACCTTTGAATTTTTTCAAAAGATGCATGATAATGGGTGTGGAGCTCTGTGGGCAAAGGGCAGGAGTGGGCGGGGAGAAGGGGAGAAGGAGGGGAGCGAACAACTATTGTCAGTTAGCTCACAAAATGAAACACAAACCGTGAGGAGACGCATGATTTTATAGTTTACAAAGTTAAAATGCAAATAAATAAACAGTAATTTAATGCCCTGCTACATTTGTTATTTATAATTTCATATACAGATAACCACAATTTATATCATTATAAAGATAATAGTGTTCATATAAACACTATAAATGAGGACTTTTCCCTCAATCCCCGGGTCTGAATCATAGGTCTGAATGCAGACTCCGTGCAGCAGGTCTCTTATCCTGTCTACTTTAACCATTAGCGTTGTTGGTAATCTAGAGGTTTTAGACAAACACAGCTGCACGGCGATTTGTCTAAATTTGAATAAACTCCTGTCTGCTATTCTCTAATTCTCATACTGCTCTCTCTACAAAAATGCTTGCTGCACACAAACAGATTTGCTGTATCGCCCCTGATAGCATTGCGTAGAAAAACATGCAATAAACCCCGTGGATCATGGAAACAAGCACATACGACCCTTCATAAACAGCTAAATACTGTGCCGTGTAACCGTATCTCACAGCTTGGCACTGGCAGGTCTGCCTTGCCTTCGAAAAACATGTGCAGTCATGAATAATTAAGAAAAGCAGCCTCTTCTCATAGAATAAGAAAAATCACCTATGAATAATAATGAGAAACCGACGCGTCATCTTTGCACTTGCAGTTTTGCGTTACGTCGCCAATTTTGATCCCGCCCCCAACAAAAGCTGACAAAAGCTCAAAATTATCAAATTTTTCCCACAATTAAAGCTAACAGGTGCTAACGTTGTCTTAACTGATGCTCAACACACACAAATGTTAAATTCTCAAAAAAGTACTTGAGGGTTTTGTGAACCTTTAATGGCATCGCGACAACTCTAGTATGTTGTATGATTTACTTATTTATTTTACAAAAATATTTCAGATATAAACTGCAATCGCTGACTTCTGTCAGCTGCCCAATGCATGTTATACCCAACTGACTTATGAGACATATGGCACATAGTGAAAGACATTCATAGTGGAAACTCCTGGAATAGACGCATTTCACAGGAACCTCTTTTTTTGCTGCAGAAGATGAAAATCAACAAGAACTTGTTGGCTTGGCACTACTGTATAGTGTTATACCGTTTATTACTCATACATTGCTACGTACTCGTCTTTCCCCATGCATCATACGCTCTATACATCGGTTGCATAAATGTGCATTCGGCCACAGCCAGAAGTCTGTAATTAAAGGATTTATTTTACAATGTAGAAATGTATGTAAATTACAATGTACAGAAACATGTTGATCTTTATAAGAATTGCGTTATTGGCGGTATTTGGGTTAATTTGACAAGTGATTTATGGACTTTTGTAAGCTTTAACATTAAAGCCACTATTCAACACCATTATACAGCATGGAAAAGCCAGGATAAAATTTATAACTAGTCTGACTGCGTTCGTCTGAGAGAAAAAAAGTCATATAAACCGAGAATGGCTCGATGGTGTGTAAATCAAAGGGAGATTTTAATTTAAGGGCGAACTATCCTTTAACAAACCAAGAAGCCTACTGAACAAAGAGCGTAATGTGTTTGTGGAGGATAAAAATCAAGCTTCAAGTTCATCCACCAACAGTCACAGCAGTGTTTGCAGTACTCTGACAGATATTCAGAAGATGACTCACATTTCTCACATCACTTCCATAATTATGTAACCGAGTAGTGTCGTCAGTCCCAGCGTGTGTACGTGCATACATGTCTGTGCATGTGTGATTGAGTGAGTGAGCGAGCAATAACACTGTATCTGTGAGTTTGTTCATTTTTGTGTGCGTTTGTGTGCAGCGGGCGAGCTGGAGAAGGTGCAGAAGGACTGTGAGAGCCTGAGGAGGGACTGTGCATCTCTGAGGTCAGAGAGAGAGCAGCTGGCTGATAAACAGCAGAAAGAGAAGGCCAGTCTGCAGAATGAGAACAGCAGCCTGCGCTCAGAGAAAGAACAGCTACAGAAGAAACAACAGCAGCTGGAGAAAGAGCTGGACAGGTCTGTCCTATGCTGTATTAACAACAGAGAATTTAATTCTGAACCTTTTCTCACATTTTGGATCCCCTTAGTGTCTTTCATGGGTCAAAATGTATCATAATGTTACTTTTATTGTACTGTTTATTTTAACAATTTTTACACAGTTTTTCATGCAAGTTTTTGGTCATATTTATTTTATTTATCTTCCTTTTTTTTTGTAAAAGACAATTACCAAATGACAATTCCAGTCTTTTTGTCGTGAATATCCCTGATGCCCTCTTGTGGAAAAGACAATCGCAAATAAATTGCAATTTATTGTGCCTACCACTAGATAGGCCTTTAGAGCTCATTTGAGATTTTATACAGAGCAACATAAATAAAATAATTAATAAATATGGAACATCCCAGTTTTGGACTGCAATTTTGAACAGAGACTCTTTTCAATATTGATCCATCGAGTATGCGAACAGTCTCTAATCCAAGAGATCACAGGTCTTAGTTGAGCCGACCAGCAATAGAAACGTAAGTTGGGGAGTCCCAACCCCCCATTATTCTTACATGATTGTATGGTTTTAAGTCTTAATTCCTGGTCGTTTCCTCTGCCATATGAATTTAGAAATGTTTTTTTATCCAATAAGTCAAATGTAGATTTGGGGACTACTATCGGTAATATTTGGAACAAATACAGTAATTTCTGCAAGACATCAGAGAGAGAGGGAGCGCTGACCATCGATCTAGTTCATCCGTAATATTTTTGATTAATTTTTTTGTAATTTGTGTCGTAAAATTGATTCAAATAGGGGAGGGAATACCTAGATACTTAAACCCATTTTAGGCCATTTAAACATGCCTTTAATTTAAATTCGTTTTGAAATTTACATTTACTTTATAACCTGAATAATAGCCATACTCAAGAATTAGCTTTTTCAGATATGGAATAGTTGCTTCTATATATCATCAGCATATGACAATTTATGTTCTTCTCTTTCAACTTTAATGCTTTTAATTAAACTGTTACCCTGGATGAGATGTGCAAAAGGTTCAGTACTAATAGCAAAGAGTAGGGGCGACAGTGGACATTCTTGTCTCCACATGTTCCAGAGCAAAGCTCTTTGATGCGTGTCCGTTAACTCGGGCGGGAAGCCAGTGGGCTTTTATAAAGTGTCTGTAATCCACATTAAAAAATTGGGGCCAAATTTAAACAGACTGAAATTTTGAATATTAAATTAGTCTGTTTGCATTAAGTTATATATCTAGACATAAAAAAAAATATTATTTTAATTCTAAAAGTTTTATTAAATTATTTCTTTAATAGTATTTTGTAAAAATAAGTAAACTGCAAATATTTTATTATAATGTGCGCTATAAAAACCCATTCATTTCAATAGCTTGTACCAGGCAAGGGCAGTTAATAGCATTAATGTGTGCACTGCAGTCAAATTTCAAAATGGCTCAAGCTTAATATGCCACTTGATGTTGATGTTCCACTCATACTACATGTTTATCTATGCTAGAACTGCACATGCGCATCAGAAAAGCAAACTTAGGCCCCGTTTACACTAGTGCGTTTTAGTTTTAAAACGGCGTTTTAGAATGAAAACGATCCGCGTCCACACTAGTGATTTACCCAGCGTTTCTCAACTGCTCTCCGTCCACACCAAAATGCTGAAAACGCACATCACGTGACCACACACACTCTCGGGCAAGCGCTGCAGCATTTCTACCCAGATGAGAGCTGTGCTGGTCGGACTGCTCATCTAATATCACTATATTTATTTAACGTGATATTTAATTAATCTTGTTGTCTATATCTAACAACATATTCCCCAACCTTGGATTTTTAAATCGATTACTGGTTCACAGGTAACGTGTTTTGGCTGAGCGCAAAGATAAGTTAATAATTAATGTAACCACGTACATTCTGTATATTGACTTTATTTCCTATAATGTATAAACCTATTGTGCGTTATACTTTTATAATGGCTATTATTGATTATTAAAACTGACATTTAGCAAAGCAGAGGATAGGTTTCGTATTTTCAATGAAAATGAAAGAGGCAGTGATGTTATATAGGCTCTGTTTTATTAAAATATGCATACAGTGAAGATGCAGCACGACGCTTCAGCATTTCAGCTGGCTTTTAAGTTGTTAATATCAAAATGAAAATAGGCAGTTCGTTCCCTTTGAAGATTTACCGGACATGTCCTCGAGGGTCTGTTTTCCATATCAAACTTGCGAAGTCCGAACTTACAGGGAGAGGATGCGAGACTGAACTGTGTGTGTAAGCTACTTAATATTGAGGAAAAGCCCCAATCAGATAGGCGAATGTCTGCAGCCCCGCCTTCGTTTTCAGATGTCTCCCTTTTCCCCTATCCACACTAAGACGGAGCAGCAGCGTTTTAGAATGGAAACAGCCTCTCCAGCGTTTTCGAAGTGCTCCGTTTTCGACACTCGAAAACTCTGACGTAGTGTGGACGGATGGCGTAACTGTAGTAAAACTTATGCGTTTTAAAACAAAATCGCATTAGTGTTAACGGGGCCTTAGTGCTACTGTGCTGTCATGGCAATGCTGGTAAAATGATGCCTCTCAACCATTCACTGTCAAATAATTTAACTGTCAATAAAATGCTTTTTAATTTTTTAAATCAGTATAATTTTTGTTATCGAGTTAAAATAGTGATTGTATTAAAAAATTCTTACAAAAATACTTAATTGTAGTTAATAAAATAATTAAATATCATTGCAAAGCATTTTCAATTTCAGTTTTCAGCCCTGTGCAACCAAAATTTTCAGCATCCCTATGTAAAAATACTGAATCAAATCAATTCAAGAGCTTGTGAATCAAAAGTGAATCAAATGGCCAGCCCTAAACTTCACCTTGAAATAGGAGAAAAGCTCAAGTTGCAAACTTGTGATGTAATGGCGAAGTAATCTCTGCGGAATCTTAAGCTGTTTCCTGCCTGCAGCTCCAAGAAACAGAACACCAGCCTGAGCAACACGGTCAAGAGCCTGGAAAAGACGCAGGCCGACCTGGAGAAGCGTCTGAGCGTCCTGCAGGAGGAGCACCAGAGAGACAACGGGCAGCTGGAGCAGAGCAACAGCAGGATCAAAGAACTGCAGAAAGAGGTTAATCACACCATACCTAAGAAAGAAAGAAAGTAGAGCTGAGTCTCATTAGCAGTCAGCTCTTGCACCTAAAAAAAGCCCTGGCCTCTGTGTGTTATTGACTAGGCCCATTGCTTCTTCTGAAAGGTTTTTTTTTTCCTCTCACTCTTTTTTTTTTTTGTGCACTCAGTATGAGGAGATGCAGGCAGAGCTGTCGGGCCTGAGGGGGAAGTTTGAGAATGCAGAGGAGGAGAAACGCTCCGTCAGTCTGGAGCTGCAGCAGAGCCAAGAGCGCCTCAGGCTTATGCAGGACAAAGACAACCATGTAAGTGTTCGGCCCATGTATCGCTAATGTTCAGGGGCACTGACAATAGGGACAGTTCAAGAGGAAAGTGTTCTTTTGTTTGACCAATGCCATTTGTAGTTTGTTTAAACATTTTTGTCAAGTCTAAAGGTGAAGCGTGTAATTTCTGTGGCCAGTAATGACAACAAATGGAATTGCATGCATCATAAAAATAATGTATAGCTATTATGTAAAAATACTTACACAATTACTTACAGAAAAAATTCTCCAGAATTCCATGTGATGCCAGTATGGAATTATGCCACATTTATGTCAGTATGGGGTAGAACATATAAAAAGAAAAACAATAAGGAAGAAAATCACAAGATATCACAATGTTTTTATAAACAAAAATCTATTTTTTTCAAGTTTCATGTATGATTAAAATACTTTTAATTTTCATTTATTTTGAAAACTAGTTTTTCTGTGTTTTTTATTTTGTTAATTTTTCATTTATACACTTTAGAAATCACTTTTATCATCATATCATTTAATTTTGTTTATTTATTTATTCATTCATTTCTTTATTAACCTCTTAACAAGTATCTTTAATGTTCTAATAATCAGTAATATATTTATGTAAAATAACACACTTTTATACAGTTTAAAGTTTTTTGTATTGCGTAATCTGTACATGAAGCGTGCAATTTCTGTGACCAAAGAATGACATCACACAAAATTGCACAGACTGTTTCCAAACAGGTTTCCACTCAGTGTCCAAAATTCAAAACATTTTAAATGAATTAGTGAAAATATAAAATATGGGAATTTGACCTGAAAAATATTATAGATAATACAAGTTAAAGATGTCATAGTGGCCCAGTGGGTAGCACGATCACCTCACACCAAGAAGGTCGCTGGTTCGAGCCTATAGGCTGCGTTAGTTGGCATTTCAGTTTCCCCCACAAGTCCAAAGACATACACTATAGGCAAATTGTGTAAGCTAAATTGTCAGTAGTGCATGTGTGTGGATGTTTCCCTGTGATGGATTGCAGTTGAAAGGCAATCGCTGTGTAAAACATATGCTGGATAAGTTGCCTGTTTATTCCGTGGTGGCAACCCCAGATTAATAAAGGGACCAAGCTGAAAAGAAAATATATGAATAAGCGAATTAATGATTACAAGTTAATGTAAGTTTTGTTTTTTCCCCCAGAATTCCATATGACATAAAATGCATGTGAATTGATCCTCAAACATGTGAACAAAGCAAAACGAGAATGAAAATCGCAATGTCTCTTATGACTAATGTGACTAAAATATTAGTTTACTAAACATTATTTTTAATGATGAATTCAATTTAAAGCAAGATATTTTGTACTCATGATTAAATATTTATAATATTTAAATACTTATAATGAAATATTTGTAATTAAAATATGTACATTATAAGCAAAAATAAGTTCAATGTCCAGGTTCAATGTTTTTTTTCTCAGTTCATCAAACACTGTCAAATGGCAAAGACTTTTGGGCTTTTTCCATCCATTCCATTAACAAGCAGGTAGTGTCTCCACAAAACTCCCAGCATCTGTTGATCCATCAATTGACACCACAATTAAACAAACAGTGAATTTATCTCTGCCTACTGATCCATAAAAAGGGAAGTGTTTTACCTATAAAACTGTTACACACTTCACCTTATGACTTTGTCTTTAATGATAAAAATCACCAGTCCAACAATAGCCCAAATAAACACAAGCCAGTCATTAAGTAATATCCCTCCCTTCCCTCCTTTAGCTGTCTTTATTGCAGCCCATCCTAGCCGTAGCCATCGGCCTTGTCCTGGCTTTGCTGTATTGGTGCTTGGGCCCATTGTGGTAGAAAGGTACACAGTGCTCCTGTCCCGTCTCATTCCTCTGCTTAAGCATCCATCCACCTCAGGGCTATGCATGACCACTAATCAATCCTCTCCGCTTAAGCTAGCAAATACTGTCCAGTCGTTTGCAGATAAAAAAAAAAAAAAAGCGCTTGTGTTTCTTTACAACAGGTCTGCTTTGTATTATAAGACACACACTAACAATTGTCTCTAACAAATGCATTTTTGTAGGTTGTAGTTTTCCAGCGTAGCTCTGAGGCATCCCGGCTCTTTTTGTCCTCGTGTGTCCTCTGTGTGTCCTGTTTCTCCACGTCCTGTCTTTGTGGCTTTTTGTCCTCGGCTCATGTGCATCCCTGATCGTAAATATTTCTAATCTGACAGTATAGATGATGATGTTTATCTGCCTTTTTTTTTTTGCAGGGAAAATGGATCAGATGGATGCCTGTCGCCGCTGTAACTGTTGCTGTGACAGGATATTTGCTTTCAAAGTCCTCAAAATGAAGCACGTGATGAACCAGTAACAAGCACACGCACCTGACATGCACACCTAGCAAACCTTTCTCAGATGTCTTGACTTTTTTTGTCCTTTTAGTCCGCGGGATGTTAGTTTGAGTAATGAGTATTTAAAAGCAACTTCTTACTCAAATGTTAAAGGGAGTAATAACGTGAGAACATTTCCCATCTTTTTTTTTTAAATTAGATGTACTGTTTGCATAGCATTTGAAGTATCTGGCTAATAACAGGTATTTTATTGAGCACTGTTGCTTTTGCCAAACAAACATTTAGTAAATTGCCTTAACCTTAGATGAGCAAAAGTTTATACCTCGCCTGAATGAGAGCTGACTGAGCATCGCAGCGCCCACTGCAATAACACATTTCAGACATTGATGGATCCGTTTATGTTTTAACTCACTCATATTTTCTGTGGCCTGAAGGCCTGTTTTGCCATGTAACCTGTTTGTGTCTTTGCACCTTATACGAAGCCATTAGTGATTAGTCTATGCACTGTACTTTATTGTTATAAGGGTTTGATGTGTTAATGATAATGATGTTGATGATGATAATAAATATTGTACACTTAGGAGATTAGAGTGCTAATGTTCCCTAAAGAGAGCTGTTATAGAGTGTTTATGATTTATGTTTATTACTTGTACAGAGATTTAAGGATCCAACTACCTGATCTAAAAAGCGTGCTATCTGCAATAAATGAGCAAAAGGGAAGTTCAAGCCTGTTCTATCAGATGAATTTGGTTTTCATTTTCAATAACACATAGCAATAGGATCATTGTAGAATAGCGATAGTTTTACAGCATATATTAAATGTAGTTAATGGTAATTGATCAATTCTGTTATTATATACTCGTCTTTCACTTGTTGCAAATCGTTATGAGTTTCTTTCTGGTGTTGAACACACATAAAAAAAAAGATATTTTGAAAAAGTTAAAAACCAGTAATTATTGACTTCCATAGTATTTGTTTTTCCAACATTCTTGAGAATATCTTCTTTTGTGTTAAACTAAACCAAAAACTGGTTTGAAACAAGTGACGGGGGGGTTAATGATGACAGAATATTCATAATGGTCTTTGTATGTCATTTTAGGGTTTACAGACTTTTAGATTTATCTTTGGCTAATATGCAGTGCTCATTGGTGTCACTTATTACCCAGCTGTCCAATCACTGTGGAGGGGCGGTACAAATTTGGGAATTCTAACATTCTACTTGCATAATGACCAAACAGTTTTTCCTATGGGGTTTTACTATGTTTTTTTCTTTCAGTTTGAGAAAATCATTATTGTAGACACACATTTTTTCTTTTTTTATATGTTATTAATACAATTTTTTTTTTTTTTTAAGAAAGAGGGCAAAAATACAAATACAAATAAAAAAAAACAATAACACAGAACTTGAATATACAGCTGACTGGTCACATAATTCTTTACAGGTCACATTAACAAAAACATTTTAAAATCTGTTTATACTGTGTACAGGCATAAGTACAACCCATTTCTCCCAATATTGCAGGTATTTGCCCATTTGTAGTTTTAAAGAATGTCATCCGCTCCATATTTTTTAACATGAGATAGAAAATCTGTTTTATAAAGTGCACAAATACAGTTGAAGTCAGAATTATTAGCCCCCCTAAGTTATTCACTCCCCTGTTAAATTTTTTCCCCAAATTTCTGTTTAACAGAGAGAAGATTTAACAGAGAACACATTTCTAAACATAAGTTTTAATAACTCATTTCTAATAACTGATTTATTTTATCTTTGCCATGACGATAGTACATAATATTTTACTAGATATTTTACAAGACACTTTTATACAGCTTAAAGTGACATTTTAAAGGCTTAACTAGGCAGGTTAGGGTAATTAGGCAAGTTATTGTATTCCGATGGTTTGTTCTGTAGACTATCGGGAAAAAAATTTGCTCAAAGGGCAATGGTTTTTAAAAAATTCTAAACTGTTTTTATTCCACCCTAAATAAAACAAATATTTTCTCCAGAAGAAAAAAATATTATCAGACATGCTGTAAAAAAAAAAAAAAAAAAAAAAAAATCCTTGCTCTGTTAAACATCATTTAGGTAATATTTTAAAAAAGAAAAACAATTCAAAGAGGGGCTAATAATTCTGACTTCAACTGTAGGTACAAAAACACATTTGTGTCTAATTTACTTTGTAGAGCAAAACTTTAAAATATTGTCATGTTATGTTAACCACAGGTGTTATTTTACTCTCCAATTGGAAAAACCCATGGAAAAACCTTCAGCAAGCTTGCAGCTTATTAGTAGTTCATGTTGTTTATTCCTGCACCTTACTATAATGGATAAAAGGTCAAATATTTCTACTTTGTGCGATCGTTCACCCAAAAATAGAATTAACTCATGCTGCACTTGTTTCAAACCTTAATAAGTTTCACATTATATTTACATTATATAATAACAATATAACAAGATATTTTTAAAAATGTTGGAGACCAGTACTACTGTCTTTCATAGTATTTGTTTCTTTCCTGTGGAAGTCATTTTTAGAACATCGTCAACAGCAAAATGAAACTCATAAAGGTTTGGGACCACTTGGTGGAGTTTAAATTGTGAGCAAAGTTTTGTTTTTGGAGAAACTATCCCTTTACGTGTCCATGCATACACTGGTCAAAATTATCAGACTATGCAAAGCAAGGCAAGTTTATTTATATAGCACATTTAATCTGTATAAACTAGAGACTACAACTATATTACTTAAAAAATTTTGCTACAGGTCAAGCTAAATACTCCAAAGTCCTCTCACACTTCATAATTTTCATAAGCTCTCCTATCATTTTCATCTGGCTGAAAAAAAACCCCACTATGGTACACATGCCCTTATTGTAAAATCCGCTTTCCAGTGTACGTGAAACATGATGGACTCATAACCATGTTTGTCATAAACCTTCAGCCCAAGGCGCACACACTTCATCATGTAATTCAGTCCTCCCCAATGATTCATCCCTCCTCGATACCACAAGGGAAATACGAGGACGTGCCCCGATCAAAAGAGCACTGGCAATAATACACTCCAGCCTTATTCTGGAGTAAATGAAGAGTAACGTCACCAGCGATAAGGTTATCAGCAACAGTGATGTCAGACCCTCATCTGGAGGCAGGTGGGAATTAGCTGAATTCCCCGAGTCTGAGGATCCTGTTTCTGACCTCTGCCTTCCTAGTAAATACATTCTTCATGCACTGATGTAACTCCAATCTGTTTTTATTATTCCTTTGCACGATGTGGGGCTGCGGCATGATGACACGGTTAATGTCAGAGTAAAAACAGCTCTCTGAGGCACTGTATGATCATAATTATGGGCCAAAATTGGGGGTTGTAAGGCACTCCCACCACCAACAAAGCTACATGAAAGCTTCATGTTTCTCTGTTTGGTATAAAAGGTTTTCGAGTCGACGCTCGAACAAAGAGAAGCATGGCTGACTTTAAATGTAGCGTTACTTCAGCTGCAATCAACCTGGCAGATGATGCACCATGGAAGAAGATCCAGAAGAACACCTTTACACGCTGGTGCAATGAACACCTGAGGTCTGTGAACATGCGGATCAGCGATCTGAAGACCGATCTGAGCGATGGCCTTGTTCTCATCTCTTTGCTGGAGGTCCTGAGCCACAAGAGGATGTTTAGAAAGTACCACACGAGACCAACCTTCAGGCAACTCAAGCTGGACAATGTTTCGGTGGCTCTGGAGTTTTTGGATCATGAAAAGGTCAAGCTGGTGTCTATTGGTGAGTTGATGTAAAAAAATTGACAATCATTAGCGCTTTGGTGCATAGATTTAAACTTCTCATTTTAAAGAAGATGCTTGACATTGTGGCGGAAGTTATTAAAGTAAAATAAATGTTCTGTGGCTTTAAGTTTATGGTGAATATAATACCTTTGATGAAATAGTTGGATTATATTATGTAAAATCTGTACAAAACCTGTTTTAGACTAGAAAAATTGAAGCTAAATGTTCAAATTCAAATTCCAAATTTGAAGTTGACATCTCAAAAATAGACTTCCAAAAGATTTTGTTTAGGCACAGTACCAGACATGACCACTAGAAAATCTCCAGTTTCCATTGGTGATCTTACAAGGGTGCCCCCTATTTCTGTGTAGTATTTTTTTTTTTTTTTTTGTACTTTTGACAACATTTGTAAAATAGACATCAAATTTTATCTTTGTTTTGGCAGTTTTGTGGCATTTAATTAGAATTTTGCCTCTAAAACAGACCATTATATCCCATCTGAGAAGAGAGTGAGAATGATGGAGAGGGCTGGGGCAAATGCCTTTAACATAAAGATCGTCAATTCTAATTTTACATAACATAACGTTTACATTACATAACGTTTGTTTGTTTTATTTCTGAGCTACAAGAGAGCAAACAAATGATATGTTTCAATTAAATGTTGTAAATAAATACAAAAATCCCAGTATTGGGTTGCGGGCATCCACTGCTTAAAACATATATGCTGCATGGAATCGTTGGTGGTTCATTTAAAAAAGCTTAAGGAAAGTGAAAAAATGAATCAAATTTTTTAAAATGTATATGCTGACAGTCAACGGATAGAGAACTATGCAAAAGACATCGGCGAGAAAATCAAGGCAATGTCTGCAGAAGCAGTGTAATTCTGTTATAAATGAGATTGTAAGAAGTTCATTATAAAGTGTAAAAAAATACTGTATTACTTAATATAAAGCTATGTTTTTTAGTCATTTTAAAATAATATTAAATAAATTAAGAATTTATCCATGGCAACTATATTTTACCTTCAGCCCACTAGCCTCACTCATATTTTGGGGCTTCATAAGAAAAATTTTGGGCACCCCTGCTCTGAAATCAGTTTTTAAAAATTGTACATGTGGATTGCTGTAGCATAGTAATACATTTACAACTTTAAGTTTCCTTATCGGAAATTATTAAATAACTGTTTCTCAGTCTATCAAAAATCAGTACAAATTGTAAGCTTTTAAATTATTTATTATTTGTCATGATTGCTTTATGTAAGCTACAATATTATAGTTTAAAAAGGGTGACAGTAAACGGTTTTGATCTATCACTTTTCTAATGCAAAAGAAAACAGGTTAAATATGTATGTAGAAGTCTTAGACCTTTCCAGAGATATATAGTTTGTCATTGTTAGATTAGGATTTAATTGCAATATATTCAAGTAGACTAACTGACAGCTAAAGGGTTAAAATTTCAGCTTCTACCAGCCAGAAATATGAACAGCATAATAGCCATTACACATACAATGTAGTCTAATTAGTATAATTAAAGGTGTTCATTTTAATGGTGTGTTTTTAATTTAAGGGGAGTATGAGCTTACAATATTTCATCTAAGCCTTTTTAACCTCTTTCAATTTACTCAACATACTGACTGGAAAAAATCTGGCATGATGCCTATGGTGCTTTATCACAAGTCTTTCAAACAGTACAGAAAAACCCCCTGACATTATCACAAACATATGTGGAAAACATGGGAAATTCATCTTGCTTTTCCTGTGAAGTCATACTGATTTATTTGGTCCTGAATAGTGATGAAAATTGTTTTATACGTTGCATTCCCAACATTAAAAAAAATCAATGTTTAATCATTCATTTTTAAGAATCAATCTTGTCAAAAGAGGTTCAAGTCACTTAAAAATTGTTTTAGAAAAGTTCTCCGTGACAGCTTATTTTAAAATGTATCATGTTCCTGTTTGGTTAAAGTGTTGTTTAAAACTTTTTCTTCATGCCTTGACACTTGATGGGATGTGATAAAATTGTTATTGTTAACTAAAACTATTTAAAAAAAATCTTCTTTGCTCCTAAAACAAAGCTAACATATACTTTAGGTATTAGAAAATTATATAAATATTAGGCAATAACAAAAACATACTCTTTTGGAAAATATAAGTACCAATATCACAAAACTAACAAAAATAAATGTAAGTGAAAGATAAATACAAAAAAAGTTGCATGCATTCATCTTCCATTTCTATTTAGAAGCGTGCTTGTGCATCATTTTATTGCTTAGAAATAACAATAAAACTTGTATAAAATTACAACTAAAAACAAACATTTTAAAACGAACATTTAAATAAAATCTAAAAGCATATCAAAACAATTTCAAATGAATGAAAACAAAATATAAAATAACGGCGGGTGGGTGGCATAAGATCTTTGTGTGTAACTGTCCCTTTAAAGAAGGTCAGCAGCAAAGTGTTATTATTTCTTCTCAATGACATCATCATTACAGATAATTGCTACTCCCAAAACGTGCTTTTCTTGAGAATATCTTTGGTCCCTTCCCTAATTAGAGTGCAGGCTTTGGGTCCAAGAGTTCTAGTGTCAAACTGGGGACTGAACTTCAATCAGTGAGCAGAGAGCTGTACTGGAACAATGATCCCAGATGATTGCTTGCTTGTTGAATCAGATTTAAAATAATTTTAAATGGAAAGCATGGACAGAAAAAAGCATTTGCTGTATATATGCATGTGTTACCATGAGAAGTTCTCTGACAAATAGACACCTATTCACTACGTCTCCATACAGACAGCAAAGCAATAGTGGATGGTAATTTGAAGCTGATCCTGGGTCTGGTGTGGACCCTGATACAGCATTACTCCATCTCCACCCCAGTGTGGGAGGATGAGGCAAACGATTCTGTCTCCAAACTGACTCCAGAGATGAGGCTTCTGGGATGGATCCAAAACAAAGTTCCTGAACTGCCGATCACCAACTTTAGCCAGGACTGGCAGGATGGCAAGGCCCTCGGGGCATTAGTGGATGGACTTGCACCTGGTAAACTCCTTATGTAGTCCTCATTAAAGAATGAGGACGCTTCCAGAATGAACATTTCATTATTATTTACTCACCTCATTGACATAAAAAAATAAATTAGGCTTTTGATGAAAATAAATGATTCCACAACAGTAATAAAAGTCTTACCTAATAATGACCGAGACACTCTTTTCCTCTCAATATGCATGACGCTATCTTAAACACATGTTTTTTGTTTTTTTAAACATGTTTTGGGGAATACATTGTGCAATTCTGAGTGTGCTTCACACACGTGAGTGGGCTTGACAAACCTCCTGAAGGAGACTCCATTTGCACCAGATGCTTTCTTACTAACAATCCGAAAACATTGTGCTATTCTTAGGCCATGTTCACTTGTTTTTCCTGCCTTTATAATAAAGTCTCTGTCAACATGAAAATACGTATACTATAATGCACTGTCGATGACGTGACGACTCAACAGGCTGAGATAAAAGCTTCAGAATAAAGTTTCGTTATAGTATATTGTCAATAGTATCAGAAAGAATAAGCAGTGCTCATGCTAACATCATGAGTATATGTGTATATGAAACAATTCTACTCAACTATCTTAGACTTGTCTTGTTTTCTATATACTACTGCTTTCTTGTGGTTTGAAGTGCTTTTATCCTTGTTTGAAAGTCGCTTTCTACTAAATGAATAAATGTAAATATATTTCCATTAAAAAAACTTGGTTCCACTTTATATTGTTGCCTTCATTACTATCTACGTACATTTAAATGACAAATTTAGTGCTTGCACTTAACATGTACAGTACATACATGTTTTATGTCTATACTGTACATGTTTACATACATCCCGATGCGCCGGTTTCCTCCACAGTCCAAACGCATGCGTTACAGGTGAATTGAATAAACTAAATTGACTAGTGGATGAGTGTGTGTGTGAATATGAGTGTGTATGGGTGTTTCCCAGTACTTAGTTGCGGCTAGAAGGGCATCCGCTGCATAAAACATATGCTGGAATAGTTGGCGGTTCATTCCGCTGAGACGACTCCTGATATATAAGGAACTAAGCTAAAGGAAAATTAAATGAAATGAATGTTTTTACATTGTATTAATATTGTTAAAATGATCTGTTTGTTAAAACATATTAAATTAATTACTGTAATAACATTTATAATCACACCCCCAGACCTGAACCTAACCTTACTTGTATCCCACTTCAAGAGCACCAGAAGTGTAATGTTTTATATTTAGGAACACAATAAGTACATTGTAATACTTATTTTCCTATGTAAGTAATTAAGGTCACTTAATATAAAGTGGGACCAACAACTTTTTAATCACTAAAGTTTGTTTGGCACTAGCTCTGTGATGCACTGTTTTGTGGTTAGGTAAATAATAATAAAAAAAAATTAAGTACATATAGTTTCATTAGGTTAGATACAATCCCGAACTGGGATCGTTTAGAGCTCTTGGAGCTGCACTAAAACTGCAGTTTGGAAGTTTAAAGCATTGAACACCCTAGAAGTCCAGTATAAGGGGGAAAATCCTGGAATGTTTTCATCAAAAGCCTCAATTTATTTTTGGCTGTAGAAAGAAGAAAAAATTTAAATTATAAGAACATTTTCATTCTGGAAGTGAACAAATCCTTTAATCCAGGGGTGCTCAACCCTGTTTCTGGAGATCTACCTTCCTACAAAGTTCAGCTCCAACCCTGAGCAAACGCACCTGAACCAATTAATTAGGACCTGAACAGCACTTGATAACTACAGGCAGGTGTGTTTAATAAGGGTTGCAACTGAAATCTGCAGGAAGGTAGATCTCCAGGAACAGGGTTGAGCAACCCTGCTTTAAAATTTCAGTGAATAGTGTTTATTTGCCAGAGAATGTTGTCTTAGTAAACAGTTTTCCTGGTTAACGCAGGCTTGTGTCCTGACTGGGAGAGCTGGGACTCTGTGCATCGTGTGAGCAACACTAAAGAAGCAATGCAGCAAGCTGATGACTGGCTTGGGGTTCCTCAGGTGAGACTGGCAAGTTGTCATACTCTATGCATCGGTTTTTCATCACTTGTCAAATTGTAATTCTTCTTATTTGTTTTATAATAAACTTTAAGCTCATAGCCCCAGAGGAGATTCTCGATCCAGCTGTGGATGAGCAGTCGGTGATGACATATCTCTCGCTTTTCCCGAAAGCCAGACTGAAACCTGGAGCACCGCTCAAGCCAAAGAAAGGTTTGGGCCAATTTTAAACCCCCGTGGTTCAGTTTTGTTTTTCTTCTATAATTGTGAAGACAAGTGGTGAGAGATGTGTTATAATCACGATGATGAAACATTTTTATGGGTGTTTTCACACTTTGTTTGACTTCTCTTAGTTAGCTTGGTGCAGATCAAACAACAAAAATGTAAAAAATCATTCTGGAACATTCTGTCTTTTAATGGTCAAATCTTCTGACATCTTCATGTCTTTGGATCGTTAATCTGTGGCAGTTGTATTTCAGTTGAACCACATTATAAATATCATTAGGAAGTTTGTTTGGTAGGGACTAAGCTTTACATAGCAGTGTTCACCTCATGCAGGAGTTCTCAAACTCTGTCCTGGAGGTCTGGTGTCCTGCAGATTTTAGCTCCAGCTTGCCTCAACACACCTGTAAGGATGTTTCTAACTTAACATGTTTAACAAATTTATGTGGATTGAACCTAAGGAAATTAAGTTGTCCCAATGAAATCTCAAGAATTGCGTTGATTCAGCTTTAAATAATTAGTATAAACAAGCAAAAAAAATTTTGTGTACAGTTAAGGTACAGTGAGGGTACAATTTTGTTCCAAGGGGAACACAATATGTAATTGTACATTTTAAGGTTAAATTGGTCCATTAGGGTACAATTTTGTACCCTATAAAGTTTTATACTCTATAAAGTCTATAAAGTTACGAACATTCAGGTTTAGTTTTGAAAGGTACATTTTAAGACCCAATTTGGGGCCTTTAAAGGTACAATCATATATTTTGTTCCCATATGACAGATCAAGACACTAAGAGCTTGATTAGCTAGCCTAGGTATGTCTGATTGCGGTTAGAGCTGAAATCTGCAAGATACCAGATCTCAAGGACAGAGATTTAGATCTCCTGATCTAACCATCCATTGCATCAGTTTGTTTTAATCAAACCAAACCTAGCAAGTGTGAACACACCCTTAATCAACCATTTTGTTCACAAAATTACTTTTTGCAGGTTACATTAATATGCCATTAGGTGACATAACTTTACTGTTTGTATAGGTGAGTTTTTAAATCATGAAAAACAACGATTAATTTATACAAACATGTTTAATGGTGAATATCTGATGTAAGGAATATTTGATAACTGCACAGTTAATTATTAGAAAATGATAATGCCATGATGCATTATTCACAAATTATATAATGGACCACAGTGATTTATTCCTCTTGTACTATGTTACCACAACTAAAAACAAGGTTCAGATAGTGTATTTCAAGACATTTGTCAGGGTTTTGTCCTCAACCCTTCCTTTTCTCAAAACTCTCCAAGTTTTGATTTGACTATATTAACCCCAAAAACCTTTTTATAAGACAAAAAATCACTCATCACTGAAAGTTTAAAGGATTTTTTGAGAGATGTTTCTCACCCCCTTGTCATCTGAAAGATTAATTTATACGAAAAGGTATGATAAATATAATATCTGCATGTGTGCTTCTGATGATCTCTTCATCTCTGATATCATTTTTACAGTAATACATTTTATTTTTATACGTTATGTCAGCTAATCAAACCAGTTGTTTCCACAATGTGTATATAGCCCTGAGTATCTAATTTCAATGTTCTTGTTTTCTTATCTCAGTGCCTAAACCAAAAGCCTGTCGTGCCACAGGACGGGGATTGCAGTCCAAAGGCATAAGGGTAGAACAGCTGGCTGAATTTAAGGTGGACACATGTCGAGCTGGGCCTGGAAATCTGGATGTCCATATCAGAGACCCCAGTGAGTAACCGACCACGCACTATGATCTAAACCTTACCTTGAAAAGAGACCGTGTAGATCACCCAAAGAGATCGTTCACCCAAAAATGACAATTTTTGCAGTATTTACAAATACCATGGAATGGTTGCAGGTTTCCAGCTATCTATTAATATCTTAATTTATGTTCAACAGAAGAAACTCAAATAACTTTGGAACTTGTTAGGAATGAGAAAATGATGACAGATTCAACTTTTTTTTACTATGCCTTTTACTCTTTCATTCGTCTATATATAGATAGAACCTCATAACTATATATTCCCTAATTGGAGTAACTGAAATGTTCTGTTTTCTGTCAGGTGGAAGTGAAGTGTCGGTCACACAAAAGGAGCTGTTCAAGGGTGTCTTTGGCTTCCAATATACACCCAGTGCTGAAGGAGATCACACAGTGGACATTACATGGGTTGGTCAGCACATTTCCAAGAGGTTAGATCTTGAGTTTATATTAGCAGAGAAAGATTTTAATTTATGTTCAAGAGTCAGTTTGTTATTCTCATGTGTTACAGCCCTTTTAAAGTCAATGTTGGTCCAGAAGCAGGACCACAGAAGATCCGAGTGTGGGGACCGGGACTAGAGGGAGGAACTGTGGGCTCACCGGCTCAGTTCATGGTGGAATCTGTTGGTGCTGATTCTGGAATGCTGGGTAATACCAACAAAACATTAAAGCCAATCAATTTGAGATATACATCATTTGTATTATTTTCAATTAATTTGGCTGTGTCCGAAAGCTTAGGCAGCTGACTTGTTGCCTCGCTGCATTGTCAGGCATGATTTTGGAGGCCGTGTTTGTACATGAAGGCACCTTGTAATGCAGATTTCAGAAAGAATTCTGAGACCGCATAAGTTAATCATGTACAACAGAAAAGAACATGGGTTATAACCAAAGCTATATACACTAGATATCGCATAGGGACCCTGAGCATGCGTCAATAGCGCCGCCACATTGGTACAGTGTTCCCAGGACAAATGTCATTCAACCGCACTAGTCAAGACAGTGTTATTACGTGAAGATGCTGGACTTTAGCGCTGTCTACGGGTGTAGTAATGAGAAAACAAAGAAAACAAAGCACAAAGGCAGAACATTTCAAAGGTAATATTTTTTTTTCTGTTTTTGTATGTTCTGAACTTTTGTGCTAATCAGGTAACGTTATTGATGATAACAGTCACTTACTGCACTGACCATAAGGCAAAGCAGCTCCAACTCGCACTAAACACTAGGCTTATGCTAGTTTTGTTGAATAAAATCAGTAAACAAATCAAAAGAAATATTACAACGAGATGCTGCGCTGCCAGAAACTTGTATTATTGTCGGCTAGTGAAAGAGTCGTTCGGGGGATTCATTCACAAACGAATCGCTCCCTCCGTCAGTATGAGAAGTGAAAGCAGGAGAGGAGGTGTGTTTCAGGACACGTAATTAGAAAAAAAAATTACATATTAACATCCAAGAAAACTCCCGATCATAGATATATGTGTATATGTGTATATCTCTGGCTTTGGATGGCCACATTCCTCCACTGTACTTTGGTCCCGCATTCATTTCAAAGGAGCGCTACCCTGTACCAAGATGGCGGCGCTATTGACGCATTCCGTCCAATAGACAACAATAGGCCAGGCGACATCTAATGTATATATCTATGGGTTATAACTAAGTTTGGTGATAATCTAATTTCTTGCTAGAAATTATTTCAAAAGAGGACAAAGTTGTCTGCACCAACAGCCTTGTGGTTAAGTGCGCCTACATGCAAGTTGTCAGGATGACCCGGGTTCACTTCCTAGCTCAAGGTCCTTTACCGATCCCTCCAGCGAGGCTTTCTTTCTGTTCAAAATGCTTTTCCATCTATTATCTTCACTGTCCTATCTTAATAAAGGTGAAAATTATAATATAAACAACTTGTATACACACGTTCACTACACATTCACTTCATAAAATGACACCCGAAAGGTGCTTTAAGATGCCATCTTTCTTATACTGTAGCTCAATTTCATGTCGGAAATGGAACACACGGGTCTGTGGGTCATTGAAGGCATTGAAGAGCACATCTATGATGCCTTCAAATTTTAATCAGAAGGAGGTAAATCTCGAGACAGGTAGTGAAGCCTTATTTGGATTAAGATGTGCCTTGATGCATTTCCGCCTTAGAATACACCTGAAGTAAAAACCGAACATTTTTAATTTGTCAAATGTAGTCAGTATTTTATTTGTAATAGTACACAATTCTATGGTTTCTTTAATAATGTTTCTCAAATTGATTATATTATATTATATTATATTATATTATATTATATTATATTATATTATATTATATTATATTATATACTTTTTACCTATTATATTTCCAAGGTTTTGCCATTGAAGGTCCATCTCAGGCAAAGATCGCTTGTGATGACCATAATGACGGATCCTGTCAGGTGCGTTTCTGGCCGACCGAGGCAGGTGAGTATGCAGTTCACGTCATGTGTGATGATGAAGAAATCCAGGACAGTCCATTCATGGCCTCCATCAGACCCAAAAGCAAAGGCTTCCACCCTGACAAGGTAAACTCCTCTTTCTCCCATTAATCTGTTTATTCAGATGTGTGTCCAGTGTGAGAGCTCATGCCCATTTTTTAATGATATGTCTTCTGTTTTCACTTCAGGTGAAAGTAGAAGGACCAGGTGTTTCCCAAACTGGCTGCGTAATAAACCTCCAAAATGAATTCATCGTGGATACCAGACAGGCTGGTGAAGGAGAACTTGCAGTTTTTGCTCAGGTACTAAAACTGTGAAATGTTTCATATCATTCCTTTACCACTAGAGTCAAATGTACCTATAAACATGACCACTGTTTTGATGGCACTGTCTTCACAAAGTAATGTGTCATAATATTATTATTGTCCACCATCATCTATGAGGCAACACTCATGCATGATATCAGCCTATAATCATAATCACTGTCAGTCATGCACTGTTAAAAATGACAATGAGTTCAACTATAAAAACGACAGTAAAATTATACTGTTCTATTGATACATACAGCGTATAACCCTAAAATCCTGAATTCCCTGTGTGACGCTTCACTTTTTATGTATTTTTGTTGCTATGCTTGGGCTCTTTTATTTTGTTCTTATCAGTTGTGTGCATTAGAGGTTTAACTTTAATATGATGTTGATAAATAATGTTTATTGCTTAGTTTCATGTGTGTTGGTTAGCCTCAGATGTAGCCTCTTATAAATTTCTCATCACCACCATGCTTTTGTGGTGATTTTGTCTGTGTAACAAAGCAACAGTATGTATTCAATTCAATTCACCTGTATTTCTATAGCGCTTTTACAATGTAGATTGTCAAAGCAGCTTCACATAAAAGATCGTAATAAAATGAAACAGCGTCAGTCCAGTTTTCAGAGTTTAAGTTCAGTTTAGCTCACTTCAGTGTGGTTTAATATTCAATACTGAGAGTCCAAACACTGAGGAGCAAATCTATCGATGCGCAGCTCTACGGGTCCTGAACCATGCAAGCCAGAGGCAACAGCGGCAAGGAAAAAACTTCACCAATTGGCGAAAATGAAGAATTAAAAAACCTCAAGAGAAACCAGGCTCAATTGGGCATGACCATTTCTCCTATGGCCAAACGTCTTGTGCAGAGCTGCAGTCTAGGCGCTGAAGGCTGCGAAGAGTTGTTTGACCCTAGAGCATCACAGGAATCAGTCACATGCTCTCCACACCTCCAAGACCACCACAGCAGCTGCTCAGGATACAGCTTAGTCCAGGATTATGGAAACCTTGAGATCATCTTGTTGCTGGTCTTGGATCACATCAGTGGCGATGTATAGTCTCTGGGGGCCTTGGGATGAGTATCCCCAGGTGGAAATAGAGAATAAAGAGAATAATTAGCATAGCTGCTGTTCATAGTGTATATAAACGAGATGCGTGAAGCACATTTATGCATCATACAGCTTTGTGATGCACTGAATGTATGCTTTACTAAAAAGATAGGTCTTTAATCTAGTTTTAAACTGCGAGAGTGTGTCTGAACCTCGGACATTATCAGGAAGGCTATTACAGAGTTTTGGAGCCATAAACTAGAAGGTCCAACCCCCTTTACTCGACTTTGCTTTTCAAGGTACTACCAGAAGCCCTGAGTTTTGAGATCTTAAAGAGCAGGTTGGATTGTATCGAGGCAGAAGGTTGGTTATATAGGTAAGAAGCAATATTTTAAAATCAATATGAAGCTTAACAGGCAGCCACTGTAAGGAGGATAAAATTGGGGTGATATGATTATATTTTCTAGACCTGGTAAGTACTCTAGCAGCTGCATTTTGTACTAGCTATATACGTTAGTACTTCAAAACATTGGTGTATAAACACTAATGATGTACTGTAGTTTACTGTAAAATGAACAAAATAGTTTTATGGTTTCTACTGTATTTTAACGGTAAGATTCTGGCAACCACAGCTGCCAATGTTTACTGTTGTTTTTTTTTTGTTTGTTTTTTTTGGCAGTGTGGCATTTAGTGCCTCTTAAACCTGTTTGGCATCCATAAATCATCTTCAAATATCCATTGTTATTAATTCTAATTACTGATCTCTGTAACAACATAGAAATATAATGCATAAATAAAGGCATTATTTAGATAAATTTGACATGCTGGCATTTATGTCTAATTTTTTATTTGGTTTTAAGCAAAAAATAAAAAGAAACAAAACAACTGGGAGACTTGATTGTTTTACTGAAGACCTCTTATGCACATTTGAATTACAGCCATGGGTAATTTGTACCCTGTGGTGCTTCTAGTGTTTAATTAGGTTAAAACATTACTCTGAACATGTGTACGATGAAGCAATACACTAGGTATTTCTTTGATTTTATAGCTGTTGAGGAAACCTTATTTTGCAGCTTAGGTCAATATCACGAGAATACATTGCGATGAAAGCTTAAGCAATTAATTGCAACAAGAAAATTTGATACAGGAGGAAGGGGAAATTTTATCCCGTGGGATGGTTCTAGTGTTAGTGTTAAATAGTGCTAAATAGTGGTAAAAGCACTTTTAATTTACATGTGATTTGCCGTCCTCACAGAGAGCAGATGGAGAGTGTGTCGATGTTACAATCTCTTCTGAACAATCTGGTGTGTTTGTCTGCTCCTACACGCCTTCATCTCTCTCCAAACACACCATTGCTGTGACTTGGGGAGGCGTCATGGTTCCTGGCAGTCCTTTCATTGTGAGTGAATATATTGATCTTGAGAAGAAAAAAAAATCTGTAAATGTTTGGTGAACAGCATGTAGGTATTATGCAAATTCATGAGAATGTGGTGTACAACAACAGCAGCCAGTGCTTATTCTGGTGCATTTAATTTACATGGTGTAATGAAGTTAAACAAAACTCATTCCCCCAATTTGGTTTGCATTAATGTTCCAGCATCTGCTGCCTTATTGAAATTCCATTTCATCTCGCAATGGCTTTAAACCTGTCTGGTGATGATGTACTGCGGCTTAGCGCTGCAGCCAGAGCTCACAGAAATGTAATAGGATGTTTATTAGCCTATTTGTACTGGCATTCTCACAGTCAAGAGGGAAAGAAGCTATGCTTATTGAAATCACATGTGAAAAATCATACATTAAGAAATGAGCTTTAAATTGGATTGCTGTAATCCTCAGTTATATGGAAACCTATGATTGCTGTATGATTTCTGCACCATTGTTATTGCAGGTGACACCTCGCAGGATTAAGATTACACCTTGTAGCCCAGTCTGGTTTAAACCAGATGGATCAGAAATTTGTTACTCTGGTGAGTCTGAATGAACAGTCGTTCTTCCAGAAATGAAAATATTAATTATTGTTTGCTTTTCCTCATACCGCTTTTTTTTTTTCAGTGGAATGTAAAAGCAGAATAACATTAGTTGACCACACTACTTAACATGAAATCTATTTCTGAAGCATATATTAACATATAAATGGACCATCAACATAAAATGTTACCAAAATATCTAATTTAATTAAGTTTCTGTATTTTGTGATTCACAAGTGTTTTCTGTTTATTTACAATTGTGAATTGCATTATAGGGCCTTGATCTCTGCTCTGTCGACATTTGATGTTGAAAATTGAACTTTACAGTTTACTTTTTTTTGACATTTTAGTAGTTTGAAATAAGATAATGTATAAGAAATAATATATTGAGAAATAAGTCTGTAAATAACAGAAAATGTGCTGGCAGCTTATTACAAGGTTTTTGCAACGTAATATACAACACCAACCCAGACAATATATCACTTTAAACTATTAAAAATGGTAATAAATGTGACTTTTTCAAACTTTCCAAGTTTAAAAGTAGTTGGAAGAAAGATGAAGATCCCATAATGCAATTCAAAAGCATAAATAAACGACAAAAAATAAAGATAAAAACATTAATCACAAAATTATGGCAAATTTATGGATTTTTTTTACAGTGTATATCCAGCCAGTTGTTCTCGTAGAATAAATCCTGACAAGGATTTGCCAGAGAGCTGTGCAATAATGTTAATTAATGGACCTTATTTATTATGGACTTTTTATTTGTTGGTGGACTAATGGACAATATTTTAAATAATCTGAATAAGGGGAGGCTAGCTCAGTTGGTAGAGCATGAGACTTTTAATCTCAGGGTCAGGGGTTCGAGCCCCACATTGGAAGTTTCTGTTACCTTTCGGCGACGCAGTGGCGCAGTAGGTAGTGCTGTCACCTCACAGCAAGTAGGTTGCTGGTTCGAGCCTCGGCTGGGTCAGTTGGCGTTTCTGTGTGGAGTTTGCATGTTCTCCCTGCGTTCGAGTGGGTTTCAGTCCAAAGACATGTGGTACAGGTGAATTGAGTTGGCTAAATTGTCCGTAGTGTATGAGTGTGAATGAGTGTGTGTGGATGTTTCCCAGAGATGGGTTGTGGCTGGAAGGGCATCTGTGTAAAAATGTGCTGGATAAGTTGGCGGGTCATTCCACTGTGGCGAGCCCAGATTAATAAAGGGTCTAAGCCGAAAATAAAATAAAATGAAATGAATCCTACAGATATTTTTAAAATTTAAATATATTTTAAAAACAATTCATGAGTAAAAATCTCTACAGTAAATAATTAACAGTTTAATTTATGAAGGTTTATTATATATTTAAATATTCAAATCGCATTATTAAACCATGTAAATTATAGTACAGCCATGTACAAGTTGCTGTTTTTTTTTTAAACAATAATCTATAAATTGCCCCAAAGGGCTTTGTCATACTGTAGAGTTTGATTTTCATTCATTCACTTTTCTTCGGCTTAGTCCCTTTATTCATCAAGGTTCACCACAGCAGAATGAACCGCCAACTTATCCATATGTTTTACACAGTGGATGCTTTTTCAGCTGCAACCCAACACTAGAAAACATCCATGCACACTCATTCACACACATGCACTACAGCCAATTTAGTTTTTTCAATTCACCTATACCACATGTTTTTGGACTGTGGTGGAAACCGGAGCACCCAGAGGGAACGCATGTCAACACAGTGAGAACATGCAAACTCTACACTGAAATGCCTACTGGCCCATCTAGAACTCAAACCAGCAACCCTCTTGCTGTGGGCGACAGTGCTAACCACTTAGCCACCATGTCGCCCACATGAAAAGTTGCAAAACACGAGAGAATAACAAAATAGCTGAAACCATTTATTAGCTACAGTATATGTATCTAAATGGCATTTGAAACTGTTAAAAAATATTTTACTTGTTTAAAATGTACTCAAACAACTACAACACATTCATTTGATAATATATTTTAATTATTTTATTCATTGTTGAATATTTCCAGTAAAAGCTAAAAATGTATTATTAAAAGGACAATTGCATTGTGTTGAGTTTTAAATTACAAAATAAAGTAAATGATTAAAATGGATTTCTTTGAATATGTTTGTTAATGGATGCTGCCTCATCTCCTAATAATACCAAATATACTTATATTCAAATCTCAAATCACTCTGATTATGTTATCTGATTGTGTGAAGATGAAGACTTTCCAGAGAACGTCCATCCTGGTGGTCGAGGAGAACTGGTCATGAATGTTATCAGCCCATCAAATATGCCAGCCGATGCCACAAAGGTATTACAATCTATATAAATTAATTTAAAGCACTGAAGAAATGGTATAATCGGGTGCTATTTGTTTCTTCAGGTAAATGCTCATGGTCCTGGACTGACAGAAGGTGTTGTTGGAGAACAAGCAGAGTTCATTATTGACACAAGCAGAGCAGGAAGTGGAAGACTTGATGTAAGAGTAGACGGACCCAGTGAGGTTACACTACAATGTCTGGACGATCAAGATGGCACTTGCACTGTGCTTTACCTCCCTACGGAGCATGGAATGTACCAAATCAATGTGCTTTTTGACAACTCTCACATTCCTGGATCTCCGTTTGGGGCTAACATACATCATCCAGTTGACCCATCGAAAGTTTTGGTAACTAACTCTGCTTTGCAACACGGAATAGTGGGTGAACCTTGCATTGTAAATATAGACTGTGCAAAGGTAGGATCTGAGGATCTATCAGTGCAGGCCATCTCTGATTCAGGAGTTGTCGTTGAAACCGAAGTGAAAGAGAACGAGGATGGCACATACACTGTTGTTTATGTGCCCCGAACTGGAGGTGTATATACACTGCTTCTCAAATATGGAGGAAAGGTGCTGCCTGTTCATAAAGTGATGGTGGAACAGAAGGTCTACAAAAGCCATGTAAAAGTGAGCAGAAGAGGTGAAAAAAGATTGTTAATATTTATTGAATTACAAGGTTTGAATTCAGATTTGTCTCTTGAGTTTGTGGTCTGATGCATTCTGTTGATTTAGGAGGCGTTGTGGTTGGCGAAAGAGAAACTGATGCAAGCCAAGTTGTTGCAAGTGGTTTGGGTCTCCAGAAAGGCCTCATCGGACATCCTAACATGTTTTGTGTAAACACCAGGTAACTGCTGTATTTTCACATTTGATTATAAGTTGCAACATCAGACTGAGGTCACTTTTTATAATATCATTGCATAAGTTTCATTTAGAAGTCATGCAAAATAGGCAACAGATTGAAATTAGATGATTAAAAAAAATTAGGCTTCCCAGAATATATTTTAGAAATGGACCTGTTAGTTCACAGTGTCCACGCCAAATAAATAAAATCTCGCACCGGACACAAGATCTTGTCAGGAAATGTCAGTTTCTCCAGGTATTTGGACAACAAGTCAGCAGAGTTTCCAACACACAAACCTGTCAACCAGTATCGACTGAATTAGCAGTGTCCTGTCAATATAGGAGTCGACTGTGGAAGGAAGCCAGAGAAGAGCAGAAGCAGGAGACAGAGTGATGATAATGCAAAAGAAGGGTTTATTGAATAATATTGTTCAAAATGTGTTTCGGTACGCTCTCATACTTCGTCTGAACAGCACAAACATAACAAATGTTATTATACATCAGGGGTCCGTTCTTCGTACGTGGATTACTCAGTTAGCTGGATTTGGATATTGACGATTTGACATGATCCATGATCGTTTCGTTCTTCAAAGCTGATCCGAGAGTTGTTGTCATAGCAACAGTTCTGCTGGGTCAAACCTGATCGGGAGCAGATTCAATTCATATAAACAGGATTAGATCGGCTCAGTTCAAGCAAAGATAATACAGAAAGTATGTTCTGAATTCTGATATTTTCTTACAGTAGTAGTTATATACACTTGGGAAAATGGTACATATTTTTTAACTATATATATATAAAGTTATAGTCATTAATAAAATAAATAAAGTTATACATATTAATAAAACTTATGCAATCTGCACCATCGAAATGAAAGTACAAAGACTGTCACCTTGTGGTGCAAAGAGAAAACTTATTGATATGAACTTTTTAGGTCGCTTTAGTACAAATTGTGTATGATAGAAATGCAGAATATGTTACTTTTTTTTAAAGCAATAATACATTTATGCAGTCATAAACATGTTTTGATAGTTAATAGTGATTTGAAGCTTCACAAAAGTTGCAGACGCCTTTACCAATATCAAAATGCTTTTGTAAACAACCAGTTATTCTTTACACCGATTGAAAAACAGCTACTATAATATAGACAATATTTTCTAAATTTAGAACTAAATACACTGATATGCATTGAAATACATGATGAATACACCTGACACATGAAAGTGTAAAGCCTGCAGCTCACAACAAATGTGGAAGGTTATTGCGTGTCATATTTAACAAACCGTTTCTGCTAATTTAACGTAATTTTGCTCACATGGATAATTGAATATTAATCAGATGATGTCATTACGCAGCTGTACCGTCAGCCAATCGTTGCATTGCTGATCATGATTTCGAGGATCGATAGATCTGTCCTTCACAACACACGCAGCGATCTCAGATCAGTTTATCCAGACATTCTAATCTGATTCGCGAACTTGTTTGAAGAACCAAATTAGCCAGAGATCAGTTATCAAGATTAAAAGATCCAGGATCTGTCAAATCATCTTAGATCATTTAAGCGAGGTACGAAGAACGGACCCCAGGCCACAAGACCTTGAATTAGAAACAACAGCCCCTTTCACTCAGTGATACTGGTAAATATCCGGAAAATTACCGGAACGACTTTACCTGTATATTTTAAAAAACGCTGTTCACACAGGCAAGAACGTTCTGGAATAAAAAAAAAAAACATTCAAACATCCATTCCAAAATACCGGTAAATTCTGACAGTACCAGACATTACCTCTAAACGGCTGCGCTTGCATTTATAAACACAGAAAGGGTTGGGCTTTTGTTAATGGTTGATGGTAGATAATATGTGTGTGTACTGGTGCTCACCGGAGCGCTCCTGCACTTCACGTGAACACGCGTGAAGCAACTGAAGCAGAGCTTGAAGGTAAACAAATAGCGGCTTATCATAAGCATTTTATCGCTTTTTTTCTTCCACAGTTGGCATTAAGAAGAAGCATTGAAACGTTGTTTGACTAACATCTAGCAGCTAAATGTGTCTATAAAAAAATTCAAAGGCTTTTATTTTTGTAAATAGCATGGATCTGAATGCGTCTGAATGTTCCTATTGACTGGAGTAGACATCTCACGTCACCGCGTTCTAATCGTAAACATGCTCTTTCTGCCAATTTTCCTTCTGCGTTCATACAGCGCAGCATTCTGGCAAATTACCTGTAATGTTACAACTTCTCTTTCCATAAATTTGCCGGAACTAATTTACCAGTATTTTCCAAAAAGGGCCTGTTCACACATGATCTTTCTGAAAAATTGCTGGTAATATTCCGAAAGGGTCTGTATGTGTGAAAGGAACTATACTTTCATATCTCAAATCAGTGGAGAAGAACATTTCATAAAACACCCTCAAAATAAGACTAAACAATGGAAAAAGCACTAAAAGCAGAGCAAGTAATAAGAATATATAAAGAAATCAAATTAATAAATGATTAAGATAATAAATGATAAATATAAATGAATTAACAATATGAATCAAATAAATGGATGAATAAATGAATAACTAAGATTTATAAATTATTATATAACCATAACTGAAATTATCAATGCAAAACAAATAATATTTATAATAAAAAACATAATATAGAATTGATTTCATCTAAAGTACACACAGGTTATAACAACTTTCAGATTCTACAGTCCGGTATGAGATACTGACGGTATGACAATCTTAAATAAAAAAATCACAGTATTGCTATTTACAGCCCTAGGTTCTATTCAATTGTCTAGGTAAAAAACAACAACTGGTTCTCCGATTAAACACAATATATTTTATTTTAAGAAACATTCAAATATTTTGGAACAGTCAACATGTCAGGCTCAATAATTAAAACTAATCATCGACTTCTGCTTTCGTCATTAGTTTCAAAAACACAGATTTCTTTACAACTTAAAAAGGTTACTTTAAGTACCTTTCTTTCTTTGGATATAATATAAATCACTGCACTTTTCAGGTCCAGAGTATGCTTGAATGTTGGTGAATAAGTGATTTTTTTTTTCAAATGTTTGCTCAATCATGGGCTGACCAATTGTTTTTGATGTGGATGGTCCTTTGCTGCTGTAGAGACTGTTGGCCTAAAAAACTGACATATAAAAAAAACCCAAAACTTTTATCTGTTTTAAAACCATGAATTTTTCAAATCGCAGTAAATGTTGAAACCGGTTATCTTCTTATGCCTGATACATTTTTATAAATTTTCTTTATTCAGAGCCTCCATTAATTCCTAATGTGTCTGTTTGTGAGCAGATCTCCAGTTGATGATCTTGGTGTAACAGTGGAGGGTCCGTCTGACTGTCAGGTGACGTGTAAAGATGGTGGTCAGGGCGTGTATGGTGTGGAATATACTCCAACAGTGCCTGGTGAATATAAGATATCCATAACCTCTGGAGAGAACAGTATTCCAGGTAGGCTTTAAATAAACAGAGGAAGGTGATTTCAATAATACTGTTCCTCTTCGTTATTATTGTTATAGTTGTAGTGTGGATTCTGCTTTTGTTTTATATTTAGAAGAGTTTTTAAACTTGCTACAGTTGCAATACTTGAGTGTGAGTTTGTTCAGATATTTTTGTGTTGAAATGATTTTCATGAAGATTTGCTTCAAATATGGTTAGCATCTGTTTGATAAAGAGTCAAACAGTCACTAAAATAAGAGCATATTCACGGACATAATATACTAATAAACATGCTTTTTTTCTCAGAAATTTAAATCTTTTTACAGATTTTTGCCCATTATTGTGTCTGTTTTACTTGTGTAAATGTTTGTAAATTTATATTTATTCAGTTTTTAAATTAATTTCAGTATTATTATTGACTATTATGAACATATTCACATGATTTATTTACAATGCGGTTTGTAAATTAATATTTTCTGTCTTTTAGTAGGTATATTATACAAGAGACTTGCCAAATAAGTGGTTATAATTGGATATGCATTGTAAACATTAAATAAAAGTTAAAAAGGTATTATTTTAAGTTTTTAGTTATGATACTCTCAAAATAATTCTGCATAAATCCTCAGATTATTTTATTTTATTTTTTACAAAATTCTCTGCAGAAATAGCAAAAAATGTCAGCAGATTCTGTTTGGCCCTATAGGCAATATTTATGCTGCCTAATTTTATATGTATTTGTCTGTTAAAATTCAAAAACCTGAAAACAAAATGTCTTTCAAAATGTTTTCTTTCATGTTTCTTGTGTGTAAAGGGCTTTAAAATCAATTGCATATATTGAGAGGATATAAATGTAGATTGATATAGTGTTTTAAACAACTGCTGTCTGCATTCAACAGGAAGCCCATTTGTTGTGTCAGTGGATGATGTTTCAAATACTGCAGGCTCTGGAGATTGTCTACAGGCTGGGATTTGCATATCTTCAAATGCTGTTACTTCTCAAGGTAGGTCCATTTTTTGATGACCAAGATATTAAAGCATGTCTAATAAAGATTAATCACATCCAAAATAAAGAAAAGGTTTGTTTCACATAATAAATGTGTATTATATATATATATTAATTATGTGTATGTAATACTACATTACAATTATATAATGTACACATATGTGAATCAAAACAAAACAAAACTATACAAAAAAAAAATTGTTGCATAGATATTTAAATGTATATACAATTTGTATCTAAATATAGTTTATGTTGAAATGCACAAAACAAACATTTTCTTAAATATATGTATGGAGGTGTGTGTGTTTATATATACATTATTAACACCTTTATATAGATACATAATGAGGTAATAAAAAATAAAAAAATTACATAATGTGCACAGTACATAACAAATATTATGTCATCAAAAACTTTTATTTTGGATGTGATTAATTGTGGATCATCTTTGCCCAGCACTAATTATTTGAAATATCTTTTGAAAAATAGAAATAGTCAAACACAACGGATCCAGGATGCACAGAGCGAGTCCAGCTTCATTAGTGAAAGACAGAAAGCCCGTCTTAGATCCTCAAAGTCTTTATGGAAGCAGCAGGTTTGATTGTTTTTGACATTAAAGCTAAATATCTCCTAAAAAATAATTTTAATTACATTCTCTACTCTTTTAATTGTAGTCCCAACCAGTTTCAAGCACTACCTAAGTATGGCCGTGATAAAGAGCTTTCCTTAGCTCATGATCTGAACATGGCCGATATTATTGCTCCTGGTATTAAAGGTGGAATCTGTGGTAAAACCCCTCAAGGCTTCACAATTAGCTGCAGCAGCAGTGGAGAATCTCCAAACGCAGTGGCTGTGGTGAGACCTGATGGTGAGCACAGAGAAAAATGATCTGTTTTATTATTGTCTTATTATTAAGCAATTTTTAGTGTTGAGATCAATATATCTGAGATGCTTCATTAATTGTACTGCAGGATCTAAGGAGTTCCTGGAGCTCACAGACAACAGAGATGGCAGTTGTAGTGGTGTCTATTTACCCACCATGGACGGTTGTCATTCATTGATAGTGAAATTCCCCAATGAAGAGAGTTTTAATAGGTAAGAATTTTTAAAAAATCTTGTTAAAAATTACATTAATACATAAAAAGTACATAAAAAACATATATATATATATGTATATATGATTTTTCAAATTCATGAAATGTCAAAATGTCAAATAAATAGATTTAAATATAGAATTAAATGGTTTATTTCTAGTGTGATTTTAGCTTTTTTATTGTAATTTTATTTAAATAAGAAACTATTTTGTTTTATGTATTTAGATGTATTTGTAATTAAAAAAATAGAATTGCATTAAATGTATTTATTTAAATAAAGTATTAAATTGCATAAAATAAAATAAATACAAATATGCATTTATTTATTATTTGCAATTTTGTTTGAATCAAATGGAATTTTTTTATTTATTATACCTAATTTATGTATTTAATGCAAATTAAAAAATGTGAATTTTAAATAAAAAATATATTTAATTGTATTGCCATTCATAAATATGTGTGTGTGTGTGTGTTCAATGCAATTTCATTGAGTAAAAGAAACATTTTCTTTCTATCATTCATTCAGACAGTTCCAGGTACTGCCGACAGATGAATTAGCCGAGGTTAATGTATCAGGTCCAGGTCTAACATCAGGAATGTGTGCTCAGTGTCCTCAGACATTCATTATCGACTGCACTTCCTCAAGAAAAACTCTGCAGTTTGTTACCATGATGACACCAAATGGTATTGCACCATATAATAAATCCATACTAACAATCCTACATTTCAATAAAATGTGTAACAAACCTAATTGATCATTAATAGGCATAAGTGAGATAATGGAGGTCAGAGATAATGGTGACTGCACATACTCTGTGAACTACACACCTACAATGGAAGGCCTTTATTCTTTGATGGTCAAATATACTGATGATGATTCATTTTGCAGGTATGAGCACTGCAACTGTTGAATGCATAGGTCATATTGAGATATTTAACCAAACTTTTGATTATTTTAATGATTACAATCAAGCACAGTCTTTTCATTCATGTTGTTCTGGTTGTTCATTTACAGTCCCTTCAAGTTTCAAGTGCTCCCTGTGCCCGGTGTTGATTATAAACATCCTGAAACTCCAGTTTTTGAATCAGGCTTCAAGGCAGATGTGTGTGTGAACACTCCACAGGCCTTCATTGTTGATGGCAGTAGCATTGGAGAGCCACCAGAGACTGTAGCTCTCCTTACTCCTGATGGTGAGACTGAAGTTAAGAGGATGTGCTGTTTTGTTCTGTTGGGTATTTTATGTCATTTTAAAGAGGCATTTTCTGTAAGTGTGTAATATGTTTGTTTTTGCAGTTTAAAAAAAATCACTTTGATTATAAAAACATATGGTTCAGATAACATTTTGCTTTTTGCACTCTGAATTGTATCACTTTTTAGACCTGCAACAACAAAAAAGAAAAGCTCAATGATTATGCAAAGAATGATGGCAGGCTTTGATGAATTAAAATGTTGATACTCAGGATTCATACAGTACTTAGGATTTGAATTGTTTTCATTTGCAGGCAAAATCAAATTATTAAGTTCAAAAGACAATGGAGATGGGTCATATCTAGTTGAGTACTCCGCTTCTGCTGAAGGACCTCACTCGATCATGGCCAAATATACCAATGATGATTGCTTCAGAAGGTAAAGCTCTAATTAAAAAAGAAATTTCAGTGCAAACCTACAGTACTGGAAGGAAATATTGTAGTAATTTTCTATATAGAAAATACTATATTGCTTTAAAACCTAACTATAATAGGGTTTTTACATCATATATATTATAGTATAGATAGTATATATTATAGTATAGACAACACTTTGTTAAAGAATGCTAAATCATATTGTAGTATTAACTGTAGTCAACAGCACTGTAAAAAATCTGCCTGCCTTAATTTTATTAATTTTTTTTTTTTTGTTTAATCAAGTGAACTTTTCTAGTCATCTCAACTTAAATCAGTCAAACCAAATAAAAACATTACATAAAACTTTGTATGGCTAATAAAACACAATGTAACCAGGGTGCGAATTACAGATTTATGGGGGGGGGGTGCTTTGGAAGGGATTGACCCTTCTAATTAAGGCTTGATCCCCAATGAAGGACGTCAAAACAATACGTGTGGGGGGCCAGCTCTTTGAAACTGAGACAAAAGTTCACTCTGATCTGTATTAATGGTATTATTTAAAATAATAGACATCCATTTGACCACCCACCCCTATACCAGTTCATACCTTTGTGAATCTATAATTGCGCCAATCAGTGTATGCGAGAAAAAAGTCTTTCAACAGTCTGAAACCAGCAGATTTAGAGCACCGATTGACAACATAAGACGTAGAGAAAACAATAAAACCTATAATCTTCTACGTTAAGCTGCTTTGACACAACTACATTGTAAAAGCGCTATAGAAATAAAGATGAATTGATTTAAATAAAATAGGTGTTTGTTTTTTATAAATTACCCAAAAGTAACGTCAAAATAGATGCATTGTTTGTATAGTTTGTCCTAAAGTAAGCCGAAAAAAGCTAATCAAGTCAGAATACACTAAATAGCCTATCAAAACACTGAAAACTTTAATATATTTTATGAATAAATTAGATGTAATTTAAATAAACATGCATTTGATTCACTGAAGCATGTATTACACAAACTAACATTATCAAAAATGTTGACCCCCCCGATTGTCAATGTATAATTCACACACTAAAAGTAACATAACATTTGTAGCCATGACTTTTTGTCATATAATTTGTTTACAGTGTGATAATAAATACTGTAGAATACTACAGATTTACTACAGTGAACTGTGTGGTATTGTAGTATGATATACATACTGCAATACCATTTAGTTGTTGAAATCTACGGTATTTAGTCATTTGTTTACTGTTAATATAGGCTACCCACATAGATCACGCCAGATCTGGCCCACACAATCAGCTTTAGCCTGGCACACATGCCACAGTGAATAACGGTACATGATTGGAAGTTTGTCTTCCATACAAGGGCCAAACATGGACCATATCTGGGCCAAGTTAGTAACCCATAACTGGGCCTGAACTGGGCCAGAATTGTTGGTGTGTCACGACAGCAATGAAATTGATTTTGCTTTATGGCCATACTTTTTCTCGAAGCGACCTGATTGGTAGAATTTTTTCTGTACTCAGAAATAATTTTAATTTATTTTAAAAGTGAGTCAAGAAAGGGTAAACTTATGTGGCCCACATATACATTATTAACATCTGGGCCAAATAATACATTTGACATCTGACCCAAATCTTATGTGCTGCCTTAAAGATGGTGCCACTTCTGTGAAACCCAGACCATGTTTAGCATGTGTATGCCAGTGCCAGATAAAGGCCTGCTGTGCCAGCTTTATGCCAAATCTGGGCCAGAATTATTTGCTACCTACCTGCTTTTATATTACCATAGCAACTACAAAATTAACACAACATATCATTTTAGGTACTTTACTATAATATGGTTCACTTAGGCTACTGTAGTATTTTTTTAATGTAGTAAAACACCAAATACTGCAAGTTCTTATTTCATGCTATCTTTCAGTATTCACAGGTTTAATGCCATTCCTCCTCACACTGTCAGAAAGGATAAAGACATTGGAAATAAAAAGGAAAATTCGAGTCAGGAGGGAAATGTCCACTCTAAGCCTCCACATACATTCACTAACGGCTGCCGTGTGGAACCAGAAGCTAATGCTAAAGCTAATGGTCAGAGTTTGATATATTGCTGACATTTGCATGACTGTGTGTTTGACATGGTAATCATTCACATGCGCTTTCATATACAGGCTCAATAAAACTCGCAGATATATTGGACAACAGGGATAAAAAATGTGAGATGTCTTGCACACCAAAAATGCCAGGCTGTAAGTCTGTAATGGACAAATACAACAGCAAAGAAGCTTTCAGAAGGTATAGAAGTGTGTTAGTCATCTTTGTTAAGTAGAATTGTAATACATTTGATTCTTTCTAGAGAAATACAATAATCATTTGTTGTTTTGTTTGCGTCACAGCCTCCAGACAGATCCGACTGTAAATACAGAGCAATCAGTCTGTGCTCAAAGTCCTCAGTTGTTCAGGATCAGCTGTAGTAAATCCGGGAAGCCCCCTGACTGTGTGCTGATGATCAGACCTGATGGTGGGAAGCAGTTCCTTCTTAAAGATGTATTGGGTTTCTTTTGCTGTGTAACTGACAGAGATTTATGTCTGCAGGAGAGACTGAACTGACAGAGGTCAAAGAAAACCCTGACGGGACTTACTCTGTCAAATACTGTCCCACTAATGAAGGTCTTCATTCCTTAATGGTCAAATATGTTGATGATGATTCATTTTACAAGTAAGCTTCATATTTTGCTATTATTTTTTTTAGCATTATTATTTTTTTATTCACAATGGAAAATATCTAGATTTTATAATAATAGTATGTTTAAATAATGATGCATACTACTACTACTACTAATAGCAATTTGACCTAAAATAGTATTTAACCAAATATTCAAATAAATATTATTATAATCAATGTTTTTTTTAAATTGAACCATTTATAATAGTGATAACTTTGCTTTATATGCATACTACAATAATGAAAATTGGTAATAGAGTAATAGTTATAGTAAAGTAAACATTATAAAATAATTTTTCATACACTGGATGAGAATGCTGATTATTGTTATTATTATATACTATTATTATTATTGTTGTTAACTTTATTTTTAGTGTAGTTTTTTTTTATTAGTATAGGTTTTATTATTGTTAATACTGCTATCAATAAGAAGTTTTTGGGTGGTTCATTCCGCTGTGGTTATTCCTGATGAATAAAGCGAACAAGCTGATAAAAAACTGAATGTTTTTTACAACAATTATTATATTTCTTAAAAAAAACTTTAATAAAAAACTTTATAATAGTTATAGTAAAAGTCATTACTACACACACGCACACACATACACACACACACACACACACACAAAACATTATTATTATTTAGAAAAATCTGTTTATATATGTTTTCTTTGTTTTTAAAATGCTATTGTTTTATTATTTGTATTTTAGTATATTATTAGTGATGTTAATTATATTAATGTTAATAATAATAAAAATTTATTATTATAATAATAATAGCATTTAATAAATTATTAGTTTTATTACTAGAGTTCTTTTAATGAATATTATCGGTGAAGTAAAATATAAAGAATTACTATGGTTGGTGGTGTTGTTTATTTATTTCTTTATTTATTTATTTATTTATTTATACTTTAATACCATATCAGCAGCATTGGCTATATTCATGGCAAAACCTATTCTAAATCAATAATTTATAACAATCATATCAGTTTTTTAACAAACATACATAAATAACAGCAAAAAACATTGAAAATAGTCATATACAATCTTTTAGTTTGATTAAAGATAAATATTCTAAAATTGTTCAAGAACACACCTTTTAAACATTTCCCTTAAATTATCTCCTGACTAAAAACTTTACTCTACTTTCAAAATGGTCATTATTTCTTTCATTTGCAAATGCATTCACTTCATACACCTTGTTGTTTCTACAGTACATTCAACCCATTCCATTTGCCATTTCAGATTAATATACAGATTTAAAACAGGTTTAACATCAGACACAGGTAGTTTACATTCTGTTTTCTCCAACTGTAGGGCCTCTTTAGCTGCTTTATCTGCACATTCATTTCCAGTGAATCCCATATGACCAGGTATCCAGCAAAACATAATATCAAAGTCTTTTTCCTTTAAAGTAGCAACTTTTTTTATTATGCTAAAAATCATAGGATGATCCGTTTTCATAGATTCAAGTGCTTGTAGGCAGGATATGAATCTGTGCAAATTAAAAACTGGAGTTGCTGTTTTTTTTCTATTTATTCTAAAGCTAAAATTAGTGCACAAGCTTTAGCTCTGAATATTGAGCTTTGTCTGGGAATACTCTTTCTAAAACACTCTGAACCAATCACTGCTGCAGCAGATACTCGTCCATCTGCAACGTATATTCATAAATTATTCCTGATAAATATTTGGGTCAGTTTCTCTTTTTTTGGATTGAAACAAATGCATTATAATATGTTTTTTTTTTATAAATATACCAAGATTATATATATCATTTTTATTATATCCAGATTAATATCTCACTTCTCCAAATGAGTTTTCATTCAAATTCCAAAAGGACTGATGTATGGTTGGTGGTGTTGTTGTGGTTGAATGTTTAACACTTGTCACATGTGATCTACTTGTTTTACAGTCCTTTGAGGTTTCATGTCCTTCCTCACGCTGATAGTCATGACAAACATGTGATTAATACAAATGAAGCTTGTAGCAGACAATTAGAGGAACGTGTCAGCGCTCAAATTCCTCAGACTTTCACAACTTGCTGCAACACTAACGAGGCCTCAGGGACAGAGATGTTGAAAGCTGATGGTAAGACATGGAATATATGATCAATATTAGTCTGCATGAAAAATACGCTAAAATTGATGTGAATTTAAAAGAAACATTGTTTGTAGTGCTATTGATTTCTACCTCAACAGATCATGTTGAAGTGTTAAATAATGAGAACACAACCAGTGCAACAACACACACACCTGAACCCTCAGCGGTCAGAAATGCCACACTGGAGGATTTTCAAAGGTAAGACGACCATTGCAGTCCAGACCATATGCATTAAAGGAGACCTATTGACCTTATTCTAAAATCCGGAAGTGCGCCTGTTTTCGCGATTGTCTTAGAACTTCCGATTCAGTCGCCTATGGGAGAAATGACTAGGATTAATAAACGGCAGAAAACGGTCAAACTAATTGCTCTACAAACAAATGTTTGCATGACTATACAGACCAAGTAGAATAATATAATAAGAAAAAATCAAATTGCAACATCAAGCAGCGTAATGAGCAGTTTTTAACGTCAAAAAATGAATGGAAGTGAATGAGACCGGAAGTCTCAAGCCAAAAAGATTCAAATGGCAGCGCCCGCTCGTCGGCGGAGAATAGGGTGAATATGGAAAATTAACATGTATGAGCTGTTTAAACACAGATGTGTATCAACGTTTCTTTTACGGACAGTCTGTGGCCATTATTGCAACACCTCCAGACAGTATTCCAATATTCAAGTCCTATCTAAATGAATAGGGCTTCTGCTGAAATCTCAAAAACTGCTTGTGAAACTCACAATTAAACAACATATTTTAAATAAGTAACAAAATCTAGAAGTGAGCTGTTGCTTTACTGTTGTTGCTTAAGCACAAATTACGTTTTAAAACACGCTAGTTTTACTTTTGCTGCAGCTAAATGCGCATGCACAAAGATTGGCACAACACCAATCTCCTTTAAGACTGTTTCAATGTTATCCAGAGGACGCGGATACAAACACTGGAAGAACAGAGACAGAAGGCACAGTAAAAAACTGGAGGATGACAGTAGAAAGACACGATATGTGATGTTATGTCATATAATGCAAGTATAATGCAGAATCTCTCCCAGTTCAGTGCTGGATTCGGCTAAAATTTCCTCAAAGCAGAAGCTGTGAACTACAACCAGTAATTATTTGTTAAAATTGATCATGACATGTAGTGTCTAGTGTTAGCGGTATCCTGTAGCAACAATGTAAACAATGGTAAATGCTGCTTTGCGGGCAAACGATTTAGCTACAAATACATATTTATCAGTCAAACTGCTGTAAACACACACACAAACACACACTCAACCAGCACGTTTTTGTCTCTTATGTGTGTGCGCAACTGCATTGATTGTCTTCAGGCAGCTTTTCCATGCGTTTCACATCTCAGATAATGAAGTCACAAAAGATAAGTGGATGATTCATGTTACTTACACCTGCATATTCCGGATAAATGTGAAAGGCGTCGTGTAACACATAGAGTTAAAAAATACAGGATAGCTCACCTGACTCATGTAGCAGCAGAAAAATAAATCAAGGCTCACACAGGTAGCATCCCACATCTTGTGCTTTATTCTTCTGTCACGATATGTTACAGAATGAACATGCGCTTGTTACAGAAAGTACACATTCACTCACACACACATAGATGCAGACAACATTCACACACACACACACACACACACACACACAATGGCAAACGCACTTAAAGAAGCCGCACCCCATTGTCACTCGTTACAAACACTTTTCAGATTTTATTTTAGAGAGCAGGCAGGAGGTTGACTGATTGTTTACACAGCGAATAGCAGTGCATTATGACGATGACTAATCAGAGTCACTTGAGGGCGGGCCTTTCAGAGGAACTAGGAAATTGTCGTTTTTATGTTAGCTGAGTAGCTGTGTATAATCAAATTGAGATATATTAAAAAAAATGTGATTTCCTTCAAGTCAAACATGAGCACACATTGCTTTGCATCTTTTAAACACAACCAAGCCTTAAAATTACATTCTGGACCACCCCTTTAAGGAAAAACACACTTAATTTTTTAATTTTTTTATTATATTACATTATTATATTATATTATTATAATATTATTTCTTAAAACAAGACTATTCTTTTTTGCTTGTCTAGAAAATGTTTCTTGATTCAAGAATTATTAAATATTTGGACTAGAAACAAGATGGAAAATTTCACCTAAAGTAAGAAAAGCATTTTTGCAGTGTATTCCACTACCAACCATTTCTGATGTTTTGGCTGTGGGAGGTAAGTCATTGATGATGACCTGCTTTGTTGTTTTTGGAGTATTAGAATAAGTGTAATTATCCTTCCTCTCCTGGAAAGCAACAGCTCATCTGTGTTTAAAGGGACACACAAAGATTGTGATCAAATTTGATATGATATTGTAAGTGATCTGAAGGGTATTTTGACCTGAAACTTGTCAGGCATATTCGGCGGATGTGGGATCTTTTGAAAATGGGTATAATATGTCTCCTTTAATCAGTCTCCTTCAATATCCTAGTTCATTATTCTCTAATTTGTGCTCTGTTTATCTCTTAATTAACTGTGACATGAATTATAGGCACCAGCCACCATCCTCTCACACTTCAAGTGGGTACAGGGGTTTTCAAAACAAGGTATAAATGTGAAGTTCCTTCAAGGTTAATTTCAGTCAGATTAATAATGTTTTGAGTCCTTGAGACAATTCATACATTCTTCATTATTTCCCATCAGGTTGAGGGCAGGAATGCAATCCCTCCTGCTGCCATTAATCAAGCAGGGTTTATATCCTGTGATATAGTCCTGCCAGGAGACTTAAGTGAAGGTGAAATTACAGGTGAGCTGTTGCTGGAGATTCACTTGTTCGTTTTAATGATCGCAGCCTCGCATCATTATTTTAATGGCATTCACAGGAGAGGTGATCACGCCGTCTGGAAAGAGAGCACAGCCTGACATGATTGATAATAAAGATGGGACTGTCGTTATGAAGTTTGATCCTTCAGAGGAGGGTCTTCATCAAATCCTTATTAAATCAGCAGAAAATGATATACCAGGTTAGATTGCACATGATCTCCCTCAAAAAATGTATGTGTTTTTCAATGTCAAATGTTAGTTTAGTTTAGTTTAGTTTAGTTTTTAGTTTAGTTTAGTTTAGTTTAGGTTTAAGTTAAGGTTTAAGTTTAAAATTAGGTTTTAGTCTAGTTTTTGGTTTGGGTTTTAGTTTAGCTTAAGTGTAAGTTTGAGTTTAGTTTAAGTTTAGGTTTTAGTTTAGTTTAGGTTTTAGTCTAGTTTTTGGTTTAGTTTAGGTTTTAGTGTAGTTTTTGGTTTAGTTTAGGTTTTAGTTTAGTTTTAGCTTAGTTTTTGGTTTAGTTTAAGTTTAGGTTTTAGTTTACGTTTAGTTTAATTTAAGATTTTAGTGTATTTTAAGTTCCAAATTTAGTTTAAGTTTAGGGTTTAACTTAAGTTTAAGCTTTACTTTAGTTGGCTTGGGTTTAGTTTTGTTTAAGTTTAGTTTAGTTTTTTGTTTAGTTTAAGTTAAGGTTTTAGTTTAGTTTAAAATTAAGGTTTAGTTTAGTTTTTTAATTTAGTTTAGTTTAAGTTTAGGTTTTATTTTAGTTTAAGGTTCAGTTTTAGTTGAGTTTAGTTTTGGGTTTAGTTTAAATTTTAATTTTAGTTTATCTTAATTTTCAGGTCTAGTTTAAGTTAAATTTAAGTAGAAAAAAAAGTTTAATCCTAATTAAAATATTTGTGATATGTGACACTGGATCACAGGTATATTTTGTGAAAAGCCAAAAATACATTGTCCAAATAACTGATTTTTATCCTAAGCCAAAAATCATTAGAATATTAAGTAACAATCTTGTTCCATCAAGACATTTTTCAATTTCCGTAACTCTATCCAAACATAATTTTTGATTAGTAATGTGTGTTGCTAAGAACTTAATTTAAACCACTTTAAAAGCTATTTTCTTGATATAATTTTTTTTCTAACCCTTAGATCCAAGGTTTTTAAATATGTAGCTCTGTCAAACACTGCTCTATCTTTAGCTCTATCTGCTTTTAGATGATGTACTGTATATACCTCAATTTACACAAAATTTAGTTCATCTGAAGTTTATGTGAATGCATAATAACTTATGATGGTCATATAACACAACCCCTAAATATTAAAGCCAAGTCACCTTTATTTATATAGCATGCAGTGTAGACTGAGTCAAAGCCCCTTTACAAGAACAACAACATTGTATAATTTAGTTGAAACCTGCAATATTACTATATTAGAAATGTTACATTATTGACAATGAAAACCTGTTTTTAAAATGTATTCTCTCTGAATCCTGCAGAACTTCCACTGCAATATTATGCAAATAGTCTTGCTAATCGCAGCCCTGTGGCCTATGGGCGTGGCCTTGTGTGTGGAATTGCAAATGAGACTGCAACATTCACCATCTGTCAGGAGGATTCAGCCTCGAGTGAGCATTTGTTTTGTTGTTCCATAATAACAGACTGTGAACATTTTTTTGTATATATTGTTAGTGCATTGAAGCGATAGTTCACCTAAAAATAAAAATGTACTATTTACTTGCCCTCAAGTGGTTCCAAACCTTTATGAGTTTCTTTATTCAGTTTAACACAAAAGAAGATACTTTGAAGAAAGCTGAAATCCTGTAACCGTTGACTTCCACAGTCAGAAAAGCAAATGGAAGTCAATAGTTACAGGTTTCCTGCTTTTTTCAAAATATCAACTGTTTTGTTCAGCAGAAGAAAGAAACTTACAAACAAGTAAAGGGTGAGTAAATGATCACAGAATTTTCAATTTTCAAAAGAGCCTAGAACCGTGACACAGCCAAGTGGAAAGTGTTTTGAACTAGTCCACTTTATCGGCACTCAAAAACACAATAACATGTTGTTAAAGAAGATGGATATATATTTTTACTTCCAGAACCCACATGTTTCACATGAAGTCATTTGTTTTACTTGTTCAGGTGAACTGGACATCACAATTGAGGGTCCGTCTGAGGCTGATGTGCACTGCTTGGACAATGAAGATGGCACTTGTTCTGTGAGTTACCTTCCAACTGAGCCTGGAGATTATGAGATACAAGTTCAACATAATGACGTGCCTATTCCAGGCAGTCCTTTCAAGGCCAAAATTACAGGTAACAAACCTCAAACAAGTGTACCAGTATAATTCTCAAACATTAAATAATACATGCATAGTTTTTATAAACCCAATACAGATGGACATATGAGAAAGTCAGAGGTCAAACTGGGCAGTGCGGTCGATTTTACCCTGGACATCACCGAAGAAGACATTAGCCAGCTCTCCGCTAGCATTATGTCGCCCACAGGCAATGATGTACCCTGCTTACTGAAAACACAAGCTGACAGCCATCTCGGTGAGCCGTCTATTCATGTACACACAGCTGCTCCTGGTAATAAATGAATTGATATGCATTAAAGGGTCTATACACTAGCTGCAGCATAACCTAAGCGCTAAGCTAGCCCACATCCTTAAGTCAGGCACATCGTTTTTCAAAGTATTCTCCATTTGATAGTATAGTCTCCACTACATGTACGGCAGGTATGTTCTTGGACCAAATCAAATTTTGGTTGACTAGGGCAGGTAGAGGATCGAAAAAATGCTTTTTTTTATGTACATTACAAATCAGCAGCCTGTAAATAATGTAACCCTAATTATTGTTAAACTATTTAGTGTCAATCTTTGGAAAGCATGCAGTGCAGATTGTGCATACTGTACATTTGAATATCTGCACTAAATAAAATACAAAATAAAAAGCAGTATTAAAAGATGAGTAGACTCATCTACTGTACTTTCAATAAGTACAAAGACAGTTTTATCAATCATAATTGGGGAAAATGTTTATAACTATGCTTTCAAAAGGTAAAATTTACTGTGAAATATATTGTCCAATTAATTGTGTTAAACAATGTCATCCTGGTGGGTCAGCACATGCAATAACTCGAACGACTTTTTTTATTTTTTTCTTAAAATATATGTTCCATTTGTATTAAATATTTTATTATAAATATTATTTTTAATTAAGCTGGTTTGTATTGTAGTACAGCAAGATTTGACTACTTTCTTTATTAGTTGTACTGTAACTTATTGTTATTTTGTAGAGCTGAGACAATAAATTGATGCATTCGGTATCGAGAATCAATTTTGTCCATTCTGCGTTTTTTGAATTGATTCTGGGCTTAGTTTTTAACCACCGGATGGCGCTGCATGTTTTACAAACAGCCTCACTTTTTCCCAATCCTTACACACACCACTTGAACATAAAACAATTGTTAATAAAGTTAATAATTTCATGAAAATATTTAAGCTAATTACAATAGTGTAATCCAAACTTTGTTAATCAAGTGGAATAAAAGCCATAGTGCATATACTTTTATCTACCTACAGTATATGACCAAAATTTTTCTTGTTCGTACTCACTAAAGCCCCGATCAGATCACACGATTTTTATTGTCGGTTAAGAAAGTCACAATGTCAGATATGTGTTTTTTTGTTTTTTTGTTGTTGTTGTTTTTTTTGGATAACAGATTACACGTTCCTTCACGATCAGTCATCTTGTGACGCCTACAGCGAGCATTATTTCCCAAAGCAGTCACAAGTGTTGCTATAACAATATTTCTTATCTCAATTTCAATTGTTTTTATCTTATTTCAATCACAATAAACACTGATGCTTGCAGACAACTAATGACTACATTATTTAAGGGCATTCCTTATTACATTGATAGGATTAAACTTATGATTTCTTTTTTTAAATGAAGACATTTTCTTTGAAATCTAAATATATATTTTCCTGTCAGGGTTTCTTATTAAACAATCTCTCGCCTGAACTTGCCACGAGTGAGATGGAGAAAATGAAAGCACAAGCAGCAGCATGGAAAAATCAGATGCTCAAGACATAGGGCTCTATTTTGACAATCTCGGCACAAAGTCCAAAGCGCAGGGCGCATAAGCATTAAGGGCATGTCAAAATTCTCTTTTGCTATTTTAAGGACGGAAAATCTAACAGAGTTGAGCTTATTCTCTTAATGAGTTATAGGTGTGTTTTGTAAATAAACCAATCATAGTTTCTTCTCCCATTCCCTTTAGAGTCAGTTGCGTCACAACAGCGCATTTGCATGGAGGACTTTGTAAGTGGAAAAACTGAACACTTCACTAGTGAGAAAACAGTTAAACAGACCATCTGCAGCAGGAGAATGTAGAATGAGTCTCCTCATTTTTTACTTTCACTTTCACTCTTGTGGATAAGAAAACGTGTTGTACACACAGACATCCATTAGCCTACATAATTAATTTGTTTGTTAAGCGCAAAGATTTGTTTCAAAACTATTTGTAAATTCAGTTCTAATTTCCAGCAAATAATAACGAAGTGTGCTCAAAAACCTGAGTTATATCCTAAAACACATGCTGTGCCCCATATGGTCTGAAACCTGACAGGTGGGCAAATCTAAGTTTGTTTTTAATAAAACAAATATAATTATGGATATAATAAATAATACTGCTAATAATGATAACATTATACAAAAGCAAATTGTCATGAATAAACTGGAAAAAAAACCAAGAAGAAGGCATGGAGGAGGTGTTTTTTATATGTATGTAGAAAATAATAATTGTTGTATTATTTTAATCCTTTAATTCTTTTTTATTTGTAAAGATATTTGTGTATTGCTCCACATCCTGTGTGTTAAGCAATGTTTAAGCGGGGCGCACAACTAACACGCTCTGCGATAGACTTTAGACCTCCTCTCAGCTGGTCTATTGGTCTATTGCCGTTCCTCAAAATAGCAAGCAATGCGCCTTTAACACACATCTTTTTTTAGACCTGAACGCCTATGAGCGCACATATGAGTGCAAATGCATTCATGCTGAAACTAGCAAACAACAATTGCTTTGCGCTTTGTGCCACATTGCACCGGGTGTATGATAGGGCCCATAATCTTTCAAATAACGACATGTTTAAAATATTTGTAAATATATAACTGAGATTTGTAATACAATCACAGTAAAGCATTGATTAAATCCCTATTTTCCTCAGATTGAGACAAATCATCCACCCGAACAGTTGAGTAGTGGAGGGGCAAAAACAAAAACATAATTCATATATTTTTCCTGGATAAAATAACTTTTTAAAAGAATTTTTATCTTAATTTAATGCATCTTTTGTTGGTCAGTTATCTATAAACAAGATAAACAAATAAAATTAGAGGTTCGCTATATGTGCCAAAACACGAATTGCTCTGAGGTTGTGTTGGTTTGTTAAATAAAATAACAATCTAGCCTAAATAAAATTTAAAGTGAAATATTTATAGTTTCAGAGAAGCCTATATTAAACTGTTTTTACTCTTAATGACAAATTTGAACAAGCAGGAAATACATGTTGCCAGATTACCTCTGAAAAAGAAACTCTGTTGGAAGGATGAGAGACCTCTGGATATTTACTCATCCTTCCAACAGTTTGTTCTCATCCAGTCTATTTTTTGATCACCTGACCGGAGCATTAACGGAGCACCCACAGAGATAACTGAGAAATGATGTGCTCCTATTGCACAGTGTCACCCACATGATGAAACTCATCGTGAAGAACAAGAAAAAAATTAAACATGCTAGACTTGCGATGATGTTGTGAGGCATCACAGGCATGGTATCGGTTGTTGTGAACTATGCCACATTACATGAAAAGAAGCGATGGAATCTTGTGTCACGACGCCCATTTGTGTACAAATCCAAGGAAATCGTGCCGAAATCATGACAAATTTGTGTGATTTAAACGAGGCTTAAGAGTGTATGAAAAAAACTAGTTTAGAGTGCCATGTGCTTTTAAAAACTAAGTTCAGGGTCGATTCCAGAGAGAATTGCGATGCATCCCAAAAATCTAAGGATGGGTGCATGAATCACAAAATATCAACTTATCATTGCAACCCTATTATTTAGTGTTAAATGATTGTAGCTGGGTTAGATGGCTTATTTTATTGAGAATGTATGTAAATTTATTGTGATTTGTATTTACCGTTGGTAACTGATAGCTAACCCTATGTTAGTCTCCACAAATACTGACAAATAGACACATGAGCACTGGAAAGATTCATTTGTCCAGGCTCTGCACATTTTCTCTCCAAAGCTGATGAGCGTTAAAAATCTTTCGTTCACAGCACCACTGTCAGACTTTAATAGACATGCTCTTTGTTTGTTATTCAGGCATCTCCTTCATCCCCAGAGAGGCTGGTGAGCATCTGGTTAGCATCATGAAGGATGGGGAGCATGTGAGCAACAGTCCCATCTCTCTGTCCATCAGTCAGGCAGAGATTGGAGATGCCAGTAAGGTGAAGGCCTTCGGTCCAGGCTTACACACCGGGCACACCTTCTGCAAGTCTGAATTTGTGGTGGACACTTGGGATGCAGGTATAATTCAAACTAGCTGATTCATGCTGTATGTTAAAGCAACTCTATTTAATTTCTTTAGTGGCTCATCTTTGTGGTTTATAAGTGCAGTTGCCTGTTATCAGTGCACTAAATCTGTTTGTGTGCATTTGTTGACTATCCTGACAGAACTGGATTAGCTGGCTAGCCAGTTAAGATTCAGTTTTGTTTACTCAAGTCTTGGTTTTTAAGTGTCATGAAGGCAGCTTGATTTTAATCACTCTTTGTTGCCATGGTATTATGGAGCAGGGCTGAGCTGAGGTACCTTCATGGTACCTAAAACCCAAAGTGCAAACTAAACTGAAACTGTGTTATACTACACTATATTCAACAATTATCATCACATGACTTCCATTTTCCTCTTTCAGCTCGTGCCATCAAGTGTTCTGTGTTTGATCAATCTCACACTTTTTTTTTCACTTCCTCTGATAAAACCCTCTCAGGTTTCTTTGGTGGCTGTGCCATGGCGTTCATGTTGGTTTTTTATAAGATTCGATAGACTATATTAGATTGTCTCACAGTTAACTTTTGGCTAATTTCACTTAGGCTTTGGAAACAGCATGCTCGTAGGCATTTTTATATATGTCTATCTTTCAGCTGGCAGGCGATATGCAAGTGTGATTTCAGGCAAAAGTAACCAGTTCTGGTTGCCACAGCAACAGAATTAATTTAGTTAAAGGTCCCTTGAAGTAAAACAAAACAAAGCAACATTTTTTAGATGTTAGTAACTGTATGTTTTTTTATGGATATCTAAAAGCTTGTATAGACAATTTGCATTTAAAAGATATAAACATCCAAAGCTTTGTCACTTCCGCCTATGGATCAAAGATTTTTGGACGACACCTCATACTTCAGTTTCTCATCAAATCTTCTGACCAGTCAAATACTTTCTAGTATCTCACATGCCCTGCTCTCTCTTCAAGTTTCAGTTGAGATTACGCAAAGTCTCTTTATAGGCAAGTGATTTCACTCGGCGGCCATCTTTGAAACGCCTCTTGGGCAGTATGCTCAGGCTTTTTGTTTGAATGGGGAAACATCAAATTCTCCAAAACTACTTGCCAAGCTTACTATTACATTTCATAATACGAATAACCAATAAAATTAAACAACAATTGTCTATTTAGTTTCATTTAGAAATGTTTGTATCACACAAGATCTGCAGAAACTCTCGTCTGTTTCAAGCCCCTCCCCCAGAGTATTGTCAATCTACGTTCACACTGCAGGCAAATGTGGCCCGAATCTGATTTTTTCCCCCTCATGTGACTCAGGTGATGACAGTGTGAACTGCCCAAACTGCATGGAATCTGATCTTTTCAGGTCAGATCTGTGCCACTTTCATATGTGGTCTTAAATCAGACACAGATCTGATGTTTTGCAATGCGACTGCAGTGTGAACGGTTAAGTCAGATTTCATGTGACTTTTACATTATCTTTGAGCGACATGCGTCATCATTCTGTGCTGCAGACATCATCTACCCCTCAGCAGCACAGTAGAACAGCACACAGGGCAATTACAGTACCACAGAAAGTTGGTTGTTCATGTTGAAAAAGATTTTGAAGGCAAAACTGGTGCTTGTTAACTAATCTGGTTAACGATTGAGGCATGGGTTGATCGCGAAGCCGAAAAGCGTTGTGGGTGTTGTGGATTGGGGTTTCGGGTGCAAAGGAGGAAGAACTTTCTCTTCGAGAGAAAAAAAGGGCAGGTGCTCGAGCACCCAAACCGCCTTTCTGCACGTGTCTGCTGTTTATAACGAAGTGAAATTAAATAACTCCTCAAACGGAGATAAACCAACTCCGCCTTCAGAGTTTAGTCTGCGGCTGCTCATTACCCTTGATGAGTTTACTACACCGGTGGTCAGAGCACCACGCACAGCGATTGTCATAAATCACAAACGATCAGTGTTTTTTATCACAAGAGACTTATTTAAGGTCTCAAATGCCGAAATACACATTAGTAGTAGCAGAACAATCATTTACAGTTCATGAATTACACCACGATTGTCTGAAAAAGGGTAATAATCATATAAGCATAATCTGACAACGTGCTTACTCATACAGCACAAACGTGTGCATAATTAGACATTTTGTGCTCTCCTTAATGCACTTTTGCGCATGCGGGTCAGTTTAGGACTATGATCTGTTCACACTGCAAATCTGATATTGGCCACATTTAAAAGAGCAGTGTGAACAGCCATGCAAAAAAATCAGATTTGAGAAAAAAATCAGATTTGAGCACTAAGCCTTGCAGTGTGAATGTAGCCTATAGCGATCAATGATTGACTCCTGTACTAGAAGGTGGGATTTTTTTACTCTATAACGATCATTGATTGGATCCTGTACTAGTAGGCGGGGCTTTATACACCATATTGACAGTTACACCTTTCCTCATTCAAAAAGATACGAGAGACATGTCTTGTGTTCTATAGTCTTTGACCATTCTCACTAGTAGAGCTGTGAGAAAACCAAAGAGCATAGAATCACCAAGAGGCGACACTTTAGTGCGATTTGGGAAACAGCCACTAGATGGCGCGGCAGCCATTTTGGAATGAAAATTCCAATAGAACAAATATTATAATTTTGTAAAATAAACTATTAAACGTGCTGATGATTGTGATAGTAAAGGTTGTATTGTCGTCTTTCAGGTTGTATCTCAGCTTTAATGCGCTTTTCAAATAAATAAATGAAAAACATAGCAGCTGCTTGCCATCGTGACAGCAATAAGATCCAATAGATCTGATTTCACTCCAAAATGGCGAATGAGGGGCTGTTACTGGGCGCTGCTGCTGCAATGGAATGTTCTATTGACTGTCGCCTCTTGTTCATTCTAAGCTCTTTGAGAAAACTAAACTAAGCTTTTGGCTGTTTTTTCAGAAAGGGGAGGAGCTACAGGTTAAAATGTACATAGTGCTGCTTTAGGAGATAGGTTGTATGTTATTATGCTTCATTTCATATGCAGTCTAAAAAATAAACATTTATTGTTTCCTTATTGATGTATTTTTAAAACCTTATGGATCTTGCAGGATATGGTGGCTTAACAGTTGTAATTGAAGGTCCCAGTAAAGTAGACGTCCACACAAAAGAGCTGGAGAATGATGGAACTTGCAATATATCATACTGCCCAATCAAGCCTGGCAGCTATAAAATCTCCATCAAATTCTCAGATGAGCACATTCCAGGTTTGTGCAGCTGCCCTCTATAATGACAATAAACTAAGTATTTACATTTATTCTGTATTTTTATTCAATGAGGATGCATTTAATTGTAAATGTAAATTGTAAATTATACACATTGGCACAAAGTAACACCAAAGTCTGTTGTAATCAAACTGAAAATAAGGATACAGCTTTATCTACTTTTTGTTAAATGTTAAATTTAAGGGGTTAAGGGTTTTTGTTTATACTGTAATGTACTGTAAATTCACAAACATGAGCAGTTCATCAACATTCAGAATTTCCTTTCTCTAAATTATTTGGTGGGGAATACCTTAAATGAATACACATTATATTCATTCCTCTTTGCCAGGGAGTCCGTTTACAGCTGTGGTGAAAGACCAAGGGCTTATGAGAGAGAACATCACATACAACCAGAAAGCTGCTCCTACTGCCAGCATTGGGAGTGAATGCAGTTTAGCCTTCAAACTCCAAGGTAAGATGAATAACACATTATAGCAATCCAAACGCTACACCTCTCTCTATCTCCTCGAGGACTTTATGACAACATTAACACACATACATTCCTATTCTTTACAGATGTTGATCCTGGGACTATGTCTGCTCATGTATATGAACCATCAGGAAGTTTTGGAGAGGCTGTTATCCTTCCTAGTACAGGCCGTGACATCTATGTAGTGAGCTTTCTAGCTAAAGAGATGGGAGTTTATAATGTGAGCATACAGAACAAAGGCCAGACGATTTCCGGCTGCCCACTTCAATACACCGTCGGCCCGCTGGGACGAGGAGGATCTGAGAAGGTGCAGGTTTGGGGACAAAGCCTTCAGACGGCTCTGGCAACTGTTCCAGGTGTCCCGCTAATATTTCTGTCTTCCTGCTTCTTGTTAGTTTTGTATTGTGACAGCTGGCTTATACAGTTGTGCGTCATATGTAAAGTATGTACTGATGTCATTTCGCAGCTGACTTTAATATTTGGTCGCGTGAGGCTGGAGCAGGGGCTCTTTCTGTCTCCGTAGAGGGTCCTGGAGAGATTGAGCTCCTCTTTGATGAGCAGATGGACGGGTCTTGCATTGTGACCTATACTGCACAACAGCCTGGTGGGTAATGGGCTATATGCACAGCTAGTTTTTTTTTTTTAGCCAATTAATGAACTTCTGGCGAAAGGTTTATGTGAACATTTTTTAATATTTTAAGGTTTCATTTTCATTTTACAGTACTGATGTAATTCGAATATAATCAGTTAAGTAGACTTAAGCTTCCAGTAAGTTGTTAAAAAGAAACAAAAGACCATTTTAATGCAGACACCGTCATTAGCAGCAGGCTATTGCAGAAACTCAGGTGAAAATACTGAGGTTAAATTAATTTCTGTATTTTAAATACTTGGACAATATAATTTATGCACTCTTCTTGTTTGGTCTGACACCCACTTTATATCGTATCTCAGCCAGGCAGTGAAGATCACTGTTTTTAAAAATTTTGGATGGGATGACAATTCACTGGAAGCCCTGGGGCTGGCTGACTGACACTAAAAGTCTGTGTGCATGTACCCCATTGACTGATTTGCATCGAACTGGGAACTGTGAACTAGTCAAGCCTGGGTATAAGCTGTTTGCAAAGAAAATGTTTCTAGTGTGAAAGAATTATTTTGATTTCAGTGACTGACAACAAAACTATTGTTTATAGTTCCTTATGCTTATATTAAAAGGAAGTTTAACAAAAGCAGAACCAAAAAAGCTATTTGTACAGTGCTCAGCATAATTGAGTACACCTCATTTTGGAAACCAATATTTTGATCCATTTCTCAGTGAATATAGACAATGTATTTTAGTGCATTTAAACAAAACTGATTTATTAAACAGATATATTTATTAAAATAATAGTTTAGTCACCAAATATATTTAGAAATTGAAAGATTTGAATGATTTGAAAATGATGAATGATTTTTTCCACTTTTTTTTTTTTTTTTTTTTGCTTCTCTTGATTTTTCCTCTTTTTTTAACTTTGTATTTAATATTTTCTATAACATAAATTTGGGTGTACTAGTTTTTGGACCGTTATCATAAGTTATTTTAAGAGATAAGCTCCAGATTAGGCTTGATTACTGACTAATCTAATGCATATGCACAAATATAATATTGTATAGTTTCCAATTAAAAATATAAATGTAAAGAATTTATTTGTGAGGGGTGTACTTATATATGCTGAGCACTGTATATAGTTGAACATATGAATATTTCAATAAATAAGGAATATAAAATTGGTGCATCTCTCTCCCTCTTTCTTTTTCTCTCTCTCGCTCACACTCTCTCTTTTTCTTTACACACACATAAACATACTTTTAAACTTTTAACTTGCTCTGAAAGATTTTTTGACCCATTTCTTGGTTAAATTGTGCACTTGGCACCACTCTAAGAAAACTTAGTTTTTGTTTTAGTGATAACCTATGGACAAAAGGTTTGAGAAGGGTTTGAGAAGAAAGTCTGTTTAAGGGTCTGTTCATTTATTTGTGTGATGGTATGTATTTGTATAAAATATGATAAACATTAAGAACAGTATACTAAATTATTTGGTCATATGTTAAGATATTTGTTTATTGTTTTTATAATTTTTTAATATAATTTATTGTATATTAAATGAAAAAGGCTAAAACAAACTTTGTTTAGACCAGGGGTGCCCAAAATTTTTCGTGTAAAGGGCCAAAAACCAAATATCATTGAGAGCAGTGGGCTGAAGGTAAATAAACTATATTACATTAAAGTTGCCATGGGTAATTTCCTAATTTATTAGAAAATGTTACTTTAAATTGTACTAATTAATGCAGTACAACATTTAAGATGATAACCTACTGCTATAAAACCATTAACTGTCACATTTAACTGGAGTTCACTAGTCAAGCAGAATCTGCCTTTGTCTTGATTTGTCCTATGTCCGACAGTGTGTACATTTAAACTAAATCTGATTCATTTACATAATTTAATTGAAACTTAATTTCAGTTAGCTTTTAACAATAAACCAAACAGACATATTGTTACATTAGGTTTGAAATGACAATATCTAAATAATCCTTATCATTCCTCCTGTCTTCTCAGATGGGATGGAGGGCCAAGTCAAAGGTTATCATGGGCTAACTTTGGCTCAAAGCCGCTAGTTTGGGCATCTCTGGTTTAAACTTTTTAAATTAATAAGTTGATATGTTTTGGAGCTTTGGTGTTGCCTTCTTTTTGAATATAATTTTGCAGTGTTTGCTGTTTGGCTGAGCACCCATTTATAGTGATGTGCGTGCTTTTGTGTATTTTTTCATATTTTATTTATTATTAACTATATAACCTGATTTCAACCAAGAGTAAGAGGAGACAGAGTGATGAAGCCAATTATGATATGGGGATAATTAGGAGGCCATGATAGACAGAGGCCAGTGGGCAAATTTGGCCAGGATTCCATGGTTAAACCCCTTTTTCAAAGGACTTCCTGGATTTTTTTAATGACCACAGAGAGTCGGGACCTCAGTTTAACATCTCATCCGAAAGACGACGCTCACTGAGCAGGATATAGATCCCATCAATAAACTGGGGGATCAGGTCCCACACAGACCGCAGGTTAAGCGCCCCTGCTGGCTTCACTAACACCACTTCCGGCAGCAACATAGCTTTATATTGTCTTCCTATCCAGATACTGACCGGGAGCAGCCCTGCTTATCTTCAGTAGAGAGTTGCCGAGAGCTATAGCTCATCAAACATGACATAAGCATATTGATTAAAAACAATATTTTATTTCCTATTCATGAACATATTTACAGAATCTGTTCTCTTACAGGTGACTATGAGGTTTCAGTCATGTTTGATGAGGATCATGTTTCCCAAAGCCCTTTTCTTGTGTCTGTCATTGCCGCCACAGACACTGCTGTCTCTGGTATGAATTATCAGTCTATTAAAGAATTGTTTAGGAGATATTGGACTGTATACTTTCTTTCTCAGGCTATAATTCTTCTTGTGCGCCGGCAGATCAAACTCAGCTGTGTAACGGTCATGGAGAAGCCTCTCTGTCAGGACCGCAGATCAACACAACATCTGACAGCAGTGCTGAGCCAGTTTTGCTGTCTGACGCTAGTAAAGTCATCTGCCACGGCCCAGGCCTGAGTAAGGGCTTTCTGGGACGCAAAAACACTTTTTATGTGGACTGCAGTAAAGCTGGTGAGTGCGCCGTGACATTAGCGGGAATGTTACTGTAAGTAATTCGTTTTACTGAAGGAATGCTGAAGAAATGTCTGTGTTTTGTGTTGTAGGACGAAACCTTCTGTTCGTGGGCATGCATGGCCCTACAGTTCCCTGTGAGCGGGTGTCCATCATTCACATGGGCCAGTGTCAGTACAGGATCAACTACGCTGTAAAGGAAAGAGGAAAATATGTCTTAGCAGTGAAGTGGGGAGATGAGCACATTCCTGGATCGCCGTTTTATATTAGTGTTGTGTGAAGTACATTTACGTGTGTGCGTGCGTGCGTGCGCTTGCATGTGTGCTAGTTTGTGTATATACATTATTCAAATGAGTGTTTTTGAAAGAAGACTCTTATGCAGTAAGCAGTAAGTTTGTGAAACATTATTACAAATTAAAGGGCACCTATGATGAAAATCAGCTTTTGTAAGCTGTTTGGACAGAACTGTGTATATATAGTGTGTCCATTGTAATATTGGAGTGATATTAACCCAAAAAGTTTTTTTTTTTTTTTTTTTTTTTTTTTTTTAATGGACCCAAATCCTAGTGATTTTGAGGCCCATCGCAACGTGATGTAGGAGTGTTGTTTTCCCGCCCACTGAATTGATTGATAGACACCATGATTCCATAATAACTTGTAAACACATGTCCACAGAACATTATTTTGCAAATAAACTGAGATAAAAAAAATTTGTTACAACTCTGTGAAGTTTTATAAGTTTTAAACTTTTTTAAAATAGAACATGTTTGTATTAAAGACCGCTTATTAACCACAGCCACATTGTGTCACGTGGTGCTGCAAATGGCATTTGTGTGATGCCACTAATACATTTTAGTATGTTTACACTAATACATTTTAGCTTTAAAACTGTTTTTTTAGAATGAAAACAATTCGCGTCCACACTAGTGTTTCACCTAGCTATTCTGAACAGCTCTGTGTCCACACTACACCTCTGAAAATGCAGCGCAACGATAAGTTAATATATTAATTAATGTAACCACATGATTCTGCACATTTGACTGACTACTTGCCTTATTTCCTAAATTGTATAAACTTATTGTACATTATACTTTTAATAACCATTATTGATTATCAAAACTGATATTCAGCAAAAGCGAGGGTGTGTTTGGTATATTCACTAAAAATGAAAGAAGGCAGTAATATTATAGGCTCCGTTTTGTTATGAATATGCACACAGTGAAGATGGCGCTCATATAAATATGCAGCTACATGACACCTCAACATTTTTGGTATCTGTTGGCAGTTCATTCTATCATGTTTCATTTTATTGCTACCAACCCTGGATGAGTTAATAGAGGTTATAGAGGTTGTACACTTTTCCCTGATTTTAAGTCTGAACTTTACATAAGAGGATGCAAAACTGAATTGTGTGTAGGCTACTTAATATTGAGGAAAACGTCCCGAACATCTGCAGCCCCGCCTCCGTTTTCAGATGTCTCTGTTTTCCCCTATCCACACCAACACGGAGCAGCAGAGTTTTTAAAAAGCTTCATTTTTGGTGCTCAAAACGCAATCCGCACTGGACGGATGGCGTAACCGTAGCAAAACGTATTCGGTTTAAAACTAAAACGTATTAGTGTAAATGGGTCTGAGTCTGTCACTGTGCTGTTTATCTGACATAACAAATGTTGAGAAGCAGACACCCATGTGGGAACGGTGGGCGGAGAGAAGCAGCTCATTTGCATTTAAAGCCACAGGCTACATAACAGCTACTGTTTACACCAAAATGACACCAAAATGGGCACAATCTGCTGGCTGCAGACTCGGTGCAGTGCAATCTGAGTTGTATCCAATGCTTTTTAATGCGCTTACCTAACCCCACCCCTAACCCTACCCATCACAGTGACGTCACTCACTCCATTGAGTGCATTGTGTCTAACATTGCAATCTCAGCTTGCATCATAAATGCTGCATCCAGATACTATTGGAAAATTTAGACACATTCTGGAGACACCAAATGCTTATTTTACATCTTGTAAAAGAGTAAAATAGGCACCTTTTAAAGTAACTGTTAGCTATTTGGATGTTTTTAAAATGCATTTATTCCTCTGATGCAAATCTTAATTTTCTTTTTTGTATGTGTGTCACATGATCCTTTAGAAGCCATTCTAATTTATTGAATTGATGCCCCAAAAATATTTCTTCCTGTGTTTAATGGTAAAATTTGTGCTCTAATATTTTGGTAGAAATTGTAATATTTTTTTATAGAAAGAACAAGAAATGCACTGATTTGATTTAAAAAAAAATTCATGTATCCTTGCTGAATAAATATATTATCCTTTTGAATAGTACTGTACATTTTATATTCTCCAAACTATTGTCTATCTTAACTTTAAAATAAAAAACAATCTCTTCATTTTTTTTAATATTTAAAATGATATTTAATGATACTCCGATTTTACTCCATTTGTATATAGACAAAACAGACATGTTTAAAAAAAAACAACAAAAATTAAACAATAACCACCAATATTACTAAAACTTTAAATTAAAAACAACATTTCAAGCATATTTTACTCTATTGGCATAGTATATTTCTGTGCATTGTCATTTTATTAAAGTAAATTATTTTCAGCAACTGTTTCTTTATTTTTATTTTTATTTTTGGGATAAAACAGTCTAATGTATTTATGCCTTATATGGATTTTATATTTATGTAACGTGTAAGCAACAAAATGCAACAAACATAAATGTGACATGTAAAAATGCAAATTGTCTCAATGTATTAAAGCCTTTATATGGATTTAAAGTTTATAAATATATAAGTAACAATTCATAACATAAAAAAAAAATGTGGCAAGTATAAATGCAAGTAAATTGATGTTGAATGTGATATCTAAAGAAAATCAGTCCTAACTTACATATGATGTATAAAACTTGGGGATTATTTTGGGATTTTCATTTTATTAAAAAATATATTTATTAAAATGTTGATTTCAATATTTTTTCATTCTGTTTTTATTTGTGAATTTTATTCTGAGTAACAGGAATATCGTATTTTCCATCTGAACTGATTGATTTCTTGAGATCACGTGATCGCCGCACAGTTTTCTCTGCATGTCACGTCAGTGTTTATTGGGATGAGCAGACATGCTGACATGGACTTTAATTAAGTTAAACAGATCTACAGTATGAGGATGATGAACAAACTGGACTTTTCAGGATCTGTCCTTTGAGACCGCTTGATTACAGCTGACCTCAGTGAGTGACGTCAATGTCGGATTAACCTTTTGAAGTAAGTTCACTGCTCTCAAACTGTTCCCAATCTGTTTGAGTCATTGGGGAGTTGTTATTATTTTAATGATTTTTACTCGTGCAATGCCAATTGAAAGGTTTAGTCGTCGTATTTGCAATATTAAGATGTAGTTGTACATTTCAGAATGAACAAAATCATTATTTACGCATTTTATACGCAGTCAAACTGAAGTGAAGGCATGATATGATGGTTAACTGAGTATTTTAAGCACAATGTGAGTTATCTAGGTTATAAGTATTGATTAGACACAAACAGATGCTGGCCGCCCGCCCCTCCCCCATCCTCACTGCTTTTATGCATTTAATTTTGAGGTGTTTTTAAGTTTTCTTTACTCGTTTGTAATGCTGTCGTGGTACTTGTTTTGCAGGTTGTTTGCTACATGAAAGCAGCAGGAATGGATCAGGATATGGTGAATATGTTTGCCATTGCTGCAGGGACTCTTGCTATTCCTCTGCTCCTCTTCATGGCCTCCTTTATGCTGTGGCCATCATCACTCATCAAAGTCTATTACTGGTAAATGCCATTTCTAAACACCATATGCGTATATTACTTCATAACAGATTGTTATATATATATATATATATATATATATATATATATATATATATATATATATATATATATATATATATATATGTGTGTGTGTGTGTGTGTGTGTGTGTGTGTGTGTGTGTGTGTGTGTGTGTGTGTGTTGGTCTCCTCTCTCTCTCTCTCTTTGTGACAGGCGTTAATGTATTGCGCCACTAGAAGGACACAGTCAGTTTTTTCCCCTAGTAAATACTGAAGCTGTGTTTTATTGTTAAACTCAGTGAATTGTGGGTAAATGCTCTGTAGTTTAGGATGGAATGTTTCTCGGATGTGCTGATAGTTTGTGCAGCGGGTGAGGAAGTGTTCCTCTCTGCCTGGTCACAGTGTGGACAGATGCGGCTCTCTCTGGGTTGTCTGTATCAACCCGTCTCTACAGTCAGACTGTGAGCACCCTGCAGCCTGTTTTGGTCATTGTTGTTCTTAATTTACTGTCCTTTACTGCACTCAGATATGTTGATGTGGTATAATCTCTATTTAGGTCTAAATAACATTGAAGCTTACTTTGATTTAGTGGAATGAAGCAGCTGTAAAACAGATACTTTTCTTTTCGTGCATTTATTATTTGATTGGGTTTAATTCTGTAGATGAGCATGTCTGTGTCCTGATGCTGCCTACCGTTAGCCATATTTGTTGTGTTGGTTTGTGTTTCAGGACCATCTGAATCAGGGTTTTTTTTATGTCTATTTATATATATATATATATATATATATATATATATATATATATATATATATATATATATATATATATATATATATATTAGGGGTGTAACGATACACAAAAGGCACGGTTCGGTTCGGTTCACGGTTTTGGAGCCTCGGTACGGTTCGGTTTCTGTTTGCTGTGGGGTTAGGGTTGATGTCATGCTAACAGCAATGCTAAGGGACAATTCACTTAATAACAAGAACATCTTAACTTTTCCTTTATTAACTTTGTCATCGCATTTTTAGTACAGTCAGGATACCAGTAAACAACTAAAATTAAATAAATACCTCCAATATAGACTAGTCAGAAAAAAAACTATTCTCTTTAGTGCAGCCATCTTAACTAAGTAAACTAAAATTAAATTAATAACTGCAGTGTAGACTAGTGAAAGATCTTCTTCAAAAACACCATAATATCCACATTCTGCGATGAGAGGCTTGATCTCTGTGCAGACACAGACGCTCATTTTTGATTATATGGTTTTATTTAGATAGATAGGTTTCCGTTTAAATTAATGAAAAATATACATATAATGTGTTTGTAAAGTGTTTTTTCATGACATATTCACCAGTAAAATACATTGCGGTTGTGTCTGAAACTAATGTTAGGGTTGTAGCCGGCTGTATGTTTGCCTCCCGATCTCTCTCTCTCTCTCGCTCCCTCTATGCCGGTCATTTATGTAGGTCCGCCTTCACGACAGCTGATGCCTGTCATTTCTGTAGGCCCGCCTTGTTGACAGCTGATTGGTCAGGAGACCGATCTATCATCATTTGGCGACGCAGCGTGGGAATGTAAAAAGCATGTCAGGAAGAGCGGGAGAGAGAGCGCTTTTTCCTTTGATCTCGTTTTTCGTGTATTTTTCTCACATGATTATGATTTTCGTTGTTTTTGCTTAACTTTCGTTTGGGTAAAATTATTTTGCATTACTTTTGCCCACTTTAAGAAATTTTGTGAGGTTTGTACATTTTTATTTCAATTGATTTGTATATTATTTTTTAACTCCGACAATATAGCTGTATCTCCTCAAGTTCAGTCTTAGTGTAAGGTGGATAGGGAAAATGTCATACGATTTCCATTTTGCAAACACGTAGAACATGTATTGTTTAAGACATCAGGTAAGAGGTGAAAGTCATCTTTGTTTATTTTATTCAGTATAGGGAAGAATGCGGCGCACGGCGCTGAAGACCTTTTTTTTCTTTTCATCAGTTTTAGCGAGGTAAGAGGGGTTATTCATGAGTTAGAATTGTTTTATTATATATATATTTTTGTTTGTCTTCACTATCACCCCCTTGCTCGAGTTTAACTCATTTTTGTTTGATACTTTTGTTTGAATTTGTTACTTTATTATATTATTTTTATTAGTGTAAATATTTCTCTTTTTTTGTATATTTGGGCATTATTCTGGTTTTACTTTTGTACATTAAATCACTTTTGTTGGCAGTTCTGTTGCTTACACCCTCACATTGTGAAATTACCACACTTTTTAAATGTTTTTCCTTACAAGTAAGGCTTTGTCTACGACACAAATTCTATTCCTGTACTCAACTGGAAAACCAAAATGTTTCCACACAGATGACTTAAATGTGTCTTGGGGATCTGCAATCTCAGTACTATGTGAAGCAGCCATCCTGCGTCCAGTAGTAACGAGTGTGATGCTTACTCAAGTCACATGACATAACATGCACTAAAATACTAACTTTAGAATATAATATTTAGAACAAATCCTCATCATTACTAAAATAATTTAATCAAATATGATAATAAAGATGTGTTTAAATTGGTTCAGTTAGTTAGAGACAAGTGACGTCAACCTCAACAATGGTCAGCAGGGGGCGTGAGAGTACCGCGGTACGCCACGAGAGTTTGGTGTTGGTGTATCGCGATATTTCGGTTCGGTTTTAATATCGTTACACCCCTAATATATATATATATATATATATATATATATATATATATATATATATATATATATATATATATATATATATATATATATATTTATTTATATATATATATAATATTTATATATTTATATATATTTATTTCTATATATATATATATATATATATATATATATATATATATATATATATATATATATATATATATATATATAATTTATTTATTTTTTCTATTTATTTATTTTTTTTGTCTATTTCTTGGTTTTTGAGGGCTTTAAAAGGATAAGGATATTTTTATGTGTTTCCAAAACCATTTAACCATTCAATATTCAACATTCTCTCTCTCTTCATTTACAGTTTTGCAATAATGCACATTAAACTGAGTGCACATCTGAGTCTTATGTATTATTGTGGCAAATGCGCAGGTACTGGCGGAGAACTCTGGGTCTGCAGGTGCGTTATGCAGACTGTGCTGGTTATCGCTTCTGTTTCTCACACAGAGGGAAACCAGGCCTCAGACCCTCTATACTGATGCTGCACGACTTCTCTGCTCATAAAGACACATGGCTGCCCATGCTGAAGGTATAGAATAATTACACTGACTGGGTGTAAGCTAGAAAATTAAAATAACATGTAAAGTTAAAGTCAGAATTATTAGCCCTCCTGAATTATTATCCCCGTCCCCATTATTGTTCTTATAGCCAGTTAAATGTCTGTTTAAGGAGCAGTATCAGTAGATATTAAGCAGACAGTCTACTAATACTCAAATGGACCATCAAAATAAAGTTACGATGGTTTGTTCTGTAGACAATCAAAAAATACTAGTGCTTTTGACCTTAAAATGTTTTTTTCAAAAATTAAAAACTGCTTTTATGCTAGCCGAAATAAAACAAACAAATAAGACTTTCTCCAGAAGAAAAAACATTATAGGAATTACTGTGAAAATTTCCTTGCTCTGTTAATCATCATTTGGGAAATATTTAAAAAAGAAAAAAAATTATAATAATTTTGACTTCACCTGTGTATTGTTCTTTACAAGCACTTTGTGTTTTCATCTTAAACAGTACCTTCCCAAACATCTGCATCTGCTGTGTGTTGACATGCCAGGACATGAGGGTACAACACGTACCAACACAGACGACTATTCAATCCAGGGCCAGGTCAAGAGAATACGTCAGGTAATGGCTGAATGTTTGATACTTAAAACATAAATTACGTATCAAATGCCACATCCTTAAGTTGTTTATACTTAAAAGTTGTATATTACTAAAAGAGATAGTTCATCCAATAATGAAATTTCTGTCATCATTTACTCACCTTTGACTTGTTGCAAACACACAAAAGAAGAAAGCAGAAAACCTGTAACCACTGACATCCATTGTATTGGTTTTTCCTATTGTGGAAGTCATTGGTTACAGATTTCTGGCTTTCTTCAGTATGTCTACTTTTGTGTTTAACAGAACCAAACATTCTAAGAGAATTTTAATATTAATTTAGTCAAAATTTTCCACTCTATTACAATCATGAATAGTTTGTATGTTTTTGTTTTTAATATAGGCTTAATTTGTACTTCATGTTTCATGTTATTGCAGATTTATGGGAAGAAAAACACATACGGTTTTAAATGGTACACTCCAAAATTCATTAACAGGGAGGAAAATGACATTTTATTTTATTCGGGAAGCATCTATTACATTAGTAAACAGGAACAAAAAATTCAATATTACTTATTTTTATTATTGAAAATTACATTTAAAATAAAAGCTGTTCTCTTTCACAAATTTCACACGGAAATGAATGCAGCACAATCTTTTGCAGAATTGATACTGAAATGTTTCTTGAGCACCGGTCAAGCTTATTAAAATAATTGACACTAAAAAAATTAGGTCTTGCTCTCTCAGCATGTTTTAACAGATTTTAAAAGATCAAAATTAAAACTTGAAAATTGGAATTGTTTGTTTGTTTGTAATATTTGGTCTCACTCTTACTGTAATTTTGTTTAAATAAATGTACCATTGATTAGCACAAGAAAACCTATTCAAACCACAAAATTCCAATCATCAATGTAGAATGTAGAAAAACTAAACAACTCAAGATATTTGTAAAGCCTAAAACACACCTTACAAATAAAAATCAATCAACTTCATTTCAAAGTAAGCACCTTTTTTTACATTCATAAGTTGAAAATCAATTCTGGCCATATATGTTTTTTTTAATCAAAGAAATATAAAAATTTCTACAAAGCCTCTTCTTAAATCTCTCTTCATTGATTAAAATGATTTCATCAAAAAAATCTAACTTATTTAAACTTGATATTGTCCTCATTAGTGAATACTCCTGACTCTTACACCATTCAGTTTGTAGAGACCATTCGACTGAACAGAAAGCCGTTTCACCTGGTGGGCACATCAATGGGTGGCACTGTGGCAGGAGTGTATGCAGCCTGTCACCCCTCTGATCTCTGTGGTTTAACCCTCATCTGTCCTGCCGGTCAGTCAGTACATTTATGCATGGATGCATTTGTACAGATAACACTCCTACATGCTCACATTTTTTTTTTCCCGCTGAAGGTCTGAAGAACCAAAACGAGAGCAAGTTTGACAGTCAGATGCATGATGTGGAGCACAGCCACTACACACTCGACATTCCACTTATTCCCTCCACTCCTGAGGAGATGGAGGAGATGCTGAAGCTCTGTTCACACGTGCGCTTCAGAGTCCCTCAACAGGTAAGTCTAATGCAGGGTTAAATGGATGGATCGGGCAAACATTAAAAAAAATGGCTGCTAATTTACTTACTATCAGAACATTTAAGATGTGTTGACTTCTTTCCTTCAGTAGAACATTAAGATTTTAAGAAGAAACTGTTTTTGGAGATCTATTGTCAAAAATATTCTATTGCGACTTGGAAAAAAGTCTATTTCATGCTAAAATTTTGAACTAGAGAGGAAGTCAATTTGACTCTTGTAATTGAATAACTTTGTTAAAATGAAACCTATATAACTATAGTACTGTTTTTTCCTAAATGTGTGTATATTTCATTCTTACATTATTATTTTGAAACTACAAAACACAAAAGAGTTCTGGGTATTTCTCACTTGAGTGGCCATAACAGTCAAATTGATCAAATTCATTTCAGCGCCTGCTATTTTTACCTTTGAATATTCATCCTTCTGTTGTTGCTGTTGTAAAACACAACTGTCTGATAGCAAAGACATAACTTTAATCTCGAGGACAGTTTAGCAACTTGTATTTTTAGCAGTGCTGTCAAAATTAGTGCGTTAACGCATGCGATTAATTTGAAATATTTAACGCGTTTAAAAAAATTAATGCAGTTGCAGTTTTTTTTTTCTGTAGTGGTTGACGTGTGTTCAACATGCAAAGAAATATGAATAAGATCAAGGAAGCACTTTTAGTAGGATGTTGCATTTCAAGGCTATCCAGCGTTTCCTCCAGAGTTTCATCTGATTTCGTATGTTTCATTTTTAATCTTTCGACTTTTGTTTTAATGGAATTTATAACCACATGCCGGAAGAAAGAAAAATCTCTGCATTTCGTGACTCGGTGGTCCTTTAAGGTAATCAAAAATCGCTGTTTACATGGTAGACTCTTAATAAGAGTATTATCTTTATCATATTAAAATCTGAGTATTGGTGTCCATGTAAATGTACTCAATGAAACTCAGATGATGTCGCGAGCTGTCAAAGACAGCGCACTCTGTCGTGTTTACCCCTTAAACACAACTTTTTTTAAAGCGTCTGCTTCACGTTGTTGTGTGAGAATCCTTGTGAAATACAGCCATACTTAAGAACGCTTAGTTTAAGCAAATTTGATAAACGCGATCATGCATGTTGAATCTAAATGGAGTCGCTTCAGCTGTGCTGTCCTGCGTGCGTTGTGTGTGTGTGTGTGTGTGTGTGTGCACGCGGCTAAATGGCTAAACATCACAGATTTTGCTGTCAGTATCCCTCATAGTTGTTTGAATGTCTAGAGATGGTGTGACCAAAGTCCCTGTAAGAATTAGTCTTTGGTGTGACACAATGCGTACCTGTGGGTGCCTTTGATGTATCGTTTGATGCTTCTTACGTCCATGTCGCAGCACCAGTGGCAACAAAATTAGGCACCAAAATGCAAATGCTGATTCAGTGATCCTGCTTGTGACAGACTGTTCTCACTCTCAGCTCACATCATTCAAAAGAAAAGAGCTATATTGTCCCCCCATAATGTCAACAGACTGGACTGTCTTAGCAACTGGCTGAATGTAAAGGATTATAAAATGTACTTTATAATCATTGGTGGAAAGAGTACTGAAAAATCATACTTAAATAAAAGTATCATTGCTTAAAATAAAAATGTAGTGTAAGTAGAGTAAAAGTATCTGTTGTAAATATTACACCGAGTATGAGTAAAATGTAGACCTTTCAAAACTACTCCGAGTAGAGAGTCGTGAGTATTACTCTGTTAAAAGCTGATGCGTTTAAATGTCATTTGTTTATTTGTGTAAACGTAACATTCTGTAGTGCAATTACTTATTGTCCATCAGGCACACAACATCATAAGAAGTTAATATTAGGTTTGATTTAGGTTGTGATGTCAGGTGACCACAATTCAATGTTTAGCCAGCGTCTAAGAATAACGTTATGTTGATGTCCAATTAAGACGTCAAATGATGTTGATATTTGGTTGACTTTAGGTTGTGTTGGAAAGTAACCAAAATCCAACGTCGAGCCAAAATCTTAAACCAACGTCATATTGACGTCAAATACTGACATTTATTCATGAGGGATGGCAATCAAGATCCAATGTCTGATAAACGTCATACTGGTAACGTCCTCACAACATCAAGCTGTAACGTCATTAGACGTTGATATTTGGTGGTTTTTAGGTATGACTTTGGACTGACCTTGAGTTCTGACGTCAACATGTTTTTCATTTCCAAACAAAATGCAACGTCTCCACGACACTAGGGTACAACATCATTCTAGCGTCATGTTGACGTCTTGTGTCTGCTGGTTGTTTAAGGCCATTTCAGTCATCATACAGTCAACATCAGTCGTCTTCTCATCAGTGACAGGCATCTAAACAGTCTCTAGCTCAATGCGTGTGATGATTTTGGACATCTTCTTGGACACTTTTAATGCTTCCAAACAGTTTGCTGCGATCATAAAGCGCTCATGTCTTGAGGTAGCTCATTATGTGGAGATTTTACTTCTGTGTGCGATTTGATTGGACAGGAATCACAGGACTGATATTTCTAATCCCCATAGACAAGAAAAATAAAGTAGTGACTAAAGGTTGAAGGAAAGTAGTGAAGTAAAAGTACCAATTACTGCACTAAAAATTTACTCTATGAAGAGTAAAAGTACACATTTATAAAACTACTTGGTAAATTACAATTCCTGAGAAAAACTACTCAATTACAGTAATTTGAGTATTTGTAATTAGTTACTTTACACCACTGTTTATAATTAATGCTCTCAACTATCCGCAATACAAATTTTCAATTTGTGCAATTGTTTGTATTCAATTCTTTAGTATATTTTTCCATTTTTGCAATCCCTGTATTTTGGCATTTTTTGCAGTTCACTTAGAATCCAACATGGAAATATATTTTTTTTCTTTATTGGCATTGATTGTTTTGAAATTCAAATGGCATTAACATGCTTGTTTTTTTCTGTAATAAATATGGCTGTCAAGCCAGGATCTTGATGGTTTATTGTGGGTATGTTGTTTACATGAAGAAATCTGTGTTACAAGTTAAACAAAAATTCTAATAAACAATTATAATTTAAATTTAAATAGTTTTTTTGTCTTGGGTTTACATTAATTTTACATTTGAATAGCCAAAATTACAAATTTCAGCCTTTTAAATGTGATAAATCGCGATTAATTGCAAAATAGGTGTGATTATTTGTTGTTGTTTTTTCATCGATTGACTGCACTAATTTTTAGGGTAATGACTTCAGAAAATTATGATGACAGAAATTCAAAGCTTTCATTTCTAAAATCTCAATAAAAGCTTTAAATGTGAACATGACATGTTTGGTACAGTCTTATATGAATAGTCAGAATGTATCTGTGTTTATGCTTAGTGAACAGCGTTACAGCGATGCCCTTCAGAGCCAATTACTTTTATTAACTCTTATCTGTTGAGCACATGAGCACAACGGCCTATCAGAGTTGTTTAAGAACTCAACAGAGCTCAAGCGTTTGTGGGAAATGGATGTTTTAAAATTTCAGTATCTATTGTATTTTATGTTGCCAACTCTCACTCTCAAAAAATTGTCAAACATTGGCTTTAATATAGAGATCATATATATATATATATATGATTATTATTATTATTATTATTATTATAAAAAAGTGCCATTTTGATGATGAATACAATACTTATTCTGCTTCCTCACAGATTATATTTTTATAATGTTTATAATATTATAATAATATTAATAATAATGTTGTTATTATTGGTTAGTTTCCTGCACTGAACTGTTCATTTTGCTTCATAAAACCTCAATGTATCATCAGTAGATGCGTAAATTAATTTTATTTTGCCTGTATATGTTTTGTTATTTTTCAGTTTCAGTAGCCATTGTCTTGGATGAGGGTTTTCTCCAAGTAGCTCAAGTTTGTAGATTAAAATCTATGTTGATCCTGGAACAACATTTCAATTAGCCAATCAGAATAAAGGAATACATTTACCGTTTATGTTTAGTTTAGGGTTACGTAATAGGTTAATGCACTTCCACATAATTGCCCTGTGGTTCTGGGAATAATTTACAATTATGGTTGGGTTAAGTGGGAGGGAATACATAAGGGTTACATTTTGGAACAAAAATTCAGGATGGCATTGTGACTTGCGTAGCTATATTAAAGAATAGCCACACCACAATAATTATGATCATGACAAAGAGAAACAATATAGTTTAAAAGACTTTCAGGCTGATTTTAAAGTAGATAAAACAACACAAGACTACAGCACTCACTGATAAACAAGGTTGTATATTCTGCTGCTGTTGACTCGTAATATACTGTATTTAAGTGTGAAAAACTATTTCTTGCTGTGATTTAAGATTATAGATTTAAAACACAGCGTCACACACAAAATGATATGTTTGCCTTTGATTATAGATTCTCCAAGGCCTGGTGGATGTACGAATACCACACAATGACTTTTATCACGAGGGTTAGTATGAACACATATACTACTGAAGATTATAACAAAAAGTCTTACATTTTTTTTTGTTTTATTAAAAATGTTTTGCTTAATTGTTCTTAAATTGTTCTCTAAACCATTACAGTGTTCATGGAAATTATGAGTGAAAATTCTAAATATGCTTTGCATGAGCATCTACAGGAAATAATTACCCCTTTACAAGTCATATGGGGCAAGCAGGACCAGGTATGTGTAAACATGCATACTGTAAACATAGAAAATCACACATGTGGGTCAAATATCTTGGTGGTTGCATCAAAATATATGTATAAAAGTGATTTTTATATATGTAGAAAACATTAAATACAAGGAAATTGCATTTAATTTAATGTTAAATGATTGGTGAAATAATGTTCCATTGTCATTCAGCATTAAATATTGGGACATCGACACAATTCTAACATTTTTGGCTCAATACACCAACACAATGGATTTTAAATGAAACGAAAAAAGATATATATATGTGCTTGAACTGCAGACTGTCAGCTTTAATTTGAGGGAATTACAACAGTTTGTATATGTGCCTCCCACTTGTTAAGGGACCAAAAATAATAGGACAGAATAATAATCAAAAATCAAATTTTCACTTTTAAATACTTTGTTGCAAATCCTTTTTAGTCAATTACAGCCTGAAGTCTGGAACGTATAGACATCACCAGATGCTGGGTTTCATCCCAGGCGATGCTCTGCCTGTAAATATATGATTTATGTAAACAAAGCTACATACTTATTCTGGCCAATATTTATGAAACTATAGAAATTAATGAGTAATCAAATTAAATGTTATTACATTTTAAATTATAATTAAATTGTGTTGATGGCAAATGTATAAAACCTAGAGATCTGAAAAATAGCAGCAAAGTATAAATCATTTAAATTGACAGCAGATTTGTTTTTTTTTAAAGCTGCACCATGATCTTTTGCCTTTTAATAAATCATTAAATGATTATTCTTCTAAATATACCTGACAAGATTTTTTTCAAGTCAAGACAAATTGAGGTTTATTTTCATTCCGCTACATATATGTAGACATTCAGTGGAATTTTGTGAAATGTTGTGTCTTGCAAGGCCACAGTGCTAATTAAATCAACTAATAAATATGAACACAACACTGGACATCTGAGCTATTTTAAACCTATACATAACTAAGATACTGGAGCGGTAATTTAACTATACTTACTTTACATATACTATAAATACTTAAACTATACACATAACCTAAGACAGACTATACAAATACTTTTACATAGAACAATATTGTGCAAGACATTGTTAAAAAGAGGTACTCAAGTTTGAAGATAGTTTAAGTGTTCGTGCATATGGAGAGTGAGCGTTTCTACAGGTGGTTTGTCAAGCCCACTCACCTGTTTGAAGCAAACTTCAGAAATGCACAATGTTTTTTTTTCTAAAGATATGGAGTGCTTGTACAAAAGTGTCTGGTGCAAATATATAATATATAAACTATTTAAATATGTAAACAACTAATGACATTAGTTGTATATTCTAATTCACTATGTAATTCACATTCTAATTTTCACTATGCAAATTGTTTTATGGTACATATGTTTTTTTATGGTTTTATTTATTTACAACACATCTGATATTGCTATCTGTCCCGTCAGGTGGTGGATGTGTCTGGGGCAGCAGTGATCGCTGAGACTCTTCCAGGCTGTCGTGTTGATCTGCTGGAAAATTGCGGTCATTCAGTTGTGATGGAGCGACCGCGACAAACAGCCAAACTCATTTTCGATTTCATCATCTCTCAGCAGGGCACAGAGAGCGTCAGCATGAAGAAGAAATCCTGAGATCTGCCATCCCACACATACTGCATAATACTTTTTTAAGAAGTATTTAATAAACTAAAAATACTAACTAATACTCATACAAGAATTCTGCAGTATGTCCACCTTTAAAGTTTTTTGATCCATTTAAAACAAAATGAACACAATGTATTTATAGAATAAGCACTTTAAAAAACTCCTGAATCACTTCAGTAAGCCTAATTAAATTAATACACACAGTTACAGTTAGCCTAATAAAATTAGTAATTTTTTATTGTAGGACTATATTACATTGGTTGTGTTGCTAAAGGGACAGTTCACATAAAACGAAAATTCTGTCATCCTTTACTCATCTCCCACTTGTTTCAAACCTATTTGAGTTTCTTTTGTTGAAGAAACAACTTCCTAAATAATTAAGTATGAGTAAATGGTAAGAACATGTTTTATTTATTTTTTTATTTACATTTTTTATTTATTTTATTTTATTTTTTTTGTATGTTATCTCTTTAAATCCAGTACCTCCACTATGACAGAGAAAATTAGCTCTGGATTTAGTAGTTGTGTAATGTGTAGTTTTATTTATTAACCACTTGGGTGCCAAAAGTTACATACTGTAGCAAGAGACTGTGCAGTGGAAAGTGTAAACTACCATTACTTGCCCCAAAATGTAGTAAAAGTAGAGTAAACGTATCAATTGTAAATATTACTCAAAGTATGAGTAAAAAGTAGCCCTTTTAAAAGTACTCAAGAGTAGTGAGTATTGAGTATTACGCTGTGAACGTCTGATGCGTTTACATGCATTTGGTGCAGGCATGTGTAAACGTAACATTCTGTAGTGGATTAAGTTATTGTGTTTAAGCCCCTTTAGCCATGTCTTTTATGCTATGAATCAGTAAGTTCTGCTGGCTCCTGTAATTTCTATGCAGCACTAAATCTCTTTTTCAACTAAATGTGCCAAAAGTAAATTCAGAAGTTCAGTTTATGTCATTTAAACATGTTTACTAATAAAACATTTTAAAGTGTAATATTTTGTTTCATGTGGAGATGAATTAAAGGTTTAAAATGTTTTAATTAGAATATTAACATTACTTTAAAGAGGTAAAGTCTAGATCGTATACGCAACCGGCCGGAAGTGCGAAATGCACATCAATATAGCAGCATTATTTTTGACACTGTATAACAATAATTAATATTTTTACAGTACTGTGACGGTTGGGTTTAGGGTTGGGTTGGGGGTAGGTGTTAAAAAATACAATTTATTGGAAAATTTAATAAATTATATAAATAATTCTCATTAACTTCTGGCCGCAGCCATATCCAATCTAGCAACAATCCTTTAAGGGCTAGTTCACCCAAACATTAAAGTTACATCATCATTTATTTTGCTTTTAAAACTTTAGGACTTTTAAAATATCTGCATGATAAAATATATTTCAACATTTTAAAAATATCCTCTTTTGTGTTCAACAGAAGAAAGAAAATCAAAAAGGTCATGACAGATTTTTATTTTTTGTGAACTGTCCTTTAAGCACATCATTGGTTTAATCTTTTAAGTTTTTTCATTTAATACAAAGTAATATTATTCATATTAAAATTAATGGTAATTAAAATGTTTAATTTAGACTATTTATTATAAATAGCAAGTATTTAAAAAGTATACCCTGCTACTGATTGCAAATTACAAAAAAGTATATAGAGTTTGATTACCCATACATTATAGGAAATTTATTCTGATTTGGATAACTTTTGACTTACATTTTAAATCAAAGAGTGATGTTATTTTGGGCCAAGGGGATTGACTGATCGTTTTTTATTTTTTCTATGTTCTATGTATAATTTGCATAATTATACAGGATGGTCTAATTGATTGAGGGCTTCTTTGCCCACACAATATGGACGAAGAATCACATATTAGTTTACATAAAACCCAATAAATGTATTCAGATAGAATTGCTGTGGGTTCTTAGTATAAATCTGTCTCTTAACCATGTGGTACACGTCCAATAAAATATTATTTAATAGAATTAAAATTAAATGAATAATGTAATAGCTTGCTTTTCCTTTTATTTCAATGAATAAAGACTGGTTCTTATATTTTCAAGTAAAAAGTCTGCCATTACGCCTATTTGAAATGACACACACGTATACTATAATTTATGAGTATATAAATGTAATTGTAGAATAATAAATACAATTTGCAATGTTTGGAAAATGCGTGGAGTTCTTATTTATTCCTGATATTCTGTCCTTATTTATGTCGCTTGTGAAAGCAACCTTTTATCCCCAACTTCAGCAGGAAATCCAGCATTGCTGGAATTCACCGTGTATTTATCTTATTTGCACAAGCTTCTTTACCACAAATCTGTGGTGTTGTTTATGCAGGGACTGTAGTGATGTGCTGTCAGCGAGGTGATGTACGCTAGTGTGGGTCATGTGACCGTGAGTGCGGCGGCTGCTCGCTCGAGCCTCGTCTTTGAGCTGCTGCTAACACTCGTCAGTGTCCCGTACAGCAGCTCATCATAACCCAAGATCAAACCCTTCATAACCAGAGGACAGGTAAACTCCAGGTTTATAATGCAGCCTGCCATTCAGAAAAACGATTGTATTCAGTAATATCACTTTAGTAGTTAGCAGGGAGCTAGCTTTATATTGTGGTAGCTGGCTAGCAAAGGTTAGTCGTCAAGTCGCTTCGTTTAAATTAAACACGTCACGTTGTGTGTTTCACGTTGTATTTTATCGACCACCATCGCTTAACATTTTTAACATCTTTCGAGGAAACATTCTGCGTTAAGTTCTGCACTAAACATGTTCAGGTGCCTGACTTGAAGAGCTAGCATGCTATTGAGCATCTATTATAAATCATTGAGCGTCCTCTCACATTAATGCATTTTGTGTTCATCTTACTGTGTGCGTTATTGCTGTTTCAAATGTGTTGAAACATTGAAGGCGAGCTCTATGTTTTTGTGTGCCTCAAATAACTTCAACGTTATATGGTTAATAAGAGTCTTTTCTTACAGGTCTTGTCGAACATAAAAACCGTTTTTCTTCTGTGGGTCAGACTGGACAACCTACCCTTATGAAATGGATAATGGGGACTGGGGACATAGGGTATGTATCTAGAATATATTTGACATAGTTACTTTACGAGCTAAGGATTTATTAGCCAGATTTTTGTGCCTTGCCCTTGCATTCATTTTAGGAATTGAGCAGATTTAAACTATACAATTATAAATGTAAATTAGTGTTTTTGTTCAACACACCCTTTTATTATTTATGTATTTGAAAATGTTCAAGGCAGTTGTATTTTAAAAGTTTTTTTAGGCTACTCTGATTTTTGTGCTTCTGAATTGTCAAACATATAATTGTTTTTTTCCCCATTATTTACTTTTTTTCAGATGTATTTTTTCCAATGGAAAAATAATTAAATATGTTTGTCAAATCCGGTAAAAATGGTATTTTAAAAGTGAAAAGCCAATCAACCCTTTATTACTTACAATACAATCACATCTGCAATATATGTAAAATTAAATCTGTATTTTAGCAAGTAAATAGTCAGATGTTTTTTAATAATTCTGTAAACTATTTAAATGGATAAAAATACATTTATTTTTGTTCAACTTTAATCTTTGTCCACTTACATTCACACTGGAGCCTAAGAACCCTAAAAAATGTAATATAATATAAATACGTCAAATTGTTTTGCTATAATTTCCATTCATATTTTCAAAATTTCCATAGTTTATCTGTCTGTTTAACCTTCTAACAGTAACCTCCTAACATCAAGAATTTAACAGTGTTTTAACCTTTCAAGCAAAATGCCAAACTGACATGTTTAAAACACCCCTGTCCATAAGAGAAATGTTTCCAGTTCTACTTTTTGTAGGTTGTGGGGAATTTGGTTCAAAATCCAACTCATGATTAAAAAAGCCATTTCCTACATTTTCTATTCCAGATTCTGTTATGAGTAATGCACAGAAATGTCACTTTTGAAAATGGGCACAATACTATTAATAATTAGTTGATTTCAGTTTTGTGCACATTGCGTATAATATGAGTTAATCTTGCAGGAGTTCATTAAGTTACTCCTGTCACACCTTTGTTTTAGCATCAAATACCCTAAAATCAAATGTATTAAATGTTTAAACAAACAACATAAAATCAAAGGGACCTTGGGGAATTTAATTGTAATTCAAGTGTAATTTAAAGTTCATTTATTTTTTTAAATTTACTTTGGTTTTTGTTTAAATGGAGATGGTGGAGTTTATGATCTGTACTGCAGCCAGCCACCAGAGGGCGATCAAAATATTTTGGCTTCACCTGTGCTAAACACACATAAATATAAGTTGTTAATTACAAATAAATGATCATTTTAATTTTTGTAAAACAGTTCACCACATGTTAACATCTTCACAGTCACATTTCCTTTGCTGTACCCTGATGTGCACCTCTCAAAAGCTTTTTATTACACATTGACACAGAGCACAAGATCTGTGATTGGTAAGCTAGTTAGCGGTGTGGGCTGACCCGGAAGCCATAGGAGTGGAGTGAGGCCGATGGTCCGAGTGTTTAACAACTGTTAAATCCTGCAGAGGAGCTTTGTAAGGATACTTTAAGTTTTGTATCTATGTTGAGATTTAAGTTTTTTTCCAGTGGCTTGTTCCCACCTATTTTTTAAATCCAAAACACCAGCAAAGACACAAGACAGTGGACCATAGAAACCCTACAGCCTGCCAGTGTTTCGTAAGAGTTCTCACCAAAGCTGCACAGACAAAATGCAGAAGTATAAATATCAATTCATATCAATACTCATATTGATATCAATGCTCATATCAATACTCGTGGGGTACAGTGATCACTCTACACAGATGTACAGATCAGGCTTTACACAACAACTCTTTTAGTTTGCTGTATTAACAGATCAGTTTCACAGATTAGTCAAGTTCCTGATGAAACACCGTTTAGCTTCTCCACTGTATTTTCTGACTTGTATCCATCTCTCCTAGTTGACTCACCCAGTCACCTTAAATGTTGGAGGACACCTCTACACCACCTCCATTTCCACTCTTCAGCGTTACCCAGACTCCATGCTGGGTGCCATGTTTCGTGGTGACTTCCCCACTACACGGGACGCTCAGGGAAACTATTTCATTGATCGGGATGGGACGCTTTTCCGCTATATATTGAACTTCCTGCGCACATCCGAGCTCACTCTTCCTGTAGACTTCACTGAGCTGGACCTTCTGCGAAAAGAAGCAGACTTCTATCAGATCGAGCCTTTAATCCAATGCCTCAATGACCCGAAACCTCTGTACCCGCTGGACACCTTCGAGCAGGTGGTGGAGTTGTCCAGCACACGCAAGCTGTCCAAGTACTCAAATCCCGTAGCGGTCATCATCACACAGCTAACCATAACCACCAAAGTCCACTCGCTGCTTGAAGGAATATCCAACAACTTCACCAAATGGAACAAGCACATGATGGACACCAGAGACTGTCAGGTGTCCTTCACCTTTGGACCGTGTGACTATCACCAAGAGGTGTCTCTGCGGGTGCACCTCATGGACTACATCACCAAACAGGGCTTCACCATCAGGAACACACGGGTGCACCACATGAGCGAACGGGCCAATGAGAACACTGTGGAGCATCACTGGACTTTCTGCAGGCTGGCGTATAAAGTAGAAGATTGACCAGTTCATGAATGTGCTTTCACGTGTGCTTGCTGCTGTGTCCGAGGCCATGTTTAAATCTGTAGAAATTCCAGTGTTGGTTAATTCAGACCAATTGAAAAGGAAAAAAGGGAATTAAGTGTAAAGTTCACATCATGCCATGTGGAATACTTTATAATTCATAATTCGCAAAAAATCGAAAGGATCAAAGTGGGATAAGGAAAAAAAGCATATTCAGATTATGCAATTTCACAAATCTGTGAACCCCTTGACCCCTTGTGTAAAAAAAGATAGTTTCACCAGAAATTCATTCATTCCATCAGATCAGACTTCTGTCAAACATTGTGCACACACTATGTGCAACATCAAGATGTTAGTGTGCATGTATTTCTAACACGTTCTGTAAGTATTAAATGTCCACATGCTGTAAATCAAAATGAACATTACTCATTTTTTCATCGCTTGTTGCAATTCAAAAGAAAACAAAATGAGCCGCTTCTTATTGTAGTTTTTTCTAGAAATCATGTAAACCCATTGAGAAGTCATTTATTTATTTACTTCAAACTTTCGTTTAGGATTTGTGCTTGTGAAAACATTTGCTTTGTTTTTTGCAAAAAAAGTGCAAGTGTTTTCAGAAATGATTATTTGCAATGATTTTTTTCTTTTATTTCAGAAGAGTTGAAACAATCAATGTTTGGTGGAATAATCTCTAGATTTTCAATGGGGTATATGCACACAGACTTTTAATTTCAGTCAGCCAGCCCCAGGGCTTCCGGTTAATTGTCATCCCATACAAAAATCACCACATTTGAGATCTGGTTTCTTTAAAAAAACAGCGAATTTCACTTCCTGGCTGAGATGCAATATAAAGTGGGTATCAGACCAAACAAGAAGCACTGGATTAAATGTTATTTTTTTAAAATTCATTTTTAAAAATTTAATTAAATTAATTTTACCCCAGTATTTTCAATGGAGTTTATGTGCTAGCCTGCTGCTAATGACAGCCCCTGCATTTAAACAGTCTTTTGTCTCTTTTTACGCTTTGACAAGCAAATGGATGCTGAAGTCTATTTATTGATGATATTTGAATTTCATTACAGCATTGATGCAGTAAAAGGAAACTTAAGAAATTGAAAGTAGTCACAAATGGCTTGTTTCCACTGAGTGGTACGATACAGTTTAGTGAGCTTTTATGGCCATTTCTATTATCAAAAAGTGCCATACCCAGAAGTTCATCATTGACAAAAACACTATCTGTGCACAAAGCCCATTTCAGCAAATGAAAACATCTGGGTCTGACCAGTTTGAAATGTGGAAGAATTAGTATTACAGTTGTAGACCTTTTATAGAATAAAACAAATATTATCATCACATAAACTTACACCTAATCTAATATATCCACACACACAAAATAATTTTCAAGTGGTCTCTTAAAAAAATTGTGCTAGACAGAGTGTTCATGTGTGAGTGTTAAATATTTGATAATTTTTTTCTCCATTGAGCAATGTCAGACTGTATGACAGGGACTTTATAAAAGGGCAACTGCCTGCTCTTATGTCAGACTTGGTAGCGTCCTATGGCAAGCCATTTTGACATTTAATTAGTAGCTCGTACTATTATCTTTTTTCATGTTACTAGTACTTATTCATTAGATACTAGTGTTTCTACATTAGATACTAGTGCTTTTTAAAAATATAGTAGTGCTTACTTATTAGACACTAGTTTTTTTTAATAGATGCTAGTACTTATTCATTAGATACTAATACCTATTAAACAGATACTAGAACTTATTTTAATAGTGACTAGTAACTGTTCTGTTGCTGCTAGTAACAATAAAGTGTCCCATTGATTTCTATGAGATCTGTCATTCAGATATCAACTATTCAGTTTTGGCTAGTCTGTATGCCAGTTGGGACTAGTACATATTTTTATCTACTAGTAGTTAATCATTTGGTAGTAGCACTTATTAATTGGATACTAGTACCTATTTAATAAATACTAAATCAATGGGAAAAAAATTGTTACTAGTACCAACAGAATAGTTACTAGTAGCTATTAAATAATTGCTAGTATCTAAAGAATAAGTACTAGTATCTAATAAAGTTTTATTATATAATACTAGTATATAATAAAAAATCTAATAAAATCTATTTAATAGGTAATAGTCAGGGTGCCGCTGGTATTAGCAGGCGCCCCTGGTAATAATAATCAATGAACAAACAGCAGCATCTAATACAAAGAACTAGTGTCTTCTACGAATAAGGGTTAGTATACAATGAATAAGTACAATAGTACTTAATGGAAAAGATACTAGTATCTAAAAATAAGTACTAGTAACATGAAAATACATACTAGTACGGGTTATATATTAAATGTGAAAGCGGCTTGCCATAAGTGTCCTACCAGCAGACCTATTAAAACGCTCCGTCAGTGACGTATACGTCGCCATGTTTTCCTGTTTTGTCATCACAGCGGCAGCGTGCGCAAGATCAGTGCTGAAGGACACAGCTGATCAGATGTGTTGTCATTCAGATTAAAACCCATTTATAATAGCGCACATTATTGCGCAGTGCTTCAGTTTTTGTCAAGCAGGAAGTTTTGTTTTTGACAGAAAACATGTTAAGGAAAAGTCAGAACCTGAAATACATGTTAAGTCTAGTACCTGGAAAAAAACGCTTTGGGGTGTACAGATTTCTGCCCGTGTTCTTCTGTATCGGCGGCGTCATGGAGTGGATCATGATCAATGTCAGAATAGGAAGAGAAACGTTTTGTGAGTATGCAAAGTCACGCGTTATGTGTGCATGCTAGATAATCCATTTCAATAGTTTCTGCGTCCTCTTTACGCAGAGCTGATCATTTTAACTGCACAAGACACTGAGGGGGAAAATATTTTCAACATAACATTACCTTCCCACTTGATTACGTTTAGGATTAAAGAAGTTGTCTAAAGTGTTGTTTAAATACGCAAATAATACATCATCATTATCTGCATACAAAGTCTGATTTTAAAACTTTATTTTTACTAATTGCAATCAAAGGTTTTATTCTTTCTTCATAATTCAGAAAATATTATATTAGTACAATAATATTATATTAGAAAGTACAAGAGGATATTTAAGGGCTGGGCCGATAAACGATATTATATAGAATCATGATAAAATTGATGTCAATAACAATGATAAGCTCTGGACTTATTTACTCTATATTGATCTAAGAGCCAATTAAACAGCAGAAATGTGCAACAATGGGAATCTTAAGAGTGTGTTGATTTTAGAGATGTACCGAATATTTGGCCACCAAAAATGTGTTGTCCGAATTTATCCATTTAATATTGGCATGATATTCATTCATTTTCTTTTCAGCTTAGTCCCTTTATTGATCTGCAGTTGCCACAGCGGAATGAAGCGCCAACTTTCCAGCATATGTTTTACGCACCAGATGCCCTTCCAGTAGCAACATCCATACACACTCATACACTACAGACAATTTAGCTTACCCAACTCAAAAAAATCAGAGCACCCGGAGGAAATATGCAAACTCCACACAGAAATGCCAACTGACCCAGCTGAGTCTCAAACCAGCGACCTTTTGCCTGTGAAGCAATTGTGCTACCCACTGCGCCACTGTGAGGGCCTAACAACAGATATCCCCATTTATATCATTATCATTCAGTACGGAAAATAATTATCGAGATTGCATTTTTGCCATATCGCCCAACCCTATGAAAGTTCTGGTAAATATGGATTTGGAGAAAAGAGCATTTTAAAATATGAATTGTACTTAAAATCTGCATACACAAATTAATAAAGCGAGACAAAGAAATGCTTAGAAATGTATTTTGGATGTTTTCCTGACACTAGATTGAAACACACACTTTTAAATTGCCATGTGCACGAAAACAGTTTTTTGACTGCTGTATTTTATAGTACAAGAACATTTTAATATGTATCATCAATCATAAGGGAGCTACAATGGTGCTGAAGCCTCATAATGCTTCATAATATTTATGTTAAGATAATTTACTTTTAATTCTGTATTTATTGTTGGTGGATTAGTATGATGAGTGTATTGTGTCTCCACAGATGACGTGTACAGAAGAAAGCAGTCAGAGAGAGCGTATCAGCAAAAAACTGAAGAGGGCTTGATTATGCTCACAGACTCTCAAGCCAAATAACAGCATCACAACATCTCCATGAAGAGGCTGAAACCAGTTCACTGGACACTGGAATATGTTGGCCATCAGCTGGAAGGCAGCTGTGACATGGGACTGCAGACAAGAACACAGATGAGGTGCAAAAGATTGTCACAGTGTGTTTCTGAGGATGGTGGGGATTTGTGTGTTGTCTACGTGAGAAATATGTTTATAATAAAACTGATTTTGGCAGCTTTGTGATTGTGAATAAAAATGAAAGTCATTTGCACCATATGATTTTGTAAGATTGTGACTTAGCATCTCATAATGAGAAAAAAGGTATAATAATGACAAAATATGCTATATCTTTTGATCATAATAATGAATTTGTATTGTAATATTGGAAACATTAGTTATATAATGATCGCAATCATCACATGACTTAAAAAAAAGGATATAATATACCGTATTATTGACTTAGCTTCTCATAAAAGTTATAATTATAGCTTTGTATCTAATAGGGGCATAGTGAACATTTTAAAGGTGGGGGGACAGCTTTATGTAATCCAAAAGTTTATATTCTTTATCTCCTGTTTCTAAATGGTCTGCCTCTAAAAGGGAAGGGGACGCTGCTATGCCTCTATCTAATGATAATAATAATAGTTATGAGAAAAATGTAATTATAATCGATTGTCAAAAGAAGAAAATCTAATCAGCTTAGTAGTTCAATAAAATGATCTGATTTAGTCAATATTTTGAAAGAAACTAGTAGTTAGGATTTCACATGTCTTATTGATTACTCATAATAACAATAAACCTGCATTTAATTATTTAGTATTACAAAAAAATGTTTGAAAAAAAAAAAAAAGATTAAGATTTAGTATCCCTTAAAAAAAAGAGAAATTCCGAATCAACGATCTTTTTATTAGACAGGCCCATAGACAGGGGCGCTCAGGTGGTTCGACAGACCCAACCCCACCACTGACAAAGGTTCATTAGTTGTCCTATACATGAGCACACTCTTCCTATTTTGACTCTTTATCATCATTAGTTATCAAAATAACCCTTTGAAAAAGGATTTAAGACCAAGCAGAATCCGATGCACCTAAAGTCAGCTTTCACTGTATTGTTGTTTTAGAGAAAACATTTTATGATTAACTTTTATTCTAAATCTTGGACCTTATTCTTGACAGAATAAATTATCTATAAAAAGATGTGAAACACCAAAAGTGGCCTATATTAATACTTATTTGGCTATTGTTGTTATCCAAGAGTTTTTAAAAGTACTTTTTGACGAGAAACTAGGACAAATCGTGAATCTTTACAAAATTATTACAATGTTTTTTTTTTTTGTTATTTAAATGGTAAAATTGTATGACTGATGAAAATTGAATGTGCTGGCCAGGTGGTTATTTGCCAAACAATTTATAACAATAGTTTATTTGCCTATTATAACAAAAAGCTACAGTTTCAAATTTAAAACTTTAACAGTTGGCTATTTTTCCCCTGGTCATATACCATAAAGTAGCCTAAAATAAGTAGCCTCTTCATATTTCTTTATTCTAAATCTTTAGAAAATGTTTTTGGCACTTCAAAAAGTGTGACCATCTCACAAGTTAATTCAACACAACAAATGTGCTGAAATTGCACTATTTAAAACAGAAAATGAGTCAAATAACTGCAAAAAGGTCAAATTTTTGAGAGAAAAAAGAACCAACCCTTTCACTAGGCTGGCTACAGGCCTGTTAGACTATGTGAATAAGAAAAATCCTCGTTATGATATGCTAAAAACCATTATAACCAATTTAATAAGTGCTTGTGCCATCTGTAAATAAGTCAAAGAGACTCCAGCAAAAATCTGTAAAAATGATTTACCAGCATTGGATATCAGTAAAGTTTCCACTCAGTATTGCTTTCCCATTTGCAGACATTCTTCTTAGCTTTAAGGTTTCACCACAGTCTTGTTTTGCAACTTTTACTTGCATTAAAAAACATTAAAAAAGATATAACAAAATGGTTACACTTTAGAAAAGTCAATAAAAAAAATGTTATTTCCTGTATATGTTTCTTACGAATGATCTAAAATGTCTAAATGCAAGAATGCGTTAAGCTGTTAAATCTGTGTGAATGCAGCTTTGCCAGTTGGATGAGAGCTAAAGGAACATTTTCTTCTCCTCAGCGGATCACTTGTAGTGTCCAATAGGCAGCGCTCTCAGACAGATGAAGCTGTTGGGATGTTGAGCCAGTGTTATGGGATTTCCATCCAGCCGCACCTCCTGCATGTTGTGCCTGATGTAGTGCGTGCTGTTCCCTTTGCAGAACGTGTCGTCTGTCAGTGATGTTATGTTGTTGTTCTGAAAAAAATAATTGTGCAATTATGCATAAGTATGTGAATTATTTGCGCAGTATGTGGTAATAGCATTTTATTATGAGCGTACATGTAGATGAACCACACGCAGACTTTCGGGCAGCGGCGGGATGGCTTCTAGCCCGTTGTCTCCAAGGTACAGGTATGCTAGCTTGATCAGCTTCTAATGCAAAAATGGAGGCCAGAAATTATGAGCAAGACCAAAATCTGTCGATATCATTTTTGATGTTTTCTTTAGTTCATTTTTTACCTTGAAAATGTTAGCTTTGACTCCTTTAGTTTTGAGTAAATTGTGATTGACATCGAGAGACAGGAGATTCGCGGGCAGCATCGGCAGCTTGACCAGCTTGTTCCCAGCGAGTGTTAGTTCTTCGAGATGACTGAGTTTGGAAAAGGCTCCATCTTCTATTTCTGAGATCAGGTTGCCGGAGAGGTCAATTCTTTTCAGTGTGGCTGTGAAATAAGATTATATGGACATATTAGGTATATTTACACATCTGGATATTGCCACAGGTGCTGTAACTTGATTTTTAACTTGATTAAACCTTTACCAAAATTCTTTCCTCATTTACTTGTAGATACAAACATTATATCTTTATGAAACTGGCTTTAACCAACTTTTTTGTCTTGAGGTTAATGCATACTTGTCAACCCTCCCGTTTTACTACTCCCATATTTTACAGTTCTATTCCGCTATCATCCCGTAAAGGTATTTTTCCCCTCTTTTTCTGAAGGGTGCCAAATAAACATTTAAGAGCCGAGCCTACCTATACGCAACCTATACCGTCGAACCACCAGGGGCCGCCCCTTGCTCTTAAATGTGAGTCTGTTCTGTGCTTTCACTTTGTTCAGGCATGAAAACAGTTTGAAGTAAATATAAAAATGGTGGGATTCCCTCTCCTTTTCATTACAAGTGCCGTCTCCCCTTTATATGCAATCCTCAAGACAGTCATATAGCGGTGCATGACTGTCAGACCCGCTCCATAGTGATAAATAGACGCTGTTTCCCAAACGGATTCTGTTCACAAGATTTGAAGCGGAGTAAAGGTCTGGGTTTTGGGTGTGTGTTTAAACAGACATATATTTATTAATATAAAGCTGTCGATCTCGGTCGTTTTCTTTAAACACAACAAATTTCATCCTAAATGAGCATAAAAGGTTAAGAAAGCCATTGAACGCTTTCATTATAATGTTAGATGTGTGCATTTTTAAAGTGACACCTCTGTTATTTAATGTAATCAAAAAAAAAAAATCTAAATAAATAAGAGATTCATTCGTTGCTCTTCAATCAAAATGTAAGTTATACAGTGAAAAAACGGATAATGAGATTTGATAACTTGATTCTTTGTCATTATAACAGCTATTAATTTTATTAAGCTAAACTGTTTGCTAATTTATTTGCTGCTAATGTATACTATATTTTTTTGTAATTAATATAATAATAATTGTATTAATTATATGTAAAATAATTATTATTTTCTTTTGTAAATAATAATAATAATAATAAAACATATTACTGACAATTTAACTATTTTTTTTACAATAAAACAGCTCCTAATAAACATATTTACTAATTTGGGAATTTATTAGGGGGGAATATCCCCTATTTTCACATGCCAATGTTGACAGGTATGGGTTAATGTATTGATAAGTTTGGGGTTTCTGCAGGTCTTAAAGGGATTTTTAGTCTTTGCACGAGCCTAAATACTTAAAAATGTGTTAAATCAGAGCAGAAACAAGGTCACGACATTAAATGATGCATGCACTGCAAAAAGGAAATATTTATCAGTGTATTTGCTATCTAATTAGGCTAAAATATCCTAAAATCAAGATTAAGCTTTGTTTTCTATAAAAATGAAGTGAGTTTAAGCATTAAAAAAATCAATAGGTTACACAATTTCAGTTTGTTTTTCCATTAACTGCACTCATTAACAACTGTCACTGGGGGTTCCTTTTCAAAAGGTACACATTTGTACGTTTAAGTACTAAAATGTACACTTTAGGAACCAATACATACATTAACTGTTTCAGTATACAAACGTGTATCTTTTGAAAAGGCTAATGAATTTGTAATGTCTTTAAATGGCAGTTCAAGCGAAAGTAACAAGTGGAACATAAAAAAGATTGTAAAGATGTCAAAATGGAGTTCAAATGTCCAGTGAAAAAGTCACAAGCATTTAAAAACATGAGGTTGAGTAAATGATTAATAAAAGTTACATTTTGGGTCAACTTTCCTTTTAAACACAAGCTCTTTTAGATTTATCTCATAAGACTTAAAGATACTTACATTTAAATCTCAATGTAGGTTTTACCTTTATTACTTTGATCTGATTCCAATCACTATAAATTAAGTTTGTGCTGACCACACATAACAGCTGTTCTTACACCCCTTACCAATATTAGCAAAGTCTTTATTGGTTATTTTTGTGATTTTATTAAAGCATGCATAGAGGTAAGCCGTCTCCTGTGGCAGTGCGGGAACTGTTGTCATGTCTGGAGAAACGTCCTCGCAATACACTGACCCCGTTAGACACACACACATCAGGCAAGTCGGAAGGTCTGAAAAACAGAGTAAAAAAAGGCTTGAATGCTATTTGAATCAAATCAAAAGTAAAAAGTAACTAATAAATACCTTCATCGTCTTTAGGGTCTGCTCCTGGAATTTCAACATCTTTATCAGCTGGATTGTCGTAGTCTTGACTGAGAATAACCTTTTTCTATGGTATTCGAGATCAAAAGGCAATTTTAATTGGTTTTCTCTCATAATCATCTGGTTAACATGCTACAGTATTTTAGCATTTAGTGAGTTTGTAAACTCCCAGATAATATGCTGATGTTTTTTTTTTCTTATATTGGACATAATCCCATTATGGATTTACCAGGTTTTCCACTGCATACCTTTCTTGGAACAGATTTACGATATCTTGCAATTGTAATATTTGTTTTAACTATCAAAACTGGTTAATATGCTAAACACAATTCTATAATTAAAATTTTTGCAAATTTCCTTATTCGTTATCAAATTGCTGTACCTTTGATTTCTTGACTTCCATGACAGCTTTACTCCCGGAGTTAACTTCTTCATCAGTGTCTACTTTCAGTATTCCTTTGTGTCTCGGCACCACTTTATTAGTTTTAGCTGTTTCACAAATTATCCACGGTACGGTCATGAAAAAGAGAAAAATCCTCAGGTCTGTCATATTGTAGAGATACCGTGTATGGATAGGAGCGAGCAGAAGAGCAGTGTGTCACGAGTAAAATGAGACCTCGAAAGAGTTTCTCTGCCTGTGAACCATTAAAAAACGATTCACCGAACTGGCCTTAACCCACTCTGTGCTGTCTGAAGCTTACCTAACAAATCATCCCCACAGATATTTCCAAAAATAAACTGCTGTGACAATATACTGACTATTGTTATTAACTCTATGCATGTAATTTTCATTCTGAAGTTGATGAATTGTTTTGTCTTCTTCTGAATAAGTTTGATCATGCCATAACTAACGAGATGTGTTCCTCCCTTTTATGACAGAATGAGACACTTTCAGGGAACACTGTGATTCGGAAAAACAAAGGGAGAATGAATAGTGCTGGCCATGGAAATAAAAAACAGGAAATTATTATTAGTTGAGGAATCTTGGACAGCACGGGTGAACATTTACAACTCAAAAGAAGCCACTGATGAGTTAAGATTGTAAAAAGAGTGGCATACAAATCCAGCATTTGACTGTTTGCTGGATTTCTTTGTTGGGATTATGGGATGGATTGATAGAAGAACAAAAAAAAACATCTATTGTTCTGTTTTTGATTAAGCCAAAGATATGGAAATTATTTTTTATTCCTTTCAAAGTGTACAAAGCTGTAGCTGCTTTACTGGGCCTATACGCTACTGTATTTCAATACTGCTCATTATGGTGGTACTTGGAGAGTCAATTATTTTTCTGGGGTGGTACTTGGTGAAAAAAGTTTGAGAACCACTGTTCTAAGGGGTATAATAAATAATCTGATGGGTGTTTTAAGCTGAAACTTTACAGACACATTTTGGAGACACAAACGACTTGTATTAAATCTTGAAAAGGGAAATAAAATAAGTGCCCTTTAAGTTCGACAATCTATAAGAGCTTAACAAAACTCTGAAATATGTATTTTTTCCCTCAAAAACCATAAGTAGAGTTTGGGAAATAGAAACCACAGACCCTTGAGAAAGTAAGATGAAGCTGATATCTTTGCAGACAAGTTTGTAATCAACTTTTTTCTTCAGGACAAATCTTAACTTTTTAAAAAGGTATTTAAATTATATCTCACTTATTACCTAATGACAAACTAGCAGTTCATTAAATCTCCAAGAATCAGGAAAGATCTGATGACATTAACAGATATCTGCAAGTTTAAGAGCAGCTTTAAAATACTCCTTGTTATTGTCTCTCCCTCTTTTTTTTTTTTTAAATCAAAGGCATGTGATAATCTGGGAACAGAACTGACCAGGTGTTTAAACAAATGCCTTCCAAGACCTTTAAAAGGCACTTCCTGGACATCCCTCTGGGTGCTATAACTTCACCTGATGGGAAGCAAAAGGAAACAAGATAAAGTTAGAGCCTGTGCAGTTTAACAGACAGAGACTGGCAAATTATTATTGTAGGCAAAGCAAAGTCTGGATATTCTTTCACCCAGTTTGCCTGCAGCTCTTCAACTGATGCTGAAGAGAGTGTGAACATCTCAACAGATGTGAGGGTGAAGGAGCGTTTGGGCTTGTGTCAGACAAAATATAATTCTGCACAGGCTCCCACAGTGAAGATAATTGGAAAACATTTAATTGTGAAGCTTCTGAATAATAAATTATATGTGTAAGGGATAGCCAACTTAATAGTTATAACTTTAATGAATTACCCGTTTTTATCAGCAAAACACTGCAGTAAAATCCCAAGACACAAGAAGAATAAATCAGAGGAAGTTAAACTCAAATGAGAAACAGAATAGCAGTCTATGCTCAACCAGCAAGGCTGAGAACTGAGGAAACGCTGGACATATATATACACAGGAGTTTATGTATGTACACAATACAGACAGATGATGGAAATAGTAGGGGAAAATAGATTGATTTTTAGGTTTTCTTTTAAAGGTTTAGTCAGTTTATTATTTGCTTTTATTTCGTTTATTAGGTTATATATTTTTTATTTATTTAATTTTGTTCAACTCATATTTATTTCAGTAATTTTTTTTATCTTTGTAAACTTTATTTTTATATTGAAATTGTATTAATATTTTTGTCCATTATTTTTAAATTAAACTTATTGCATAATTTGTTAAAATGGTTGTATATAAATGTTAAAATGGGAAGTTTTTTAATTCAGTTCACCTATATGCCTCATGTCTTTGGACTGTGTGGAAAACCAGAGCATAGAGGAAATCCACACAGACACAGAGATTACATGCAAACTCCACACAGAAAATGGCCCGCAGCTGGGACTCAAACCAGCGACCTGCTTGCTGTGAGGTAACAGTTATTAGCTCATTGTTTTAAATAAGTGCAGATTTTACATAATAGAAGGACTGTTGATGTTCTGATCATTGTCTGTTTTTCTCTCCTCCCGGCTGTGGTTTGATGTATCTGCTGAGGTGGCACTTTTAGCAGTGAGGACATGAGTGGATCCATCCTCACCGATCTGATATAGGACACCTACAAGTCCACCCACAGCATCAGCGCTATTGGAAATAATGAGAAAAGCTGCCCTTGTGTCCAACAGAAGCACCTGCTTTTCCTATAACTGGGTTTATTTTAAAGTTGATCCTTACCTCACCTCGGCAGGGAGTATGATGGTGCCAATATTGCACTAAAGCACTGAGAAAACAGATTTTTGTTAATTATTTGTCCTAAAAAATTATCATCAAAATATTTTTAAAAGTCACTGATATTGTCAAAAAATATCTAAATTACTTACAATTTGATACAAAAATGTATAGTTTAGAGCATTTTGTTTTGCCTAAAATTATTTCACACTAAACTGCACAATATCAACGTTTTAACTTCATGAACAGTTAAAAAAGTAATATTTGATGGAATAAGCCTGATTTTTACAATGAATTATAACATTTCTTATCCTGACCAACTGTCATTAATTGGGGGAAAAGTGTGTTTAGTTGAAATTTTAATAAAATTCTAGACCTTTATAATGAAACTCTTTCCTAGAACTAGGTTGTGGCTGGAAGGGCCACTGCTGTGTGAAACATATGCCGGAGGAGTTGGCGGTTCATTCTGCTGTGGCGACCCCTGATAAATAAGGGACTAAGCCAAAGGAAAATGAATGAATAATAAAACTCATATTAATATACAGAATTTTATAAAACTCATAATAATTTATTAATAATGTTAATAATGAATAACACTTGCGTTTGTGTGTCTGTGTATATTTGTGTCTGTGATGTCTACATTAATTGTTTCTACGCTACTTTTTTCTTGAGCACATGCAGCTGCATTAAGCCTGGTTTAGTGCAGACCTGCGGTCAGAGAGTTCATAAGCGACAGAAGCCATCATGTTTCCAGCGGTCGAGGCTTGACACTTTTTTACTGACAGAGACCATATGTTTCTCATAAAACAGGCAGGTATGTGATCAAAAAGTTTTGTTTTTTTTAAGATTATTCAAGAAACAAATAGTGATAACTAACATGCTATAGTCCTAAAATTGCAAATCCCAACGGTAAGCCTAAAACAAAAGTATATTTTTTCACTTAGGCCATATTTGTAATAATAAATGTTGAGAGAATAAAACACAAATTCAACTGGACGAGAATATTACCTAGATACAGCATCGTAGAATGAATAAATTTTGCTGCATGTTAAAACCTCCATGGTTAAACATTTACAAGAAACACGAGAATCAGCAGCGCGCTTCTTTGGCGCCATCGCCTGTCGAATCAGCAGACACGTGTGCGACAGCTTTCTTAACCAGTGGGCTTTCAGAAATTGTTTTCTGTGCTGCTGCTGATGTGACAATAAAGTGATTTGGTAACTTCGTTTATAAATAGACAAAAGAAGCTAAAGTTACTTGGTGAATTACATGCTATACAGAAATATATAACAATTATTTAATTAACAAAGTTGGACATTTCAACACTTACCGATAAATCCGTTTGGATGAGACCACGACATCTCGTTGAAGCGAGTAGGCGTTGTTTGAGTCGAGTGACTCGGTTCGGTTCTAGGAATCGGCTCACTTAAGTGATTTGTAAGAGTCGGATCCCACCCGAAACCGATTGTATTTTTGTGTATTATTAACACGATTGATTAGCATTTCGCTATAACTCAGCCACACGCATTTACACTATACACTAATTACATGTTGATGACAAGCTTTTGAACACGTGCGATAAAAAGATTTCCGATCTCCCAACAAACAGTTCAATCCAAAGACGATTCAATCCGATTCAATCTCACACTGAACAGAACCAATACAATAAACAATACTGCTCTAAATGTACCATTAAATAAAGTTTTAACGGTTGTTCACGCGAGAATGTTGTTGTTTAAAACTCAAATCCGCTGTTTATTTCTAAAGATTGTGCGTATTTATAAATGTCCTTTGAAAATTGCTGACATGTCTACCTCCAGGTCATGACGGGCGCTCATCACTCGTGTCCCCGGCGAGGGCAGCTGGTCCTCGGCGACTTGTGTGACTCTGGCTAATCTGAAAATGCTCATTTTAATCACGTTGGATTTAATTAATATTTTCTCTTTTTGAAATTATTCAAAAATAACAGCTAAATTCTTATAATAAAATTGATTAGATTTTATTACAGACATTTTTTAATTAATTTCAAAGAAAAAAAAGCCCTAAAATCAGGAAATTAATTTAATTAAATAAAGTGTACATATTAATATTAATGAAATCTACAAGGCCACAAAATGAATTTTTACAGTGTAATGTTACCTAAACACTGGGCTACACACCTCCCATCCACAACTGGCCCAAATGTAGTTTGCCGTTGTGCATGCAGTGCCATCATTGTCATGCATGGCCCACATTCAACTGACATTATGCATGCCAGTGCCGGCAACACGGCAGCAGTGCCATAATGAGGCCACATTTGGGCCAAGTCCATTTGCTATGTGGGATAATTAGGCCACATTTGGGCCAAGTCTGTTTGCTATGTGGAATGCAGGGCCGGCCCTGTACATTTGGGGACTATAAGCTGAATAATTTTGGGGCCCTACCTTGCTCTAAATCAGGGATCACCAATCTCATTCCTGGAGGTCCGGTGCCCTGCAGGGTTTAGCTCCAACTTGCCTCAACTTACCTGTCTGGGTGTTTCAAGAATACCAAGTAAGACCTTGATTAGCTTGTTCAGGTGTGTTTGATTAGAGTTGGAGCTAAAATCTGCAGGACACCGGCCCTCCAGGAACAAGTTTGGTGATCCCTGCTCTAAATAGGGTAATATTGCCCTTGCAATTCAGCCGACAATATTTTATTGATTTTATTGCTTATTAAAGACAATCAATGAAACAGAAATTAAAGCCTGATTTCTTCTACTTAACTGTCTGAATGGTTTATACATTTTTAAACAGCTCTGTTTGTGACAGCTAGCAGCTTGAAAATCGAAGAATTTCTGGAGTGTTTAAAACACATTCTACTAATTTAGCAAACAGATTAAAGATTCTATAATAAGATTGTAGATAAAAAATTTTATTTTTATTTTTTTTTATAAAACCAAAAAGCAAAAATGACACTAAACAATAATTAAGTGAAGTTTATTTATTAACTAATTTCGAGACGAGCACATGCTTATGATTGATAGCAGCTGGTCCTCATTAGCTAATGCATGACTCACCAATCAGACGATTCCTAAATCACTAAAAATAAATAGAGTATCTACCCTTCAGTCTCTTTCCCTGTTCCTTAATTCAATTAAAACATAACTTTTATAAACATTCATTCATTCATTTTCTTTTCAGCTTAGTCCCTTTATTAATCTGGGGTCGCCACAGCGGAATGAACCGCCAAATTATTCAGCATATGTTTTACACAGCTGATGCCCTTCCAGCTGCAACCCATCTCCCGGACAATTTAGCCTACCCAATTCAACTGTACCACATGTCTTTGGACTGTGGGAGAAAGCGGAGCACCCGGAGACACAGGGAGAACATGCAAACTCCACACAGAAACGCCATACTGACCCAGCCGAGGCTCGAACCAGCTACCTTCTTGCTGTGAGGCAACAGCACTACCTACTGCACCACCCTTTTATAAACATGTCTCAGGAAAAAATATATATTACCAATGTACAAAATATGTCAGCGAAAGACATTTAAGTACTATTGCATTTCAGTAAAATGCATTTTAGACCAAAAAACGGGTCTGTAAATCCAGGAAAAAAAAAGATATTTTATACAAGTAGACAACGTGTACTAATTTGTATTTGCCTATTTTCGGTAAATGTGCTATTAGATTGCCATCATCATTAGCACTTAAAAGCGATGCTAAAATGATTTTGTGCTTATCTTTTGTCATCTTTCTTCTCAGTTTTTCTACGCCTGAAGAATAACGTTATTTTATTTAATTTTCGCGGTCCATTCATTCATTTTCTTTTCGTCTTAGTCCCTTTATTAATCTGGGGTCGCCACAGCTGAATGAACCACCAACTTATCCAGCATAAATCCTTCCAGCTGCAACCCATCTCTGGGAAACATCCATACACACTCATTCATTATGGACAGTTTAGCCAACCCAATTCACCTGTACCACATGTCTTTGGTCTGTGGGGAAAACCGAAGCACCCGGAGGGAGAAAATGCAAATTCCACACAGAAACGCCAACTTACATAGCCAAGGCTCGAACCAGCAACCTTCTTGCTGTGAGTCGACAGCAATACCTACTGCGCCACTGTGTGTCCCATTTTCGTGATCAAATTTCCAAAATAAATCGGGCAAATAATGGGGCAGGCATTGAAGCAAAGGCCATGGTGGCTGTGTCTGTTCATGGATTTGTGTTCTTGTGGTGACTGGTCGGTCTTGCAGGTTACCTTGGAAGAGCAAACTGGAACTGCGAGAACACAAATGCATTTGAGAAATGAGATGCTGCAAGTTTCCTGTTGATCACATGACCTTCACACAAAAACAATTTAAACTTTAATGAAACTGTGATTTTTTTTCTTTGAAGTGAAAATTTGCACCAACAACATAAATATACAGTTAAGGTCAGAATTATTAGCCCCCCTTCAAATATTTTTCTCTTTTTTAAAGATTTCCCAAATTATGTTTAACAGAGCAAGGATATATTATATAGTATTGGATAGTATATCTGATAATATTTTTTCTTCTGGAAAAAGTCTTATTTGTTTTATTTTGGCTAGAATAAAAGCAGTTTTTAATTATTTTAAACACCATTTTAAGGACAAAATTATTAGTCCCTTTAGACATTTTATTTTTCGATATTCTACAGAACAAACAATCGTTATACAATAACTTGCCTAATTACCCTAACCTGCCTTGTTAACCTAATTAACCTAGTTAAGCCTTTAAATGTCACTTTAAGCTGTATAGACGTGTCTTGAAAAATATGTAGTAAAATATTATTTACTGTCATCGTGGCAAAGATAAAATAAATCAGCTATTAGAGATAGGTTATTAAAACTATTAGGATTAGAAATGTATTGAAAAAAATCTGTTAAACATAAAACGGGGAAAAAATAAAAAGGGGGGCTAATAATTCTGACTTTAACTCTATATGCTGTAAAAATATATATATACATTGTGTCCTTCTGGAGTTTTACACATTAAATTAATTTAGCAAACAGATTGAAGATTCTATAATATGATTGTAGGTTGATTTATTTTTAAAAAATCCCAAAAGCAAAAATTCTAATTCTGAAACGAAAATATAAATGTTATAAAGTAAAAATGTTAATAAAGGAAAATAAATAAAAGGAAGTAAATAAATAAAAGGAAAAAATGAAGTGGAAAGCACAACACAACAAATGTTTAATGAAATAATCAGAAAACAAGAACGGAATAAAAACTGATTAAAGATGTGCTCTTTATAATTAGTCTTCTCTAGGAAATCCTCGAACAGCTTCAGAAATCTCAGGATTCGCACAGAAATACTCTGCAAAAGTCGCCTCGTCTCTCAGACAACAGATTACGATGGGTTTGGGTTGTTTTTTTGTGCAGACAGAACTTATATCATAACACGATCAACGAACTTCACCGATCAGAGCGCCATCTTGGATCCTCCCGCGGCCTGCGCCCCCCTCCCTCTCCCCCACCACCGATGACGAATAAAAAGAACGAATTCGATTGCCGTTACGTCACTGGACAGAATTCAGAATTTACTCAGAGTGACAAACGAACGAGTACAGTGAACATTGATTTAACGACTTTAGCGACTTGTTTTGCATCTCAAATGGCAAATAACACGTCAGCTGCGTTTTTTAATCGAGTTAATACGATCACGACTGAGTTTGTCAACGAAAATCATCAAAGTGACACGATGGCTTCTCCTTCACCTTCTACCGTGATGAGAAGCCCAACAGGTGAGATGAGAGTTTACAAAAACTGTGTATTCCCACGTATTATTTAATAATACAGTAAATTATGAAGTAAAATGTAAAATAATAATAATATATCGCCATGTAAGGTTATTAGTGTAGCAAATATGCAACGTCTCTTCATTGTAATGTGTTTTTTTGTGTGTGTAGTTATGGTTTTGTATATTTTTGTGATAGAGCCCTGCTCTTATATGTAATGACATTCTGGTTTTTAAGTTTCTCCTTTCCACTCAACAGAAATTGTGCCTTGTTAATGTTTCTGATAAAAATCATCTAATTTTACTTTAATTTAAATCCTTTGTGTAGATCTGCACAGTAATTTTCTTAGTTTTTGATGGTGTGGAGGAATATTTGTTATATTTTAGCAAACTGAGTGAGAATATTATATTTAAGTCTTTATTTGTTCATGCAGGGATGAATTAATACAATTGAGGTAAAGTTGGTTTTATATTCTCACATTTTGACTTTCTCCTTAATAATAATATAACAGAAAAATATTTTTGCTAAATAGTTGCTTTTAGGATTTTTCCTGATGTCTAATATGGTCTTATGACTTACCGACTATTTGTCAGCTTGTGTTTGTCATTTTACATCATAGAAAAGATTTGCAACTCCACATAATTAATTTTAGTTTTCAAACATTTTCTATTATAGTTATACATTTATTATTGTTGTTTCTTTTGTGTGATTGTCTTTTATATGTCTAATTTACAGCACATTGTCTATTTTAAACCTGTGATTAAAGAGTTTTGTAATATTTCACTGTTCATTTTCTTTATTTCAGAAAACACAGAGAAAAGGAGGAAAGGGAATAAAGCCTCTGCTTTCTTTAAGAGAGCATGGAAGGCTGTGAAGCGCCCTTTCCTTTGCTGTGACCGGAACAGAGTGGTTCCCTTTGAACCACGGTCAGATGTCGACGATTGCGAGCACCTGCCTGTTCCAGGTCCCTCCAGGACCGTCGCAGCACATGCAGACTTTGAGCCGGTGTGGCAGCCAGGCCAGGTCTGTGAAGATCTTCAGCCGTTGAGTGTTCCGGGCCCCTTCAGCATCAAGCGAACAGCAGATGTGCCGAATGCAGATCCGGCCCGTCCAGAGTCCTCGACGGCCCTCACAGGTCATGTTGATACTGAGCTGGTGTGTCTGCCAGGCCAGGTCTGGGAAGATCCTCAGCCAATCAGTGTCCATGACCTCTCCAATATTAAGAACATGACGGATGCTGATTCGGCCTGTCCTGAGTCGCCTCCGTCTGTTCAAGACCCCTCTGATATTGATGGGACTGATGGTGAGTCATCCTGAATGTGGTTCATTTTATTTCTGCCGTCTGTTATTTTTTATGCTTTGTTGTTTTTAGCTTATAAATCAGACCGTGTCATTTGATGTACTGTTGGTTGTGTATTAATACAGTGCTAAACATATATGAGTGCACCCCCCACAAATCTCTCATTTAAATTCAGATTTTCTATAGGAGGCTTTATAATATTATATTTGTGCATGTACATTAGTTTAGTAAGAACTGAAGCCAAATCTGGAGCTTATCTAACAAAATAACTAAATAATGTTTTCAAAAATTAGTAGCCCAAATGTATATGTTCAGGGAAAATATTAAATAAAATTTTCAAAATTAGCAAAAATCTAAGGGAAACAAAAATATTGACAATTTTGTTAAAATGTTGTAGTTTGTAAATTTTGCAATATTTTGCATGATATTAATTGTCTTTAATCTATTATCTTTCCATTTCTAAAGATGTTCTGTGACTAAATTATTATTTTAATAAATAAATCTGTTTGATAAATCTGTTTTGTTCAAATGCACCAATATATATTACCCAGATTCACTGAGAAATGGATAAAAATATAAATTTTCTAAAAGGGGTGTACTGCATATATGAATATGCTGAGCGCTGTAGCTGCAGCTCTGTTCATGTAGATGTTTCTGTTTGTTTTCTTCATTTTAGAAAACACCAAGAAAGGAAGGAAAGGCAAAAGAGTCTCTGCTTTCTTCAAAAGAGTATGGAAGGCTGCAACGCGCCCTTTCCTGTGCTGTGACACAGATGTAGTCCAGCATCTTACACCACAACCTGAGCCCGAGCCCGAGCCCGAGCCTGAGCCCGAGACTGTGCCTGAGCCTAAACCTGAGCCTGAGCCTGAGCCCGAGCCCGAGCCCGAACCCGAACCCGAGCCCGAGTCCGAGTCCGAGTCCGAGTCTGAGTCTGAGTCCGAGTCCGAGTCCGAGTCAGAGCCAGAGTCAGTTCTTGAAGAGCCTAAAGAGGCTTCTGGGCTCACTCTTGGTAAGTGATCATTTCCTTTTATTATTATAAATTAGTAATCAGTTTACTCCTGCAATTCTGATGGAAGTTTCTGCTTTCAGCTCATTGCATTAGATCCAGATTTAAAGGATTCGAGTCATTTATTTGATCTGTTTCATACCAGACAATCCAAGTAAATCTCCCTGCTGTTTTTCTGTGTTTCAGGATCTAGGGTGGGTCTTTTTGAAGTGAAAGAACTGATTGGAGAAGGAAGTTTTGGCAAGGTGTATCTGGGATCTCACGTATTTAATGAGAGAACAAAGGTAGAGAACTATTTTTCAAATACAGTCAACATTTTCCTCCTGATTACTCAATATAAATCATTTGTCGGCTTTCATTTCATTTGTTGTTGTTTTTCCGCAGGTTGCCCTGAAGTACATCAAGAAGCGTGAACAGGACCGTTATCTCGACGTTGTAAGTTGAACAGTTTACACAAAAGTAAAAATGTGCTGATCATTTGCTCATCCTTCACTTGTCCCGTACCTGTCTGGACCACTTTAAACTGAACTCAAAAGCTGATATGTTGGAAACAGGGAGTCACTGACTTCCATTGTAGAAAAAGAAAATACTTATGAAGTCACTGCTTACTGGTTTATCAACATTCTTCAAAATATCTTCTTTTGTGTTCAGCGGAAGAAATAAACCCAGAGACTAGTTTTGAACACATAATTGTAGGGCTGTGGAGTTAATTAATATTCATTTAACATTAATGCAGATAAAAATGATCATTGCGTCATACACACAGACAGAACACACACATGTAGAGTCCTCTTTTAGCTTAAACTGCATGACTAAATGCTCAAATACAAGCAAACATGTGTCCAAACAGGAGATTAGTGATTATTTACTTCGTGAAGTTTTTGTCTCTGTACTTTGTGCCATTCTGCTTTGGTAATATCTTTGAAATCTGTTTTTTTTTTCTAGGATGGCCATTCCAAACCTGTGCTTGCAGAAGTGGCAATCATGCTTAAGTTGATGAAGGACCCACCTTGTCCCAGCATCATCACATTACACCACTGGATTAAGAATAAGAACGACTTCGTTCTCTTTCTGGAGTACGCCGAGTCATCCCAGAACTTGGCTTATTATCTCAGAAGTTCATTGGACATTGATGAAAACCACGCACGCCGGTTAATGCATCAGTTGATCCAAGCTGTCAAGTTCTGCGCTGAGCGTGGAGTTTTCCATGGAGATATCCACTCGGGGAACATCCTGGTGACTCAACCCCAATCAGAGCTCAAACTGATTGACTTTGGTTGTGCTCGGCTAATCACCAGCGAGCCTTTCAACAGCAGTGATTATCGAGGTGAGTGGGCATTTTGTGGGAGTTTCTTTGGTCACAGTATTGTCTTATGAAATGACTGAATTCTGAAAATGTCTCTCTTACAGGAGCCTTACTTTACACGCCGCCTGAGGTTCTGAGGGATCCCACATTCTTTCCTAACCCGGCATACGTCTGGACATTAGGCCTCATCCTGTATGAAATATTACATACACGATTGGCCTTTTACGACACGCATTCGATAATCATTGGAGACCTCCAGACAGACCTCACCTTATCTTTAGGTAAGCTGACTCTTCTGAACAATCTCAGACTCAGTGACAGAATAAAATATGTCAGTCACGAATAGAAAAGGGTTCAATTAAATATAATGGTTACTGTAGATATTAAAGTCCTTTCATTGTAAATGTTTTGTTATTTGATGTAGTAAGATTTAAACACGTTCATGAATCTTGAGTATGCAGACATATTTCACACTCTCTCTGTCACTTTTCAGATTGCCTGGACCTGATTTCCCAATGTTTGGTCCGCAATCCAGAGAAGCGACTGCAGTTACAACAGTTAGAAGAGCACCGGTGGTTCAATCCAACGAGCCCAAATCCTGTGCAGCAGTGAGACAAGAGGAGGTAGAGGAACACACCGAGCACAAAACTACATCTTCAGTCTTTCTTTGCTTCATGCTATTCCTGTTCTTTTCTCTTCTGCTCTTTTTAGAGTCACAAGTCTTATTTGACAGCCCTTCATATCACCGCTTAAATAACTTTGTGTTGTTTTTCTTCATTTTAGAAAACACTAAAGAAGCGAAGAGGAGAACAGCAGCATTTCCAGAAATTTCACAAGACTGTTAAAGTTATTAATTACTCCCTCATGTCATTCCAAACCCCTCAGACCTTACTTTTCAGTGTCAGTGTGTTGATGAGAGCGTTGTCCTGCACTGTATGTGTGTCCACTGCTGATGTTTACCTCAGATGTGCCCACGCTTTGTTTAAATGAGAGGAAGTCGCGCAGGCCTCTGGGTTAGTGACAACTAAACCACACTGAACTGAACTGAACTTTAACTCCAGTGCTGTCACAGTTTTCTCCTCTAAAGTGTCATCAAAGATCTGCTCAACTATTTTCTACCTCATTAATGAATCTGCTGTTCTGTCATAAGAGAGACTGATTGTTTTATAATTAAGTGTTCATGATTGTTTTGTAATGAATTGTTCTTTGAATTGTTTTGTGCTGAACTGCTTTTATGTATTGTTGGCTAATACGTCAAATAAAATCCTGTGAATCAAACTGAAGCTCTGATCATCATTTCTGTGAGTTTTCTAAATGACTCCTTACTCAATTAAAGAGAGAGTTCTCCCTCAACTATTTACTCACGTGTTTCTAAACCTATGAGGTTCTTTCCTCTGTTGAACACTGAAGAAGATACATATCTGAAAATCTGTAACCATTGATGTCCACAGTAGGAAAACAAATACAATGGATGTCAATAGTTACAGGTTTCCAGCATTTTTCAAAACATCTTCTTTTGTGTATAACAGAAGAAACTCATAGTAAGGGCTGAGTAAAAGATGACAGAATATTCATTATAGGGTGAAGCAATCTCTTTAACAAACCAGTAGTGCCATATACTGTGTTTACTATGATTTACTATGAGTCTGTTTAGCCAAATGGAAGCACAAGGAAGGTTTTACTGTTAGACAATATGTTGTTTTATATTACCATATCATATACTAACACAACAAATAGTGTACTGGGCTGATCTTTTATTTAAACAGCAGAGTTTCAGACTGGACATTGTTAAACTGTAGTCTTAATTGACTAACAGTACACTGAGCAAAATAAAATCTCTGAAAATAGAAGTATAAATGTGTGCGATTGGACTCCAGTGTGCGATTGCAGCTTTTCTTTATCATGGATAAAATGGTGAGTGAACATCACACAAGTGAACATTGTCAGATCTGTTGTTCATATATATTTGCCTCCTGGTACAGTCAAGATTGCAGACCAACTTTAGAGACTCCAAATTGTTCAAACTTTGACAATCCCAGTTTAAAGAACAGTTTAGACTTGAGGGTTGGAATTGAGAACCACTGTATAAATACTTGTTAGATGCCTTAGGACAGGGGTGTCAAACTCAGTTTCAAAAGTGCCGAAGCACTGCACAGTTTAGTTCCAACCCTGCTCCAACACACTTACCTGTAGGTTTCAAACAAGCCTGAAGGACTCAATTAGTTTGATCAGGTGTGTTTAATTAGGGTTGGAACTAAACTGTGCAGGGCTGCGGCCCTTTTGGAGCTGAGTTTGACACCTGTGCCTTAGGAGGCCCTTGTTGGGTTCAGTGAACAGTATTGTGTTTTTGTCAGTGCGAATATTTTAATATTTTGTTAGTGTATTTTAAAAATCTAAAGCACATTCGTCCACAATAAACAACCTTTAATGAAATTAGAAGTTTCCAATGATGTTTAATAAGATTAAACAATATAATACTACACTGTGTAACACTAGAAAAAGAAAAACTACAAAAAACAATAAATAATTTGAATGTTTTATATGTTTATTTACTCTTATTTACTTCTTGCGACTGTTTATACCTGTGATTTTAATATACTTTCTCTCATTTCTATTTTATTTTTTCAAAAAGAGATGTGAGATGTACATATTTGTACTACGTTTGTACATATTTCATTACTATTTCATAATCAATGGGGAAAATGTCCAGCCTGAGTACCCGTCTGAGAACTTGGTCCTAATTTTTGTCGCTTGATCAACCCCGGTATTCTACTATGCTGCATGCCTGATATACTGAATATGCCTCACACATCGACACATTCTTTGTATCTTTTTCCTGTTTATCCTTAAAGGGTGACAGAAGTAAATGCTTGACTTGAGTACATGGGCGTGGTAGTGGAGGGAAAAGTGGACCTGACTACCCAGGGCCCCGTCTAGCGAGAGGGCCCTTTGAAATCCCACCAATTTTTATTATTATTTTTTTTTGTAGTCTATTTCGAATTAATTGGCCCCTCCAATTGATGTCAATGTCATTATATATTTCAAAATATATATGTATGATGTCAGTTTTACACACATTCTGAATCTTAAAGATGTCTAATAGAAGTCTATTTCACATCTGATAGGAAACGTCTTGTAGATGTCTTGCAGATGTGAATGCAGACGTCAAATAGACATCTCCGAGATGTACGTGTACTAATCAAAATCGGCTATTAAGAATCAAGATCGGCGCATAACTAAAAAGAAAATGGGTGCTCCTAAATTTTTTGGGATGCTCCTAACTTTTTGAAGTTGGGAGCACCAGTCCTACCAAGTAAAAAAGTTAATTTCAAGCGCTGTAATGTATGTATGCTAATGTTAAATCTTTAGCTTAGTTTGTCAACCAGGCTGCTTGTTGCTGTAAGTAAATTATGGGCCAGGCCAGCTAACGTCAGGTTGCCAACATTAACCAGTTTCAGAAACAACCAGTGGTTCCGACACACCAGCAGTAGCAGCACTCAATGGTGGTGAATGAAAGAACCAGTCATTAATCTGATTTGATTATAGATTAAAACACTATTTGTGTATGTTTATATTCAAATAATTTTAAAAAAATGTGTAGGGGGCCCACTGACATTGAGAGGGTACAGGGTCCAGAATTTGGTGCTACGCCCCTGGTTACAATAGTGTTGTTTTCAGACCATAGTTTCTGTCGTTTTTGTTTTTATTGTGTCTGTTCTGTACTGGTTCTAAAAGGAGCTGGAAGCACAAATGGTCACAGCCATCATACACATTTGACTAAACATTTTTCATAGGGAAACACAGCAGACGTGGTATGTGTAAAACTGGATCACATGCATATAGTGCAACATGCACCATGTGGAAATTTTTACAGGCATATGGAAAACCACAGAAATAACTCTGGGAGTGCAGATTCTGTTTGTGTGAGTTTGGTAATAATTACGAATGATTTCACCTTCTGTTTCTCATCATTTAGTTTATAATTTCAAGAATATTTTTTTAGAGTTCGCAAAATATTTTCTATTATTATATTGTGAACGTTGCTTATGTCTTGACCATACCACAGAAAAGATTATTTATTTTAATATGCATGCATGTTTTATAAAAATAATTGTATTTATTGATTTAAGCTTATTTGTCTGAAGTTGTTTACCTTATTTATTGTCAGTCAGTAGTTTAGACAGATTTTGACAGCCAAACTCCTTGATTTAAAATCACTTTTATTTTGTTCTCTGAGTAGCAGCACTGCAGCAGATACTTACGCAAATAAACTTAAGCAACTTGAACCAATAGTTTACCCATTAACCTGCTGTTTATTTACTCACCCACAGGCAATCCAACATGTTTACTGTATCAGTAGGAATATTTTAATCCAGATTTAAGTAATCCCTAAATGCAAGTCAAAAGCTGGCACTTTGAGAGTCTAACAAATTATTTAACAAAATTAATAATTGCAGCTCCTGATGATACGCTGAGGTCTTATGAAGTGAGTAAACATTATTTACTTTTCACCTATGGAGTGAGAATTGTTTTGTAATTCCAAATAAATGTAATATAATACACAAATAAATGTGAAACTATTGAAAAATGTTGAAATATTTAACCAATTCCTTGCGAGTTCAATTAAAAGGTCAGGAAAGGGTTTTCTTCAATGTCAAAATTTTAGTAATTTATTAGGTTCAAATTAATATTTTGATGAACAGAATTCTTTGTATCCTCGTTCCAATGCAATTATTACATTCAGGAGGTGCGCAACAACTCTACATTTCTTGACCCAAGAATATATACACAGCTGATATTAACGAGTGGAGTTAGGTGGAATTTGTCACTTATCACTCATTTTGTAGTCCTTCAGTGGCCGCACCCATACATACTTCCTCTTCTTCTAATAAGCTTCTTGCAAGGCTTTTCACACTCAGAGAAGTTTGGTTAATATAGAACCTTAAGCAAAACAAATACAATTGTTTAATAAAAATTAAAAGAGACAAAAATCATTTGTTCCTAACACAAATATCAAGCATATTGAGATACATACAATGAGACCCACATATAAGTCTTAGAATTCCACAAACATTAATTAGATTGAAAAGTAAGTAAAATTAGACACACAATTTTGGCTGACGTTTTTATGTGAATTGCGTCCTGTGCATTTGTAGATTAGTGTGCATTTGTAGATCGCTGTGGGTATTTGCGGATTAGTGTTCGTCTTGACATTAGAAATGTTTTAAAATCCACAAGTACACAGAGAGCTACCCACAAATACCCACAGCGATCTACAAATACCAGTCTACAAATGCACAGAGAGCTACCCACAAATGCTGCCTAATCTACAAATGCACATGATGCAATTCAGTTATAAATATGAGGCAAAATTGTGTTTGTAAAATAAAATAAATATTTACTGTTGAAGTCAGATTTATTAGCAACCCTGAATTATTAGCCCCATTCTTCCCCCCCCCCAATTTCTGTTTAACAGAGAGAATTTTTTTAAACACATTTCTAAACATAGTAGTTTTATTTACTCATCTCTAATAACTGATTTATTTTATCTTTGCCATGATGACAGTAAATAATATTTGACTAGATATTTTTCAAGACTCTTCTATACAGCTTAAAGTGACATTTAAAGGCTTAACTAGGTTAATTAGGGTAACTAGGCAGGTTAGGGTAAATAGGCAAGTTATTGTATAATGATGGTTTGTTCTGTAGACTATCGAAAGAAAAATTTAGCTTAAATTGGCTAATAATTTTTTCCTTAAAATGGTGTTTAAAAAAAAATAAAACTGCTTTTATTTTTACCGAAATAAAACAAATAAGACTTTCTCCAGAGGAAAAAATAATATCAGACATATTGTGAAAATATCTTTGCTCTTTTGAACATCATTTGGAAAATATTTAAAAGAAAAAAAAATTAAAAGGGGGCTACTAATTCTGACTTTGACTGTTTATGTTTTTATTTGCAAGTATAATTTTACTTACTTGTGAATATAATGAATGTTTGTGGCACTCTAATATTTATTTGAACTTTTCTTCACTTCTGGTCACATGGAAGACCTTTTGGGAGGGGCTATCTGCTTTCTGCACTGCTTTCATTCATTCATCTATCTTCTTTCATTTTTTAGCAACACCCATCTTCCAACAATCCAATCCCTTCCCAAAGGGCAAAATTATGCTCTGTCCTACTTTATTTTTAAATTTCAAGTGAATGTAAGTCACATTAATGAAAAAAAAAATCCAATCTTAACTTTGGTTTCATGACAACTTTAACCCACAGCCTCAGCAAACACTCCTGAGCCAGTTCACAACAGTTTGCAGCATGAGCTTCCTTAATGACATAAACACACATACAAACAAACAAAACATGTAAAAGATTTGATTAGATTTGAATCAACAGCAAATAAACTTTTTTTGTGAACTGTCCCTTTAAGTAGGCTATGATCTTGCTATTAGGCTGCTAAGCAAAACAGTGCCTTAAACTGGAAAGACTTGAAAGATGAGTTCTAAGTAAATAGATTATACACCCCTCTACTCCATTAGTTTTGCATGTGTGTTGTGTTCATCTCTACTGCAGGGTGTGGAAAGCCCAACACTCCACACATTTGTAAGCTAAGCTCCTCCCTTAGCCACAAATAGCAAAGCAGTGGGAGTGACTTCAGGCACTCTGGGTATAATAACAGCAGCGGAAAAGACTTCTGCTGGCGAAAAGACAGAGAAGCAGAGCAGAATTGTGGAAGTGAAACCAAACACGTTTCTAATGAGGTAAAAAGGTTTGCTTTTCTGTGTATTAAGCTTTGTATGTGGTTTTGTCACAGCCTGGTAGACTGTTGTGGTTTTCTTAAAGCTTTGCTCTTATGTTGTAGCAACCAGCAAACAGTTGTTTCATATAGACATAAAAAGTGTGGTAAAAACAAACCTTTTGTTAACTAAGCATCTAACCCTCAACGACCATGTTTCAACATGTTTTCTACAATCTGGATTACTTCCAATTGCAGTTTATGCTATTTTGCTTTACAAAAGGTCACTTAAAACAGCATAGAACAGACACTACCTGATCTGTCACACAGTCTGTTATTAGTGTTAACTGACACTTTCTAATAACATGTCTCAACTGAAAAGTAATGTCAGCTTTCACCAGAAGCTTATTTATTTATTCAGTCTTTCAATGAAAAACTTTAATACTTTCTTGAGACTCCAAAATGGTCTCCAACCTGTTGTTCATTTGTGTTTTATTACAGTCTAAATCTTAGATGCTTTTGGTCAGAGAAAAGGGGAAATAAGTTTATATTTGACAAAAGAAAATCTCAAAACCTCTTTTCTAAATGTTCTTAAAAATCCCACAAACCACAGTCATATGATATTCATGTATTGTTCACTAGTTTCAGGATCTTCTTTTCTGCAATTTCTGTAGCAATACAAACAGTTGAATGAATTACTGTATTTGCATACTTCAGTTTTTCACTGTCCTACTGCTACTTTATTCTGAGATGATTTTACAGAAGTGTTATAATGTTTGGAAACTGAATGATTGCTAATGCCTATCAAGTTAAAGTTATTACATTTTTTATTTCATTTAGTTTGATTTAAAAATACAATACTAGCTGCAATATTGGCAAAAAGCAATACATATATCTGTTTTAATGTTTTTAAAATGTTTATTTAAATGTTGGTAAGCTTTAATAACTCCAGGTTTCAGTATTACACAAACTTTTACAAATAAATTTAATATGCTGATGTGTTGTGCAAAAAGAAACTTTTTGCATTATTATTATTATTTATGTAAACAAACATGTAAAATTTTTTGTAGATCGGGCAATAGATTGCTCTATAATAGTAGAAAACGTTTCAAAAACACATTGTTTAAATGTTTGTTGATGCTGAATATGATGTTTCAGTTACCATTTTAGCCACTAGATGGATAAACTTGAATGCATGCAGTGTATTTGCACAAAGAAGAATGACATACTATAAAAATGGCTGCCATTAGCCAATTAAATTTGAGCACCCATTAAACACAGTTAATTATGGCCGATCAGAATGTAACTCGGTGGGCATGTTGAATCCATGCCCCAAAAGGTCTGTTGAAATTTCAAAAGAAATCATCCACTAGGGGGGCATTTTTGAGTTTTTGGAGTGTTTAATGAACAATTTGTTAACTCAACTTGTTAATTAACTCAACTAAAGACTCTAACGCTCTAATTATATATTTAATTGTCGGATAAACTACTTACAAGCTTCCTAACTGATAAACAACCTTACACTGCTAAAACGCTTGAACCTTGTTAATTGCTGCTTGCAGCTATATTTATTAATATAATTATTAGTACAGTGCTTTGCGTGTAAGCCATCATTTTTTTTTTTACGAACTCACATTTCTTCCCCCTTGAAGACGAGTTGGTGGGCTCGTTTTCATCACAGTTGTCATTATCATCAGCACTGATAATAATAAGCACAACAGTTAATACATTTTTTGTTTTTACAGAACCTATTATTCATTTTGTATAGGACTCAAAAATTTGAAAAGAACAGCTTTTATTAGAAATAGAAATTTTGTGGCATTATTCCTTCTTTTAATATATTTTTTCCTGTCCCTGTGCTAAAAAAAAGTATTCTTTTTTAATGTATGTATGTATGTATGCATCATAATGTACAAACAAATATTTTCAGCAGTGAAAGTTAAACCACACTGAACTAAACTGAACTTCAACTCTAAAAACTGGACTGACAGTTTCAATTTACTTGAACTTCTATGTTAAGATGGTTTGACCAAATTTACATAGTAAAAGCTCTATAGAAATAAAGATTAACTGAATTGAGCGAATCACAATCAAAAAATCTTAATATACCAAAATCAGTATATTAAAAAAAGAATGTTCTGTTTCCAAACGTTTGAAGGGTACAGTGTCTTCCTCACTGGTCAGTTGTTACTGTGTCAAGGTAAAGTATTTGAATGTTGTTCTTCTGTATGACCATAGACGCTTTAACTGCAGTAGCCTTTCTCTTGATCTGCAGGATGACCATCAGACGGATTCTCCTCAGCATCTTCCTTCTCTCTGGTCTTTTGACCTGCTATGGCTTCAGAATTTGTGCTTTTAACGTCCAGAGCTTTGGCGATTCAAAATCAGCTGATGCCAAAATCATGAACTCTATATCACGGGTAAGAGGATGAGTGTGAATGAATGCTTTTTAATGTTTTGGTAATATAAAAAGCACCAGATAAATGATGTTTTGCTTTTACCTTGCAGATTGTAGCTCGCTGTGACATTTGTTTGCTCCAGGAGGTCAGAGATCAGAAAAATAAAGCCATCCCACGACTACTTGAGGCAGTCAACAAGTAGATTATATTAAATTACTGAAAAAAAATGCTTCTGAAATAATCAATCAGACTGAGAGATGAACGAATTTACCATGTTTAAATGCTCAAATGTTATATTTTGGTTTCAGAATTGGTGATAATGATTTTCAGTATGTGGCAAGTGAACGCCTTGGAAGAACACAGACATATCAGGAGCAATACGTGTTTTTTTACAGGTAAAGCATGTGTTATAATATATACTATCCCAGGTAACAAATAATTCTGGCCCAGATTTGACATAAAGCAGGCACAGCAGGCATTCATCCAGAACTGGCATACAGCATGTGGGCCAAACATGGCCCGGGTTTGGCAGAGGTGGCACTGTCTTTAAGGCAGCACAAAAGACATGGGCCAGATGTCAAATGTTATATTTGGTCCAGATGTAAAAAATTGTTATGTTGGCCATGTACATTTGGCCTCTCTTGACCCACATTTAAAAACATTTAAATTGTAAAAAATTTGGAATAAAAACAAAACAAAACATGGGTTTATCAATTTCATTGCAGTCGTGATACACCAACATATCTGGCCCAGCTTAGGCCCAGTTATGGGTTATTAACTTGGCTGAGACTTGGCCCATATATGGTCCATGTTCAGCCTTTGTCTGGAAGCCTAACTTAGTCCAGTCATGTACCATAATTCACTGCGGCATATGGGCCGAGCAACAGCTGATTGTGTGGGCTAGAACTGGGCCAGAAAAATTTCAACGCAATCTCACGGCAATCCGTAACTTTTTGAGTTAGTGGCTAATTCGTTTGAATTCGTACAATCTAATTCCTACAATTTAGTACAATTTGCTCATCACCCAATGACGGTTGGGGTTAGGGGTGGGGTTGGGTACCACGCCTCCTTTTTAATATCGTACATTTTCGTACGACTGAACTTGTACGAGTTTGTATGAATTCGCCACTAAACTGACAAAACATAAAATACTTACGTTTCCTTGTGAGATCAGGCTGGAAATGTTGCTATGTGGGATATGTACTATAGTTTTTATCAGAGAAGCCTTGATTTATTAGTGATGATAGATACTGAATTGAATCGTAATGCTTATATTTTCCCTTATTTTACTTTTACATTAGATTTTCTTACATCTAGCACTCCCTTAAAATGCTGTTAAATTTAATCTGTAGCAAAATGAATATAGGTCAAAGATTTCATTGTCTGCACTATATCAGGGCAAATTTAAAATGTTTTATAATGTGCTTAAATGCATAGAGGACATTGTAGGAAACAATTATGAGGACGTAAAAGATCTCAGTGAAGATGTTAATTTAGCAAAGCAGTCTCAAAGTAAACTGCAATACACCAGGTTTTGCAGAGTCAGAATGAACATTCTTAAACTTAATCCTTTTATGCGGTTTTAGTTTACTGCCTTTAAATGTAAATGAAATTGCTCCTTGACAATTGTCAGAGCTGTGTTTTGTGTGTTATATACGTTTCGACATCTCTTTGTCTGAGATGGTTCTTCACCCATCCCCATTCTACTATTGTCACCATTACAAGGTGTGATCATCTTAAATAGTGCAGAGACAACAAAGCTGTTGAATGCTCTTTTATAACAGTTTAGCCCCTTTGAAAAAATGAGCATCAACATACATTTTAGAGTTGAAGTTGGGTTGAGGCAGACCAATTTCTAACAACATTAAATGCTAGAAAGGTGTATTCTTTAATGTCAAAATATGAATTAAATCATTGTCATTCAGTGTAACAGAACATTTATGTCACCTGACACAACATAGTCTGACCTTTTCATATATAGAACTGTCGTAAGAAAATGTAATTTTTATTTAATACTAAACTGTTAAAGACATCTTGCCATAAATGGATAAACCCTGCTGCACTGTGATTTTAGTCACTAAAATGAATGAGTGCTTTATATTTAATTTACTTAGAGAAAATTGCATAGAATTTTAATAACGGTCATTTATTAGTAATGTAATATAACATGAAAACAACTATAGGCTTATCAATATTAGTGCATCCATAGTTAATGAGGGTGTTAAAATTAAATGTGATGTAATAAGATGTGATCAGATATACTGCATTACACTGTCATCACAATCACAATCATACATACAGCTAAAGAAAAAAGTATTAGCCTTCCTGTGAATTCTTTTTCAAGATCAAGTGCTGTTTAACTGAACAAGGACATTTTGTCCAGTATTTCATAAATTTTCCTTCTAGAAAAAGTATTATTTTGTTTAGTTTGGCTGGAATAAAAAATATATATTTTTAAAAGTACAGAAAGACAAGGTCAATATCTTTTTTGCTTCCTAAAGATTTTTTTTTGTTTTATTAGCTACAAAAAACACTTTTGTCAGTGACTTTCTTAGTTAGCATATTTAACCTAGTCAGTCCTTTAAACGGCATTTTAAGCTGAATAATAGTATCTTGCAAAATAACTAGTAAAATACTATGTACTAGACTGTAAAATTATTAGTTACATAAAGCGAGTAAACCAACTGCCTTAAATGCAACAAGTTGACTTTACTAAAAAAAGATGTAAATAAACCCATTGTAACTTGGAACTATTCAATTGACTTATTTTGTATAATTATGCAAATTTTACTCATTTTTAAAAATAAAGTAACCTTATTGATATTTACAGTGTATTGTCATCATGGCCAAAGAAAATTGTGTTTAAAAATGTCACTAAAATCTTCTCAGTTCAACAGCATTTATTTATATATGAAATATTTGGAAAAATAATTCACATTTCTAAGAAATACTTATAATGTTGCCTTCACCTGTATTGTTGATCATCATTACTTAATGTCACGACATATTTTTCTTCATTTCCTCTTTTTTATTCCTCATTTCCTAATTTTTTTCTATTGTTCTAACCAACAGGAAAAGCACCGCAATACTGAAAGGCCAGTATCAGTATCCAGATACCCAGACAGGAGATATTGATGCTTTCTCCAGAGAACCCTTTGTGGTGTATTTCCAAGCCCCTAAAACATGTAAAACAACAAAACACCCTTAATTTATTCCAAAACAAATGATAGTTTATGCTGAATTTTGAAATATTGCAGATTTTTTTCTCACTTTAAATTTCTCTGTTAAAAGTGGCTAAAGAGTTCGTCCTGATCCCACAACACACCACTCCTTCAAATGCTACCAAAGAGATCGATGAACTCTATGACGTCTTTGTGGATGTTAAAGTGCGATGGGAAACTGAGGTGCGATTGATTTTATTCATAATAAATGCAGTGTAATATTGTGAGCTCCAGTCTTAAACCTTGCTTTATCACTTCACCAGAATGTGATGTTCCTCGGGGACTTCAATGCAGCTTGTGGTTATGTGGCTAAGAAGAACCGTAAGAACATCAGACTCTATACTGACCCCTCCTTCACCTGGCTGATTCAGGATAACGTGGACACCACAGTCAAAGAGTCCACTGACTGTGCCTATGACAGGTGTGTGTGTGTGTGTGTGTGTGTGTGTGTGTGTGTGTGTGTGTGTGTGTGTGTGTGTGTGCGTGCGTGCGTGTTAAATCAGCATAATACTATAATGTTGTTAGTAATTTACATACACAGTGAAGAAATAGCTCTTCACAACAAGAATAATATGTGACTTGTGGCAGGGGTCACCAAACTTGGTCCTGGAGTGCCGGTGTTCTGCCGAGTTTCAGTATAACCAGTAAGACCTTGATTGGCTTGTTCAGATGTGTTTGATTAGGGTTGGAGATAAACTTTGCAGGACACCTTCATTAATCTGCAGAACACAAATGAAGATTTTTAGATGAAATCTGTGAGCTCTCTCATCCTCCTTAGACAGCAAGGGCCCAGAGACATTAAAAGTCCTGAAAAGGAACCAAAAAAATTGTCAAAATATTCCATGTGACTCAATTGTAATCATATGAAGCTCAAAGAACAGTTTTATGCACCAACAAACTGTAAAAATGCCCATTCTCTTTTCTTTTGGGTCAGGTCAGGGTGTGCATCTACAACTGCCGACACTTTAAAAAATGCAGGGTTCCACACAATTCATTCATGCTGTCCCAACACAAATCAATTAAGTTAACTTGACAAATTTAAGTAGATTGAACATAAAACAATTATGTTGCCCAAACAATCATAAGAATTGCATAGTTTTAGCTCATTTTAATTAAGTAGTTTGAACAAGCAGAAAAATCATTATTTGGGTCTTCCTCTGGGCCTCCTCCCGGTGGGACATGCCTGGAACACCTCTCTAGGTAGTCTTCCAGAAACAGATGCCTGAGCCACCTCAGCTGACTTCTCTCAATGTGGAGGAACAGCAGCTCTACTCCAGGCTCCTCACTCACAGAGGTGACAGAGCTCCTCACCCTATATAAGGTGTGCCCTGCCACCCTGCGAAAGAAACTCATTTTGGCCGCTTCTATCCGAGATCTTGTTCTTTCGGTCATGGCCCAAAGCTCATGACCATAGGTGAGAGTAGAAACATAGATTGACTGGTAAATCAAGAGCTTTGCCTTTCAGCTCAGCTCCTTCTTCACCACAACGGACCGATACAATAACCACATTACTGCTCCCGCTGCACTGAGCCGCCTGGCAATCTAACGTTCCATCCCTCTCTCACTCATGAACAAAACCTCAAGATACTTGAACTCCTCCATCTGAGGTAAGGACTTTCCTCCAACCTGGAGATGGCAAACCACCTTTTTCGGGTGGAGCACCATGGCCTCGGACTTGGAGGTGCTGAATCTCATCCCAGCTGCATCACACTCGGCAGCAACCTGGCCCAGTGTATGAAGGTCCATGTTTGATGAAGCTAACAGAACAACTGTGTCTGCGAATAACAGAGATGAAATCCTGTGATCCCCGAACCGGACCCTCTCCAGTCTAAGGCTGTGCTTTAAAATTTTGTCCAATAAAATTATGAACAGAATTACTGACAGAGGGCATAATAAAATTCCCTGTCATAAATATTTAAATGTATAATTTTTTGATTATTAATATCCATGGCTAAGAACTTAAATTGTGCAAAACTTTAAAGGCATTTTTTCTCAATATTTTCATATGTTTTTATCTTAACCCTCAGATTCCATTTTTTGAATAGTCGTATCATGGGCAAATATTGTCACATACTAAGAAACCAAAAATCAATTGTAAGCTTATTGACAAGCTAGTTTATATTCAACTTCAATTCAAAAACTGACCCTAATATTGATTTTGATTATATATTGATAAATATATCCTTTTAAAAGGTAAAACAATAACAAGTGTAACAATAATGGCACACAGGAGCAATTTGATTGGGGCAATTTTACAACCTTGTTTCCCAGCCGATGAATGATGAGGGAGGCGACGCAGTGGGTAGCACGTTCGCCTCTCAGCAAGAAGGTTGCTGGGTCGCTGGTTCGATCCTCGGCTCAGTTGGCTTTTCTGTGTGGAGTTTGCATGTTCTCCCTGCGTTCGCATGGGTTTCCCCTGGGTACTCCGGTTTCCCCCACAGTCCAAAGACATGCGGTACAGGTGAATTGGGTAGTCTAAATTGTCTGTAGTGTGTGTGTGTGTGTGTGTGGATGTTTCCCAGAGATGGGTTGCAGCTGGAAGGGCATCCGCTGCGTAAAAACATGCTGGATAAGTTGGCGGTTCATTCTGCTGCGGCGACCCCATTTTAATAAAGCGACTAAGCCGACAAGAAAATGAATGAATGAATGAATGATGTGATGATGCTCTTGATTCTTCTGTTCTGCCATTGGTTAAAATACTAAAAGTGAGTTATATCTTACAGCTAAGTTTAAATTAAACAATTCAGACATTTTCTAAGAACTGTGACTTTCGTCACAGTTGTGATATATATTTCACTATTTAGGTAAAAATCTGACTTTATCTTCTGTTTTTGCTTATAGCTCACAATACTTGGTTTTGGTTACGCTTTATTTTAAGGTGTCCTTGTTAAAGTGCAACAATTTATTTAACTACTGAGTAATAAGTATTTTATTATATTTACCATGTGATGTGTGTTTAGGGAAAGAATGCATGTTAGTATAAGGATAAGCTGCATGTAATTATGCATAATTGTAATTACTATAGTAAGTACATAAAACGTGTACACCTTACAAGGACACCTTAAAATAAAGTGTTACCTTGATCTCAGAAATCAGATTTGTGTTTTCAATGCATTTTTTATGGCATGTTTTATTTTTTAAAATGGAAAGTTTGTTGATTATTCACAATTTCTTACAATTTTCAGCTTGCATATATAAACACAATTATTCTAACTCACAATTATAAGTAGCAGTTAACTTTGAATTTTACACAGATTTGGAAGCAGTAGCTCACTTTTCATCTACACTTTGGTAAATAACTATTTTGTTAGTGTTCCATGAAGAATCCTTTAACGTCTATGGAACCTTTCATCCCACAAAAGGTTCTTTATAGAGGTACAAGTTTCTTTAGATTATCAAAAGTTCTTCACACAATGTGCAAATGATCATTTAAAGGTTTCTTTAAAAAGTTCTTTAAGGAATCCTAAAACATCCTTCTATGGCATCACTGTAAAAACTTCTTTGTGGTTTTTCCTCCCACTTTTATTGTAAATAGTGTAGTGTTTTTATGAATACTCAATTCAGACATACTACTTCAGTCAGGCTATACATTTTTAAAACTAAACTGTAGAGAAGTTAGAATACTCTTATAATGTCTTATTTTAAACACATCATCTGCTTGACTTTAATGCATCATTTTTATATCTACAATCAACAGAATTGTTGTGCATGGAGAGCCCTTTCTCAGATCAATTAAACCATTTTCAGCACAGCCGTTTAACTTTCCCAAGGAATTCCTTCTTACAGAGGCTCAGGTAATACCAAATAAGCCAAATACAGCTTTTACCTTTTATACTGCTGTTACTGAACGCAGGATTGTGTTTTCTAGGCTCTAGAAGTGAGCGATCACTACCCCATAGAGGTGGTCCTCAAGGATGTGAAATCAAGGATGTCCACAAGATACAGTGAAGCTCCTTGTCTTCTGCCTGCTGTGTTTGTCCTGAATGCTTTACTGCTCATGCAGATGATTGTATGAACTACAAGTGGATTATTCATCTGGCCCAGATGAAGACTATACTCTGCTGTTACACAGCTCTGTTGTACTTGAGCTCAGAATGCGTTGGAGAGTGACTGAAGATTAAATTCTTTGCGTGTTTTATGGCTTTTCGAATATAATGATGAATTGGCTCAGGTGTTATTTTCAGCATGCTTTTTTTTTGTAAAAAAAGATTTTTTTTTTTCTGTTATTATCGTTACATTTATGTTTTTATCAACTAAGCTTTTTCTACATCCTCTACTGGAAATTTTGAAGGTAGTTGTTTTATATTGAAGGTAGTTAAATGTAGTGAAAAAAAGAAAGATAAAAGAACATTATGTACAAGTTTCCATGTTGCTTAATTTGCCCAGTCAGAAAGTCATCCATGTAGGTTTCAAGTGACAAAACAAAAATTGTCTAGCGGAAGGATGTGGCCTGATAAAGAGGAAGTTATTTTTCTTGAAAGATTGTTTTATTTATTTTTTAAAATGTTTCACAGAACTTAAACCAAAAGCCAAGCAATGCAAAATTATTTTGTAATATGCATTTAATGTGATCTGACAATTCAACAATTCCTTTAACAAGTTCACTTGAATTGGTCCTACTTTACTTACTGTTAAATGTTCCAGAAGGGGACGCTATTGAACTTTCTGAATCCCACTAGCGTGTCATGGTTTTTATTTCTGTGGATCAAATACATTTCGTTTATTAAACATTCAATATTTTTATATAAAATATTCAGATAAATTGACACCTGCATATCAGTTAGAAAATAAAACCCTATATGTTTTTATTACTTACAATAACAATATTTTTAATAATGTGACATTTTGTTTGGATCATGTCAGACCTGAGAAATCAAAGTATCTTTGCATGTCAATTAGTTTTTTAAAGGAATCAAGTTATTTTGAATAAAAAAAAAACATCAAATACACTGGAAATATATTTAGCTTTTTACTAAATTCACTTTTTTTTTTATGAACTCATCTACTAAACAGAGATACCATTGCAGCATTAAATTGTTTATGAAAGTATGCATCTCAGTTATTTCCATCTGAAACAGATATTCTATTTGAATTATACAAGGGTTTATGAATCTTAAATAACATTTTTAAAAGTGTTAATTGGGTAAAATATTATAAATTATATTTCAAAATAAAACTACAAGTTAGGACTTCCACAGGTGTTCAGTTTAGAGCTTGGAAAAACAACAGCAAGACTAGAAAAATCAAAGAATGGACTTTATTTGTGGTCATTTGAGCCTTTTTCACACAAACGAAAGCAAGTGTGAGGTGCTTAGTTGGCATGAAGGGCCTTCCAGCGGCTCAGGGGTCCACGGCTGGGGATGTATTTCACCCCGCAGCCATCAGGAATCAGACGCTTCTCCGCCAGCATGTTATCAAAGTCACACGTGTTGAACTTTGTGAAGCCATACTTCTTGGACACGTGGATCTAAAGAGAAAGAAACCCAACATCAGCGACCGCTTGACAATTACAACTTAGTTTTCATTTGTGTTGCATTACCTTCTGACGGCCAGGGAACTTGAACTTGGCTCTCCTCAGAGCCTCGATCACATGCTCCTTGTTCTGGGCCTTTGTGCGCACAGACATGATGACCTGGCCAATGTGCACACGGGCCACTGTGCCCTGAGGCTTCCCGAACGCACCACGCATACCAGTCTGGAGCCTGGAAGACACCATAACTCAGTTTAATTCCCTTAAAAGTGCTCGAATTTGTAAAACAAATATAAATAAATTTAGCAATGGCATGTTTCAATGGTCCCTTAAAGGGCCCAGCACTACCCAGCTAGGCTCATACACAACCAAAGATTTACTGTCTGCAGCCTTTGCACACCACACAAGTACACACAACCTGTCCAGTCGGCTTAATAAGCTGCAGTAGAGTATATCAGAGCAAACAGCAGCTCACCTATCAGCTCCGGCACAGGACAACATTTTGTTAATGCGGATGACGTGGAAGGGGTGCAGGCGCACACGGATGTGGAAGCCATCTTTACCGCAAGTCTTCACCATATACTTGTTGGCGCAGATACGGGCAGCCTCAAGAGCTAGACAAATGAATCAGCGGATTAAAAAAATCATCAGAATTTCATCTCAACACAGAGATTTTCTAAAGAAAAGTTAAATGTTATTATCTAAGAGTTCTCAAAAGATATTCACAAAGCTGCTGAGACAAATGTTTACTACAGAATAAAGAGTTTATAAGTCTTAAGCGGAGAGTAGGAGTGGGGTTAACCTTGTTGCTATGGATGATGTCAGCATGATTACCAATTATGTACAGTGATTGGCTGATAGGGATAGGAGGGGTCTCCGCAAGAGATTGAAACTTGGCTAAGAAAGTGATGCTATATTCAAATAAAGGTTTTTTTAAATAGTGTCACTTTAAAAGAAATTTTAAATGCAGCTGAAGATAATAATTGCGTGGTATAATGTATGTTCCTTGCTTTTAAATGTTTTAGACATTAAATAAAGATCCTTCCCATGTAAAATTTACGCATTTTTCTAAAATCTAGCAAATATTAAATGGTTTTAAATATTTAAAAAGGTATACAAAATGTGTAAAAATAGAACTTGACAATCATATGCTCTTTTTTTTAATGTTCAGCAATGGCATGTTTCAATGGTCCCTTAAAGGGCCCGGCACTACCCAGCCAGGCTCATACACAACCAAAGATTCACTGTCTGCAGCCTTTGCACACCACACAAGTACACACAACCTGTCCAGTCGGCTTAATAAGCTGCAGAGAAGATAAAAAATACTATTTACTTATAGAATATATTTGCATAATTACTTAAGATTTACCTTTTCAAAAGCTCAGTCAAATTTTTAAAAACGTTTTCCTTTCCGAATGCAGATTGCCAGCAACAGCCTCTTTAGGAAAGTTTATGGTTTGGTCTTAGTGTTTTAGGAGTCCTCTACAGTGCTCTAACATCTCACTGATTTAGGAGTAGTTTTAGCACTAAATTACTTTGTGAAATACTCAAAGCAAATAAATAAAGATACATAACATTACAGTCTAAAATTTAGGACTGACACCAAATTTTATTTTATTATTTTTTTTTTTTACAATTCTCTCAAAAAAAAAGCAAGTTAGGAGCAGTTTTTATTTTTTTGTATAATATTTTAAATATGACCCAGAACTACAGTGCTTGAAATGTAATGTCAAATTGTAAAATTCAGTAAGCGCAGCATCTCTCACCTTCACTGGACAGCTGCTCATACTCATCAGACACCATGTGAGCACACAGGGGAAACTCATCCACCTTAGCCTTCTTCCTGCCCAAGTCGAAGATCCTGATTTTGGGATCTGAGTTTGGTAAAGAGACAGAACATACCTTAAACTGATTGATTTATACAGAGATAACACTAATGCGCACATTTTGCATTCCCACAGCGTTTTTACAGACACATTCTAGACCAACTTTACATACTTAAACTAGGTTAGAATGATCATGTAAACATGTTAACCAATGTCCCTGGAACAGAAAATGGTAAAACTTGATCAAAAACGTATCTTTACAGCTAGATTTTTGCCATTTATGCTGATTTTATTAAAATTATTACGTTTGACACAAAAAAGCTGAAGACATTGACATCCTTAGAAAAAAATTAATACTGTTAAAGTCAACAATTACTAATTTACAGCTTTCAAAATATCTTGTTTGATAGTAAAAACTCAAAGGTTTGTAACAACTTGATAAGCAAATGGCAATTTTTTATTTCTGAGTAAACTATCCCTAATGTTACATTTAAGTCATGAGCTGACAAATATACTTTAAGTAAATGGACAAAATAACATTCTTGTTTTATGCAACAAGACAATTAGCATTACATCCCCCCCCAAAAAAATACATGGCTTACCAGGAACACCTCGACAGAAACGGGACTTGGGGTAAGGCTTGTTCTTACAGTATCTGTAACTGGAAAAGACAGTAGACCATTAACAAGACTAAAACTCTTATATATAGGAATATACGACAGTTTATAAAGTTACCATAAGATCTTATTTAACTATTACGCTGCAAACAGCAAAAATGTCAAATAACATTAAAGTGACTGTTGGGAGGCTAATTTGTTAGCCTGACACCAAAACCACTTCTTCCAACAAATAACCTATCATGCATTTAAATTAAATTTAAAGTTGTTTTATATAAACACTTGTTAGTATCAGAAAGCAGAGCTCGTGAGTGTCCTGTCACTACTCCTTGTATGTGGCCGGCGGGCTGCACATGGTTAGCGGGGCCTGCCATTTTCATTGCGGCTACTTTTTAAAACACCAAATTCACAACTTACCAACGGGCTGGACGGCGGCCCATGGTTGCGATCTGTAACGTACACAATAACAATTGATTTAATAAGGACAACGCGTGTATATCATTGGAAAAATAATGTGTTTTTTCGACAAAAAGGAAGAGAGCAAAGCACCGCGCTCTTACCACGCACTCACCTAATGGAGGAAAGGAAGAAAACTGCCTTTCCGCTGCGTCATAATGCAACGAGGGAAACTACTTCCGGTTACATATTCGCGTTGTATTTATATCGTTTAAAACCGATTTTGTAGTCTAGTTTGCGAAATTAACAATCATTTATCAATGTATTTCCTAAAACAATCATAAGCGTGCTGTAGATTCATTTAAGATTGTCATTTTCTGTGCTTTAGCCAAAGCGAGATTTGTAGTGCGGTCGCTCATATGTCTGCTGGTATTTGTAGTCCATCAGCGCGATGGGGTCCTTCCAGGAATGATGCTTTATTTTTTACCAGTTCCAGTCCATTGTTTAAAATGATGGAGATTTTTATATAAACATTTTTAACAAAAGGATCATATGGCAATATGATAATTAAAACCTTAATTGTCAAGCACCCTTATATCCTGGAATCGGGCTTGTTTTATTAGTGAATTTGTCCTCTTGCACTACAAAATAGACCATCGTTCATTCATTCATTTTCCTCAGGCAGTCAGGTGGTTATCAGGGGTTGCCACAGCGGAATAAACCGTCAACTATTCCGGCATATGTTTTATGCAGCGGATGCCCTTCCAGCCGCAACCCAATACTTGGAAACACCCATACGCTCTCCATTCATACTCACACTCATGCACTATGGCCAGTTTTGGTTAAGTGACATGTCAGTTTAATTTTTATGTTAACTGTTGTAATGCAAATTTAACTTGTTGTAATTGCATTAAATATGTTAACTTTGAACTTCAAGCTTTTGAGCTACAAACTAAAGACTAAGCAGAATGCAGACAAAAAGAAGAGAGAGACTAAAGATGCCTGAAGATGACAAGCTTTATTTCAGTCAGAATCAGCATCTGCAGTCTTTGTCTTCATAACAAAATCTGCCACTGTATCATGTCCAGCACATTGCAGTAATCCTCAGCAGCACTCATTGTTAGGTATTCTAGTGACCCTCACCATCCCTTTATGTCTTTGGTGACCCTCACCAACCCTCTGTGTATTTGGTGACCCTCACCAACCCTCTGTGTCTTTGATGAAACTCACCAACCCAATTGTGCTCTGGTGACCGGTGACCCTCACCAACCCTTAGTGTCTTTGGTGACCCTCACCCACCTTCAGTGTCTTTGGTGACCCTCACCAACCCTCTGTGTCTTTGGTCACCCTCATCAACCTTCAGTGTCTTTGGTGACCCTCACCAACCCTCAGTGTCTTTGGTGACCCTCACCAACCCTCTGTGTCTTTGAGGACCCTTACCGACCCTCAGTGTCTTTGGTGGCCCTCACCAACCCTCTGTGTCTTTGAGGACCCTTACCGACCCTCAGTGTCTTTGGTGGCCCTCACCAACCCTCAGTGTCTTTGGTGACCGTCTTCTGTATTATTAGTAACTATAAACACAAACACACACACACCCACACACACACACACACACACACAAACACACACACACACACACACACACACACACACACACACACACACACACACACACACACACACACACACACACACACACACACAGGCAAAACACACACCTGGAGCAGTGGGCAGTGGGCAGGTATTCAGGTATCTCTGTGACGCTTGGAAAATTATGTGTGAATATTGCATAGTTACACAGTGCTAAAACTCTCATTTTTAGTTTTTTATTTTTTTTTTTTTTGCAGAGATGTCCGAAGTACAAATCAGAATGACTAAAAATTAAACGCAAATTCAGATAAAGCGTCTCTAATCAAGAGAAAAACTGCAAAACACAAAGCAGCAAAGAATTCTATAAAGAACCTGATCTAACTTACGTCCTTATAGTGCGTTCTAAATAGAATTAAAGGTATAATCTGAATAGGCTTAATCACGCGAAAATGTGTGCATTATTTTACAATTTAAATTTTAGCCTATTTTTACTAATTAAATAAAAATGTATAAAATATATATTAAAAAATCTTTAACATATTCCAAATAAATATATATATATATTTTTCTGAGATGGTTCGTCAGTTACTTATTAACTGCACATTTAAATTAATGACACAGCAATGACATCACAACGAAAAATTTGTACTCGGGTATAAATAGACAAGTTGGTTAAGTGCATACCGCAAAAGTGAGGATTATAAATATAACGCTCTAACGACTTGTCGTGTATCTGTACGTTTTAGTTCCAAGTTTAGCGGTGAAGTGAACATTAACGTGGCGTGGCTGAATCCTCGTTGAAAATTAGACATGTTTATGTTGCATTTATTCAGACAGAAATAAATTAATGCTGGCTTGAGCTGAGCATCGTTTTCAGTGAGAACGTCGTTTAGTGTTTGAACGTTATCAAAACTAAGGATTGTTCTCGTCGCAGTTTAGTAAAGCGTCGCATTCACTAAAAACACTTGATGGCGACAAAGACCTTCAGATGTACCGTCTTGGTTCCACACGGTCTCGAGGGAGCGCTGTTGCTTTGTCCTTCTCCAGCTCTCGGATGTGGTAATGAAATCCCTCCTGCACACTCTTAATTTTTTTTTAAAGAAGAATGACCTCATATCTCTGAACTGTGGATAATGAGGACCAAATGCTCGGGTGGTCATTGGAACCCGGGAAATCACGAATGTTTGCTCATATTAAATGTAAAAGTGACGTGGCATCACAAATATTCGCCTCCTACAAGTGGTCATCATGTAAGGGTGATGTGTCGTCTTGACTAAATTGATCTACCATCCAGGGAAACATCCACTCTGTTCAATGCTGAGGCCAAAGCTCTGTAAACATTCTGGATTATTGGTCTTGTCTGTTGCTCTGTGTTCTTCAGGCACGCATTCTTACCTTAGATGGGGCTGTGCACAGGTCAGGCCAAGTCAGATCTGCCTTATCCTGTTCCAGAGTTTAAACACTATTTCTTATATTAATGTTTTATTATTTGAAATAAACAAAAAAACACTCACACATCAATATTATCATTTTAATTTTGTTTTCATATATTTTATTCTTTTAATATTATATTTATATTATTTTAAGCCTTAATTAAACAAAATGTATCAGTAACACTTTTCCCATTTATTTTCCATTTATTTATTAACATTTTGTGCCATTCCTCGTAGTCACTTAGACAACCACTGCAGTTCTTGCAAGATAATGTTTTTTTTTTGCTTTACATAGATGTCTAAATGATTAGCCCCCCTTTTGATTTTGTTTTTAAATATTTCCCAAATAATGTTTAACAGAGAAAGGACATTTTCAAAGTATGTCTGATAATATTTTTTCTTCTGGAGAAAGACTAATTTGTTGTATTTTGGCTAGAGTAAGAGCAGTTTTTTCATTTTTAATAACCCATTTTAAGGTCAAAATTATAAGTTCTTTAAGCTATATTTTTTTATATAGTCTACGAACAAACCATCATTATACAATGACTTACACCTACACTAACTTGCCTAGTTAACCTAATTAACCTAGTAAAGCCTTTAAATGTCACTTTAAGCTGTATAGAAGTGTCTTGAAAAATATCTAGTCAAATATTATTTACTGTCATCATGGCAAAGATAAAATAAATCAGTTATTCGAAATAAGTTATTAAAACGGTTATGTTTAGAAATGTGTGAAGAACATATTTTCTCCGTTAAACAGAACAGGTTGGCTAATAATTTAGGGGGACTAATAATTCTGACTTCAACTTTATATATATATATATAGTAAGTGGGTTCATAATGATGGTCATAAATGATCTCACACTTTATAAAGGGTCTTGTTTCCTTTCAGCAAACCACAAAGTAGGTGTGGGGCTTCAGTTACCACACCCAAAGACTTCAGCATGTAATGCACATCAGCCGCTTTTGCTCTGAGAATGAGTTCTCACATGCCATTGAGCACTGAGCTTCTGCTCAGCTTGCATGTGCACAGTTTTATGCAATTGTGCATGTGTGCATGCTTGTATAAATTTAAACGCACAAAACTTTGAGAGAAGAGGTCGAAAATGAAGGTGAAAAGGGTGTGGATCTTGAGGCTAAAGAGGAATTAAAAGGGAGAACAAAATTGTATGAAAAAGGGCTGAGTTGGACATTACTCATTACATGAGTAATCAGCTTAAAACAACAGAATAACCAGCCTGTGGTTTTCTGGTCTTATTTTACTGTTCTTGCTGGTCCTGTGTATGATAGTTTCATGTTAGATGTAGCTATGCTAGCCGATTGGTCAGCTTGACCAGCTAAAATGTGGCATCAAAACAAACCACATCATTTTTTCCCCCTGCAGGACTCTTAAAATACCATTGTTTGTGTTAGTTTGAAGGCATTATTAATCATCTGATGATCTGTTGGATAATTTTCCATTTAGCTCTGTGGAAAAGTCATAGCCCAATTCCTGCAGGGAATGTGGGGTTAATGTAATGATCTGTCCAATGACAAAAAGGGGGAATCACATATAATCTGTGTTTTTTTTTTTTTGATGATATTTTAAATGTATTTTATTCTATATGTATTTATACAATAGTAACTATTTTATAATCAATAAATATTTATTATATTTTCTGGTAAATAAAAAAACTATTATACATTTTATTTTATGTTATTATTCTTTGAATACAATTAAAATATTTAAATTTATATTATTGGCACAATGGCTTAGTGGTTAGCACAGTCGCCTTACAGCAAGGGCGTCGCTGGTTCTGACTGGCTGGGCCAGTTGGCATTTCTTTGTGGAGTTTGCATGTTCTCCCTGTGTTGGTGTGAGTTTCCTCTGGGTGCTCCGATTTCTCCCACAGTGTAAAACCATGCGCTAAGTGAATTGGGTAAACAAAATTGGCCATAGTCTATGAGTGTGTGTGTGTGTGTGTGTGAATAAGTGTAGGGGTGTTTCTCAGTACTGAGTTGAAGCTGGAAGGGCATCTGCTGTGTAAAACATATCCCGGAATAGTTGGTGATTCGTTTAGCTGTGGCCACCCCTGATAAATAAGGGATTAAGCTGAAAGAAAATGAAGGAATCATTAAATCAAAAAATATTAATTTAAGCCTATGCTAAAGATGGATATTTTTCTGTCAACACTTACTCTGTAATACTTTAGAACAGCGGTTCCCAATCTCTGTCCTGGAGGTCCGGCGTCCTGCAGATTTTAGCTCCAACCCCAACCAGATTTACCTCAGCTAGCTAATCAAGCTCTTATAGGCTTTATAGAAGCATCCTTAGGTATGTTGAGGCAAGTTGGAGCTAAGATCTGCAGGACACCGGACCTCCAGGATCGAGTTTAAGAAAGCCTGCTTTAGAAAAACAAAAATTGTTGATTTCTTTATCAACGTTCGATTTATTTACATTACTAAAAGAAACATTGCTCTGGCCCTCTAATACTAACACTTTATTTATTTTATGTTTTTATTAAAACAATCTATAATATCAGCATTATCTTAATTATTCTCTGTTAACACTATCCTTTAACACTGTACATTAAAAAAACTACAAAATAACTATTATTGTCCTCATGTAGAATTTGCTTTCGAACAAGTGTCTGTCAAATAATTAAAAGTAAACATGAAATATTAATTAGCCTTCAATAGGTTATTTTAGCATTCATACTTTAGTTTTGGACGTTTCTGCAATAAGTTTACATGCATCCCATGTAAAAGTAAACACTTACATTTTTCAAAATATACATTGCATAATCAGTTTGTTTTTCCTCACAGTGTCCAAAACGGTTCATTTATGATTCTAGTCTCTCTAAATCCCACCTTTTCAGAGTCTACTCTCCTCTGATTGGTCAGATGGCCTGTGATTGGACTACTGCCAAACACCTACTGTATTAGCATATCTGAATTTCAGCTGCAGAGGCGTCCACAGCACTTGTGAAATGTATAGGGGTATGTATCAGTCATCTGTCATGCACTTTATCACTTTGATTTATAAAATTTTGCAGACCTTTTACAGTCACAAAAACATAATAAAGTTAATGTAAAAATAATCTGTCTACGTAATGTCAAGACATCTTATTCAGCACTTCTCCCTTTCCTCAGAAAGAAAAAAATGTTTTTAAGCTGGTGCTCAGAAATCTGATGAGCTGGCATACTGTGCCATAGCATCACCTTAAACAGGAAGTCAAAATACATGCGTTGCTATGGTGATGACCACTAGTTTGTAAACAGAAAACGCCAGCTATGACACATGGTTCTCTGGAAATCACCAAAGGCAGGAGAATTCCCTTCATTCCTCTCTTTTTCGGCATCTGCAGGTTGCTGTTCAGGGAAACTCTGTAGATCAGGCCTGTGCTGACATGTCAGCTTCCATAGTCATGAGATCATGTGATGTCATCCCGGGTCACTTAAAAGCACATGTCATAACGGGGTGTATGAAGAGGCCCTGTCTTCAAGTTTCATGTTTTTAGTTCAGTAGGATCTGGTGACATTGAAACGTCTGTAAGTCAACATGTTGTGCATTAACTAATCAGTGTAAACGGCAGTGAACAGTGAAAAATCTCTATAATAAATTTAGGGCAGATAGACAAAAACAAAGAAGAATCTCAGTTCAAATGAAGTTAAAATGATAATATAACAAAGACAGTAAAGATGTTTAGAATATTATAAAAGCTTTACATTTTAAATAAATATAAAAAGAAATTGGTTAGGAGTCCTGGTGGCACAGTGGGTAGCACGATTGCCACACAGCAAGAAGGTTGCTGGATCGAGCCTCTGCTGAGTCAGTTGGCATTTCTGTATGGAGTTTGCATGTTCTTTTGTGTTTGCGTGGGTTTCTCCGGGTGCTCTGATTTCCCCTACAAGTCCAAAGACATGCACTATAGGTGAAATGAGTAGGCTAAATTGTCCATAGTGCATGAGTGTAAATGTGAGTGTATGGGTGTTTCCCAGTGATGGGTTGCAGCTGGAAGGGCATCTGCTTTGGCAGTTAATTCCGCTGTGGTGACCCCTGATTAATGATTAATGAATGAATTATTTGGTAACAATTTACTTTTATTTAGGCAATAACAAGAATAATGATGTTTGAATATGTAAACTAAACATTACTTTAGTATGAATTGATGATAAGTTAATGTATGCACTAATCATGAACTAACTTTACCTACAGCATAGGTCACAAGAGTCACAAGAGTGTAAATAATGGTGACCCTAATGTAAATGTTGTTAATGTATTCATTATGATTTAAGTTTACGCTAAATGTCACCAACACGAGCTGTTAATGTATAATTATGTCATGACTTTACTTGGAGGGGCACATCATCATTAACTCATCCTCATGAACTCCTGTGTTTAAACTGTTTATGTTGATGTTGACAGAACACTTTTCTATTGTTATTGTTATGTGTTAATACACTAGATGGACGTGCATAAGGTGTTCATGAGTAGTTAAGAATGGGTTAATGATGATGTGCCCCTCCAAGTAAAGTCATGATATAATAATAGATTATGTCATGGGTTCATAATGGTTAAATTAGGCATACACGAATGTGGTAATTATTAAATTAATTACCAAACAATAATTTACTAACAAGTAATTAAGGTCATCGTTATTCACACATTAACTCATCATTAATTTATAATAAGGTAATGTTTAGTTTACATATTAATGCATTTTTATTCAAGCGCTATTACTGTAAAGTGGTACCAATTTTTTATTTTTTTTTTCATCTGGAATCATAAATAAGTTTCACTATTTCCAATAATTTTTTAATGGTCGAAAGACTCACACCTCACTGACAAAGGTCCAGAATTTGTCCCATACACAAGCTCATTGTCCTATTTTGACTGCTATGCCATAATAAATTGTGAAAATAATCATCGAAGAAGGCTTTGAGACAAAGTGGATTTCTCTTTTGCATAAATGTGCTGGGCTGCGTTTCCCGATAACGATTGATCTTAGCACTTAAGAGCGTTTTCTACGAGTCATTTTGCGAACGTTCGTTATTGTTTCACGTGCGTTTCCCAAAAATGCACTTAACACAATTGCACGTAGCCCAGCTTTAAGTGCAACTTAGGAGTCGCTATCCGTTTGTTAAGTGCTGAAATGTCACGCTATAGAATGGCTCGTTATTGTTGCACATGTTATAGCAATCCATATAATTCTTCTTCTACTTGTGTGAATGTATATTCAACTCGAATAACATAAAAAAAAAATATTTTTGAGCCAGTTTAAAAACATAAATTAACTGGAAATGTCGTACTGTAAAAACACTGTCTTGCTCCAATCTCGCATAAAACTAATTCTAACAGTCCTTGCCGGAAATGACATCAGCATCATTTTCGATATTTATATGAAACCTTAATTAAGTAGAATTATTTATCAATTTCTTTATCAAAAATTGCTTATCTCACATCAAAATAAATAAATAAGTAAATAAATAAATAAATAAGCTCTTACATTTATTTTTGAAAAGTTTAGCCTACTTATTAATTATTATTATTTGTATATTGAATTGTGTAATGTGTAGAAAATATAAATGAATAGAGATATACGTACAAATAAAATGAATAATGACTTTGAAGAGAAGTAAATTGTAGGTGCAATTTGCCGGTTGTCCAGCAGGTGCCCTCATAACTCTGTCTCCTTACGATGCACTTAAGGCTTTACGATTACTCCAGAGCACTCGTAGATCCACGAAGATTTTCAAGTGCTACTTAAGTTACGATGCTTTTGGGAAACAGACCGTAATATTAAGATCAGTCGTACGATCATTTCTACGAACTTCTTAGGCTTACGATGCTTTTGGGAAACGCAGCCCTGGCCAGTTTGTGTTTGCCTAATAAATGACAATAGGCTGGTTTTTAATTTAAAACTTAAACATCATCTTTTTTTTTTTTAAATGATATATGATGTAATACATTTTTTTTTTTTGGAAATTAAGTATTATTCTCAAGAATTTTTCTTCTTTAGGAAATGTTTTTGGTACATACAAAAAGTATTGAAACCTTATAATTAAATAGAAAATGAAGCTAATAACTTGAAAAAAGGTCCATGTTTTAAGAAAAAAGAACCACCTCTTTTACCAGGCTGGCTATGAGCCTGGAATGAATACTGAAGGATCCTGCAACACTGAAGACTGGACTGGACTGATTTTATTTAGGACATGAACATTACACATATGATGTAAAACTAAAGAAAAACATCATGAAAAGTATATAGAAAGTATGCGCAGACTTATATTGTGATTTGCAGGTGTGCATATTTGCGTGTAAAGAGGCATGGCTGGTTAATCTTAAACTAAAAGAAAGAATCTAAGCATCTAAAACAGACAGGGCACTGTTAAAACAAACTTTGTTCTCCATTGTAGTCAGTTCTGAGTGTTGAAATTGTGAAATTTAGACAGCTGCGCCAAGTGTTACTGCTCATTGCACAATGATTTGACACGTAACAGGCATGTCTGTTCTGTGCCGTCTTGCAGTCAATGTTCCCATTGTGAAGACGTTTTACAGTTTAGTATGGACACTTTGTAATGTTGCATGATTCATGTATGAATTGATATGTGTCAATACATTTAACAGATCATCCTCCTGCTTTGGAATTGAATAAGTTACAGCCCTGGAGGCGAAACTGTCTGGATTTTTCTTCAGACAGTTTCATTTGCAGTCTAATTCCTAAATTGCAGTTTCTTGCTCTCGGACGAATGCATGAACACTGATGGGGGGAAGACAGTCTGAGGTCCACATGTGGTGAACCAGATAAACAAACATCGCCAGCACTGCCATATTCAACTCAAAAGTGACATCATTATTTATCTGTATCAAACATCTGCTTTGTTTATTCAGTCCAGATGCAGGTATAAAAACGGTCTCCCTGTTTCATGAGGTTTCATTGCTGTGTGATGTAAAGTGTACACATATGGGTTCTTTAAGAGGTTATGAGATGAGACTATGTCACAATTATAATATGCACAGATAAGCGTAATAGCTTATTCATTCAAATGTCAGATCCTCAAATTATTGCACAATAGCGTTGTCTAAATTAGGTACCTATATAAAAAAACAACAATGATACTGACCTTTCTGTACAACACAGGCTCATTGGAAAATTACAAATTTTTTGATTTTGTGGAATCACAAAAATTTTACATATTTGCATTTTGCATGCAATTTCTATATTAAATAAATGCTATGATACAGGGTGACGCGAACAAATTTTGTTTCTTTATACACTACTGGTATTTACAAGGACATATATTTGACAAATAAAAGATTAATTTCATGCATTTTTTTGTACAAAACCAAATAAACATCACAAAACAACTTAGCGGTGTCTGATTTGTAATCGAATACATTTGTCTCACCTATCTATCGTCATATGAACAACTCTTCTGACATGGTCAGTTTGGTAGTTTGTTTCACATTTACACAAAAGAGATAAAAGCAATGTAAAATTAAGGTAAACCCACGAGCGTATCTGTTTGCTTTTAAAAACACTATTGGTTGGGTTTTTGGGATTCCATACATTCATTCCTGTGATTTGTATACCAAGCCCTGCCTTCTCATGGATGTGTACAAGAAGGACGTGAATCTAAAACATAACACAACATATATAAAGTATTTCAAATTTACAAAAAATGTAGAGATTTGTCAAAATTGTAATTGTACCTGTAGTGATTGGCCAAAATTGTTTCACAAGAATATAGCCTGACGCATGTATTTCCAATGAGCCTGGGTTGCTTCTGGAGTAGCGAATACCAGGGGTCTATCGCTTAAATGATCTGAGATGATTTGACAGATCCTGGATCCTGGATCTGTTTATCTTGATAACTGATCTCTGGCTAATTTGGTTCTTCAAACAAGTTTGCGAATCAGATTAAAATGTCTGGATGAATGATCTGAGATTGCTGCATGTGTTGTGAAGGACAGATCTCTCGATCCTTGAAATCATGATCAGCAATGCAAAGATTGGCTGACGGCACAGCAGCGTAATGACATCATCTGATTAATATTCAATTATCCATGTGACATCCATACCATCAAATTAGCAGTAAACGGTTTGTTAAATATGACACGCAATAACTTTACACCTGTGTTGTGAGCTGCAGGCTTTGCACTTTCATGTGTCAAGATTTATCATGTATTTCAATGCATGTCAATGTATTTAGTTCTACATTTAGAGAAGATTTTCTTTATTATAATATTTATTAAAGTATTTCTTTATATTAAGTTTTTTTAATCGGAAAAACTGTATAAATTAATTTAGCATCAAAAAAGCATTTTGATATTAGTAAAGGTGTCTGCAACTTTTGCAAAGCATCAAATCACCGGCATATTAGCGGTCAAAACATGTGCATGACTGCATAAATTATTATCCCTTTTTTTAAGTGGAAAATTGTGCATGTACGCGTTTGTATCTAAAAATAGTTCATAACAATAAATTTTCTATTTCAACCACCAGGTGACAGTCTTTGAACTTTTATTTCAGAGTGCAGGTTGCATAAGTTTTATATATATATATATATATATATATATATATATATATATATATATATATATATATATATATATATATATATATATATATATATATATATATTGCTTGAAGTGACCCAATCTAATCCTGTTTGTATGAAATGAGCATGCTCGCAAGCAGGTTTGAGCTACCAGAACTGTTGCTATGACAACTCTCAAATGAGTTTTAAAAAACTAAACGATCCTGGATCGTGTCAAATCGTCACTAACCAAATCCCGCTAATTGAGTAATCCACGTACGAAGAACGGTCCCCAGGTCAGTTGGACACTGAATGATAATATAATAATAAGTTTATTGTGTATAGTGCATTTCTGCAGACTCAGCGTTTCTTTACGATAACAAGACAGTAATCAGTAATCAGTTATAATCATACAGTCAATCATACTGGAAAATATAAGTTTTGAAATCTTGCAGTGTAGGTAGATAACAAATGTTTTTGGGAATAGAATTACAAAATGTAGAAAAAGAAATAGAAAATGCTCATTGAACAAACGATAATAACTTGAACTAACGTGAAATTAAAAGTAGACCGGTGTCAGAAGATCATAGTGTGTGTGCGGATGTGCAAGTATAGAAATGTATGGAGGACCATTTAGTGCTTTGTAGGTGATAAGAAGTGTGTTGTATTTAAGACGATAACGAACAGGTAGCAAATGATGTGACTATAAAATGGGAGTAGAGTTGAGTAGAGAAAGCGCAAAGCTTATTTATTGTTGTGTTTGACAGACCATAGAAAGAGAATTTCAGTAGTCAAGTCGAGAAGTATGAAGGCATGAATCAATATCCCAACATGTTTTATATTTAAGAAAGGATGTAAAGAAGCAATATTACAGGAGTGAATGAAGGCAGATTAAATGAGAGAAGACGTGTGAGGGAAGAAAAGAGGAGAGAAGTCTTTTAATGTCAAGATTTTTAATGTTGTGGGAGGTTAATCCAAAGCAATATTAGCAATTTTGAGCCACTTTAACACTGTTGGCACAAATCTAAGCTATATGTTTTGTTGAGCCAACAAGAAAAAGATCTGTTTTGTCAGAATTAAGTTTGAGAAGGTTGTTATCTGGAACTTATAACTTATTATTATCTGGGTTAGATCACCCAAAAATTTAAATTCTATCATTACATACTTCCCTCATGTTTTTTCAACCACCTGAGACCCTCATTCATCTATCATTTAGATTAAATCTGAGAGCTCTCTGACCCCCATAGATAGAAACAGTCCTGAAATTTTCGAAGTTCAGAAAGGAATCAAGAATATTGTTAAAAACATCTATGTGATTTCACCGGTTCAAATGTAACCATATAAAGCTCCATAAACAATTTTGTGCACCAAAAGAACTGTAGAAATTACTTTGTTTGCCTATGCACAAGAGAGCTCTTTAATTTCATCTAAAGATTTTTAATTTGCATTTCAAAGATGAATGAAGGTCTTGGAGGATTGGAACAACATGAGAGTGAGTAAATAATAACAGGCTTTTCTTTTAATTTGGGAAAAGATAACAAACAGATACTTTTAACATCAATGTCACTCTTAGATCACACTTTTTTACATTACCCAGCTAGCAAAATTCATGTGGCTCAAATCCGGCCCACATACCGCATCGGCGTACAAAGTCGTACGAAATTGTACGATTTTAAAAAGGAGGCATGGCACCTAACCCCACCCCTAAACCCAACCGTCATTGGGGGATGAGCAAAACGTACTAAAATGTACAAATTAGATAGTACGAATCCGTACAAATTAACCACTAAATGAAAAAGTTACGAATTGCCGTGAGATTTCGTTGGTTTTAAGATAACTGGGTCTATATAGATTTGCTTTATCTTCTCTGGACCACTATATGCTCAAATCTACATTAGCCATATCTTACTGTGCCGAATATTCGCCAAAAGTGGCTCACAAATTTTTAAAGATGACTGGGCCACATTTTTCATATCTTCTCTGAGCCACTATAGGTTAATGGCTGCATTAGCCAGAGTTTACAGTGGCGAATATTTGCCAAAAGTGGCCCACAAATGATTTAAGATAACTGGGCCACATTTGCATCTACACATGTGAGCCACTTTAGGCTTTGACCCAGATTACTCTTAAATGACTATGCCACTATTTTGCTATTTTTTTATTAAATGGCCCACATTTGTCCTCCATCATTTGGGCCAAATTTATCATTTTCCACATTTAGATTACATTTTGCCATAAGTGCCAAATCTTTGCCTTAAATGGCCCATATACGAAATTGAATCTTTGGCCCCCCTTTGCCATTGTACAGGTGGGCCACTTCAGGCTCACATTCATTATGTCTGGACTGAAGGAGGACCACCAGTGCAGCATAACTCCCTAAAGTGGCCCACATTCCTATGTGGGTAAGCATGTGGCAAATATTAAATATTTGCAATCCCAGTCATTGTCTCAAATCTATTGTTTCAAGCATCTTCAAAATCATTGTTTTGATCACTTATAGCTTGTTCACAAGATCCACAGTCAAGTGACATTGATTTTTTTATTTATTTGAATGCATATTAATTTCTCTGTGGTAAAGCTATTTAAGCCATTCTCAAGAATATTCTTTTGTTGTTTTTTTTTGTATGTTAATAATGAGTGAAACAGCTCCTCATCATTGTGACAATGCCACCTTGAGGTATAAAGGAGTCTGATGTGTAATTAATGTTGCGCAGGAGAAATATTCACTACATACCTCAAGTCACCAGTGACCCTATACACGTATGATTCCTATACAGATTAGACATTTAAAAAAATTGTTCTTGCTATATACAAGAAAATGATCTTTATAATGTTTTGTTTATAATTAATTGAGAAATGCCAAAAATTTTAAATATCTACCTTAAAAAAGGGGGGTGAATCATGTTGTACTGTAGATTGTTAAAGACCCAATGTATGTTTTTAAGTGTTAATGTATAAATAAATGTTTAGTTAAGAAATATATTTTGTTTTCAGAAAGTTCATTATAGCTGTAATATAATTGTCAGCCATCACAGTGCTCTATTGGTTAGACTTACCCATTTAACAGTCCTCGGTTTGACCTTTGTGGACTTTGAAAGAATCAGCCTCTAAACTGGCGACACAACTGTAGATATAGCAGCTCCACACACACACACACACACACTGACCTGTTTGTAATCTCCGAACATTCAATTTGTTGTCTTGCACAATAAAAATAAATCAATTTTCCAAGATTCTACAACATTGCGCAGCAACTGATTAGAAATGGTTTAGATTGAAATTCCAAAAGAAAATAGTTAATCTTTCAACCGTGAGAATGTGCAGATCTAAGCTTTTTAAAAATCTTATTAATTGAGTGTTAAAAGATTTTAAACAATGATAACGTTGTATACGTTATCAGTTGCAATCAATTTATTAAGTAGTATCAAACTCTAATGTGTATCTTTAAATAGCGCTATATTTATTTATGTTTATATTGTTTAAATACTGTGTAAACTAGTTTAATCCTTTATTAAATATTTATTATAAATGATTCGATTTTTTATTATCAGTTAGGATGTTTCTTATATATATTAAAAGATCGGAGCAAGAGAAGGAGAGATTTGTCATTGATAGCTGCTATGTTCTCAACCTCCTCCACATTCCTCCTCCCAAATAAGGATAGAGTTACTGACACACTCTCTTTCTCTCTCCCCCCCTCTATCTGCCCTTTTGTTGCTTGTTCTTTTTCTCTTTTCTCCTTCCTTTTCTCTCACATTTGAGTACATAATATTCTCAAATAAAATAGCTGATGCTGATGCACAAGCATTTACAAACTCCATGACTATAATAAAGGTCCTTGTATTTATTCATGTGTGGCAGTTGATGCTGTGTTAAGGTTTTATTTTTATTTATTTATTTATTTTTTATTCAAGTGAAGCAGCACAGGGAAGATATTTTTGTTATTCCTCTGAGGGATGTGTTGGACATGATGTGAAGCAGCAGTGAATATTAAGGGGGTCCTGAGGCTCTAATATTAGCTTTGTAAGGTCCGCGAGGATCCTCTAGTCTACTTAATATATGTACTTGTGTGGTAAGAATCCATTCAATGACAGATCCATTTATTATACATTTGTATTTTTGATTGAATCTTTGAACCATTCACTTATTTTCATACTTTTTGTTATGAATTTATGAATGATTCACCCAGTTAATAAGTTTTTATTTTCAAGCACACTGAATATTCTCAATGGACATAATGGACACTTTACTGTTTTCATGAAGCCCTGAGAGAAGATTTGTGAATGATGAATGTAGCCCAATACATTTGAATTTTGAATGGATGTTTGTATTGGATTTTAATCATTCACTCAACCAGATGGCTTCAAATCTGAGTATATTCAAAAATGTCTTTCTTTAAGAGTAAATACTTTTAAAAAATCCAATTATTGTGTTGAAAAACAAAGAAATATTTTACTTGCATTTGTGCTTTGGACTAGATTTGTGTCATAAACCCTGTAAAAAATGTAAAGTTGAGTTAACTAAAAATTTGAAAGCAACCTGCTGCAATGAAATTTTGAGTTTACTAAGCTTTAGTGGTTGAAGTTGTGCCAAATTATTATTTTTTTAAGTTGACTGAAAAGGCTGTTTTAAATCAAGTATACTTTATGGAATTATTTGGAACAACTTCAACCACTGAAGCTTAATAAACTCAACATTTCTTTGCAGCTGGTTGCTTTTAAATTGTAAGGTAAACTCAACTTTTGAATAAATGGAGATGAAGAAATCAGTGAAGAAATCAAAACTCAAAGTTTCCTCAACTGATTTTCTTTAACTTTAATTCAACAAATAGTTTCAAATATGCAGTTAAATCATTTTTATGAGTAAATTTAACTCAAAAATATGTCCACCTAACTTACAATTTTAAATTGTGCTAACAATTTGTAAGTTAGGGCGAGGCAGTGGCACAGTAGGTAGTGCTGTTGCCTCACAGCAAAAAGGTTGCTGGGTCGCTGGTTCGAATCTCGGCTCAGTTGGTGTTTCTGTGTGGAGTTTGCATGTTCTCCCTGCCTTCGCGTGGGTTTCTTCTGGGTGCTCTGGTTTCCCCCACAGTCCAAAGACATGTGGTACAGGTGAATCGGGTTAGCTAAATTGTCCGTAGTGTGTGTGTGAATGAGTGTGTGGATGTTTTCCAGAGATAGGTTGCGGCTGGAAGGGCATCCGCTGCGTAAAAACTTGCTGGATAAGTTGGCGGTTCATTCCGCTGTGGCAACCCCGGATTAATAAAGGGACTAAGCCGACAAGAAAATGAATGAATTTGTAAGTTGGATTTTTTTACAGTGTGGCAAATTTTAAACAACACAAAATTGTGTTGCTTGATTAAATAAAAAATATTTAATTTACTCAATATAAACATCAAAATTCACTGCTATTTTAAACAATCATGAAAGAAATTGTTCTCATTAACGGATTCCCATTTTAAATGAATAATTAAATATATATATATGTTATGCATGTTCATTGCTTTTCATGTTTGTTACAGTAATAGTCATAAGAAATGCAGGTTAAATATTGCATTAATGATTTAATGATTGCATTTTGATTTGACATTTAGGATTTTATCCCAATATGTGAAATCCTGTTCTAGATTAACAGATGCGATTTTACCGTATATGTGCCTTGAAAACCTGGCATAACTGTCAAACCATTTGACTGAGATGCAATTAATGCATTATGCTCTGATTCCCCAGATTACTAAACTAGATTTCCTAATGTCAAAATCAAAAATCAGACCATCACAAACCCTTTTACAAGAATTCCCTACCAGCTGAATCATATCATGCTTACTAGTAAGCATCCACGGAATGCCTAGATGAAGTAAGCTTAATTAATTCTGCCATTAAGTAGATGTGAGAGTATGCAAAAGCAAATTCCTCATCTGTTCAACAAAAGATCAGACCTGCTCCATCACTTTAGGTCTAAAGGCCCACCGGGTATCACTCCGCTGGGGATCATCATTCTTTACTTCAGTGAAAACATCTGATGTAACATGCAGTCTGCCAGAAAATAAAAAAAATTACAGCTACTGGTCATGTTTATACAGTCTTTACACAGCAGCCGGATTTTAGGGTTTTTAAAGGCGTGGCTGAAATAATCTATGCACAGAGGCTTTCATGATGGAGGGTTGTTTAGTTCTCTGTGAGAGTCGATCTCTCTTTCTTTCTCTCTCTCTCTCTCTCTCTCTCCTTGACTTTTCTACCTCCACAAACACAGCTTACCATATAAGGCTGTGTTTGTGGATAGGAAAAGGGTAAGTGTGTGTCTCTTCGTTCTATTGTGCGACTTTGCACCCTCATGTGCCTCCACAAATGTGTTTGTGAGTGGGTTTGTAGGTTTAAGCCATCATTTAAACAACTTTTGAATAAGAAAGAAAGGGAGAACGAAGTATTGAGCGATAACCGATGAGAGATTCTTTGGCTCCGGTTCAGAGTTTACTTAGTAGGTTTACCTTTTAAAGACATCATGAATCAAGTGAGCCAGTGATGAGAAGAATGTAACACAAAGTAAAAGCCTCACATTTTATCACGTAGAATGAGGTTACATTAGTTATGCATTCATTTTAAAAGCATTACATTAAAATTATTTTAAATTAAAATGGTAACTGCACTGTAAATATGACTTTAGCAGAAACAGACTGTAAAAATGCTGCAATTTGGCTGTTTACCTTTTTTTGTCAGTACAGTATATCATAAAGGTGCAATATTGATATTTGTCCATCAATGGGTTGGTAATTTAACACTAAATCACTTTATGAAATATAGTACTTTACTTTAAATGTAAGGTAAATTTGTATAATCTAAAATGATGCTGCCCTGCAGGCACAGGACGTAAACATAAAGTCATATTAATGTCATGTAACGTCATATGGGGACGATGGATTTTGTTTAAAATTGAAAATCGGGTTGATGTCAGAACCCAATGTCAGGCTGACGTCTGTGTCCAACGTCCAACCTAAAATCAACCAAATATCAATGTCTAATCATGTTACACCTTGACGTTGTGTGGAAGTTACCACTATGACATCTATTAGATGTTAGATTTAGGTCACTTTCCAACACAACCTAAAATTAACCAAAGATCAACGTAATTTGATGTCGTTATTGGACGTCAAAATAACGCTGTCGCTGACTAGACAATGAATTTTAGTCACCTGACCACCTAACATCTTATGATGTTGTGTGCCTGCTGGGTAGTGTGTAATGTTGTATATTTTCATCAGTGCTAGCTGCTATTTTTTCTTAGCATAAGCTTTGCATTAGCAGAGCATTGCATTTGAGTATGTATCAAGGTCATAGTAAGCTGCTAGCGATAGATTTAGTAGAATAAGTTGACATACATGCAAACTTAGTTATAGTTAGTACATTGTCTTAAGGAGTCCATCAAATCAAACTGATACAGACATTGAAGAGTTTCACACAAAAGATCCCCTGATGCTGTGGATTAAATGTCATAATTTTGTAAATAATAATTTTTTACTTTTATAATGTGTTACTTGCACAACCTGATTATTATGCTTATCATGCTTTATATTGCTTTTTTATTTCAAAGTTTTTAAAAATATAATTTAATAGATCACCATGGACCAAAAATAATCTTTAAAAATGAACCATCACCTTAAATCAAAGTTTTACCTCTTAAAATATTGTTTTCTATTGCCATAATGCTTACTCAAATTCAATCATTCAATAAAGGGATAGTTGCTCACCCCAACATAAATATTCTGCCATAATTTACTCACGCTCAAGTGTTTCTCTCCACTGTCGAACACACAATGAGACATTTTGAAGAATGTTGGAAACTGAAACATCAATAGTGGGGAAACTGATTTCCTGTATTCTTATATCAGCATTCGTGATCAGCGAAACTCAAACAGAAGGAAGAAACGCAAACAGGTTTGGAAAAAGTAGAGGGTGAGTAAATGAAACTGAATTTTCATTTTTAGATGAACTATCTCTATACCGTTGCCTTACAGCAAGAAGGTCGCTGGTTTGCGCCCCGTCTGGGCTAGTTGGCATTTCTGTATGGAGTTTGCATGTTCTCCCTGTGTTAGCATGGGTTTCCTCCGGGTGCTGCAGTTTCCCCCACAGTCCAAAGGCATGTCGTCACCTTAGAATTATAAAGTTCTATCTGACATTTTTGTCAAATTTGAGTTATTGACATATTCTCATTAAATGACAACTTATGCACATGTATGGGATGTTTTTATAAGTTGTTTACATTTTAAAAAACAATAATTTTTTTATTAATATTTAAAAAACAAACGTCACACTCATACTCTTTGCTATAGAATTCAAAAACTTTGAAGGTCATTATCTCAAAATCATTCAGAAGGCAGATAGAAATTGTCCGTAGGTTGGGGATTAAGTGTTGGGCTAATTACCCACCTCATTAAAACTAGATGTTACAAAACACCAACATGGTGCGGCTAAATGCAACTTCAATATACAGTAAATGGCCTTGGGAGTAAGTAAGTACCCCTTTAATAGCAAAACTGTTATTATAAATATAACATACATTAATAACATCAATCAATCAATCAATCAATCAATCAATCAATCAATCAATCAATCAATCAATCAATCAGCCTTTATTTATACAGTACTTTAATACAACCAAGGGTGACCAAAGTGCTTTACACCAGTTAAACCAAATTATACAACACACCTAAAAAGCAGACAATGCAAAACAAAACAAGAAGTATCAATTAAAACATTAAAATGGAGAGAAGTGTCAGTACTGCCTTAAAAGCCAATTTGAACAAGTGGGTCTTAAACTTAGCTATAAAAAGTGGCAGGTCAGTGATTGTACAAAGCTCAGTAGGAAGGGTATTCCAAAGTTTAGGACCTGCCACTGCAAAAAAAGCGATCCCCCCACTGCTTTTATCTTGACCGTGGGACTTCTAACATAAGTTTTAATAAGACGTAGGGTTTCATGTTACAGTTTTTCTCAGTCTCTTTGGTGCATTTCTCACAACACTATTTACATTTGCACAACAGTTCATGCATTTCTCAGAACAATTAGTACAAACTGCAAAATCCAGCTGATAACAAAAGCGTGCCATTTGCTCAAAATGGAGAGTTCATTCCTCAAAAGCAAGTATTGATGCCAATGAAACTGTCAGTGTCATCAAGATGAAAAGTCCTGACACCATTGTTTATGAACAAGATAATCAAACGGCTTTGTCGTGTTTTCATTATGACAGTTTAGTCTGCACATTTTTTTCTAATGCAAAAAAAATTGGTGACACGTCTTGAAAATGCTCAAGACAGCACTTTCTACCATTTGCACAGCCATTTAAAAACTACAGTAAAGTCAGACATCACTGCATTTAGTGAGGTATCTGAGTACAAGACACTGAATATGTATGTTTCAAATTTTTACTGCATTTGCTCTTTGCAATTCTAATATATTAACAGCAGTGTGCAAAAGAATACACACACCCTTATTTACAACAAACATAAGCCTCCTTTGGGTAGAGCTGTGCACATCAAAACAATATTGCAGTAAATACTAGAACTGAACCTACAAACATACACAGGTCTTTAAACATTCATGAAATTGTTCAATTAAGAAGACATTTTCAGGAAAAAAAAAAAAGATTAAATAATTTTTTATAAAATTTACATTTGACAGATTTTGACAACTAGTTCAACATTTTTGTATGTAATGACTCAAGTAATGAAATGAGGACTATTAGTTTTATATGGAATGACTATTCAGCATTCACAAGTTTAATTCGCTTTGACTGACATGACATGTTATAAACAGCAGAGAGTTGTATGAAAGCAATTGATGCATGTCCACAAGCATTCACAATTTGTTTGTAGGAATGAGAAATTGCTACTGTGATGTGCACAAATGACTAATTGTTTTGAAAAATGCATAAACTGTTGTGCAAATGTAAATAGTGTTGTAAGAAATGCACCAAAGCGACTGAGAAAACACTGTAATATCAAAACAAATGTGCCCATAATGTAACCTGTTGCCTAGATAACTAAAGTTTTTAGACCTCAGACATAGCCTAATTACTTTAGTGACTCAAACCATTTCCTAGTTAACAGAATATGCACTAAAGTTGATCAACTACTGCCAGCACATTGTTTCATACGCACATGTTTGCGATATGCAATGCGCTTGGAGGCAGGGTGTGACGTAATGTGTGATTTGTCAAGCTTGCTTGCCTGTGCCTGTGCATCTGATAGCATTCTTAATATGGTCACACTTCCCAGCTGGAATGGAGTAAGAAAAGTGAGATCCTCAGACAGCATGACCCACGCTCTGTAGGTTATTGTGTCACACTGACCCCTCTGAACGTGTTTTGACAGTGACACAATCAGATGCCTGCAAGCTGGGAATGAATGATTACATGCAGATGATAATCCCTGACTGTCATTATCTCAATCCCTCAAGACATTAATGTCTGTTTTTGCTTCATGGCAGAATTGCGCATAATTTTTCACACTACAAAGCTTTCGCGCACTGTGATCTCAGCCAAAAAGTCACATTTTCATGCCTCGGGGGCAATTATTCACTGTTAAATTGTTTACATTTCCCTCTTCCCACAAAACTTTGGGATAAATGTAAGCAAAGTGAATCGGAGATGAACTGAAATCAAGATTCTGGGCTAAAACCAAACCAAAACCAAAATTGCTTTTGTTATATTATATAAAAAATAAAGATTACAATTAAACTTTCTCATAGTCTCTCCTCAAGAAAATATGTAAACATAAAAGATAAACATAGATAGATAGATAGATAGATAGATAGATAGATAGATAGATAGATAGATAGATAGATAGATAGATGGATGGATGGATGGATGGATGGATGGATGGATGGATGGATGGATGGATGGATGGATGGATGGATGGATGGATGGATAGATAGATAGATAGATAGATAGATAGATAGATAGATAGATAGATAGATAGATAGATAGATAGATAGATAGATAGATAGATAGATAGATAGATAGATAGATAGATAGATAGATAGATAGATAGATGAAGATTTTATATGTTTGCTGCTTTCTGCATATCAGAATTTCTGTAATCAGTATCTGTTCTTATTTTTGGCCTGTTTTCTTTTTCTCTGGCTCATTCCAATCTCAAAGATAGAGAGAGACAAGAATGGGCATGTATTGTATTGCCCATCAAGCATGATTCAGTCATATGCTCTGAAATATTCTTAGGCCACAGAGTAAAATTACAATAGGTGAAGAAGGTAAAACAAACAAACAAACAAACAAACAAACTAACTAACAAACATCTAAACCACATTACACATGTATTTTTTTTTTCATTCCAAAGGTGTAGAATTAGCATGGACTGAGGGGTGGTGTCCCCACCAATATCCACAAATTATTAAAATGTCCCCACCAATAATTAATCGCCTTTAAAATAAAATAGGGCTTTGTGGAAATTTTCCAGTCAGGCTTGCTATGTTCAAGACTCAGGTGAGACATAAGCAGACATAAGCAGCTACATTTCAAAGAAAAGTTTCAGTCACTTGAAGTCTATTCAACTATAATAGTAACCATGGATGTGCAATTTATAAAAAAATTGTGATTATGAAAAACAGCAATCAAGATCAAATGGTTATTGTCATATGCTGCCCCCCCCCCCTTCTAGAAATAATTTATTATGCATTTATTCCTTGTCAAAGTAAAATCATGTAACTTTACTTGCACCATAAGACATGCTTGATTTAATGTTGTTTTTATTACTATTTGTCATTCATTCATTCATTTTCTTGTCGGCTTAGTCCCTTTATTAATCTGGGGTCGCCACAGCGGAATGAACCGCCAACTTATCCAGCGTGTTTTTACGCAGCGGATGCCCTTTCAGCCGCAACCCATCTCTGGGAAACATCCACAAACACTCACTCACACACACACACTCGGACAATTTAGCCTACCCAATTCACATAAACCACATGTCTTTGGACTGTGGGGGAAACCGGAGCACCTGGAGGAAACCCATGCGAACGCAGGGAGAACATGCAAACTAAGGGATTACTAATTGTATTTGAAGTGTTTATCTATTTATTAATTAAAGATTATTTTTTAAAAGTGCGAAATAGTACATGTGCTGTTCTGTTTGCATGGTCACAGAAGGAAAAGAACAGGAACATGTAAAGTCATCTTTTAGCTTAAAGTGCATAATTGGCAATATTATATTTGCAAAAATGTGTTCAGATGTGGTGGTAAGTGATTATGCACAAATAAGCCCTTAGTAGACGGAAGTAATCTTTTAAGGGTTTGGTGGCAAATTAGGTCCCCACTAATATCAAAAGCAAATCTACGCCTTTGTTTCACTCAACAGCATAGTACTCACTAATACTTGTTTAGCCATTTTCATCTTCTAAATGCCTAAATTTGGTTCAGCAAATGAATCAGTTACTGAAACTGCTTTTGTTTTTATGCTAAGATGATTAAAAGTAACATTTAGACTGGTCAACCAGTCAAATTATAGTAAGTGCTTTACTGTTCGGAATACAAACATGAATTCCAGTGTGCTTCTTGAATATTTTGTGTTTCATAACTGAAACAACAGTAATATTTTGTGATGTGATGCTCCTATCTTTTTTATAGTCAATATACATATTGAAATTTAGAAAGATATATGAAATATTTATTCTTGCCACTGTTGTCACTTATTTAAAAATGATGCACACACTAATCCATTTAATTATATATTCATAATATGACCATTACATTTAAAAGCATAATAACAATAAAAAACAGTTATTTTACATGGTTCATTCCACTGTGGCAACCTCTGAAATAGAGACTAAGCCAACGTAAAATGAATGAATGAATGAAAATGTCACCATATTGATGTCTTAATCATATTTTTATAATATAAACACATCTTTGATGAGAACAAGAACTTAGTGCAAAACATTAAAAAATGTACCTGAAAGTTCCATGTCATCAGGTGTGCAATGTGTATTCATTCCTTCAGATGTTCAGTTATGTATTGTGTCATTCATAATTTGACATACTCAAGTAGACTTGAGGAGTTTAGATGCAAAAACCTCAACATGCCATCTGGAATGTGCTTCTAAAATGAACATTTTTATCAGGCTCCTACCTGTGGGTTCAATAATATCACTTTTATGGCATAGAATAAGCCCTTTTTATGGTCTTCAAAAGCAAAATAACTCAACATAAACAAAGGAGGCTGAAAAAAAATTATAATTTTAATGAAAATTTCAGACGGCACTTAGAGGTTTTTGCATCTGAACTCCTCACTTTGTACTAGTCAGAAAGCCACCATATATCACGCATGTAAATGTACTTATTGAGATGTTTAACCAATTCTGCCAAAAGCGGTTGAGGAGAATGATAGAATTGTTAGAGAAAGGCTTTTTCCTGCCAAAAACAGGACCGGCGGGAATGAGTTAATTGACCAATTGTGTGATATTTTTCTTCAGATACCTTAGGGAAAGACAAAGTGCTCCAAACTGCACATCTGCTGCCCTCCCAGAGCCACCATAAGACAGTGGTTATGCCAAGAGCTGCAAGCTCTATAATCACCAAGAAGCTCTTAGGTGTTTTATATTTTCATGCTACCAAAACCTGATGCCACTTCGTGTGGAGGAATGAGACGGACCCGCCAGGTGTGTCATTACTTATTAATTAGGTTGTATTTACTGATACCCACTAGTCACAATTTTTTCCAATGGAAGATGTAGATTAATAACAAATACCATTTGTGTTGCTAATATTGTGTAACACTCTGTATTTGACCCGCCTGTGCAATCAGAGTCACAATCCACATTTTCTGTTATGTGCGATGAAGAATAAAGCCGCAGTACAGAGCGCTGGAGCTGATGACACCCATTACACACTTCCAGAGCTTTCAACTCTGACTCACTCTGCTGTAATATCCTCTCAAACTGTAACAGATGGTACACACTCTCTTTCGCTGCCGTCAGACATGTTTGCTGGTGGGTGCCGATTTCTATAGGGAATATATGTTCAGATGTAAAAACCTTTAAGTGCCAAGAATTTTACTCTACAATGAATGAGCATTTTTTCTCAGCCTCGTATGTTTATGCTCAGTTATTTCATGTTATGACCTATTCTTTGCCATAAAAAGTAAAATGAATGAATCAAGACATAGGAGCTTGAGAAAAATGCTATTATTTGAAGAACATTTTAGATGCCACTTAGAGGGTTTTGCATCTAAACTCTTCCCAACTTTGTGTTTCCTCAAGGACTAATATAACATAAAATCCACAAATATCACAGAATGCATATGTCAAACTAAAAATCCATTAAGAAAAAATCATTATTTGCCCTATAACTGCCTCATATATATATATATATATATATATATATATATATATATATATATATATATATATATATATATATATATATATATATATATATATAAAATAATAAATAAATCCTTGTCATCAGTCAGGTCAGCTGAATAGGTAAATATGTCAATTGAAGGCCACCCTGTAAAACAGACTGGAAATCTTAAAACTATCTCTAAATAAAATCTTAAAAATATATTTTCATGGCAACATATGCTGGTAATGTCTAAAGCAGAAGAGTTAATTCATACATTAATGACCTCAAGACTACATTGTTGTCATGTTCTCTTCAGTTTAGATGGCTCAAAGATGCAGTTTAGTGTTTTTGTAAAAAAAATTATAAACAAATAATCAAATAGGCTACTCAATAACAAACAGCTACAACCTACTTACAGTTGAAGTCAGAATTATTAGGTCCCCTTTGAAATGTTTTACCTTTTTAAATATTTCCAAAATGCTGATTAACAGAACAAGAACATTTTCACAGTATGTCTGATAAAATTTTTTCTTCTGGAAAAAGTCTTATTTGTTGTCTTATGAGTTTTTAAAGCAGTTTTATTATTTTTTTTAAATATCATTTTAAGGACAAAATTATTAGCCCCTTTAAGCAATTTTTTAAAATATTTTTTTCATCTACAGAATAAACCATTGTTATACAATAACTTGCCTAATTACCCTAACCTGCCAAGTTAACCTAATTAATCTAGTTAAGTCTTTAAATGTAACTTTAAGCTGTATATAAAAAAATTATCTTGAAAAATATCCAGTCAAATTTTATGTACTTTTATCATAGCAAAGTTAAAATAAATCAGTTATTAGAAATGAGTTATTAAAACTATTATGTTTATAAACGTGTTGAGAAAACATTCTCTCCATTAAACAGAAAATGGGGGAAAAAATAAACTTTGGCTTAATAATTCAGGGGGGCTAATAATTCTGACTTCAACTGTATGTAATCATATATATATATATATATATGTCAAGGCCAAATATAAGACTTGTCTGTGAGTATAAGTCAAGTATACCGTAGTGCAATATTACAGTTTTTCTCAGTCGCTTTGGTTCATTTCTCACTACACTATTTACCTTTGCACAACAGGTCATGCATTTCTCAAAACAATTAGTCCTTTGTGCACATCCTAGTAGCAGTTTCTCATTCCTTTCAGCAAATTGCAAATGCTTTCGGACATGCATCAATTGCTTTCATTCAACTCTCTGCTATTTATAACATTATCATTTGCTTATGTCATGTCAGTCAAAATTGACTAAACTTGTAAATGCTGAATAGTCATTTCATATAAAACTAATAGTCTTCATTTCATTACTTGAGTCATTACATACAAAAATGTTGAACTAATTGTCAAAATCTTGCAAGCTAATTTTATAAAAAAATGTTTAAATCTTTATTTTACTGAAAATGTCTTCTAAATTGAACAGTTTTATGAATGATTTACAGACCTGTGTACTGTATGTATGTTGGTTCAGTTCCAATATGTTCTGCAGTATTGTTTACAGTTGTGCACAGTTCAACCCAAAGAAAGTTTATGTTTGTTGTAAATAAGGGTGTATTTATTCTTCTGCACAATGCTGTAAAAAAAATCAAATTGTAAAGAGCAAATGCAAAAAAAAAGTGAAACATACATATTCAGTGTCTTGTACCAGATCCACTCACTAAATGTAGTGATGTCTGACTTTACCGTAGTTTTCAATTGGCTGTGCTAATAATATATAGTACTATCTTGAGCATTTTCACAACGTTTTACCAAAATCTGACTTTTTTGCATTGAAAAAATGTCCAGAGTAAACTGACATAATGAAAACATGACAAAGCCATTTGATTATCTTGTTCATAAACAATGGTGTCAGGTCTTTTTATTTTGATGATACTGACTCTTTGATTGACATTAATTGATTGACATCTTTTGATTGAATACTTGCTTTTGAGGAATGAATTATCCATTTTGAGCATGTGACGCGCTTTTGCAGGTTATCAGCTAGGTTTTGCAGTTTGTACTAAGTGTTTTGAGAAATGCATTAACTGTTGTGCAGAAATGCACAGGTGTTGTGAGAAACGCACCAAAGCGACTGAGAAAAACTGTAAGTATACTTCTGAGACGTTAAGTACATTTCAGAGAAGTATTCAAAATAGACTGAAAGTGTATTTGATTAGTTTTAGTTTAAAAGAATAGCACAATTGAATTGAAACTTCTTTTTCGTAGTCGTATATTAGTCCATATAACCTTTATCATGAGGTTAACATACAGCAGTCACATGAATGCAGTCCATATCCATCTAGATCATTGACCTACACTGATATATCAATAGGATGAAGACATATTATCACTAAAGACCTTGCTTACGAGATAAGACAGACTCTCAACACAACTGGAAGCTACACAAATTACCATTCGTAAGTTTTGTATGACCCACTCATTGAGCACAAGGCCACTGGTTAGCTATTCGTTTGCCACAGAGGAGAATTCATCCTTAACTGAGATTGGTGTCTTACAAAATGGTTTTCTCCTTTTCTGTTACCAAATGGAGTTTTGTTTCCTTGCTACTGTTACTTTTAGCTTATTTAGTTGGATTTGATGGAGTTGCCTAACATTTGAGTTCTTCAACCCTGACATACAATATGCATTGAACTGACTAGATCTGGAAAATGGCAATCCTGCCTTTTGTAAAATGGTTTAAAGTTGAATTAAAGAAGGGCTAAAATTGTACTAGTTTGCTTATTTATTTCTGTAAAGTTGCTTTAATGTAAATGGACGATGACAAAGTGCGGATCCAAATGCAGGGTTTATTTTTGAGAGAATGGTTAGGCAAGCTAAGGTCAAAACAAGAGCAAACAGATATACAGTATACGGGCAATCCGGAGTTGTGGTCAATAAACAGGCAGATGGTTAGTACAGGCAGGAAGCAGGCAATGTAAAAAAACAAACCAGACTCATGTTTACAATCAGTAACAAGACTCAGCAAAGTTTGTGTGTTTGTATAAATAGTCCAACTAATAAGTCTTTGAGCAGCTTCACCTGTGTGAGTGTAATCAAACAGGATCAGGAACCGGTGTGTGTGTGTGGTGCATGATTGGAACTTATAGTTCTTGAAATGGCAGATTTGGAGTCTGTTAGCGATCTGTGTGCATATCTGCACAGGCTGGATTGCTGTTTACCGTGACAATTGCTTTGACACAATCTGTATTGTATAAATGATGTGTTATCATAAAGTAGCCTATTCATCAAAACCTGCAAATGTTTCTTGGACCTCATGAATATAGGTTATACCGCATGTCATATTATTCATATATAATTCTGTTTGATCAAATTTGAAATATATGTTGCATGTATATATGACTTATTTGTATATCTTTGAAATCTAAACGTTAACTTGTATTTTAAATATATAAATTGGATTTACATATTTAAATTAGAAATTAGATCTGCTTACTGCTCAGTAGAGTAGGCTATGTGTGTCAGAGAAGCAAGTGATTAAAATATACCTGTCAACATTTGGTTATAAACATACGAGATACACCCCCCAACAACGGTTACAACGGTGGGCCACTTTAGGCATTTATGCGGCACTGGTGGTATTTCTTCGGCCCAGACAAAATGAATGTGAGCCTTATGTGGACCATCTGTACAATGGCAAAGGGTTGCCAAAGACTCAAATTCATATAGGGGCCATTTAAGGCAAAGATTTGGCACTGATGGCAAAATGTAAACCGAATGTGAGCCCAAAGTGGCCCAAGTGGAAAATGATAAATTTGGCCCAAATGACAGAGGACAAATGTGGGTCACACTTGGCAAAATAGTGGCATAGTCTTTTAAGAGTAATCTGGGTCTAAACTTAACATCACACATGTAGGTGCAAATGTGGCCCAGTTATCTTAAGACATATGTGGGCCACATTTGGCGAATATTTTGGCACAGTAACCTCTGGCTACTGCTGCTGTGAGCCTAATGGGGCCCGGAGAAGATATGGAAACTGTGGCCTAGTTATCTTTAAACATGTGTGGGCCACTTTTGCCAAATATTCGGCACAGTAAGATATGGTTAATGTGGATTTGAGCCTATAGTGGACCAGAGAAGATATGACAAATGGGGCCCAGTTATCCTAAAACTAATGTGGGCCACATTTGGCAAATATTTGGCACAGTTAGCTCTGGCTAATGAGGCTGTTAGCCTAAAGCGGCCCAGAGGAGATTAGGCTAATAGCCCTGAACCTCTTAATAAAAAAATATTTTGGGCTGCGGTAACTTTTAAGAACTTTGCTTGAAAAGTTTGTTCATTACAGCAAACAAAATGAAGTGAGGCACAATCTGTGATGAAATAATATAATTCACTGATGTTTACCAATGTTTTATCCAATATTAGAAGTAATAGGCCAGATTTGGGCCAGAATAAAAGCAAACTGTGGCCTAGAATAGGGCCAGTTCTGGTTCATTTGGTTGAAATCTGGCTAATATGTGGTATTGCTTTGGCTTATTTGTTGCCCAGATCTGAAAAACAGGAGCGGACTGCCCTAGCCATTATTCCATTCATTATGTGGTCCAGATGTAACTGTCTGGTGTGGGCTAGATCTGGGCCAGAATAAAAGCAAACCGTGGCCTAGTATAGGGTCATTTTAGGTTTATTTGGTTGAATTCTAGCTGATATGTGATATTGTTATGGCTTAATTGTGGCCCAGATCTGGTAAACAGGAGCAGATTGCCCAAGTGCCATCATTCAATGTGGTATGTGGGCCAGATGTAAGTGTCTGGTGTGGGACGGATTTGAAACAAATGAATTGTGCTAGCTGGGTGGGGAGGAAAATAACCTCAAATGATAGAATACAATACAAACATTAAAAATATATAAATAAAATAAAAACTTTTGCCTATTAAAATCAATTTCCTGATCACATCATTGTTATCTTACATGTCAAAGTGTTAAAAGTGTTTTCATTTTTTTACTTGAATTATTTAGCGATTCCTCCGCGTACCACTAGAGCCAAGGGGAAAGGGTAGGGGTGAAAAAATAAAATTGGGATTGGGCCTTACACTTAAATCCTAAAATAGTTGTTATTTATTGGTTAACTATCAATTTAAGAACTCAAATCCCTTCTCTTATGAAAACATTTGTTTAGATTATATTTAACTTCATCATGAAAAGTACAAGTGAAATGCAAAATATCTAATAATTAGAAGTGAAAATAGCAATATGTTATGTTAAGTTATGAAGAAGAAAAGCTCAAAGGAAAAACAAAGCAAACTTTCATAATTCTCACCAAATATGTCTTGATCTTCAAATTGACATATTTTTATGCAGTTTCATATCATACCAGCATCAGTTAGGAAGTGTTTAATCTTGCTAGACGTTGTTATACAAGAATTGTGTCTGAAATAAATCAACACTCTCATTGCGGTAGACAAAAGTAGACAAACCCTCCTGAAACTATGGTTTCATATGATTTTACAATTATCCACATGTCTCTCTTAAATGTAAAAAAAACAAACAAAAAAAAAACAAATAGTTCATGTTCTAATGTTGATTTTTGCCTGATTTGTTGACATTAAATCAAACCAAGGACAAAAAGTGTAAAGGTCTGACTCTGACAAATGAGCTCAAGTAATGGCTGAACTGAGGTCACTGTGAGCTTCTGAGAAAAGTATCAGAGAAAAGTATTTAATGAATGTGAAACCTACAGATAATGACAGTTTTAATAAAAAAACATTTGAGTCAATTAATAAACTGTCCCTCAGTTTGCACATTCATTTACCATGTAGCAAACGTTTAATGATAAGCAAATGAAGACAATAAAAGCAATTAAAATAAACAAAAGAGCAAGTCGTAGTTAGTCTCACACATTTATTGAATAAAAATCTTACTTAGGACATAAAAGCCTGGGTACCAAACCAGTTTACTGATTGGCAGACAAAATATTCTTAGGAGCTGGAAATCAGAAGATACCCCTTCCCGTCAAGAATGGGAAGCAAATGGACAAGCTAAACCTATACTATAAAAATGGTCCAACCTGTTTGGAAATGGAACAGTAATAAATGTGTGAGAAATATACTGATTGTGACAGTGTAAATGTGATATGGTTTTGACTTACCTATTCATTTTTTAACTGTATTTTATTTAAATCTTTTTCCTCATTATAAAAAATGGAGGCTTTAACCATATTTGATGATAGCCAAGCCAGGACCTTAAAGTCGCAGTAAGGGAATAGTTTGGTTTGGGTTTGTTAATAGGGTAAAATGTTGATTTTTTACAGAGTTGTATTATGTATTCCATTCTAAAATTTGCCTGAGAATCAACAAAAATGTTAATCACAAAGACATCTTCCTTAGAGGATTTTCTTTCTGGTTTTGGCTTATATCCAATCCATTCATTCATTTATTTTCTTTTCGCTGTTTTTTTTATGCAGAGGATGCCCTTCCAGCTGCAACCTATCTCTGGGAAACATCCATACACATTCATACACTACGGACAATTTAGCCTACCCAATTAACCTATACCACATGTATTTGGACTGTGGGGAAAACCGGAGTACCCGGAGGAAACCCACGCAGACGTGGTGAGAACATGCAAACTTCACACAGAAACGCCAACTGACCCAGTCAAGGCTAGAAACCAGCAACCTTTTTGCTGAGGCGACAGCACTACCTACTGAGCCACTGCTTCACCCCATATCCAATCCAAATATCTAAAAAAACAACTTAAATCAATAACTAAAAATGATCGTCGTTTACAGAAAATTTGTCAAAATTAAGTTTTCCCTTAAAACAAGTAAAGTATTCTGAATCTGAACAATATTAATTGATCATCTGAAAAAGAATTATTTGCTTACCCCTAAGAAAACAGAAAACAAGACACTTATCTAGAAAATGCTGTTTTTCTTCTTTTTTTATTTTTAGATTAGAAACAAGACAAAACCTCAAAGTAAGAAAATATGTTTGCAGTGTTTTAAGTAATTACGTTAGTCTTGATTGTCTCATCTTTCATACAAAGATATTCTATCAGACAGTTTTTGGGTTTTTATACAGACTGTCCTCTGTATGATATGACTTGAACCTCTCAGCACAGTCCTTGAAGGCCGTCAACATCAACTTATAAAAACACGAAGACAATGAACAGGAAAACAAGAGACTCTGCTCTTTTCAAAAAACAAACTTGTTTTCTTTGAATGTTCGTGCATGTGGATGTCTGTAGTTTTAACTGGATATGCTTAATATATGAGATGTAATTCTAACAGTATAAAAACATTTTAATATGGACAGGATTATGATCACAAATGTACTCCTCAGGGAAACTAGTCTCATTCTAAAAAGCTTAAAGGCTCATTTTTGTTCTTTTGGGCTCATTTTGCTTCTGGATGTCAGAATGGCAGTGAATCACAGCTATCATGCCTGTATTTCAGCTAATACAGTTAACAACAGGACTCTCTGAACCTCCATAGATTGTATCCATCCTTCCACAGAGCCACACGTTCCTGTGGAAAACATGCCGTATCTTTCACTACAGCTTCCTGTGTTAACCAATTACACCCAGAAACGGATGGGTCACAACAGGCCCTTCTTTCTCAGCCCTTCTCTTTTTATCTTTCAATAGTTATGCATTTAATACTTGCTTAATTTTAACTTTAAATAAAATGTCATTAAAACTGTTACTCTAGCATCTATCTTACATGAAAAATGTCTAATGAATCTCACTCTGAATAAAAAAAAAAATTATCTAAAAGTGTTTTCCTCTCATTCTTCTGTCTTTGAGAATAAATTGCACTTTTCTTACATACAAACAAAGGAATGTAGACAGAATTCTTAGGATTACAATGGGAACATGTAAGCTTTTCACATAATTTCTTTTCTTGCTTCTCCTTGATCTCTTTGCCTGTTACTGTACTAATTCTGTGTTTACTGTCCATAAAACTGAGCACAATATTTTATTAGCCCATATATAGACTCCATTTCTGGCAATGACATCATTTTTCCTGGTCTGTACAGTCCACTGAATGAGTTCGCTACCATCTCTTGTGTGCGTAGTGAACATGTGTTTTGTTGTTTACTTGTGATTTTTATATTTTGGGTCTTTCCTGATACCCACACATGTGGTCATTGGACTTGACCACTTGTCTAGTTGACGTATTTCCTGTATTTGGTACAGCTGTTCAAGTGAGTGTGAAAACTACATACACTACCGAATTTTTCGCAAGTGCAAATGTTCAGCTTTTAGCACACTCTCATTGTGTAAACATAAATACACTGAGTTTATTTCTGTTCAACATCTTGTCTAAATTTTATTTACTGGCTTAAATGAGTGTGGTTTCAATAGTAAAAATGGTAAATTTGCTACAGTAATAATCTGTAGCACCATAGTTAACACTAATTAAGCTGTAGAACTAAAAAATGCAAAAATAGTTTCATACCAGCAGCCTTTAGACATTTGAATTAGGCATAGACTAAAGCAGAGGTGTTTCTCTGACTCGATATTTTACACTTTATCACACTTAAACACCTAAAGTGATTATTTATTTATTTATTATTGTTTTATTTTTAGTGTTTTGTAGGTCTATGTTTTATGTGTTTATGTCCATTTGTTGTTGTCACTATCTAAGTTTTTTTGTGTTATGAAATGTGGACTCTTGACTGCAAACCAAATCTCCCTTCAGATATAAATAAAATAACTTAACCTAACATATAACCTATATACAGCAGATAATCGTAAATTGGCTTTCCGAGAATTCCCTGCATTAAAATAAAATTTTATTGACATTATTATGATTCTCTTTAGTTTTTTATATTATCAGTATGCACTTTAGAGTTTTATGTTACATCTAAATTTAATAAATAATCTTTATTGCATTACTTCCATCTTATGTGTTTTACCATGATGGTGTTCAATCATTGTGTGAATGACACTGAACGCCTTCTGTATATTAGTATGTTTCTCTGCTTAGTATGTTGACTGCTTATTGTTGTGTTTCTGGCTGAATAACAAAAGAATGATGTCTAGATGTTAGTACTTTAAAGTTTTTTAGATATTAGTATCACGATTATTTGTTTTTTGGATTTCTATAACTTAGTGTGCCCCAAAACAGTGACAAAATTCACATTTAGAAGATATAAAAACTGATATAAACATGTATTGCTTGTAGTTTGTCACGTCTGCCCAAATGGATCAACCGTTTTGGTTAAGATTACGTCAAACATTGAAAAAAAAAGCATATTTCAAAGCACTTCACGAGATCTTTAAAACATTGGTATATACTGTAAATTAATGAATGATGGTAATTTTCTGTAATATTTTATTTTAAAAATGAACAGTAACATTCTGGCAGCTACAGCTGCTATTTTCCCCCATAATTTTTTTTACAGATTTCTTTAGAGTGTATTGTTTCTGTATATCTTCTGTTGGCTTATGCAATCTTTGCTTTGTTTCTTAAGCAATCCTCAAATCCTTGCCTTACACAGATTTCTGTATTGCTTCATGCCTATTTTTATATTTAATACTGCACTCTAAGAAAGATCATCAACACATGCAAAAGCAAGTCTTCACAAGTGATCAGACTTGGTTCTGCATGTTTAACCTACTTCACCTCCCGGGATGTTTTGCTAGGCTAAAGCACCTGGTGTTTGAAAGATATTGCACTATTCTCTTTTCTCTTAGACTCCCTGCCTTGTTGACAACTTGTCTTTGCATATGGCTATTTTCATTACTCCTCGTTGATGCCTCTTTGCTTTTCTGTCTAGAGCCGAATTGCTGCCAGAAGATCTCTCTGCCTGTCTTGTCTTGATCTAGGTTGACTTGATCACACTTGTGGGCAATAAAAACGCAGACAAATGAACACCTATTTTTATATTTATGTTCCATCAATTTATGAACATTTTACCATTAACTGTGTTTCTTTGTATAAGAGATTGGAGGAGAAATAGGCAGTACAAGAATCAAATCCCACATAGGCCAAATGATACCTGGTTTTAGACTGCTGGATTTAGTTAAAGGTGTAGAGGGGGTAATGATGTCATCCTGCCCCAGGGGTCTCCGATAAATTACGTGGTTACAGCTGGTCCCCTGTCTTTCCCTTTATGGAATGAAGTCCTGGGAATGTTTGCAGTCAAAGACAGTTACCCAAGGGAGGTTGTCTACAGGAGGTTTTATTGGTACCAAGAGGGTTATAGAGTCACACAGACAGGCCTGTACTGGGCCGTTATAATACCCGGCTGAAATAAAAGTAATGCATTAAACAGCAAACTGTGCATCTTTAAATATTACAAGGTGATCCTTAAAGCCTTGGCTCTTTTAAGCACTTAATCATTGTTGATTGAAATGAGCAAATCGTCCCAGAAGAATGTGAAATAATGTTTGTAATTAATTGTATATCACACACTTTTGGTCAGAAATATCCCAATGCCACAGCTTTTATATCATGACTATAATCTGACACAGACCTAACCCTAAGTGAACGTAAATGTGTGTATATTGAAAGATTAGAAGTTAAATATGATGATTTTCTGTAAACAAAATAGTAAGGACTTCAAATGTCCTCAAGTTTGTTTTCGACATAGTTGCACTATCTGTGAGGAGAGTTTTCAAAGAACACTCAAACACACACACACACACACACACACACACACACACACACACACACACACACACACACACACACACACACACAGAATACAGGATGAATGGTCTCACCAGGACACTCATGACACATTTACACTGTGCAGGCTGGATGAAACCCAGTGTGACGTTTGTGTGAGAAACGTTTTTTGTCTTATAGTGTGCGTTTACACTTCAGTTCTCCTGGTTCTTTTTGTCTGTATCTATACATTTAGTCCTGGTTTACTGAGCATTCACACTGTCTTTAGTAATATGGAGCATAAAAACTATTTTTGTGGCATACATTTGAACTTATTGAACATCCAAAAAATTGCTAAAAGCATTTTAATGTATATTGTTTCTGCACACACGTGATGCTGTTTTTATCAGCATAGGGAGCAGCTGATAAAATGTGAAAATGAGTCAAAACAGTGTTGGAAATTCCTTAGTCACACACAAATGAAGATCTGCTACAAGATGACAAGTTTTCTACTAGGGCTGCACGATATTGGAAACATCTGATATTGTGTGTTTTATTTTTTTGCGATAAATATTGCAATGAATACAGTTTCAGAAGTTGGTTTGAACAGCTTTATTTGACGGTTTTCTGGGAGTCTAACAGCATTCTGATATACTGTGAGAAACTGATTAATCACAAAACAAAAAAAACAAAAAAATGCTTTTCTTACTTTGTTTCTAGTCCAAAAACACAAAAAAATTCTTAGACCAAGTAAAACAAAATGTTTAGTTTTCACCGTCAGAAGAAATAAGTGAAAATTTGTGGTAATTTATTTTTTGTGGAACTTTATTTTTTATTTTGTGGTAAATTATCTGCCAGTGGGGTAAGTGAAATAATCTTGTTTTCACTCTGAAATGTAAAAAGATAAAAAATTAACAAAAACATTTTTTGTGCATAAATCATACAAATTTCATATAAATACAGTAATTAAATACAATTTTCTGGCTCCTATAGTCAGCTATAATTCAGACTAGACATTGCATATCTTGCGATGTGACTGGATGCACACATTGCGATATTGATGCTGAAACGATATATTGCGCAGCCCTATTTCCTACACCTTTATTATATTGTGCTGTTCAATATCATGATGAAAAAACAGGTACACTGTAAAAAGTAATGTTTTATGAGATCCAAAAGCTGGCCCTAAAAGTAAGTGGGGTGTATCCTCCCGTCCCCCTGGTTGCAACGTCCCTGGGTTTCAACTATTTTTAATTCTACAGTTTGACTGATGAAAAATTAAGATGACTTTAAAAGTTCTGATATGCTTAAGCAACAATAATTGTTTTACAGTATGAGCATTCTCTTTTTATATTTGCGTCTTGCATCCTGTTATGCATCCTTTTGGTTTGTTTAGATGTCTTTGGTCTGTATTGTGTTCAGTCATACTGCCAGAGTTTATTTGAAAGCCACCAGTGTTCACTTTTCAGTCATCTCTGTCTGCTTGCTCTGTGTGTTTGGATGGCAGCATTCACTGTTATTCCAAAACATTGAATGCTGCCATCTAAACAATAGGCAAGCTGGCAGAAAACAGGCTGTAAGTTTCAATCTAACATCATTTGAAAAGCTTCCCCAGGTTTTGGGAAGTAAAACAGTAAAACGCAACTCACGAAAAAAAGCAACTGGAAAAAGAAACAAAAGACAACAGAGAGTAAAGAGTCTGTAGGAATTGTTTTGTTAGACGATGTAAAACTACATTGCATGTATATTATTAGTTTAATATCTGCAGCTCTTTGTCGAGCAGCAGCCGTGTTCAGGCATCAGCAGCAGCAGATGGAGGAGCAGATACAGAACAGGGTGACATCATACCTTTACAATCCGAAGGCGCGGCCGCCGGTATCACGTCAGCTCCAGCAGAAGAGTAAACCCCCCTCTTTGATACTTTACCAATTAAGGTTCTCGCATTAAGACCACAGAGGACAGAAGGAGGCAGAAAAGACTAAGGGGTGTCTCTAGTGTTTTTCTCGAGTTCAGCGAACAAGCCTTTCCTCCAGGGACACTCGTCCGGTCCGGGAGGGTCGTGCAGTGAGGTTTCTGCTCTGTGGGACAGTGAAGTTCACTCTCTGCTGCCCGTGCCACACGCAAACCCAGAAGAGACACAGCGACGTAAGAGGTATACTTCAAGACAAGCAGCAAAAAGTAAGTTCACGTCTGTTCATCAAAGTTGCAAATCAAACCTCTATTAAAAGCTGCGAGGCATGTTTTGTCTTGCATTAAGTGCTGGTGTAACGAGCAGCCTACGTTTTGTTCGGTTTTGCAGTCAAAGCTAAACTGAAAAGGGTTAAAAATTTAAAAAATCACAATGACGCAAACTTTCAAAACATAACGTATTGTGTTCTGCGCATGTTTAAGTAGCGGTTTGGGTGTTCCGCGTGCAGTATATGCTGAATAACTGCATGTCATGTACAGCGTAGGCTCTTTTAAGTCCAGTAACCTGTTGTTGAGTACCTATGAGACTAAGATAAAACAAAACAAGCTAACAATATTTTATATAACACAATATACAGTAGGCGTAAATACATTTTTATGGACATTATTGGGTTTGTCTGTATGCCAAAATGTATACGTATTTAATTAATACTGCATATTATGCTGTCATTGACGACATTAAATCTCTGCGGAGGATTTCATCACTTAGTAATCTTATTTAGGCCTCCTCACCAAATAAGGGAAAATATGGAAAGGTCCGCGCGTCTTCATCCTTTGATGTTACAGTTGCGCGCGCCCCCCCATGATCAAGGAGAAGCTTGCATGCAACATCGCGACCATCGCGACCTCACCTGGATGACAAGATATGTGTAACACTGGGTTTTGCAGTAAAATCGCGCACTATTAAAAAAAAAAATGAGAGTATGTTGTCACAATTGATATGTTTTGAGTAAAATGTCAAATTGAGTGTCTGTTTAATCTAGTTTTTGATATGTGTATAGCTACTTATTTCATAAATATGGTTCTAAACTAGCCTTCAAATTGATTTTGCAGTAATATTAGTAATTGTTACATTGATAATTTTACATCTCTTTACGTTGTCGTTTTCTTTCACCTTCCCCATTTGTCTGCAAGAAATATTTAATCATTAAAAACATAATGAAATTTAGTACGATCAATTATTGCATTATTTTTTTAAAAGACAGTTCAGAAAATAAGTGTGTTGTTTCATTTTTGCAGAAATATATCTGTTACACTTAATAAAATGGCTATTTACCCATCATTTAAAAAGTAGATAAAATTAGATAAGAGTAAAATTGATGGATTTTTTTTGATGAGTAATTAAAAAATATTATATAATATGATGTGGCAACATGCCCCACTTTTAGTCAGCCCATACGCAAAAGACTGTCTTTTTTTCCAGGGCAACAGTGGTCAAAATGTGAAGTTAAGGTATATGCTTAAATTAATTGCTACACGTAAACAGAAGGAAAGTATCTTACCTCTTGCAGTCTTATAATTAATTTAATTTTTTGAATAATATACAAAAGAGTTTAGCATCTATTTTTTATTTAATTTCTGTACATACTGCAGTACTTGCAAAGCCACATCCTGTTGATGCACAAGAATGAAACTCTTTTTTACAAAAGTACCCATCATGCCATGCTCCTGCTCAGTGTAATCTGTGCTTTTCACTGATGCAGATGAGATGCACTTCAGCCTTTGCGGTTAACAGCCAGTATGTGGGTAAACCACATGAGCGTGACTGAGTTGAAGTGTCACATGCCAACATCACTTCTCCATCCTGACTAGTATCTGTCCTCAAATGAACTCAGTGTTCAAAGTTAAATTATTTCAATTATCTCAATTTTATCTCATGTTTGAAAACATATACACTAACGTATGTTTAATGTTAAACATATTCTTATGTAGAGATCATGTTTTGATGATATAAAACTACTTAAATGTAACTAATTGCCTTCTCCCAGATATCCAGATAAATTCACTGTTGTCAGATGCAGTGAGTTAGTAGTCTTCTGTCTTAAGGAAGATTAGAGAGTTTAGCTCAGTGTTCCTTTCAACTATGTGTCTTAAACCTTAACATATTATTATATTTGGCTGCTACATATTAGAACATTTTTTTTCTAAAATAAGCAAATTAGAAAAACACTTTTTGTGCAACCTTTGTGTAATTAAGAATAGGGTAAAACCATCCCTGACTCTTCCTGGAAAGCAGGGGCTGACTTCTGTGATTTGGGGGCGGCCAGCCCACCAAATATGTGCTCTTTTTTGCCTTTTATAACCCTTATTTAGCACTCTCTCCATCTATTAATTTGGATTTTATTTTCCATGTCACCATTGGTTTATGTGATGTAAATCCTTGTTTATTGATTGACTATTTGATTGCCAAATCTGTTTCATCAATATCAGATTGGGGTCTCCTGATTCCTCAGTGACTGCTTTTTTTACTTATTAGTTAGGTTTGCCACTTCTGTTTTTTAGTGTTATTCGTTTAAAATAAAATAAACTACAGAACCTGCTAATTCAGACGATTTCTGTTCATCTGATGATAAACGGAACTTGAAATGCTCTTCAATTTTTACTAGCTAAGCTATCTTTAAGTAAAAAAACGTAAAACCAGCATGTCATGCTTCACATCTCCTGCAGATGACGCCAGAACACAACATGGGCACAGCTGTAGGATACTGGCATGTTCTGAATGCTTGTTTGTTCTTCCTTTGTTTCTGAGCAACTGGCCTATTTACAGTTGGACTGGGTTGTGGACAATATAATTTCACATGAGATTTGAGAAACAATAGTGCATTAGTGGTTTTGGGTTATATATTGCAAGAACTAGTCGTGAATATTCCGTCATGATATTGATTTTATGTTTTGTTGTGAGACTGTAGTGTAAAACTCTAGCCTGCTCATCTTTTTGCTCTTTTTTTTAAATATCATGTTTTCTGTAAGTAAATCTGAATGAGACAGAGAATTAGAGCGAGGGTTTAACATGTTAAGTGTGGTTATGTGGATGTTTTATCATGGGGGTGGGGTTTTGGAGAGCGGGTCAGGGGGGCATCGGTGGTTCATTACATGCAGGGCATTCCACAGATTCTCCTGGAGAGACAAATGTGAAAAAAGCTCAAAAGGGAAACATTCTTTTTGGACTGCGTCCTCACACACTGTTTTGGCCCAGTTGCCTTATTTAGTCAGATGCTGAATTAATGCAGCTCTAAATTGTTCTATTTGGTAACTTTCTCCTGCAAAATGGGTGCAGGGAGGATGGAAATGGAGGATGCCAAGATTTGTATATGCACACCTTGGGTATTTAAACACCTCTTTAGACATAGTTTCACCTTTCTACTCATCTAGTGTCAATTTTCCCTTAAGATATTTGGACAGTATGTCCAGCAGCAGTGCATTTTTTCATAATTAGTTGCATTACATCAAGTCATAAATATGGCAGAGAACATTTGCTTTAGTTTAGTCTGTACTGCACTTTTTGAATACATCAATAATTCAGTATGGATTTCAAACCAGTATTATTTTCTTTTAACAAGAACAGGATTAATATCTATGAATAATTATTGATTACATCTGCATTACAGTATCAGATTAAAATTATCTTGTACTTGTAATTGTTACATTATGTACAGTTAAAGTCAGAATTATTAGCACCACCTTTGATTTTTTTTTCTTTTTTAAATATTGCCCAAATTATGTTTAACAGCACAAAGAAATTTTCATCCTTTTTCAGTCATTATCATGTCTGGTAATATTTTTTCTTCGGGAGAAAGTCTTATTTGTTTTATTTCAGCTAGAATAAAAGCTGTTTTTAAAGTTGATTTTTAGCCATTTTAAGGTCAAAATTATTAATCCCTTAAAGCTATATATTTTTTCGATAGTCTAGAGAACAAACCATCAATATACAATAACTTGTCTAATTACCCTAACCTGCCTAGTTAACCTAATTATCCTAGTTAAGACTTTAAATGTCACTTTAAGCTGTATAGAAATGTCTTTTAAAACATCTAGTCAAATATTATGTGCTAACATCATGGCAAAGATAAAAAAAAATCAGTTATTAGAGATGAGTTATTAAAACTATTGTGTTCAGAAATGAGTTTAAAAAAATCTTCTCTCCGTTAAACAGTAATTGGAGAAAAAAATAAACAGAAAGGCTAATAATTTAGAGGGGCTTATTGTTCTGACTTTAACTGTATGGAACAATTCAAAATTTTCATAAGGAGACCAAACAAATCTACTTTATAGGGATCAAAATTTTAAAGGTATACTCCCTAATTATTTTCAGTTTAAAGCCTGGATGTCTTTGGCTGTATTATGTCATTGCTGTTTTAACAAATGCACCGTATTAATGTTTGGTATGTTTGATCTTTCATCTTGAGGTTTTGGTAAAATGGTAAAACGATGGTACAATTTCTGTCAATGGTCACATGACATGTAGGTAAATTAATAGAATATCTTTGCTGTTTTGTTTTAATTTGACATTATTAGATCAATATTGGGATTAAATTATAGCTTCAATTATGTTATGAAATTTTTAATCAGGGCGGTTCATTCCGCTGTGGCGATGTATAAAGGGACTAAGCCGAAGGAAAATGAATGAATGAAATTGTAACCAGTAATTCATTTTCTGCCCACCACATGCTATTTAAGCTACTGACATTTTTTTTGATTTTTGTGTTTTTGTGTTTTTTATTGCACATGACACTTAAACTTAAACTCAACAATACTTGAGTGTAGGCCTACACACAAATAGATATACATTGAGTCAGTGTTGCTTCTGTGCTGTTTTTATTTCAGTTATTTGCATATAAAATAACTAAATGAATAACAGACTCTTTCAGTAGTTTTTAAATACAAAAAAAATGTTTATAGAAACAACGTTTGTTTTTAAAAGCTCACGTATCTAATTTTTATAATAACTGATAAGAAACTGCATCTTCAAGACTGATTTTTGGTCAATCTTTGTTTCCCCTTCTAGTCACATAACTTTGAAAAGAAGAGCACCCGAATTGCAGTTTCTCAAGACTCCACCCAAAAAGCGAGACAGCGAATTAGTGCAGGAGACCCGAGTCGATAAAAATGAGTCAACACACACGCCCCCACCAGTCGAGCGCCGCCGCTCCCCTATCCAACGCTTCTCTCTCCCCGGACAAGGACGCCGACATGCCCGCTACAGAGAAAGATCTCGCCGAGGACGCGCCATGGAAGAAAATCCAGCAAAATACATTCACGCGTTGGTGCAACGAGCATCTGAAATGTGTCAACAAGCGCATAGCGAACCTGCAGACGGACCTGAGCGACGGGCTCCGGCTGATCGCGCTTCTGGAGGTGCTCAGCCAGAAGAAGATGTTCCGCAAGTACAACCAGCGCCCTACCTTCAGACAGATGCAGCTGGAGAACGTCTCCGTGGCGCTGGAGTTCCTGGACATTGAAAACATCAAGCTGGTCTCCATTGGTATGTCATTTTTTACTGCAATTTAGTTTTTTGTTTACATTTCACTTTTTAAATATGGCTTAAGGTATGATAGATATAATGTGTGTTTGGAGGTTGTTACACAATGTATGTTCTGACTGTTAAATACCTAACAAATAGAATATGGAATTTCACGCAGGCCACAAAATAACGGGATAGAGTGATGGAAATGAAGGCCTCTGTGGCCACGGATTGTTTGGTGCACTTTTGTACCGCTTCACAAGCTGCACGTGTTCTGTAGACTTTTTGTAACTTTGTTGCACATGAGAACTGTGGTGAAAATAAGATGTTGCTTTAGTCGAATTTGCAGTTGAGAATCTGACAAAGACTTGAGGAACCACAGTCGCTCCATTCAAGTTTCAAGTCCAGCCCCAAATGTCGTAAAGTACAACAGCAGCAGACATCGTGGCGGACACTTTATGCTGTTTTAACCCAATCTGAGTGCTAGAGATGAAAACTAAAATAGCGTTTAACAGTTTGGTAAAAGTTAACTTATTTTAGTGAAACTTTTCTCTGCTATTCTCGTGTATTTTTGCATTTTAATTTGATTCTTTTGCGGCTTGATATCATACAAATTATCCGTGAACTTGGCGTTCACCAGGCCTGTCGCCCAGAGTAGAAATATCGATCCTGGAGGACACGCCTTTCCCTCATGAGGACCACAGCTGTGTAGCTCACTATGGTTGTATATTTGGGTGTCAACGTTTTAACTGAGGAATTAGAACATCAAGTTACACAACACTGCTTGTGTTAGAGATGTCCAGACACGGTTTCCTTCACTCAGTGATTGATTGATGACTAACAGTGACACGCCCTCTAGTATACTGCTCATTTCAGACACTAGTAGTGGAGTGTGAATCTCTGTTGCTTCACAAGTCTTATTTCTTTTAGTCATAGTTGATATGGCAATAAACACAATCTCTCTCTTTTATAAAACTGATTGCTCTCTATAAACATGCAAAGTAGAGAAGATGCGATTTTTACAATGTCGTCTTAACCATAAAGTACATTTGGCTTGGACAATTAAGTCCCTCCCTATTGTCACATTGCCCCCATACATATTTAATTCATGCATTGTCTTTATAATGGCAACAAGTTTAAAGCTTACAATTTTGCTGGTCTTGCAACAGTGCTTTGTCATTTTTAAAATGACAGATGGCAAAAGAAAATGAGACCAGGTTACTGTTCAGAGAAGCAGTGACTTCTTTATGTACTATGTTCTTTGTATTCTATTGCATTTTAATAGTAAAAGCAAGGTTAGATAAAAGCGTTTTACGGTAAGAATGATAAACAAGACCATAATTTACAGCAGTGCAAACTCAGCTTTTTTTTCTTGGAAATACAACATTTTATAAATATATATGATTTAAGCAATTTGTGAAGTTCCTAACTAAATGCGAGTAGGCAATCTTGATCCTCACTGGAAGCAAGAACTACTTCTGACCACCTGTAAAAGATGACCGCCATCTTCAGTGACTGAAAAGTTCAGTTTTACTAAAGCAAGAGCATTTAACAAATTATTTATTTCAATTATTTACTAAGTTTAAACAGATTTTTGAGCTTCAAGATTTTCAGTCTAGATAAATCTTTCTGTCAGTTTTATTGTACATGTATAGTTTTCTTCAGCAGTGCCACAGCCCAATGGCTGTAGGGCTCCGCTCTTAATGGAAGAGTTTCCCAACAGCGCCTAGAGGGTATGAATAAACATCCTTTCAGTTGTGTTGCAATCAAGGATCATTCATCGATTGCTCTATTTGTATTTAGAAACTCCTTCATCCCTTACTGTTAATATGAGCAAACTCAGTTTAGCTTTTACATGATTGTGTGATTGCATGTTTTTAATAATGGCATAGCACAACCAATGGAGCCAATTGTCATGCATATCAGTTTTCTTCCTGAAAATGTAATTTATTTTTTAAAATTGTATTATTTAATAGTTTAGATCTTTTATAACGTTCTTGCTTTTGGAATGAAGGCATTAACCTTTGAACAACAGATTGTGAACATGAATCTTTAAATGTGCATTTGTGTTGAGCAAGCATACAGATGGTGTTATGCATGTTTCTGTCATAACAGGCCCCATATTTTGCTTGTCTATACGAATGCAGAACTGCTTTCCCTGACAGCCTCGTATCTCTGTCTTCATCTGGGTGGGGTTCATAAAAAAGCTTTCAAGTGTGGAGCCTAGAGACGCTCTAATCGGTTTCTTCATCTGGCCTGTTGTTAGTACTTAAATGTGACATAGCGGATCTTGATTTTAATCAGCATAAGTTTTTAAGAATATTTATGGCACTTAAGAATATTTGATGTTCTGCAAATGTCTTGCACATCGTCTCACCTTGCTTGAGGTGCTTTTAAATGCATCAATTCCACATGGAGTCAGAATAATGACTTTGGTCAGGGTAATTGTCTTCAAGTTTGTCCAAGTGAGTTGCAGGTTAAGACTTGATTCTGCTGTCATGAAGTGAGTGCCTGAAGGTGCTGGATAGAATGAATTCAGTAAACTGTTGTTCAACAGTTCAGAGCCTCCCTAATTCAGTAAGCTCAAATTTCGATAATTCTTGATATAAAATTAGAACTTGAACTGGAGTTCCAGGTTCAAGTGTTTCCCTATTCAACACTTTAAAGTCTTCTAGCATGCAAGTGTTGGAAACATTTAACTATTTCACCGTCTATTACACAAAGCAGCATTTTAATTTTGTTAAGAATATATTTATTTTTCTTAGTAAAATGATTTCAAACTCCATTTGAGGCATGCAAATGTTTAACAAGTCCATAGTTGAAGGAGAATACCTGTTGTTTCCTTGCTTTATTGGTTACGCCAGGATTTTCTGTTCATTTGAATAGTGGTGCTGTGGCAATGTTGCACAGCAATTTTTCAGGCGACGTTGTCGAGGAGATACTTTACTCATTTATCACATTTTATAAGCATCAAAAAAGGAAAATATTCATAGACCTGAACGAAACTTATCCTGAAATTTAAAAAAACTGAAAGCAAAAATAAAGTTAGTCTCTGTTAACTTTCTTTTATTACTTTATTCTTTTTATTAATCTCATGAAGCTTTTCTAATTAAGTAATCAAAGCAAAAGCTAAAGACTGTTTCCATATTGTTATTGGAAGGATTAAGTGCACCAATATGGAAGTTTTGGCTGATATACTGGTAAGTCTCTCTCTATTTTTAGACGATAGTTGATATATAGGCCAATAATCTCAAGTCGGATTACAAGGCACAATGACAGCGGATTATTTTACAACCTCAGCTGCAGAAAATAAAACTCAACCAAACAAAGAAACAAAAAAAAAAAAAAATCAGATCACCAGGATCTTTCTTTTCCTAAAATTCTTAGCAAATAATAATAATAGTTTGTTTTAATTAATTGCTTTTCTTCTTTTAGTCAGTGTGAGAGACACTGCCAATATCTTCGTTAGTCATTGAACTTTGTCATCTATAGCAGCCCGTTTTGATCCATTAATCCAAATTCATGGTAGGTCTCTTGTGCAAGGCATCAGTGGAGTTCTACTTTTACACAACCTCCTTCATTCCAGTGCTCCTGAACAGGACATCCATGTAATTGCAGTTTGTTTCAATCTCAGATAAGTCAGTATAAAGTGCACTAGTTCTGATGTGCATCAGTGGCATGTGTGCGTGATTGTGTACCCTCACACTGTTCACCACACTGGAAAGCACCCGATGAAAAGTCTCGCTACCCAACCACAATGTGGTTGGATCGTTTTGTTTTATATTCCTAATTTGTCATACCAGAAACAAATTTCTGCAGAAATGAAAAGAATTGGGTGATTTGGTTCTTGAATGACTCCGTGACTCCGATTCTGTTGTTCCACTCTACTGGTAAATCTATTGAAGGTTATTTTTAAGGTCGTTGTCACTCTGCTAGACAAAACAGTGGCACGAAAACCACATGAAGACGTCTGCCATGTGCTTTCTGTTCTACAAAAAACCTTGTGATTTGCAAACCGAGAGAGACAAATAGGTAGGTAGGTAAATGGATAAATGGACCATGAATAAAGAGGAGTAGAAGAGAATGTGACTACAGGGGTGTAGCCGTCATTGCAGATTTGATGTGGACAGAATGTCTGTTTTATTCTGTTATATAGTCCAGTCCATGGTTTGGGGAATTAATTTAAACCACAAACTGCAAAGAGATTTTGCAACTGAAGTAAACTGACAAACGGGTTGCAGTAAGGATGCTGTAAATTGGTGAAATATTTAAAATGCATTAAACAAAATCAAATTTTAGCAGAATTGGATCAAATGTTGTTCTGGATATCAGCTAGTTGAGCCAAAAGACCCAGCAAAATTTCAAACTTAATTCTCTTTATGAAATTAAAAGATTATAAGCAACTTTTATCAATTCATATCTTGATGCACAATCTGATAAAAGCTGGTCGTTTATAAAACTGTTAAAATATTCACAATCTTCTCTAGGATACACTGGAAAAAAATTAATGGTTGCTTTAAGGTTGCTTTGCAAGCTGAATCAAATTAACCTTATGAGCTGATTGAACTTACTCATTTATTATATTAAACTGACATAAAACCGCTTGTGTAACTTTAAAAATAAAGTTAGAACATGTTTAACTTGGGTTGTAAAAAAAAAAAACATTTTGTCTTGGCTAATTGATTATCTTGTTCTTTACAGTGTAGTGGTGGAACTTCTTGTCAAGCTAAAGTGGTACATTAGTTTTTTGTTGTTGTACAAGCACGTAATGGCAATTATTATTTATTAGAGTGAAAAAAATAATGTGAATGTTACCAAATTTTAGTTGGCGACAGAAGAGAAATGGTCAAAAGGAAATGTATACGCTTGTAAATTATGCATCATTGTGCAGTGCTATTTGGAGAGTATGTGCCAAGGCATCGCTTGACTTGTGCAAATTATGTGAAGAAGCTCACTTTGAGCAATTATTCAATGAAGTGCAGGGGACAAATAAAAGGGAAGTCCAAATTAAGTTAATACAGAGATGTGGGGTATTTTTGCAGTATTCCTACACAGGATATGACTTGTTCATATTGGGAGAATGGAGGTGGGTCAAATGGGGATGAATGACAAATAAGAGAAGTGCAAGTGGGATCAAGGAAGGGTGGAGGGGAGGTTTCCTAATGGCTATAATTGCATTGCGCTTCCTTGATCCGGCAACCCAGAGAAGAATGTATTATCACAGCGCTGATGTAAGACTCTTCAAAAGGATTGTCAAATCTAGATGTTTTATCTCTGATGTCTTAAGGGAAACAATTAAAAACAATTGACACTTATCAGATTGTCATTTTTCACCACTTTTATTGAAGATTTGAGATGGACTACTGATGAATGGAAATGCCGTTGAACATGGCCAGATCTTGTTAATGTCGGCATTAAAATGCCTTGTATTTCTGTAGAAGATATGGAGTGTGCAGCTAAACAGACCCTATGGGCTTTGATGTAATGAAAATCACATGTTTAATATGAACTGATACTCTCCTGGCCTCTTGTTTGAGGTGAAGTTGATGGAACTGGGACCCGTCCAGCCACTAAACTACTCGGCCAAATGACAATCCAGCTCTGTCAATATGGGGTTTTGCAAAAGCACTACCGCAGCAGTTTTGTGCTGTAGTCAGTTTTCCCTCCCTCAGTCTTTCTCTTCCTTTCTCCGCCTCCTCCCTCTCCTCTGTAATCAGAAACCCCTGTGCAAGGGAATGGGTGGCCTGCCAGGATCAAGTTTGCTTCTGCCCTTTTAAGGCTAAAAAACCAAGGGGAACATTTCCAGAGAGAGAGAAGAGAGAAGAGAAGGAGGGAGGAAAGGAGGGAGGGACATTTGGAAGTCATTGCAAGAAAACTTCCTTTTCTTTTACTTTGAGTTCATGCTCCTAAAATTGTGTATTGTAAGTGCTTTGTTTAAAAAAATAAAAACTAAACCCGGGATGAGTAGAATTAGCCATTTCTGTACCACATGGTTCTCATTAAATCCTGCAGCAACAGTTGTTTTCATGCTTATTTTAGGTTCTTCAAACTGTAAATGTTGGACAGAAAGAAACATGCTGACTAGCTCTTGTCATTTGCGGGCAGGCCTTGCGGCAAAAGTTTATCTCTGTGTTAAACTGATATGTAACTTTGAACCATACAGTCTTTGTCTTTGAGGAAACCGGGGCCCCTGTTTAAAAAGAAATGCCAGCTTAATGTTTTCTTGAAGCTGGTAAAATGGGAAGTTCGCCTTTTGTTGTGTAAAATTTGTCTTCATCCATGCCTTTCCTTTTCTCATCAACAACATCATCACTGAACTCAAATGCGGACATGACATGTTGAAAAATGCACTTAAAATCAGGTATAAAGTGCATATTTGACCTTTGAAGTTGGGTCTGGCCCAAATTAAGCGTGAGTATTTCAACAAATGGCTCATACATGAAAATGACATCACATGACTATACAAATTTGTGTAATCTCTAAAGAATGAAATGTAACAGTATTCTCTAGTAATTTTCACAATATAATTACATGATCCAAATTAGATTTACTCTGATGTACTTAACCAAATGAAAGAGGTCTGTTTTTACTTCAGTTACACCAGCTTCAACTTAGGTTTTAGCTTCAACTTGCCTCAACACACCTGCACGGATGTTTCTAGAAAGCCTAATAAGAGCTTGATTAGCTAGCTCAGGTGTGTCTGATTGGGGTTGGAACTAAACTTTACAGGACACTGGCCCTCCGGGACCATGTTTGGACATGTCTTTAAAAACTGAAAGAATGCTGCTGACGATACTAACTAACTTTTGCTAACTGAAGAAATTTAAACGATGAACATTGATCACACACTTACCGAAACTTAAGAGAGTGGCAAAACCGGATTTCACCATTTCCAGATGCGAAAAACTCTGGGGTAAAAAATGTTTCTTACAAACATATTTTTGTTGCATGTTAGCAGACCACTGTAATTCACAAATGTAGGTCCACACGCCAGCTATGCTCTCATAGTGGGGAAATGGAAGCAAAACCTTCGTTGCCACATTTATAAACGCAACACAGATGACCCGTCTCTAAACAGTTTTTCTACTACTTGGTTGAACTACGGTTGGCAACACAACCAGTCATCTCATTCAACACTGTAAAGGCTGATTTATACTTCTGCGTAGAGTGATCGGCGTGACCCACGGCACCTGCCTTGCACGTAGTCCTACATTTAAACCTCTGCATGCTGTTTGTGTTGCTCTGCGATAACGTTTCCGAAACGCTAGCAGGAAGTAGATGTTTATGTTCCTCTGTGTCATGTTTCTTCATGGGGGTTTTGTTTTTTTCTGAACACTACCTTAATGTACAAGTAGCTAAAACTCGCTCATTCAGAGGTGGCAACCGGCAGACATGCAACAACTTTGAATCATAGGTGAACACAAAACAAAAGTTTCCATCTAGATTTACTTTACTGTATTTGAGACTCGCTCCAACGAGTTTTCGCTGCTCTCAGTCTTGCCCACACTGGTCACAGCTACCAAGCTGACCAATCATAAAGCTTGTGCCAAGCATCGTTCAACAGCTAGGGCTATGCGACCGCGCGAAAGCTGCACTAGAGCATACGCGCCTTTGCATCTTTGAAGCTAGACTACATATTAATGAATTTGCATCTTTTTCACAATTGGTTTTTTCACACTTTTTTTTTTTGACTAATTGGTTCAAACAGTTTTTCTCATAATTAATGCTGGAAACTCAATGATGTCACTTTGACATCCAATCTTTACGCTGGAATTTACACAATGGTCTCCACGCAGCTTCATAATTTCTTTTCAAAGTAAAAGAACGAATGTTCGAAACTAAATTTCACCTTTTTTTTTCTTTTTCTTTTTTTTCTTTTTTTAATGAAATGTGTCCTTACAGTGTTTTAAGCAACATGAGACATTGATGTCTGTCAACATCTAAAAAAACTGTGTTTTGGTGTTTTGCAACTCTTTAAAGAACGCAAGATATCTTGAGTCCAGACAAACACACCAATGACTTTCTCAGACATTTAAAAAAAATAAATAAATAATGTGTTTCACAGAAGAATTAAAAGCCTTATTAGAGCAAGGAGTGAGAAGGGGGGTGGTTCATTCCTGTCAAGTTTTCTGTGTCTCTGATTGCGTTTGTGCCCAGACGTCCTGACCACGATGATAAGACCTTTTTGGAATGTGGGCAATTTCCTCAAACCTCCTCTACCAACGTACACAAACATGAAACCCCCACTGCTTGGAAATGACCTCAACTTTGTGAATGAAAGGATATTAGGCGAATTATCGAACCCAAGTTTGTGACATTTTCCACCTCGTCTGCGTGTTAAACATCTGCGTTGTGTTATGTTGTTCGGCAGTGTGGGGTCAAGGGTGAGGGCTGATGTCAGAGCGGCGGAGGGTATTTGGCATGTCCAGACAGAGTGAGTCATGGGAGTGAATCTCTGCTCAGATCCACTACTGATGATTACTCAGCGCTCCAACAAGGCTCAAACAGGAAGACCATAGTTCGCCAACATTGTCTGAGTCAATGGTTGTGTTTCAGGCTTGGCAGGCAAGCAGTAAGGGAGGCAGAATGGTAGCAAAGCATATCCACAATCAGGCCTGTTTACAAAGATGCCTTCATCTGATCGCCAGCACATCAGTGCCTTTATCCTATAATCTTTGGATGGTGTTAAAATATTATTCTAGGATTTGTTGGGCTAGATTTTTGCAATTGTACTCTAGTTTATATAGTTTTGATTCAGTGTCAATTAATTTTCAATATTTAATTTACAGTGTTTGCTTTACTGACATGGGATCGGTATTTAAATATAATTGCTGGTTACTGGTAACCACCCTGTTTGTCTACATTATTAAAATACACATTTACATTAGCAATAGAGTACACACTGTTCTATAATTACATGCTTTTTTGAGAGATAAACACTAACAAGAAATCATAAATATACATCTAATTAACAGAAGTTAAGTGCTGTGCACACAAAGTACAATCACTAGATCTGGTGAGTGTGTGCCCTTTCAGTTTTGTCACCCTAATTTTTACATTGTTTACTTCTAAACATTTTACTTTAAACTTTTATTTCTTCCACATCTGAAATTTTGTTGATCTTTAATTTTTGTCTTAAGTTATAATATTTTTAAGTGAATTTAAAAATTCTTCAAAATGGGAAGTTTTATTAAATTGAAAATCCCATATTTTAATTGGTCTTGTTCCTCCGTCTGTTTATGGCCAGCATTTACTATAATGTGCCATTAGTAATGCATGAAGAATGCCTTCTTCTGAGAAGTAAGCATTATGGCCTCTAAATATTTACTTTGGTTATCTCTTAATCTCGCTTGTATTTGTGTTAGATCATCGGACATGATGTCATGGTGCCTTCATGCAGAAATACGTCTGTTTAGTCATCGAGTGACTGGGCAGCAATGGCTCTTCCTTGGCTATTGGACTATCTTTGTCCTTTTGTGTATTCTGTCGTTGCTCATTTTAGTCAGCATCTCTTTTCTGCTTCTGTCCCCCTCTTTGCGTCATCCTATCTCTATCTCTGTCTCCTTTGATTTATCTTCACTTACTCACTGCCAGCTTTCTCTGTCGGACATGAGATTCATGTTTTGGGAATTTGATGGAGAGCTGTGAGCACAAATGTCCTTAAAAGGAGTAAGTGTGCTGTGTGTATGTTTCCTGGAGTGTGTGGTGGGAATGCAGCAGCAGCAGCAACACAGATTCCTGTCATGTTTCATGTGTTTGCCATTGTGTGCAGTGCGTCATCAGGCCAGTGTCTCAGCCTTCAACCCCCACTCGCCACATGAAGACAAGGTTAAGGGGATTGTGTGGTCTTGGATGAAGCAGCTATAGTTAATTAGTGTGGTTAATTTTTTTTTGTTCGTTTATTTGACTTTTAATATTTTCAGCGATTCTTTTGAAGGTGTTAAATGACTTATGTATTTTGGTGTTGTCTGTACTAAAAATTGTAAGCTAACTTAACCACCCGTTCCCAAACATTGCTGTTGCGATGTTAACTCTCTTCAACTATAGGAAAATTAAATCTCGACTTCTATTGTTTTAAATTTTTTGATCGTTTCTTATTGAGGGTGTTGATTGTGTAATTCCAAGGTAGAAGTAAATAATCAACAAATCAAATGCTTGGTGGCAAAAATAAAAAAACGGGCCAAAATATGGCTTTCAAATTTAATCCATAAAACTGGAGTAATTGCCGAGCCCTGTCACTAAATAAAAAAAAAAATCGATATATTGTTATAGCATCACTTTGCGACTGCTTTGGAAAATAGTGTTCATCGTAGACGTCATGTGATGACTGTTCATGAAGGAACGTGTAGTCTGGCACATCTGTTACCCACGACAAGTCGAGATTTTATAAAGATAATTTTTTTTGCATCATCAGACATAGTTACTTTTGTAACCGACAATTAAAATTGTGTTATCTGACCGGGGCTCAAGATCGACCTGCAGACTTTCTATTCAAACATCCCTACCCCCATTCCAGCTTTACCCCAAAAGTCATTATGAGCCATTTGCCTGCATTGCTTTTTAACTCATTCAACAGATTTGTGGGAGCTGCAAACAACAGCTTGTTCTGCCTGTAAGAATTGATGCTGGGGATTCAGAGAAGAAAAAGATAGCCTGATTGTTATGTACACTCCCAATTTTAAGCCCATTTCTAATCCACATAATGATCTTCTCTGTGAATATAACCATATGAAATGATCTGTCAAATGCAGCTCAACTCCCAAGGCCCTAAAGGCCAAAAATATGCTGCACTAAAGGAAAATGTCTGTGTATCATTTTAATCATGCACTTTGTGATTGATTTGTGCTTCTCAGAGTGTGTAAAGCCCTGCCCTTACTTGCTAGATTGCAAGGTCCGCCTTTAATACCATAAACAAGCACCAACAAGCTTGTGTGGAGTCTTGTTTTTTTTTTTTTTGTCTTCTGGAATAACCGTGAATCAGGCTGCAGCATTCTCCCATAATAGTTTGCATTACTGCATTTTCTGCTCATATTTTCTTTCCACCAATGCCTTGTTGGAATAAGATGCATCAGAGTCACATAAAGCTGGCATGGTCTACAGGGCCGTTCCACTTGAACTGACTCTGGAAGAATTTGGTGATTGTTAAAACTCCCCCTACCAACATGAACCATAATGGCACTTCTTTATTGGGTCCATAAATTTCCATATTATTGCCCCATTGCTGAGGCACATATCCCTTGTTTGGTCTATGAATAAAGGGATCAGAGAAGGTTCAATTGCACCTTTGCCAGAAGCAAAGATGAATTCCAACAGGCTCTGGGGGCTCATGGTTTGTAAACCGCACCAGGAGACCAGAACTAGAGAAAAATGTGAAATGTATTATTTTACGTGGCCAAACAAGCACTGTTGGATAACTGCAATGGGTCAGCGGGGGGATACAATGTTATGTGAGATCTCACAATATACAATGCATTCATTACAAATCTATTTCTGAACAGATCAAGCGCTTGCTTTCCTCTTTCTGACAGTGTTTTGCTCTGCCAGCTAGATTATTCTATTTTAAAGCATTCATTTAGAAATTAATGTACTCTCCATCAAAAAGGCATCGTTCACCCTAAAATTAAAGTTTTATTTATAGTAATTTTATTAACCCTTAACCTCAAGGGTTTATTTCTTGTTAACATGAATGAAATCATTTAGACGACATTTTGGTAACCAAAGAATTGATTGTAGCCATTGTCTTCCCTACTGCATATTTTACTCTACTATGGACTTCATTGGGTGAAGGTAACTTTTTGGTCACCAGCATTTTTCAAAATGTCTAAATCATTTTATAAATATCATCCAATACTCCTATAAGTGGGGAACAACTTGAAGTTAAGCAAATTAAAAATGTTTGGGTGAAATATTCAGAAATAATGATATTTGATACAGTGAGTATGCCTATTGTGATGATGATTTCAGCAGATTACTTTATTAGATCAATTTTTAAGTAACTGTTTTTGGTAACTTTTTTTTTTTTTTTGGACGAGAAAAACAACAGAACAAGAAATCTATGAAATAAACTGTTTTGTTTTTTGGAGAGTGTTCAAGAATTTGCAAAATCAAATGTAGATGAGGCTTCATTATCTTCAACACTTGCTTGTTCTGTTAAACCCTGAAGGAAGGTTGCACAGTAAAAAGCCAAAAACATGCAAAGTCAAACTTTACATTGTTGTCCTTGTTAAAGGGTTGGTCACACACACAAAAAAAGAAAATCTTGTTGTTAATTAATGACCCTCATGTTTTTCCAATCTTCGAGACCTTCGTTCATCTACAGAACACAAATTTAGATAGTTTAGTCTTGAGATCTCTCTGACTGTCCTTTGTCTGCAAAAAGACCAGAGACATTCAAAGTCCATAAAAGGATTCAAACTCATTGTCAAAACATTGCATGCGACTTTAGTGGTTCAACTTTAAACATTCAAAACTCCAAGAGTATGCCAAAAAACTGTAAATATAAAACTCATTTAGCCTACATCTTCTCTCCAATGTCAGGCTGTGCATTTCCTAAGGTCAGTACAATGCTTTGCCAGACAGTAGCGCAACAAGCAAGCAAGGTATTGCCTATTGTAAATGAGCACTTTAAATGATACATGAGACATGGGGTCCAATTATGCCCCTTTTTACAAGATGTTAAATAAGTGTCAGTTCTTAGTGTGTTTAAAGTTTCAGCTCAAATAACCCACAAAAAAAAATTCACAACTCTTTGAAACTGCCCCTTTTGGGCTTTGATCCAAATTGTGCCATTTTGGTGACTGTCGCTTTAAATTCATATGAGATTGTTCTCCCAGCACTCTTTTCACATGAAGGTGGAGTTACAAACCTCTGTGCAGTATAGCAGCAGATTCAAAACAAGTTCTGTTTATCTCTGTGAGGAACTTAATGTCAAAAAAGTAGCTCAGAAAAAGATAGTCTATGAAGACTCCGGTTTTCACTTGTGCATCTTAAAACTCGTTTATAATGCACCTTAGTCGCTGACATTATCTTCAGCCGGTAGGGTGAAAACTTTAATTGTTGATGGCTGCTTCTCACTCAGGGCTGGCTATTCTAATAAGGAAGAGATCATCAATAATGGGCGGGACTCCCCCCCCCCCCCCCCCCTCTGATGACGCATACAAAGGGAGAATGTCAATCAAAGTGTTTTTTATGAAGTGTGATTTTTGTAAAAAAAAAAAAAAAAATGGACTTAAATACAATTTACCATTAGAAGCTTGCTATGTTTACACACTGCTTTCACACACCTGTGTTTAAACACCTTATAGAAGTGATTTTTGTATAATAGGTCCCTTTTAAAGTATTTTAATTAGTTTTTGGCAGCACAAAAGTGTTGTTGGAGCATCATATGATTACAGTTAAACCACTGAAGTCACATAGAATGTCTGGACTAACTTTGAACAACATCTCACAACCGTTGCTGCCTATGGAGGATGAGAGAGCTCTCGGATTTAATATAAAATCTTTTTAATTTGTGGTCTGAAGATCAATGTCTTGGGGATTTGAAATGACACAAGCTTTTTTTGATGAATTAACTCTGATGCCTACTTGACCCCTACACTCTGCCATGTGAAAAATGTGAAGATTGATTGTGCAGCCCTAATTATATAGGTGTTATGTTTTTAATAGTGTTCACGTCAGTTCAGGCTCATTAAATATTAAGAGCTACCACTTTGGATTTGAATAATTTATTAGTAAATGTGTGTGAGTAGAGGCAGTATTTTTGCCTGAACTGAAATCTAATCTTGAATAAAATGAATACAACGTTCACAATATGAGGGTCAGTTTAAGAGTTCATTTAAATCCCATATATGTCTTTAACAGTAAGTCATAATGACTTGCCTTAATAAGAGTATCTTAATGCCTTGGTTATATTAAAATAGCCTTCTGTTCTCTACAATGTTAGCTGCATCATCAGTGGAGCATGTTTCAGTTAAAACAGGAAGCTGCTCTGCCCTTCACTGCCCTGCCCTGTCCTAATCCACCCAGAAGTTACACATCCACCATCGATAAACAATTATCCACTTTCTAGCATCACTTGATCCTCTCATCTCAGCCTGGACCCCACTCAAATACTACATAGTACGCTGTAGGAAATGAGTGTGTGGTGGCTGAATGAATGGTTTTATCGGACCTTTGCAATTTGGGATGCCTATAACCACTTGCTGGATGGGCGTGTGCACTTGTTTAAGAGAAAGGGAAGTGAGAGTGTTGTATGAGGGTGTAGATCAGCGTGTTCAAATCTAGATTTCAACACCGGGTGGAGGGACTGTAGAGGAGATGATGGGTTTACATTTTGTTTCCCTATTTTCTTCTTTATTTAGGCAGAACATATAATAAAGGTCTATCAGGCATCATCTGGCTCTCCAAATTTAAAACTGAAATGTCCTCAAATGTACCTCAAATGGGACCATGCCAATGATCTGGACTATGACTATCCACACTCTGAATCTGAAGTTGTGCCAGCTTTAAATCTGAACGTTTCAAATATGCAGTGCAGATACAAGCGTTTCTTTGTTTGTTGGCCACTTCTCAGATGGTCATCAACATTTTGCACCGTCTTGTGCTGAGTTCTAAAAGGATTTGTTCCAGGTATACAGATGAACTCGGATGATTTAATCTCATTTAACTGGATGTGTTTTGGCAATCGGTGTGTAACTCTTTTCTCTGTCTTTGTGTTACAGACAGTAAGGCCATAGTGGATGGTAACCTGAAGCTGATCCTGGGTCTGATATGGACTCTTATTCTGCATTATTCCATCTCCATGCCCATGTGGGACGAGGAAGAGGAGAGCGAGGAAAGCAAGCAGAAGACGCCCAAGCAGAGGCTCCTCGGATGGATCCAGAACAAGCTGCCCGAGCTGCCAATCACCAACTTCAGCCGCGATTGGCAGTCAGGGAAAGCCCTTGGCGCTCTGGTGGACAGTTGTGCTCCAGGTAAACCAGGGATCTGATGTAGTTTATTGGTACTGAGAAGTTCTCAGGGTTTGATAGGTCCATTGAAGTTAAAATAAAAGTTATTTTATTATTATTATTATTTTTTAAAAGATGTTAGTCTTAAGGATATCGATAATTGAACGCGCTCTAAAAAGTGACACATATATAGTGACAATAGATATAAAAGCCTATATTTAATCATGTAAAGCTTGTAGTTTGTTACTTTTCCCCTAAATGGATCAACGTTTTTTTTTCCCTTTACATCACCTCAAACTCCAGTTTCTCATCAAATCTTGACCAATCAAATCTCTATTGTCTGACATGCCCCGCCCCCTTCAAGACTCTCCTCATTTGCTTTTCATTTAATTGATGTGATCAAGCAATCTCACTGGCAGAGCTGTGATTAAAATCCCAATGCTATTGGCTGTTTTTTTTAAAGAGGATGAGCTACTTGATGTCCTACCCTTTCTTTGAGTTTCATTTGAGATGGTCAAACAGCGAATAAAAAAAAAAATGCACATTTCAAAGCACTTCATGGTACTTTTTAAACCCTCAACTCATTTAAAAATTCATTATTGTTGGCCTTGATGAACTATTGTTATGAGACTGGAAATATGGCATTGACACCCTGTGTATACCTTGTATTAATATGTTATGTGTACAGAAGTGACATGTTCATTGTTATACATTTATCTTAATATCTGGCATTGAAAAGGGCTTTACTTACCCCCCCCCCCCCCCATCCAATTGTGTATTTATTTTTCTTAACCATGGATGCTCTCTGTAACTAAACTTTTAGATCTTCATTCACCGTTTTTGCTTATGAGCCCTTAACTGCACCCCAAATAAATAAATACAAAATTAAAATATAACATTTAATTTTTCATCTCACAACCTTAATACCAACACAGAAGAGTCTTTATTTATATATATATAAAATTGTATGTTAAAACTTGTTAATGACCCAGTCCTTAATAGCTGATACAAATGTATGTTTATTCTTTTTGGTTTGCAGGTCTGTGTCCAGACTGGGATTCCTGGGACCAGACCAAGCCTGTGGACAATGCCAGAGAGGCCATGCAGCAGGCTGATGACTGGCTCGGTGTTCCTCAGGTACTTGATTCAATTTTCTTCAACTCCTGAATAATCAAAGAACAGAATGTTCTCGAGCCCCTACCAGGCATGTTTCTAATTCAGTTCTTCAACCATAGACTTTGCATTTGTTTCCATTCTGATTCAGGTCATGGTGAAACCACAAAGACATTCACCTTTATCACGACACCTACCGTTTTGTACATTACAGATGCATTACGGGATGTCACTTACTAATACAGTGGTGCTTTTGATATTTACTTAATTTTTTTGGTAACAATTAAAATTGTGAACAAGTTAAGCAATTATAAAAGGGAACTAAGCCAAATCACTTTCTCAACCAATGAGTAATGAAAGTACCCGATTAAGTTTCTGTCATGGTGTGCTGCTGGTGTGCCAAACTTGGCATGTTGCGTGCCACCAGTTATGCATGTGGTTAGATTAGTTTCCACCCTCAGGATAGAAATCACTATGATAGACTTTTTCTCCTTGCGTGTGTTCTGCCACTCATCACAAACTTCCCCTTGGCCTTGACTCAGAGACAACATGTTTTCCTAATTGAAAACTTAGTTTGAAGCTCTTGTTTAGTACAATTTTTACCAGTTGTATGCACTTCTGGTTGGCTTGTCTTAAATCCCATGCCTTCTTTCCTCCTAAGGTCATCACACCAGAAGAAATCGTTGATCCCAATGTGGACGAGCACTCCGTTATGACTTACCTGTCCCAGTTTCCCAAAGCCAAACTCAAGCCTGGTGCCCCTCTGAGGCCCAAACTCAATCCCAAAAAGGCCCGTGCTTATGGACCAGGTAAACCCTGAACAGCTTTGTTTGCGGTTTTAGGTTTTTTTTGATGTTTTAAAAGTTCTTGTGAAATGAAGCCTAATGGGTATTGCTCTCTGCTGTGCAGGTATTGAGCCAACAGGTAATGTTGTGATGAAGAAGGCTGTGTTCACTGTTGAGACCATCAGCGCTGGTCAGGGTGAGGTACTGGTTTATGTCGAGGACCCCGCTGGACACCGCGAGGAGGCCAAAGTCACAGCCAACAATGACAAGAACCGCACCTACTCAGTATTCTATGTGCCAAAAGTCACTGGACAACACAAGGTACCCAGAACTGTTTGTATAAGTTAGCGATTGAATGGGTTGAAATGGAATTGGTGGCTTTTAACGTAAGGTCTGTCTTGCCTGTCTTTTTAATAGACCGATTTATGTGTGTTTTCCTAGGTGACAGTGCTGTTTGCAGGGCAACACATCTCTAAGAGCCCGTTTGAGGTGGATGTGGGAATGGCTCAGGGAGACTCCAGCAAGGTCACTGCCCAGGGCCCAGGACTCGAGCCTGCAGGCAACATTGCCAACAAAACCACATACTTTGATGTCTACACAGCTGGTACTTGCCCTCAGTGTGTCATGAATAGAATGTCTAGATGGGAAAACAGGCTTGTTTTGGTTGCTGCTGATGCTTAAAATAAATCAAATATTTTTAAATAAATGTATTAATATAAATATTCATCATCATATTTGAATTACATTTTTAATGAGCACTTTATATTTCAAAGGCAATAAATGCAATACATCTATGGTAAATAAGCAAGCAAAATAATTTACCTTAATTGAGTTATCTGAATAAGTTAAAGGGCAATTTATTAAATATTATTATCATTAAAAATTATTTTGTTTATCACATTGCTTATAAATAATTTGCAGACAAAATAAGCTTGTTTTAATTATTTTTTAATGAATCTCAAAGATATTTGACATTTAAAGCATATTTTAGTGTTTAATTGTAGTAATTTTGTATAAGAAACGCAAAAGTGTTTTTAAATGTTTGTTAATAATAAACTATAAAAACAAATAAACTGTTATTCAATATGGTAAAAAACTGTTTCAAATAAGCAAAATGAGCGTTTTATTTTTAGTCATTTATTTAAATACTGCTTATTTTGCACACTTAAAGTAAAAAAGAAAAAAAAAAGTAAACTATATAAGGGCACAATGTGTTTCTCTGTGTGTGTTTTATGTTTCCAAATAAACAATAAATAGCTTACTTATACACTTTTATTTGCTAGTATTTTTAATCCCATACATTAAAAATACAGATCAAATAAGCATTTTATTTTATTTATTGTTTAACTTTACTTTTTTTTTTTTTCTCTAAATCAGACAAAAAAAATTTTATTTAAAAAACAAAACCAAAAGGCAAAATGGTCTTTATGTAACAGCAGATTGTTCTCTCTTAGGTGCTGGAGTAGGAGAGGTGGAGGTGGTCATCATGGACCCCAGTGGAAAGAAGGACACGGTTGAGTGCAGTGTCGAGGATAAAGGCAACAGCAGCTACCGATGCACCTACAAGCCCACTCAGGAGGGACAGCACATCATTTACATCACCTTTGCCGGGGGACAGATCTCCAAGAGCCCTTACACTGTCAATGTGGGAGAGGGTAAGAGCCAGGGCAGGGCCAAGCATGAGTCACTCCCTCCAGATATTTGTCATTTTAGCAGTTGCAGAATTGAATGCAAATGCGGAGCTTTTCTTTTTTTTTTAATGAAACCGTATTCTTACAATGAAAGATCAAGTTAATTTGTGTGGCGTGGCTTTGATCCACTTATCCAAAGTGTTCATATGTCATAAGACATTGTTAGTCTTTGAAGTTGGCATGGGATTCACACTTATTTAAAAATGTTTTTTTTTTTTAAAGAAAAAAATGTTACATTAATGCACATCAGTAGTTTGTCAGTAACATACATTTTTTTTAATCTATGTGCCAGTAAAAAAACATAATAAATAATTGGAAATCCAGCGACCGCAATATTCAAACTCTTGGGAACAAATGTGGTTGGAACGGTGTTCTCTGGAATACCTCTCAAGCGGTGGATATTCTCATTGCTTTGTCGCCGGACTGCATCATAGCTCATTACCATAAAGTTGACTTGATTTCAACTCTCCTCGACACCCACACCGGCAAAGGCCGTGCCTCTTATTGCTGCTGGCTCCTATTGAAAATTAATGACTTCCAGTTACGTTGACGCTCTCACCGCTTTTGGTGTGAATGCAGAGTAACAATAATTTGTCTCTTTATTATTAGTTTAATTTTATTATTGACAATTAAATGATTGTTTTTTCATTTCATCTGTCTTTTTTATTTTGGTAGACTGATAAATGCATTGTGTAAAATACATATATTTTAGCTCCACTCTTCCAATGCTAAGGATTTTGCTAGTGTTTTTTTTTTTGTTATTTTGATGATTTATAGCCTATAATGTATCAAAAAATGACACTAGTCTTTATACAGTTAAGAGTAGTTTCTTTGCAGATCTGACTTCTCTAAAGCCTAGTGTGTCTTGAAATAAATAATGAATACAAATTTGTGTATATTTTACTGCATGATAAATGCAGCAAATATTGAAAAAAAAAAAACGGCCCCAAAACAAGTCATTTTAGGCAAGAAAAAATTCCTGTGAAATCCTAAAGGGTCTGTTGAATGTGTTCAGTGTGAAAGGCAGGAAAGGGAAGTAGATGAAGAAGATATTGACACAGGACACAGTTTGAGGCATGGGAAGTCTATTACTACTGAATAGACTGTCTAGTGCGTGTTTTGTTTTATGTGTTCTTGCTTTGTGTTCTTCTATTCTCTCTGTTCTTTTTCTTGTCTTTTTCCCTTCACTGGCAATTGTCTCTCCTTTTGAAGGACGGATGTCGTCTGCATCCACTGGTATCTCTCCTTCTCTCTTTGGATCGGCCTCCTTTTGGCTTTCGATGTCATTTCCTGTTTCCTTGGATAGTTCTTGGGTACTTGACCTGCTGCTTTTCTGTCAATCTCCTTTTGTTTTCCTGTTTGGTTGCCGATATTGGAAAAATTTGATATTGCAGTATTTTATTTTTTTTTATTATTAATTTTTATTTATTTATTTTTAATATTACATCACTAATACGGTTTCACCAGATCCATTTTAATGTTTTTCTGGAGAGTCTAATAGTTTTCAGTATCTCACTTACAGTTGCTGTTTTTTTTTCTAGTCCAAATAACTAAATTCTTCAATCAAATAAACATGCTTTGTTTTTACTTTCAGAATTGATGTCAAAATTAATTTAAGTCAAACTTAAAACAAGTAAAATAATCGGTAACACTATTTTGATGGTCCATTTGAGTATTGGTAGACTGTCTGCACAATATCTTTTGTTACAGACATTCAACAAACATTTATTTGACTATAAGAAACTTTGCAAACACATGTCAACCAACCCTAACCCCAACCTAACAGTCTACTGATATTGTAATGAGAATTAGTTGCAATGTAACTTAACAAACAGACCATCAAAATAAAGTGTGACCAAATAATCTGCCAAAGGGGTAAGTAAAAGCTTGTTTTTGGTTTGAAATTTAGTTTTCTGGACTAGAAATGAGACAAATTCTCTAATATATTTCAGACACAACATTGCGTATTCTGCGATGTGACCATTGTAATTGTGCACATTGCTATTTCAATGATGAAACGATATTGTGTAGCCTTATTACAGCATTTATGTTAGTTAAAAATAAATTTTATTAGGTTTATTATATTATTTAGCTCCATTTAATAAAACTATTTATAAAAAATAATAATAATAAATCCTTTCATGTACTTTACATCATAAGTGTAATAAAACAAATCTAACCAAATTGTAAAGCAATAACAACAAATAGGCCCATAAAGAATGAGAGCATCTTAAGTTAAAATCTTGTGCATATCATAGGCAAAATTAAAGTAAAATTGCCCTATTAAATCTTAATGTGCATTTAAATATCGCTTTAAATAAAAATCTGAATATTTTAAAATGCAATCTAAGTGTAAATTAAAATAAATAATCAAGATGTGCCCATGATAACAATATCATGCATGTTTATTAAAAGTACATAGTGTTATTTGATATTTGCAAGTAAAGTCCAGTACAGCGTTTCTCAACCATGTTCCTGAAGGACCACCAGCTCTGCACATTTTCCTTTTCTCCTTAACCAAACACACATGATTCAGATCATCAGCTCATTAGCAGAGCCTGAAAGACCTGTAATGTGTGCGACAGACAAATGAGACATCAAAAACATGCAGTGTTGGTGTTCCTCTAGGAGCGTGGTTGAGAAACACTGGTCTAGTATAGTAAGTATAGTCTCATTACATCACCTTGGATCGGTGACTTAATCGACCTGAAAAGATTTAACTGCCCATATAAGTGCTAATCGGTGTTCGTGCCTCAGGAGACTTGTGTAGACAACGTTATTCATGCTTCTGGAAGCCAAGTAAAATTGCTGTGACTCAGTAATGTGTGCTACAGGAGTCAAATGGAACATTGAAAATAGCATTTTATTATCAGACAGTTTTTCCACCAGTTATTCAGCACTGTGCAGTCATTCTTGCCACAATCACTTCCTCTTGTGAGGATATTCTGCTCAAAACAGAAAAAGATAAGAATTTAGTCTACAAGTAGAGCCTAATATCGGATCCTCAACATGCACTGGGTTTTCCTGCCTGTCTTTCTAAAAAAAAATTCAATTCAAGTTTAGAGTCCAAATATGAAAGCTTAATAAAATATAATTTTGTTTTGTTTTGGCATTGCACTGTAATCCTTTAATTCTTTTATTATGTCACAAAATCATGTAAATCATGTTAATGTGTGATTTAGTCATAATGGTCACACTTTACGTTAAGGTTTCATTAGTCCATACATTTTAATAATATGATATTAATATGAACAATACTTGTACAGCATTTATTCCTCATTAATAATGCATTAGTAAATGTATTTAGATGTAACCACATCTAAATTCTTGATTATTAACATTAGTTAATTCACCATAAGTTTACATGAATTGGTAATGAACAACTGTATTTTCATTACCAAGCATAAACAAACAATAACAACCTTTATTACAGTATGTGTTTATGTTAGTTAATGTTAGTAAATGCATTAAGTAACATTAGCCAATACAAACGTATTGTAAAGTGTTACCATCATCGTTTATTGACGATCACATTAAAAAACTTTAAATTTGTTTTTTATTTATTATTATTATTATTATTATTATTATTATTATTATTATTATTATTATTTGTATCTGTATAAAGTTCAAGCTAAATAATAGCTCTTTAAATTAAATTAATTTATTTATTTATTTATGCCTTTTTGTCTTTGACCCAAACACAGATTCAGAAAGTATTTTCCTGACATGTTAAAACCCTTACACTTGTATACAATTAAAAATTGGAAAATTATAAAATCTGAAATGACAATTATGAGAAAAGGTCAAAGTTATGATTTAAGTATCACAGTGTGACTGAGTTAATTTAACTGGTTGTATTTTTCCATCCATTAGAAAGTGTTATGGTAAAGTCTGTACAATATTGATAATAATAATAATAATAGGTTTTACTGTTTATTGCAGATATATAGAGCTCAACTTGTACAGCACTTTCATGAATGGATGTGTTCAACTGCTAACTACAGTTTGTTCTGACTTGCTTGTATGTTCTCACCAGCCTGTAATCCAAGCCTGTGTACAGCCAAGGGCCGCGGTCTGCAGCCTAAAGGCCTGAGGGTCAAGGAGACCGCCGAGTTTAAGGTTTACACCAAAGGAGCAGGAACCGGAGACCTCAAAGTTACCATCAAAGGGCCCAGTGAGTGGACGTCTATATTAATGCTGCAGTGCTAGATGATTTATCATGCAGTTACTCAACTGTGGTATTTCTTAAACAGAGGGTCTCGAGGAGCCCTGTAAGAAGAAGGATTTGGGAGACGGCGTGTACAGCTTTGATTATTACCCCTCCACACCTGGAAATTACATCATCACCATCACATGGGGCGGTCAACACATCCCACGCAGGTGAAATACAATATTTATATACTTATTAAAGTTAGCAAGAAGCATCATTTTTAAAGGGAAAGTTTACCCAAAAATGTAAATCTGCCATCGTTTACTCATCCTCCACCTCACCTTTGTTTCTTTTGTTGTTGATATTCTAAAGATTGTTGCTTATCAATTGCTGTTTTTTTTCCCCAACGTTTTTCGAATTATCTTATTTTTGAGACCAAATGTTGAAACCATATTGGTTTAAGATAATCCTACACCACCTAAAATTAAAACACTGAACAGTCAATTGACCCTAAATAGGAGAGTATAGGAATTGGTATTACTAATCATTTGGCTGGTAGTTATCTGAAGAAACCTGAGAACATGTCATTCAGTTTGATTATCAAATGGCAAAGACTGCATTGTTTTGTAATTTGAAGCACAGCACTGCTATGCTTTGACACGAGCAGCTCATTGTAAACATGTTTCCAGTGTCTCGGTTTGCGGTAAATGATCCACACATACTCATTCTCTGCAAGTGCTACAAGTGTGCTAAATCTTCTCAAGTGTACGAGGCAAATTTTTATTTGTTTGTTATTTTTATATTATTATATTATATTTATATAATTTATATTATTATATTTGATTATATTAGATTTTATTTATTTTATGTATATTTTTATGTTTATTATATTAATTATTATTATTTATGTTTTATTTTAATATAATTTTTATATTATTATTATTATTAATATTATTAATAATAATATTATATTATATTTGTATATTTACATTAGTATATATATATATATATATATATATATATATATATATATGATTATTATATTGTATTTATATTGTTTATATTGTTTATATTATTATATTATATTTGTATTGTTTATATTATTATATTATATTTGTATTATATTTATGATTTATTTTTATTTTTATTTGTTTATATTTATGACTTATATTTATATTATATTTATGATTATTATATGTATATTGTATTTATATTTGTGCTTATTATTATTATTATTATTATTATATTTGTATTATATTTGTATTTATATTTGTGCATATTATATTTATATTTTTATTTGTTTGTATTATGTTTTATATTATAGTTGTTATTATGTTAATTATATTTATAAATATTATAATATATTATATTTGTTTATATTCTTTTTATATTATATTTATATTTTTATTTGTTTACATTTTTTATATTTATTATATATTATTATTATTATTATTATTATTATTATTATTATTGTTATTGTTATTTTTAATTGTATTATATTTATTTTGTATTTGTTTATTTATTTATTTATTTTATTTTGTGTGTGAATAAACTGTTGTACTTATAATATTGTAAAATGTTGTTTAAAGCTATTGTAAGTCTTTAATTCCATTTCCTTGGAGTACTGATAAAAAAGGAATTAAATTAAAGTCAGAGTGTTATCAATACTTATTTTTTTTAAATTCATAATTAAATAAATTATAATAAATATTATCAAAACCAATGACAAAAAGATTAATGTAAGATTATAATTAAAAATTAAATGTGTTTCTTTTAAATTTTGTGTGTTAAAAATATATTTGTTCATAAAATATTTGGCAGTTTGGGGAAAAAAGTGCTAGTCCTTGATGTTCTGTTTAAATGACAGAATGAACGCATCTTTTTTCTCCTTCCTCTCTCCAGCCCGTTTGAGGTGAAGATCGGGTCTGAAGCAGGACCGCAGCAGGTCAGGGCGTGGGGTCCAGGACTAGAGAGTGGCGTTGTGGGCAAATCTGCTGACTTTGTTGTGGAAGCTGTTGGTGATGATGTGGGCACTTTAGGTATGTTCAACTAAATTTAATTACAGTTTATTTTGAAAAGCATACAGTTATTTTATTTTTTTAATTCAATACAAATTGTGTGTACTCTCCTTTCAGGTTTCTCTGTTGAAGGCCCTTCCCCGGCTAAGATTGAATGTGATGATAAGGGAGATGGTTCATGTGACGTGAGGTACTGGCCCACCGAACCGGGTGAATATGCAGTTCATGTGCTCTGTAAGAATGAGGACATCCAGCTCAGCCCTTTCATGGCTGAAATCATGCCCGCCCCAGGAAAAGACTTTTATCCTGACAAGGTAATAAATCTGGACTCTAGAAGCGTTTCATGTGAAAAATTATTCCTAGCATATACAGCTATTGTACAAATTTAAGAGGCCACTTGGAAATTCTCATTCTCAGGACATAAGATTTCTAGCGATGTGTGTTAGATTAACACAAACCTTTTGATTGGTTCTGAAATTAAATGTCTAAATGTTTCTTTCGAATTAGAATTTTTTAATAGAGATGTTTCTCTTTAGAGCATAAAATGTCAATTATTCAGAATAACAGAAAGGATGCCTTTTTTCCCTCAAAAGTTCATATTTATTTTCAGGCAAAACAATGGCAATGCTTTTAATTAGTCAAGAAAGCAATGTTTAGTGGGATAACACCAATGTTCAGGCACAATGAAAAAAGTAGATATTCTAACCAACTGTCATTTTCTTGGAAAAACAAAACAAAATCCAAAGCTCTAAATTGCAGTATTTTAATAATTTGTAAGTACCTATATAGTTTGTGTGTCTATAATGTATTCAAAATTTATTCATATGCAGTGAAATGCTTACACGACCACTCGTGGCCTTAAAAATATTAACAATGACATCTAAATATTTAAAAACTTTAGATCTACACATGCAGTGTAATGTGTTTATGCGGTTTTATTAATGTATTTTTGACATGTCATTTTCTAAATCAGGTGAAGGCTTATGGCCCCGGTCTGCAGAGCTCAGGCCTGTCAGTTGGCAAACCAGCCGAGTTTACCGTGGATGCCAAACTGGGTGGCAAAGCTCCTCTGAAGATTCAAGCTCAGGTCTGAATCTTACTTTGATTCAGAAAGACTAAGTTTAATTTCTGAAAAGGAAAGTGCTAACGCTTTCTCTCCATCTCAGGACCGTGATGGAAACCCAGTCGATGTGCAGGTGAAGGACAATGGAAATGGGACATACAGCTGCAGCTACACCCCTCGCAAACCAGTCAAACACACTGTGATGGTGTCCTGGGGCGGCGTCAACATCCCAGAGAGCCCGTTCAGAGTGAGTTCAAATCCTTAGGTTCTTAAATAATTGCTGTTTGAACACTTTATTTAAAGCCTTCTATACAGATTTACTAATCACTTTGCAAATGCAAAACCCCTGTCAGGATTTTGAAAAGAGTGATAAAGCTGAGGGAAGTTATTCTTGTGGCTGACCTTATTGCATATGTATTTAAGAGTTTTGCTATTGGATGTAAAATTTGTGTGAGGAGAATATTTAAATAAATCATGTAACATTATTAGCAAAGGTTTGCTGTAGTGTTTTTACTAGTCTTTCTACTATTATTGAACACTCTTTGATTAAATCTTTACTGGATTTTTTCCTCTGATCAGTTCAGTCTGTTAGGATCATGCATCTGGGAGTAAAAATTGAATATCTGCTTTATATTGTCATAAAAATTAAAACGGTAGATGAATTGAAATAACACTGACAGAGTGAAATTAGTCTTTGCTTTGATTGTATCAAACCCTTTAATGTTTTTTTTTTTTTCATACTGAAAATCCTCCTAATTTGTTTTCACTGTGTTTGTTGCGCAGATGAACATTGGGGCAGGGTGTCATCCCAATAAGGTGAAAGTATCTGGACCTGGAGTGGCCAAGACAGGCCTCAAAGCATATGATCCAACATACTTTACTGTGGATTGTGCTGAGGCTGGACAGGGTAATGGCTTTTAATCCCCTGATGCAAGTTATTCTCATTCTGTAATTTGGGAACAAATAAGCTTTATTTATTTATTTGTGGTTCTTTCTGTTTAGGCGACATCAGCATAGGCATCAAATGTGCTGCAGGTGTGGTGGGACCTGCTGAGGCTGACATAGACTTCGACATCATTAGAAATGACAACGACACATTTACTGTTAAATACACTCCTCCTGGAGCGGGCAGCTACACCATCATGGTGCTGTTTGCTGATCAGGTGAGAAGAAGTGCAAGTAAATGAGGTGATTGATCTAGTTGGGATTTTTTTTTATTCACACCAAGCTTATGTTTTCTAGACCATTCCCATGACACCCATCAGAATTAAGGTTGATCCCTCTCATGATGCAAGCAAGGTTAAAGCTGAGGGGCCTGGACTTAGCCGTTCTGGTAAGATAATGGACACAAAACTAACTTGTGCGTCCCTGCTTATAATGATGGCAGCAAATTAGACATTTTTAAGTACTTTCAAGCGTCTACCTCAGTGATTCCTAGTGTTGTTATAATCCTGCAAAATAGAAATTGTAACTTGGTAATGTATTTTGGTATCCAAAGATGTTCTTGGAAGATTTTGATAGTAGTTTTTTATTGCTATGACAGAAAAAGGAAAGGGCAAAATTAAGTCACAATAAAAATGCATAGTATTTCTTATTTAGTTTATTATGGTACTAAAAAGAACCTCTTTTAGTATTACCCCTTTTTTTAAGAAAACTGTAATGTTTTTAATAATAGTAATGGTGGTAATAAATATGTGATTTAGTTTAATACTCATTTATTTTTAATTAAATTACGATATACTTTAAAATTTAAAATCAGTGCATCTAATCTAGCCTCAAATCAGTGATAGAAAAAAATGACTTATTTCTCTTCAAGGTGTGGAGCTGAACAAACCCACTCACTTCACTGTGAACACAAAGGCTGCAGGCAAGGCCAAGCTTGATGCTCAGTTCACTGGACCCAACAAGGGAGATGCAGTCCGTGACTTCGACATAATCGACAACCATGATGGCACTCACACTGTCAAATATACCCCTGTCCAACAGGTAAGCACGCATTGGATGTTTCCTTCGCATGACTGCTTGGCTTTGAACCGAATATTGTCATTTTAATTCCAACCGTGAGTACAAGAGAAATGTTACCATCTCATTTCTGCTATAGGGCAACATGGGTTTGAATGTCACCTACGGTGGTGACCCTATTCCCAAGAGCCCATTTGCAGTAGCAATTGCCCCCTCTCTGGACCTCAGTAAAGTTAAAGTGGCTGGTCTTGGAAGTAGTAAGTAATCTATTTCCTTGTTTTGTTTGTAATGGAATACCCTTAGAATTACCACATATCAAACGGTTTGCTCTTTCTACAGAAATGACTGTTGGAAAGGATCAGGAGATCACAGTCAAATCTAAAGGTGCAGGCGGTCAGGGCAAAGTTGGCGCAAAGGTTACTGGTCCATCTGCTAAATCAGTGCCCTGTAAAGTTGAACCAGGCCTGAGCCCAGAAACCAGCCAAGTTCGTTTTATCCCAAGAGATAAGGGACCCTATGAGGTGGAACTGACATATGATGGCGCCCCCATCCCTGGCAGTCCATTCCCCATCGAAGCCATTGCACCTACTGACCCATCCAAGGTGAGAGCACTTTGGAAATGAAGTTAAACATTACTGCTGGTTTAACAAGACGACAAAAAGGCGTCAGGAAAACTCTCTCGTGGGCTGTTTAGTCTATAAACTAATTTTCTTAGTGTTGCGCAACACCTCAGACTTGGCATCTGAGCCTCATGTTGGCTTTAGCGGCAGAGAAAATGTACTCTTTGATCCATATCCTGACATTTTGTTCTCATGTGTAGGTGCGATGCTCTGGGCCAGGACTGGAGCGGGCGAAGGTTGGCGAGCCTGGACAGTTTGTGGTGGATTGCACTAATGCTGGCCCTGCTGAGTTGACCATCGAGATCATCTCTGACAATGGCACTGAGGCTGAAGTCCACATTCAAGACAACGGCGACGGGACCTACACCATCACTTACGTCCCTCTCTACCCTGGAGCCTATACCCTCACCATCCGCTACGGGGACCAGGATGTGCCAAACTTCCCAGCAAGACTCCATGTGGAGCCTGCTGTGGAGACCAGTGGAGTGAAAGTGTTCGGACCCGGAGTGGAGGGCAAAGGTAGTGCAGATTTCTGAGATTTGTTTCAGGAATCCGCTGTCTGTATTTGGATATTTGGTTACTTTTGAATGTTCGCCTGTAGGTGTTTTCAGGGAAGCCACTACAGATTTCACTGTGGATGCCCGTGCGCTCACTAAAACCGGAGGCAATCACATCAAAACCTGCATCAACAACCCATCGGGCAACCGCACTGAAGCACTGATCCGAGATCTGGGAGACGGCACATATCAAGTGGAGTACACGCCTTATGAGGAGGGTGAGTGTTAGGGCTGTTTCTGTTTCAACTTAACATGATTAAAAAAACAAAACAATTGGAATTCTTTGTGCAAATTTCTGAAAACTGTTCTATTTGATTCTTATCCATCATGGGTATTATGTGTTTAACAAACCTGTGGAATACAAGACCATATATGGGGTGCGTGCGTGATTGCGTGTTGTTTTTTTCAACAAGGAATATCACATTTTTTGTGGATTTGTATAAACAGATTTTGACATGAAGCTATTCAAGAGTGCAAATGAAAAACTTGATAATTTTCATTACATTTATTGTTCAAACATTATGTCTGGGGTATTTGAAAGATTTTTAAAAGGTGCTTTAAGTTTGTGAATCTCTCTATGAATTTTGATCTATCTGTTATTGAAAGTACAGTTGGGCTGTAGAATTATGGCTAAAATGAGAATCATGATTCGCACAATTTTCAAGATCTCGATTTTTTTTTTTTTTTTTCACGATTCTGTATATGTAAAATAAAGGTTAATAAGAGTAAGCTATTATTATTGTTATTTCTCAAATTTATGGTAAAACAACAACAATAAGAATATCAGCCATACGTGTAGTTTTACTATTGGTTAAAATGCTCAATTTTGTATAGTTCTGGAATTGTGCATTTGAACAGACTTTAAATATGTCCTGGTTGTTTATTCACAAAGTGATTATCAGAATACAACTTTTCATAATTTTGAAGTTGAATTATTATGTTTGAGACTTGTGCTTGTCATTTGTCATTGACAACAATATTAGATAATTTTTTCCACTGGTAAATTGAAACATGTCATTATCGGATTCCCTCTTGCATTATATTCAACATTATATAGGCTAGAGTAGTTATTACTGACCTAGTAAAGATTTATTCTCATACGCAACACTGTTGGGTATGAAAGAAAAAAGATATCAAATGCTTGTCGTAATCATTACGGACTTTTGGTTTTACTTTCACTGCCGAGTATGCTTATGACATGGCTGCCGTCACTTTGAGAAAAATAAAAAAATTAAAAATACACACACAAATCATACTTCTCGCACGACCCCCAAACAATTGCTCTGTGCATCAAACTGAATGTTATTTACAACTTTATTACCTGTTATTCACAGCCTGTGCAGGTTCTGTTCACTAAAAGAAGACATCATTGGAGGGCACACGCGCTCTGTAAACAGTACACTGTAGTAAACAAACAGTATGTCCGCTCATGCGTGAATACATCACATTAAGTCAGAAATTAAACTTTGGAGTAAATTATACCTCTTAAATACATCAGGTGACACTTTAATCGCCATTTGGAGGCGTCCGTGCTGCTGAGCAACGCATATAAAACAATGTGAAGTCTTGTGCACCTATAAAAATATAGGTGACTGAATCGTAAAAAAGAAGAATTAAGATCATGTGTAGAGTTGAATCAAAATTGTGACCTCTTAAATACAGGTGCTTAAATACAGTTAGGATAAAAAGAAAAACTTACCAAGCATTTATTATTTTGATAAAACATACAATCTTTTCACTCAAAAAGAACACTGCAGCTTGTCCCCTATCTTTCTACTCTAAGAATTATTCATAATTTTTAAATTTTTTTATTTTAGTAGTTTAATACATAAAATAAACAAATTTGATAAGGTGTGTACATCCATGCATTAAGGTGGTTATTTTAACAGAAATATGCACCGCTCTTTAAAATGGCTGTGAAATGACAGTACTTCACACTAATCTTTTGTACCGTATGTTAACAGGTACACACAGTGTTGAGGTTGCATATGACAGCTCCCCGGTTCCCAAAAGCCCCTTCCGTGTGCCAGTGACCGAGGGCTGTGACCCGGCGCGTGTGCGTGTGCATGGTCCAGGACTTCAGTCTGGCATCACCAACAAACCTAACAAATTTACCGTGGAGACCCGGTGAGCAGCATTCTGCTTTGCGTTTCAACCTTCAGCTGCTGCTCCTTCAGTCAAATCAAAGTCTTAGTAGATCTTGGATTAAAGTGCTCTGCCTCACTACTTTGTCTTTTGTGCAGTGGGGCTGGTACTGGTGGACTGGGGCTGGCTATGGAAGGACCTTCTGAGGCCAAAATGTCCTGCACCGATAACAAAGATGGCAGCTGTTGTGTTGAATACATCCCATATGAGCCAGGGACATACAACCTCAATGTCACCTATGGAGGCCAACCAATCACTGGTCAGATTTCATAAATGTTATTATATGACTAATTTTATTATTATTATTAGTTTAATTATATTTATATTCTTCTTTATTTTCCAATTCTCATAGTCCATATCCAAATATTGTTTGTTTTTTTTGTCCTGCCACAGGAAGCCCTTTCTCTGTACCTGTCCATGATACTGTTGACCCAACTAAAGTGAAATGTCAGGGCCAGGGGCTTGGAAACAACGTGCGTGCCAATATCCCACAGGTCTTTTCTGTGGATGCAAGCAAGGCTGGTATGGCGCCACTGCAGGTCAGAGTTCAGGGACCCAAAGGTGAGGAGTTCGATTTTTAAGAATCCTCTTCTTTTTTTTTTCTCTCCATTCCACTTAAGGTTGTTGGTGACAATATTTATGTCTTGTAGGTGTTGTGGAGCCTGCTGAGGTGGTGGATAATGGTGACCAGACTCACACAGTCAGCTATGTGCCCACAAGAGAGGGGCCATACTCCATTAATGTTCTGTATGCTGATGAGGAGATCCCACAGAGGTGACTTGGAAAAACAGATCAGTCTTCCTACACCATAGAGATACCACTTCACCCAAATAATTTTCTAGGCCATGTTTTACTTGCTATTATTATGGATCTAGCTGAGATTTATTACCAATTTTGACCATAATCAGAATTTTGTTACAAATCTCATTTTTGCTGCACTTTTTCACTACACGTCTTGTCAGTAGTGACTCTAAAGAGAATCTTTAATTAATCTGAAATTGTAATTACCTCTGGAAATGGATGAACAAACTCGAAACATTTTAGGCTACATTTTTACTTGTATTTTGTGTCATTAATTGATCATTCATATGTTAATACCAGTGTAAATGGTGCATTAGTGATGTGGTAATTACTACACTGTAAAACTCAGTAGTCAATTTTATCAAACTAAATGAGTGTCGGTAACTCAATTTACTGAAAGTTAATTCTACTAATTTGAAAAGGGTTTTGAACTTTGTTGAAAGTAACGAGTTAATTACATACCCCATTACTTCAACTTGGAGTAAGTTCACAGTACTCGTATAGATATTAGTTAACTGAAGTTGTTTGTAGCAATCTGTTTCGATAAACAGTTTGAGTTGCCTTAACTTATTGGGTTTTACAGTACTCAATTGGTTTAAGTTCTCTTTATAATTGGGTTCTACTGTGCTCAAATTCCTTTGTTTACTTAAATGGAGTAAGTTCACAGTACTCATTAGGATTAGTTTTTAAACTTGAATGGTTACCTTAACTTTTTGGGTTTTACAGTGTATAAACAATGGTTCATGCAGTAATATACAGTACATACATTCTGTGAGTAAATATGATTATATCAGACTTTTAACACCCTAGATAGTGAGTATTAATAATTATTTAAATGACTATTTAACAGCATGCAGTATTTAATAGCAGATTAGTTTATGCTCGGGCCTCAAATTTGGCATTTGAAATATTGTGAAATTTGTGGCATTGGCATGGACTACCGGAGTTGGTATTATAGCAGGTCTGGTGCATTTTTAAATTCCCTTGGTCCCTGTCTTTCCCTGCTCTTTATTTTCCCTCTCTCTTCTGCCTTCTTTATTCAGTCCTTATAAGGTGAAGGTTCTGCCCACTCATGACGCAAGTAAAGTCCGTTGCAGCGGTCCTGGCCTGAATACCACTGGTGTTCCTGCCAGTCTGCCCGTGGAGTTCACTATTGACGCCAAAGATGCAGGAGAGGGACTGTTGGCCGTCCAGATAACTGTGAGCTGATGAGTCACTTTACAGCCGTAGCATGCCCACTGTCTAGTACAACCTTTTTAAATAAATCCATTTGCTTCTCAATGCTTATTTTAGGACCCTGATGGGAAGCCAAAGAAGGCTAACATTCGTGATAATCAGGACGGGACCTACCTTGTGTCCTATGTGCCTGACATGACCGGCCGTTACACCATTCTTATTAAGTATGGTGGTGATGAGATCCCGTATTCTCCATATCGCATTCGAGCCCTGCCTACTGGAGACGCCAGCAAGTGTACAGTCACAGGTATGTTTGTACATTTACTGATCACTTCCACATGTACAGTGCACAAGCTGTTTATATTCATTTTAGATTGAACTATTGAGCTGCCAGAGCTTTGGAGGTGTATGATGCACAGCATGTCTAAAAGTCAATACTGTGGTTTGGCTCTACATGACGATCCAATAAAGAAGGCCTTGATGATAATTCAATATGGATGAGCATAAATACTGTCATTATTCACCCAAGCCTGAACATAATTATAAGAATTTGAGGTTGGTTCACACTCTTGTGATAACGAAATAAAATAAGATCTCCAGTACAAAATCATTAGACTATTAAGGTTTTTAGTTGCTGAAAAATGAGCCTCAGTGCTTATTTTCCATAATGCACAAAAGAAAGGGTGCCTCTTTATTTACCATTTTCTGAGGTCCGAAGATCATTTGCCAGTATATACATCATATCAGTGGATCTGAAAAATCCTGTGGTTTGGAAGCCACTGGAAAGTAAATGTTTTGGCTATCCACTGTGTTGTTTGAATCATTTTTTTTTAGGTATTATCTAAACCTCAGTGTTCAGGCTATTTTTTATTTTTCCATAGAGTTTGTTCAGTGTACTTCTCTAATCTTCACCCCCAACCCAGACACACATACACATATAAATCTGCTGTTTAGCAGCGCTGCTCACATTCCCATCACTTCATTCCTCACTTGCACATTTTGTTGAATTTTTTTTTTTGCCCTGATTGTTACTTTTTCACTTTCCCCTGCTCTGCTTCACCGTCTCAGTCTCAATTGGAGGTCATGGTTTGGGTAAGCGCTTTGAATAATGCTCTAGTCTTGTCATTTGGTTCTGCATGCAGAATTTTGCTGTATACGATGCAGAGTTTGCCATTCTCTCTTGTACTACTACTACTATAGTGGAGATGTACTTTTATCCTGCAATTTCTAATTTAGTTTTTTAAAGTACAATAGTGAAGTAATGATTGACTAATCACTAACTTTACAGCTCTTTGATATGGTGGAATGTATAAACTCATGGTATTTATTTTATTTGTCTCTGCTTGCATTTTTTATTTTTTTTATGTTACTAAATTTCCTATTTAGTGCCTGGAAATTTGAGGTAAAAGACAAACATGTTAGTAGATCCATCATTTCTTTGTAGCAGAAGTGAAGATGGTGTCTAGACCAGTCATTCTCAAACTTAAACTTTAAGGGTGTGCTCACACTAGGTACATTTGCCTTAAACCATGCCGAAGCGCACTTGTCCCCTCTCCCTTCTTTCTTGACGGCCTGGACTCACACTGCATTTTGCCTTCCGAACCAGAGCACGCTTAAGTCATCGATGATGCGCCTATTCAGTTTAACAGGAAGAGAAGCACTCTTGCTCAGCCTAGTGGACATTGCTTTAGTTATATCGTTTTGTAATATTTTTAGTCATTTGGGATGCAGTGAGATGCAGTCAAATATTTAGCTGAACATATCCACAAATTTTGACGCTCATAAATTATCAAAGTCATCGTGCTGCATGTATTAGGAGGTTTGCTGAAGGTGCAGCGAGGGGTTTGTATCTTTAATAAACTACGACAGTTTGTGTTTATTGAACAGTAAGAATGATTAATAAATCCATATGAAACGATCCCTTAAAAGAGACGTTATCTTTAGTTTTTGACTCGGGAACGCTTTGCATTCACACTACTAGCGTACTGCGCCTAAGCTCAACTGAACTGCGCTTGGGCATACTTTTTTCAACTGGGCTAGAACCAGCCAACTGAATCGCACATGGGCCTGATTCGAAGGACTCGCACTTGTCAAACGAACCAGGAATACGTGCCTGGGCACGGTTCAGATAGCATAGTGTGAGTACGCCCTAAACTACCCAACCCATAAGATGTTTTCAGTTTTTATTGATTTATTATTTTTATTTATTTTTCATTTTATAGTAACTAATTGAGCCACAATATTTTGAAGTATTTAATATCTTCTCACAGTTTGTGATTTTTATCAGTTCCATCCTTTTTACTCCATTTTAAGGTTTAATCTTGAATTGAGAATTTTTAAATCTCATCGTTCTGACTTTGAATTGGCTTTGTAATCATTTCTCAATCTGAATAGTGAGACATAATGAAAATACATTGTAAAAAAATGTATTTTCTTGCACAGTTCTGACTTGGAACATTGTTTTCGTTCAATTTAGATTTTAGATCTCGGTATTGACTAAATTAACTCTTGAAATATGTGAAAACAAAAATATATATTCTGTGGCAGAAACAAGCTTCTGTAGTTTGTGTACCTTAAATTTAAAAAAATATATTTTATTTGTATATTTTTTTGTAACCCCATGTTGAGAACCACTGGTCTAGAGATCCAGTTCCAGATGTTGAATATATATGCGTTTATTTATTTAGTTTTTTTATTTCTATAAATGATTGATTTCTCTTGTCTAAACCCCTCTGTTGCCTTGAAGCTCCAGACATTTTGCATCTAGTGCATGGTGGAATGTAACTACGGAAAGATGGGTACTAAACTCCCTATTAACAGACCGTCTCCCTGCTTTTTACTTGTGATCATTGTTAAGACTTTCTCCATGTTCTGTAGGAGCTGGAGTTGGTCCGACTATTCAGATTGGAGAGCAGACTGTCATCACTGTGGATGCGAAGGCAGCTGGGAAGGGCAAGGTGACCTGTACCGTGTGCACACCTGATGGAGGCGAGGTGGATGTGGACGTCGTGGAAAATGAGGATGGAACGTTTGACATCTTTTACACTGCACCGCAGCCTGGGAAATACGTGATCTGTGTGCGCTTCGGTGGAGAGCACATCCCTAACAGCCCCTTCCAAGTCACGGTACATACATGCCATGCACATCATTTATTCATACACATCTCCTTCATTTCAAACAGTGGACAAACTCTCACAAGCAGCCTCTCCAAAGGAGTAGACAATAAATATACACTGTGAATGTTCAGTTCCAAACCGTCATTATGGTGAGAATTAATGCGTAGTTTATTCTTGAAATTATGGTGTGGCAAGCATGAATGCTCAGTTTAAGGGATTAGTTGATCCAAAAATACAATTGTCATCCTGAAACCACCTTTCAGCCAAGGATGCACAGAAGTTTAATGTCATAGGTGATTTTTTATTATTATTATTTTAATCACAGTTAGAGGAGTTTGAAGTTTTCAGAAGTTAAAATGGAAACCTCAAAAGCTCCTAAAGTGCCTTTTTTAAAATGTGTGGTCGAAGAGTACAAGTTTTTATACATAATATTTTGAGAGAATAACATTCTATAGGACATTTTGTAAACTTAAATTTTTTGTGGGTATATTTTTGCCTTTATTTTTAACAGCAACTGCATTCATTTTCTAAATAGGGAAACTAATGATTTGCGTTTAGTCTTACAAAAACTACCTAGTGTGTTCCATTAGGACCATGCTGTTTATTTATTTTAACTCACCATGGACCATACCATTTTTTAAACTCAAACCTGAATAAATTTAAATGTTGACGGTTGCTGCTATTCCTTAGTTAGTATGTTAGCAGAGCTCAGCATGCTTTATTATTTGAAATCATAGCTGTGTTAATGTAGTTAAGTCAACGTTATAATTGTGGTTTTGGGAAAAACTACGTTTAAAAAAAAATGACTCTAATTTTGAGATGAACTGTGGTTTTAACATGGTAAGAATCTTGATCTCTTGAGCTGTCCTCCTGGTTAAGCTGCTGTGTCACTGGAGGGATTTCATCTTTGATTCTGTTGCCCTGTCTCAGGCTTTGGAAGGTGACTCTCCTGACCAACTAATGCAGCAGAGCCAGAACCTGCAGTACGCCTACGCGCCCAACATGGGCCAGACATGGGTACTGACACGACCCTCTTTCCTCCCCCGTCTCCATTTCCTGCTCTGCTACCCAATCTGAGTCCCCAATCAGTCCTATAACGTCCTCCCCTTTTCACCCTCTTGGTTTTTCCCTCTTCCTCCAGGTGTAGGGTTCATTTCATCTTCCCATGACTTCATGTGGACTTCATGCGTTTTCATTGATTCATAGAATGACAGCCATTTTGGACAGCAGTAAATGTGGGAAATCTGCATTTGGACAAAATGGCTGGTTGTTGCAGAGCTTGTCTTGTCTTGTGTTGGCATTTTAGATGTTGTTGTTTATTTGTATGTTGTACATCATCGTTGGTCACATTGTGTCACTTGTCTGCTTGGCTTTTCCTCCACCCCCTTCCCCAGATTGGTCAATCACTGACCAATCCTGCAATCTCTCATTAGAACTTCATTCTCTCTCACAGTTGGTGGCTGCATCATCCTCGTCATCCTCATCTCCATTTTATTTTTTTCCGTTTTGGTTTTAGGGTACTGTTGTCATGTCTGCTATGTGCTTTCATCTTTATTCATGTACAAAACATTTGTTGTTGTTGTTGTTGTTGTTGTTGTCATTGTTGTTTCATGATATCAAAATCATAAGCACTAACATAAAAGGTTGGGATCAGTATTAAATGAAAAATACCTTTTTAATTCACTTAGAAAAGTAAGAGTAAGATCTTCTGTAATGTTATAAGTCATTTCTAATACAAAGTTTGTCTAGATGAACATTAACTTGAGAGTTTGTAATGCATGTTTTACCACACTACTAGCATAATTTTTAGCATGATTACCATAGGCTAGTCCTAACATGATTTAGCATGCTGCTAGCATGTTTTATTATGATATACTACACTCCTAGCATAATTTTTAGCATGATTGACATAGGCTACTGCTAGTATGATTTTTTTTTTATTATGATTTACTACACTGCTAGTGCAATTTAGCAAATTGCTTGCATGTTTCTGACATTGCTTGCTACACTGCTGGCATATTTCTGGCATAATTTATCATATTGCTATCATGGTTTAGCCTACCACAAGCATGTTTCTGATTTGCTGGCATATTTTTGGCATCATATATTGCCCTGCTAGCTCGTTAGCATTGCTAGCATGTTTCTAGTATGATTTTAAACGCCGCTAATGTTTAGCACTTTGCAAATAAATTCGGCTAGTGTGAGCATGAGATTGCTTTCAAACTGTCTAACTGAATTCCACAAACAAATAGCAATGTTTGTGGCCATTTAAATCGTTTTATATTTTCACAATGAAGTTTCTGGATTCTTGTCTGCTGACATTTTATTTCCAATTGGTGTTGCTGATTCTATACTTGCTAGTCATTTTTTAAAGTGGTTTAAACTAATATTAAATGAACTAACAAGATTTCTTAGCTTTAAACCTCAGAAACATGCATTTTGCTTCTGGCGGCCATCTGTTCATCCGTTCAATTTCATTTTGCATGGCTTCTATCTGATTCCCTTGTGTTTCTTTACAGGCTACAGATGGGCAATTGGGTATGAATGGACTGGATGTAGCTGGACTGAGACCCTTTGACTTGGTCATTCCTTTCACCATTCAGAAAGGAGAAATTACAGGTAAACTTGTGTAAAAGTGTATTTATTTATTTTCAGAAATTCACTGATTTCTAGGTGATGATTATGTTAAACAATAGAAATATTCGTTGCCCCTCAGGTGATGTACGAATGCCCTCTGGAAAAGTGGCCAAGCCTGATATTACAGACAACAAGGATGGCACAGTCACAGTGAAATATGCCCCAACTGAGGCGGGCCTGCATGAGATGGACATTAAATATGATGGAATACACATTCCAGGTAAAAGACATGTATTCTCAATGTACAAACTGCTGAAAAAGTTCATCATAAAGGGAAATGTTTGGTTGAGCATAGGGTTGCTCTTAATTATAAATTCTTCTGTAATTTTAGGAAGTCCATTGCAATTCTACGTGGATTATGTCAACAGCGGTCATGTGACTGCATATGGTCCTGGTCTAATTCATGGCATGGTCAATAAGCCTGCAGTCTTCACAGTCAACACAAAGGATGCTGGAGAGGGTATAGATCCTCACCTCTGTATTTGGCTTTAATAATCAATTAAGCTTTTAATTATCTATTATTGGACCCTCTTTGTGCTGTGGTTTTAGAGATCAAACATAAACATCTGCTGTTGTATGTTTATTAGGTGGTCTGTCTCTGGCCATCGAGGGGCCATCAAAGGCAGATATCAGCTGCACTGATAATCAGGACGGTACCTGCACTGTTTCATACCTCCCTGTTCTTCCCGGAGACTACAATATCATTGTTAAATACAATGACAAGAACATCCCCGGCAGCCCTTTCATGTCCAAAATCACAGGTGCATTAAACAAGATATTTATAAGAAAATAGCAATTTGACTGCTTTTATTGCAGTGTTGTCAATACTGATGTTAGATTTTAGTTTTTCAGGCAAATGGCAGTTTTTTTCCTAATTCTGATTGCTTTATACTTCTAACTGCAACTATTTAGCAGTTAATAAAAAATGAAAAAAACTCTTCAGTTTTGATATGCCAGTCAGTAAATCTGTAGTCATGAACTTTTTGTCCACAGGTGACGACTCGATGCGCATGTCTCACCTGAAGGTGGGCTCAGCTGCTGACATCCCTCTGGACATTGGTGAGCTTGACCTCAGTCAGCTGACAGCCACACTCACCACCCCATCCGGCCGAGAGGAGCCTTGCCTGCTCAAGATGCTCAGAAATGGGCATGTGGGTAAGTGTTTACAACACTGTGACTTCACATGTGCTTCCTCCAAATTCGCATACTATCTATTCTAAATAGTATTTGAAAATAGAATTAGTATGTCCCAAATGTTGAAAAGAGCATTAGGTTCCCGGATGGTTTATTATTTCCAGTGGAAATTTGAAGTGTTGAACTGTCCACGCTCCAACCACTAATATTGCCCACATTGCATTGCGCATTGGACGTGAATTTTATTGGAACTACAAATGCGGGTGAAAAGTGCAAATAAACTACAAACATGATAGTTGCACGGCCAACCGTGAAGCAGAGAGGCTTCGGTAAAGATGCTTGTATGACTGCTAATTAATATCTAGCCAACCGGAACAAGTTTCAATCATGATTTCAGTGTTAAAGTTCATCTGCAACAACACAAACTTGTATAAAGACATGTTGGGACATTAACGTCTGAATACATATTTTGCCAAAGACCTGAGTAGATTTCTCTGCATGAAAGACTCTCGAATGGCAGATTATCCTGCTCCTGCTTTTCCAATAAAGTAGAAATTAAATGTAAAAGAAATGTGGATGATGTGTGGATTGTTGACAGGGCTCGGCGATATAACGATTTGTTGACAAAGAAGTAGTATGTCCAAGAGCTTGCATACTCTTGTTTAGCACTCAAAAGTATATACTTTTCCTTCACAAAAAAAGTACATACTTTTAGGGTGTAGTACAAGTATGTGATTTGGAACGCAGCATTCGTCACGTCAAGCTTGAAGTCTCCAATTGTTCTAACCTGAGACCTCCTTTTTTCTCTTAAGGAATTTCCTTTGTGCCCAAGGAAATTGGCGAGCATCTTGTTAACATTAAGAAAAATGGACGCCATATTCCTAGTAGCCCCATTTCTGTCATGATCAACCAATCAGAGATCGGTGATGCCAGCCGTGTACGAGTAACTGGTCAAGGCCTGAGTGAAGCTCGCACCTTTGAGCCCGCAGAATTCATCATTGACACTAGAGATGCAGGTGAATGGAATTTTCTTTATGTATTTGCGTGGTGAATTAATTTATGCTGTTTGTTTGTATTAAACATTTATAATTTGTTTTGTTTGATAGGATATGGTGGACTCAGTTTGTCTATTGAGGGACCTAGTAAAGTGGATATCAACACTGAAGATCAGGAAGATGGCACCTGCAAAGTGACATATTGCCCCACAGAGCCTGGAAACTACATAATTAACATCAAATTTGCAGACCAGCATGTGCCAGGTATTTGCTGCTGGTTGCCAGTTTTAGATTAAATCTGGTGTATAACTTCCATACTTTATTCAATATCTTCACTCCTACAGGAAGTGCTTTCACTGTGAAAGTGACAGGCGAGGGTCGGATGAAGGAGAGCATCACCCGCAAAAGAAGAGCTGCTTCTGTGGCCAATGTTGGCAGCCAGTGCGACCTCAGTCTAAAGATCCCTGGTAAGACTTGCTCTTAATGATCATGCTAATGTTTATTTTGTACTGTAATGCATCTATGTCTGTTGCCCTGTGCACTGCAGAGATCAGCATTGCAGACATGACCGCTCAGGTGACCAGCCCATCTGGCAAAGTCCACAAGGCAGAGATAATGGAGGGAGAAAACAACACCTACTGCATCCGATTCGTGCCCACAGAGATGGGTGTGCACACAGTAAGCGTGAAGTATCAAGGTCAGCATGTGCCTGGATCCCCCTTCCAGTTCACGGTGGGACCTCTTGGAGAAGGAGGAGCTCATAAAGTCAGAGCTGGAGGCCCAGGATTAGAGAGGGCAGAAGCTGGTGTACCAGGTATGAGATGTTTGGTTTGTCTACATATTTGGTTAATACCCTCCAAAGGGTGCTTGGGGAAAACAATCATCCCCAATTTTCCCCAGTAATGATTTCTTTAATGGTTCTTGGTGACTCGTTTGGGGCTTTAATGTATCTGGTCATGTTCTGCAACAAACTAAATCTGAAAAATCCTCAAATGTGTTGTCATTTTGATTTATTTTACTGCTCTTGAACAAGTCAGAGTCTTCCAATCCTGAATTGTAAATATCAAACATTTTGACTTGCTTGATTTGGCTACCTCCAACTGGGGGATACCTGAAGTACATTTTAACGCCTCATATTTTATCCATCTTCAGCGGAGTTCAGCATTTGGACTCGTGAAGCAGGAGCTGGTGGTCTGTCCATCGCAGTGGAAGGACCCAGCAAAGCAGAGATTGCTTTTGAAGACCGTAAAGATGGATCCAGTGGTGTCTCTTACATCGTCCAGGAGCCTGGTAAGGTTTTCCTTTTTTTAATTGTTTTTATTTATTTATTTTTTTACTTCAGGGCTCATCCTGAAGATGACTATAAGCTGACAATTCTCTATCTGTTTTAGGCGATTATGAAGTATCCATCAAGTTCAATGACGAGCACATCCCTGACAGTCCGTTTGTGGTGCCTGTGGCCTCGCCATCTGACGATGCCCGCCGTCTCACTGTTGCCAGTCTTCAGGTGAGGCATCGAGAAAGACAGACATTTGTCCACCCAGAGAACCCCAAGTCAGCCCTTGGCACAGCAGCTAAGACAATAAAAAGGCTACCATAACACCGTTTGTTTTGGTTTATATAACATATCATTTCAAAATGACAGGTAATTGTTGGTAGGGATGGGTGAAAGGGACATAAAAGTATATCACAACATTGTCTGGTATTTATTGATTTTATTATAATAATGACCATAATCATATGCATCTACCAAGAGTTTTTTTTAAGAATATTTATTTATTATTATTATTATTAATAATAATTAATAAAAGAATCTTTATATCAAAGTGTTGAGAGCGTGCGCGCACACACAAACACATACACTGTACTAGGTTTCATTCATACTGGACGCTATAGGGTGCCCTTGCACAAAATCCAAAATTCTATTACTGAAGTTGTCAAACTTTCCCCAGAGTAAAACAAACAAACAAACAAACAAACAAACAAACAAACAAAAAAAAACTACCCTGCCCATTTTTATAAGAATAAAGATTATTTCTAATGCAGTGCTCTTTCTGTGATCATGTCTGGGTCCAAAAAGAAGTTAATTTAAATTCCTTTCATATCATGTCAAACATTTGTAGAAAATTGTCTGTAAATCTCTTTGTAATCTGGCTTTTTTTTTTAAGTCATGCTATATCAGGAATTTTTATTTGTAGCTTTTATTTTAATTTCTATTTAGTGATTTTTTTTTTTTGTTAGATTATAATTTTTTAGTTTTTTAGTTTTTTTTTTTTTTTTTGTTTTTTACACTTTCAAATATATATATATTTTTTATGCTGTATAATGTAGGGTTGGGTCGATAGATAAAGCCATCATCCATTGATGATGGCCGAAAGACATCGTGATGCTGAGTCGGCATCACAATCCTCCGCCCCTGTTGCAGCATCAACCCGCTCGTGAAAAATACACATTTAGGCCCTGTTTATGTTAATACATCTTAGTTTTAAAATGGCATTTTAGAATGATAACAACCCACGTTTACACTGGCGTTTCATCGTCATCTCCATAGTATACTGCTGAAAATGCACATCATGTGACCACACACACACACACACACACACACACACATACTCTGGTATGGGCTGTAGCATATGCATACATCTAAGCTCCATGCAGTCAGCAGGTGCTTTGAGCACAAAACCTGAGAGCAGTGGACGTCAGACAGGTTATCAAGGATGTACCGCTGGAACACGTCTCACTATAGTTGTTAAACAGGATATTTTATTAATCTAGTCTCTATCTAACAACTTTTTAGTCATTTGAATCTATCAGGTAACGGGTCACAGCGTTAGTACACTGCTTCAATCCTACGATTTCACGGTTGTACTTTGTAATTTTAGCAAAAAACCTCAGATACTGTTGGTTGTACACCTTTTTACCAACCAAGTTTGTTGACGATCACTCTGCCTATTCATGCCAGAGTCCCGTGGAAAAAAGTGATTGACAGGTGGTAATTTGTGTAACTTTGTTTTATCCATAACCAAATCATAAATAAAGACCATGTGGGTCATGTAGTTGAAACGGTAGGCTACAAAGAATTAATATGTCATGAATTTAGTTATTCATAAATTCACCAATGCCATCATTCATTGTGGTGCTTCACATAAACATCGTACGATGACAAAATTGTTGACATCGCCCAACCATAATGTAATGCCTAATGTTATGGTTAAGCTGTTTTTCAGATCTGTTTTATTCCTTTTGGGCTCGTCAACTGACAATCAGTCCAGGATAATAGAAAAGATTGTTTTATTATTTGCTTATTTTCTTATTAATATATAAGCACAACCATGGCTTGTTTTCACATTCTTTTTTTTCTCAAAGTCAGGAAATTTGATTATTTGGCTTAATTTGGAAAACCGTGTACACATGCTAGTGTAGTACAATTAATTGATTGTAGGTCTATTTTATATAATGTAAAGACTAATTCTCATTGGTATTTTGCAAATGATAAAATATCGCCCATCCCTAATTGCCATGCAAGACTAGTTGCGCTCGCATACATGCACATATTTAGTAGATGGGTAAATCTTTACAATTTATATGGTTTAATCTCAAAGTTGCATACACCAATAATCACAGCAAAATTCCACCATTTTGCACTGCTGCTGTGTTCATGGGTTGTGCTGGGGTTTCTGGGCTACTGAAGGACTGTTTGTGTTTCTCGTGCCTTGTCCTAAAGGCTCCCAACAGCCCCTACCACCAGCATGAATTATAGGCTAAAGGGTTAAAGAGGGCGAAAGAGGCTTGTCTTTTCTTTTCTTTGACTTTAGACTGTTTCCTTTTGCTTGGGGTGGAGGGCTTTCATTTCTTGGTCTCTCAAAGCCTCTCTCTTTAACTCTGTTAGCCTGAAGGTAAGAGTTGGAGTCATATTGGGTGAAGACCTGTTGCGTATTTAAAAATGTTCGATTGAATGCCAAATTTTATACCAGCTTTGATTTCCGAGTTGAGTGTGGCAGTGTCGTGTTAATGCAGGAGTCCGGGTTAAAGGTGAACCAGCCGGCCTCTTTTGCTGTGAGCCTAAATGGGGCGAAAGGAGTCATCGATGCCAAAGTTCACAGTCCATCAGGAGCACTTGAAGAGTGCTGCGTCACCGAGATCGATGAAGGTAACCATTGGTTGAAGGGTTGACGCTTGGTTTTGCATATTAAAATGATCTGAGACTAAGGCGTTTGCATCTTTTGGGAATGAGCACCCTCTACCATCTTATGTTGTTGGTCAAATTTAATCTGACTGATCTTTCTTATCTTTTCTCAGATAAATATGCTGTGAGATTCATTCCCAGGGAGAATGGATTGTACCTGATAGATGTGAAATTTAATGGTTCTCACATCCCTGGAAGCCCCTTCAAGATCCGTGTTGGTGAGACGGGTCAGGCTGGAGATCCAGGAATGGTGTCTGCTTATGGAGCTGGTCTGGAAGGAGGCACTACTGGTACAAAGAGCTTCATATATTATGTTCAGTGTGATTTTTGTATGCATTTGAAAGTAAACTAACAGTAGACTAACTCTACCATCTCTTCTACAGGATCGCCTTGTGAGTTCATTGTAAACACCAGTTCAGCTGGCCCTGGAGCTTTGGCGGTGACTATCGACGGGCCGTCCAAGGTGAAGATGGACTGTCAGGAATGCCCAGAGGGCTACAAAGTCACCTACACACCTATGGCCCCTGGAAACTACCTAATTTCTATTAAATACGGTGGACCGTACCATATTGTTGGTAGTCCATTCAAAGCTAAAATTACTGGTAAGAAAACAACAATACTTTATTTAATGAAATACAGTATAAACTAAGTACTTTTTCATGCTTTTGTTTTAAAAATGAACTTCTATATGGACTGATTTTGTTCAAAATTATGCATTTCAGTTTGTTCATGTTCTTACATTTACTTTTAATTGACCTTTTAAGTTTGAATTGACTTGTTTACAATTGTTTTTGTACTTATTGTATTCATAGTATCCATATGTTTTGCATATGCACAATTTATTTTTAGTGTGAATTTTTCCATCACCTCCAATACTTCATGTTGCCTATCTGGTAGTGGTCACAAGCTGTTGTGGTGTGTAATTCCAAGCGCATGTGTTGCAGGCTCCCGATTGGTCAACAGCCACAGCATGCATGAGACTTCATCAGTACTGGTTGACCCTGTGACCCGCAGCATGACGACCAGCCAGCAGGCAGCGCCAGGCTGGGCCAGCTCTGATGCCAGCCGCGTAGTGGCCAAAGGTTTGGGGCTCAACAAGGGCTTCATAGGACAGAAGAACACTTTCAGTGTGGACTGTAGTAAAGCAGGTATGACCTGTGTTTTAAAATGCATTAGCCCTTTCACACACAAAATCACACCAGTGTGATTGGACTACACTGGTCCATGAAGTGTATGAAAACCAGAGTGATTGCAACATTCAAACAAGAAATCAGTTGATGACATGTGAAATACACATTTTGATTACATGCTGAGGCATAGAAATAGGTGTTTGGTGCTTGTCATGAATCACAATTTGCCAGTTTTCATGCAATTAACTTTTATTTTAGGTTTTAGACTTAACAAAACACATTTACTATCAAAGCAGCGTTTATGAATTGTAAAATATATGCTGATGGAGATGGTGATTCATAATTATTTCAAACATAATTGGGAGATGTGCTTTATTTATCTAAGGAACACTTTTGCTACTGGAAAGTTTCCCCCAGCCATTTTCTTGTATTTTAGGGGGGAAAAAAGCCTAATTAACATGTTGTAAATCCAAATGATGAAATACACATTCTTACACTTGTATGAGAATTGGAATATCATATTTCACAACATAATTAAGACGTTTATCAATATTTGCAGAAAAGGAGGGGAAAAAGAAACTATATATATCCTCACGATGCATAACAAACACTGGGTTGCCATGGAAACTAAATGTATTTGTTTTAAATAAAGATTACATTAAAAAAATCTCACACAGTGGTTAGACAGGAGTATTTAAAACATTCATGTAAAAGAGTTAAACAACCAGAAAACAGAAATGTGCGCACATCTGAGATTCTGGTGCCCGATGAAAAAACAAACAGTGGAAAGTCAAAAGAAAATAGTCACACTCCCACTTTTTTTTATTGTAACATTTTAACCTATATGGTCTTCATGAGGTTAACCTGATGAAGACCATGTAAGTCGATACCAAAGACTGGATATAGATGTAGCATCTGTGTAGTCAACCATTAGTTTATAAAGAACGCAAAAGAAGCTACACGTAGGTGTTTTTGTTCGTCGCCATTTTTTTCGTGCATCATCGCACTGACCGGGGGATACCAAACAAGGGCAAAGAGGCAGAGCGGGGTGGAGCTACAGATGCCTGCTAGTATTTTGCTTAGACTGGCTTTTCTTTAGGAGAAACGCTTAATACTTGCGACTCGTTTGTGTTCTGACCACTTGTGCTTAGTCTTTTAAAAACACAGTTGTAATGCACTGAGCCACTAAGCATTGTTCTTATGACAATTTTCTACATGAGGAAAATGTGAATTACTTCCAAACACATCATATATAGTCTGTGTTAGTAAATGTAAGGCTATTGATGAAATCCAGGCATAACACTTTACGACAGTGTGTCAGATGACTGTCAATCAATCTGTCAGATTCAGAAGTGCATTGCAGGTCTAAAAGAAAAATAAATGATGAATTATCTTAAATAAAACAAATTCATGTGTAGATATGGTGTACAAGTATATAATTTTTACTCGCCTAGGGAAATGGAGGCCACGTGAATGGTTTGTGAGCAGAATAAATTGCACACAGCATGCCATATTATCTGATAATTGTAAGAAATAATTCTAAAAATGTAACTGACTGTGTAAAGCCAGATAAAACAAAACAAAAATGCAATGTATATGCAGAGTTCAACAGCTAATCAGCCAGAATCAGCTGAGGTGAAGTTACTGCGACCAGCGAGACCTAGCTGCTACTCAAGTGGCCACGCCCTAAATTATGCAGACTTAATATAACTTAATAAAAACGGAACTGATGAGTTGTAAAGAAATTCGTCCCCTCACAGTTGTCATGAAGGGTAATAATAGCTATATGCACCAAAAGCATTTTTTTGTATCACGCTGTAAACATGTTTTTATCAGCTGTAAAATTGGCCAATTTAGCAATGCTGTCAGTGAACATCTGGAGTTTATGGAGCCAGCCCCTAAAGGCAAGTCGATGAACTGCAGTTTTAGTTACTTCCGTATTGGCTTCACAAGGGAGAGCGAGAGGTTGCTGCTTGGTTTTTACACTTATTTGAGAATAGGAATGTCATATTTCACAACATAAAGATGTTTGTTAATATTTGCAGAAAAGGGTTAAAAAGGAAACAAAACAATGTCATTATCTTAATGCGTAACATGGTAAACACTGGGTTTACCATGTGAAATCGATTCGTTTTAACAGTCACATTAAAAGTTTCATGTTAAAGTGTTAAACATTCAGTCAGTTCCTATTAGCTTTCAGTATCTGACTATTTCTTCATCTGACCCCTCAGGGAGGAACATGCTCCTGGTCGGAGTGGATGGACCCAAAGTGCCCTGTGAGGAGATCCTGGTGAAACACCTGGGCAACCGCCTCTACAACGTTTCCTACCAGCTGAAGGAGAAAGGAGAGTACATTCTGGTGGTCAAATGGGGTGATGAGCACATCCCGGGCAGCCCGTATCACATCACTGTCTAGTGGCCCTCCACAAAAACATCCATCACCATTCAATACATGAACACTGAAAACTGTCTCTTCCCTCTGCGATCCTCTCCAGTATCTTCCTGCACCACTAATCCGCTTTCAGGCAAGAGAGGGATTTAAAAAGAAGCACCTTGTGTCACTGTTTGCCAGTCATTTTTGGATCCTGTTACATTCAGTAATCCTTTAAAACAGAGGGTCCTGGTGGCGTTTGCTCTGTGATTTCTGTCCCAAACACAGAGTAGCTGCTACTGTTTTTTTTTTTTTTTTTTTTTTTTTTTGCCTGGTTTAGGAGACTGCTGTACAGAGTAACCATTGCTAGTGAGTAGCAGGAGAACTTTAGATGTGATTCAGCCGCTTGTTTAACACAGATTTGTTTTGGTTTTAACTTGCCATTGGGTGAAGTGACGCTTAACCATAGACTGTCACGTAGACTGAATTAACACTGGTGCCAAAGCTCTGTGGGTCTGCTCCTCCGTCTGTGTTTTGAGTATCTTTCAGTCTGCAGAGCTGCCGTGTTGCATCCGTAAAAAGACCGTTAGATGGCGATTTCAGCAACACCAAAGGGAAATTACATAGTGGAATAAAAGTGTTGATGACAGTGTCGTTTGGCTGAAGGTGTAATGAAAGGGAGAATATTGACGCTTATCGCTTGAGTTACGCTGGTTTAACGCACTTGGAAGCCCTAATGTTTGTGTGGAGAAACGTCACTTTGCTCTCACTTTGTCAGCTCTTTAGCTCGTTGTGCTCCATTGTCAATGCATAATCAGTGTTTCTGAATTAAAACAAAACAATTAGTTGTGTCAAAATAAATAAATAATGGTTTGTCTTAACAGTATTTTGATACACAATAAAGTTGTCTTAACTATTTTTCTGTCAATCAAGATGTGTAAATGTCTTTCTTGGGTGTGTGGTTTTAGTTTCCTTTTTTTTTTTTTTTGTTTCTCATCTATCACGTGAAGAAAATAGAGATCTTGAACCAATATAAAACCAGGTGGAGACTTTGAGATTTCTTTTTCCATATGATCTATTTCTCGTTTACTGCCATCTGCTGATACTCTCACACTTCAACAGCCACCCTATAGATTAAAATCAATGGAGGAGAGAGCCTTCTCTGCTGCACCCAGGTTAATGAATGCTCTCCCTTATTCTGTAAGAAGTGCCTCCACACTAGCTAGTTTTAAGACGATTTAAGACTGTGTTTTTAGATTCTTGATCATAGTTTATATTTTAGAATTTTCTATGTATACTTGTATTTTATTGCATGTTTGATTTCTCCGTTTTGGCGCTTTAGAAATGGGCATTGTGAATAATTATTATTCATCCATTCATTTTCTTTTCAGCTTAGTCCCTTTATTAATGTGGGGTCGCCACAGCGAAATGAACTGCCAACTCATCCAGCACATGTTTTACTCAGTGGATGCCCTTCCAGCTGCAACCCATCACTAGGAAATATCCATACATTCTCATTCACACACATACACTATGGACAATTTAGCCTACCCAATTCACCTGAACTGCATGTCTTTGGACTTGTGGGGGAAACTGGAGCACCCGAGGAAACCCATGCGAACAAGGGAAGAACATGCAAACTCCACACAAAAATGCCAATTTGGTCATTGATTTTACTTTTTTTTTATTTTTTATTTTTTATTTTTTTGAGTAAACAAGAAGGTTGTCAATGATCTGCACCATTATTCTTACATATGGAGTTTGGAGGAATTAAACTTGCATTATTAAGAGTAAAAGGTTCCCCTGTGCTGTTATTGATGGGAGAATAGTTGAATTTTAGGAATGTTTTTTTTTTTATTCAATACATTTGTGTGTATTTGAAAGCACATTTTTGGAGATGTTGCAAAGAGCAGGTAAAGTGTTTTATGATGCTTTAGGTCAGGTAGCTAATTTCTGTTTCTTTATTTTTGTGAAATGGCCTGAAAATTAGCTATTTTATGGAACATTACCATATTTATTTTAAATAATTAGTCTATATGTTTACATGTACTGCCAGTTCTATAGAGTAAACAATAAGAACTTCTGCCTCTATTAAAACCAATATCTCTTCTCAGGTGGCCTGTTCAATTAATGTGGGGGTGGGACTAATTAACCCATCCCCTTCAAGAAAGTGTCAATTAGCAAACAACTAGCTGTGGTCACGCTGCACTTTTCTCCCTGTAGACTTCCATACATCCACACGCAAAGCGTTAGACCGAAAATGCAAGCTTGTGTGACAAATTTTGCAGTTCGCTGTGTTAGAAAGTTCAAGCTTGTTGAACTGACCTGTGAAATTGCATCACATGATTGTGTGAGACCAATCGAGGATCGAAACATGACCCTTTTGGACAGGAATTTAAAAGATGGATCAACCATTCGCTTTTTTTAATGTCTAATGTCATCTTTTTTTTGATCTTGCCCCTATTCACAGCACTGTACAACGGAATTTTGCATGCACAAACTCTTGTGTGACCGCAGCATAAGTCTGTATTTACATTTAATGTACTCCCAGTTCCATAGAGTAAACAATAAGAACTTCTCCCTCCATTAAAACTAATCTCTCTTCTCAGGTGGCCTGTTCAATTAATGTGGGGGTGGGACTAATAAACCCATAACCTCCAAGAAAGTGTCAGTCAGCTACTATTCCATGAATCCACACACCCACACACAGACAGGGGGAAAACAAGAACAAACATTAGCTCGTACTGTAGACATAGAAAAAAAATAAAAATAAATAAAAACACACAGACATAATCACAAAACATGAAATTAAAACTAGAGAGGGTATATAACTTTTCAGAGGGGTCACTTGATTGCTCAATTGAGATATAGATTTGCCAAACAAATCAAGAAATTGACCCCAAGTAGCCAAAACTATTTTTATGGAGCTAGTCTTAAAAAATCTGAGTCTCTCCATCTGAACAGATATCGTACCAGAAATCCAGTTCTGGGGTAAAGGTGTCTTCCAATTGTTAAGCACTAGTGTATTAGGGTTACAGTTAGGGTTAGTTTAATTAAAAAATATGTTTGTCCAGAATCTGTTCTCTGCTGTCTTGCATCTATTGCACATTGGTGAGACAGAAGGAAAGATTTTATGGAGCTTGGCTTTAGCGTGGTGTAGACAATGTATGACCTTGAATTAAATCAGTTGGTGTCTGCTGTTGACTGAGCATGACAGTATTGAAGTCAAACTATAGTTACATGTGTCTGCCGAGAATTCAATTCCCAAATCTTTTCCCCAGGCAACTATAAATCTCATAAAGGATGCTGTAGCACAACTTTCAAACAAACACACAAATTAAGAAATAAGATGTCTAGAATCAGAGGGCTTTATAAAGATATCATAAAATACATGTTTTTTTTTTCTGGACAGAGTTCGAAATTAGACTTTACAAAATGCCTGATTTGCAAATAACGGGAAAAATGTGCATGAGGGAGATCAAATTTCCCTTAATTTACTGCAGGAAGGACATAAAGATCCTTGATAAAAACAAACCGTTTTCCCTCCAAATATATTGTTTTATCAGTTCAATTTATTCACTTTTTTAATAAATTTAACAAATATTATTGTGATATAATAATAGTAATATTAAAATGTTCATGTGATTTGTTTACAATACAGTTGTAAAGTTATATTTTCAGTCTTTTAGTAGATATGCTATATGAGACTTGCTTTGTTTTCCAAATAAGTGGATCTAAATAGATTTGCATTGTAAAAATTAAATAAAAGTGTATTAAAAAATTATTATCCTTTATTTTATATATATATATATATATATATATATATATATATATATATATATATATATATATATATATATATATATATATATATATATATATATATATATATTGTTATGATACTCCTAAAATAATTCTGCATAAATCCACAATTTTTTTATTTTATTTTATTTATTATTATTATTATTATTTTTTTTTTTGCAAAATCTTCTGCAGAAATAGCAAAAACTGTCTGCAGATACTGTCTGGCCCTACTGATAGCTATTGCTTAGTTACTTATGATGCATCAAAACACAACCTAAAGAAAAGTTTCTGAGTAAATGCATCAGGTTGACGCCCATCACTGGCATGCAGATGAGTCAGAAGAACAGTCAAGAGACATAAGCAGCTGTTCAGTCCATATTAGGAAAGCGGAACTCTGGTTTTCAGGGCCCTTATCTGTTTATTGATTAAGGCCCCCAGGTGAGGTCCTTATTAAATGGGCCCCGGGTATTTTATTTTTATTGACCTTTTTTCCGCTTTGAGATATTCCATTTAAATAGTTTTGTCAAAGTTTTGACAATCTGTCACACACAGTTTACAAAGGTACTTGTTCGGGCGGTTTAGTTTGTATAAAGTAGATAGCAGTCAGATAAACGATGGCTCCTGCTGAATCATGTTATCTTGCTCTGTCGTTGCCAACGCGAAAACAAATACACAACATTCGGGGTTTTTCCCTGAGATTTTTTTTTTTTGAGAAGTCGCGATGTCGCCCCTTTGCGGTACATATGTGTACTGCATCTGGTTGCTTAAAGGTACCGTTCACCCACAATTAAGGCATTGTTTTCATATGCATCAGCCATCAATCAAAACTGTCAAGAGCGTCTCAAATTCTGTGAAACGTGTATTACATGTCCACTAAGTTGGTATTATTTATTTTAAAATGCTTGGAAAGTTGAAGCGCAAATGATTGAAAATAAGGGTGGTGCATATACATTGTATTTAAAGACAGAACAGACTGACATTCAGGACGTTACATTGAAACAACTGACTCTAGGCTATTTAAGTGATTTATAAAGCTTTGTTGTTTAATTGGAAAAATTAATAAGCTGTAATTTTGCATACTCAAAAAAAAACACAAAACAAAAAATAATATACAGTTGCCTTATTTGTTATTTTATCAAGCATTTTCTAATGCCTAAGACGTTTCCTATATTAAAAAAGTAACACACACACACACACACGCACACACACACACATATATATATATATATATATATATATATATATATATATATATATATATATATATATATACATACATACATATTTATAATAATAAAAAGAGAGATTATAGGTTATAAATTATAATGCATTTTATTTCAAATTGTGTTGAATCAGTGAACTGAATAGACTGAAAATTCTTTTTAGTTAACTTGCTGATTCTGATTAGTTGAAATTGCTTAAAAGCACTTAAAATTTAGTTATTATTTCTTGTATAAATGTATTAGTACATTAATTATTTTATACATATGAATATTATTATTTATAAATATGAATATTATTATTAATGTATTTTACATAATGTATTGTCATTATATAAATGTATACTAATTATCTAGGTATGCTATAAATATGCCCTGTCAATCTAATAAACAAATGAACATGTGAATTTATTAATTTATATTTATAGTAAAACAATGGTTAATATTCATAAGGCCTTATAATCACTTACTAATTGGTATATAACCTGTAAAACATCACCATAATCCTGTGAGGGAAAAAAATGCTTGACTGTTTTAAACACGCCTCAGTTCAGGCGTCAGGAAGTGATGTGTTTCTCCTCCTCCAGCGCGACCAGCGACACGCCCAGCTCAGGAAAGCGCCTTTTTAACGTTCTGGAATCATTTACGGTAAATCAATTTTTGCAAATTAATATTTTTAAACATATAAAATGTGCCTATATAGATGAGAGAATACACGACGCTATTGCTTTGGCAGCGCTACAGCTTGCCCATGTATGTCATGCGTTGAAGTTGTGTCAGAGCTTTCGGTTGCTAGCTCGAGCCCGACAAAATCTTTTTTTTTTTACCGTTGTTCGCGAAAAAATCCTGATATTTTGGTTTTAATGGCCTTATATATGACAGAAGATGTCATTTTGTTTAGACTTTAATTGTAGGGTTTTTGAGTTTATTGTTACTTCTTAAAGTTTACAGCTGTTTGCACATGTGTAACACTCAGGTCCAGATGTTGTAGGCTACATTAGTCTCACGCTGAAGAACCTATTTTTTATTATTCTCATTATTAAAAAAAAAAAACCTACTAGTTCGTACTGTATCTCTCTGAGATTACTATTCATTTTAGATCTTGAGTTACTTCTCTGTCAACCATCAGGCCTAACCTGCTAGTTAACTACCAGGATATTACATAATTCATCACTGTTCTCAACTGATTTTTAAAAAAAATATGCATTGTTGCAGCCCTAAATCTTAACACTAAACATGTTTGTTGTTGCAGATATGTCGTCATTAAGTGTGAAATCGGATAAAGAGATCTGCCAGCTGCTGGATGAATATGGCATCAAACATGGACCCATAGTAGGTACTGTATGTGCTCTGATTTTAAAATGTAAAATAGTTTTTAATATACACAGACACACACTCAGGTTGAATGTCTGAAATGTATCTGCTTTGTTGTTATTTTTTGGCAAATGGGTAAATAATAAAGCAGAATAAAGCCGAAGTTACCTTTTTACAAATAACTATAGTCATTTACAGTCATTTTAACACGATTTCAGTATTCAGACGAGTTACGAGATCTATTTTTGGTGGAATAACCCTGATTTTCAATCACAATATGAAATGTATTTCTATTTGTATTGGTTCAGAAATCCAAATGTATTTATTCAGTTTTTCTCTGGGGAAGCAATTTTATTTTGTTTTCACACCTTTATCAAATGAAAAAAAAAACATCATGACCTGGGCTGCACAATATATCCTTTCAGCATCGATATCACAACGTGCATTCGCAATAATCGCATCACTGATCTGCTATCTCAATTATGTGTAATTTTTGACCAGGAGCTTGTAGATAAAACCCACAATAGTTAAACTTTGCCATTAAAGTTTAATAGTTGTATTTTTTCGTTAAATAAATTAGGTGAGTTTAAAGCATTCCGGCACATGAAACAATAGCATTAGTTGCTTTAACAAAGACTAATTAAATTACAATTTTTATAGTAAAGACTGCCAAGTGTCATTTTACATTAGATATATGTGTCCAACTGACATTAAGGCTTACCAGACAAATATAAAACACTTTTGTATGCCACCCCACCCCCATCCCTCCAAAAATGAAGTTTACCAAATACGTGAAACATGGTGAAATCTATTTTATAAAGCAATGTATATTAATAAAAAACAAAATATCGCAATGTCAATGTTTTTTTAATATCGTGCAGCCCTAATCATGACCATATCTAATAAATCCAGACGTATTTCCGAAATTATTATCATGACATTTTTCCTCATTAAAGCATGTTCCATTAATAAAATCATCTCAGTGAATCAGGAAAAAGTTGTAAATTGATCTGATATGTTTTGCAGAATCCACAAGGAAGCTCTATGAAAAAAAACTGAATGAGGCCATGGCCAAAAAAACCAAGCCTTCCTCACCTGACAAAACATACTACAGAGAAGAACGTAAGACTTTGCTAAAGACAGAGAACTATAGAGCGATATTTGCAGTGCTGATTTACACTCTAAACATTTACTTTTGCTTTACAGAGGAAGAAGTGGAATATGTTACCTATCATCAGCCCGTAAGTTAAATGAGCTAGTATTAAAAAGTAACTCTTGAGCCAGTGATGTTTTTTATTGAGCTCATGTTTATCATTTTCAGCAGCAACAAACAAGACACGAAGTATATGGTGATGTGTGAGTAACTTTATTTAATTTTTTCGCAATACTAATATCTGTCAGTATCCCCTTTCACACAGTGATACCGGTAAATATCCAGAAAATTTCCATAACGACTTTACCGGTAAATAAAAACAAAAAGGTGTTCACACGGGCATGGACATTGCCTTATTTTTCCGGAAAAGACCATTCACACATTCCAAAATGGCAGTTTCTGACATCATTAACCAAAAATGACCTATAAACGGCTGCACTTGTAAACATAGAAGGGGCCGACCTTTTCTCGATGGTTTCACTTTTATCTTTAGCATTCATGCAGCTGCTTTGTGAGACATCTAAAGGCAGAAGCACGAACCACAGCTAAATGTTTACACACTTGACTACATTACAAATTCTGTGGATGGATAAGTATTGTCAACGACTTATATAAAACATATGGAGGAACACTTTCACATATTGACATGCTCATAATATGTGTGTGTGCTGACGCTCACCGGCTGCTTCACGTGCACATGTGAAGCAACTGAAGCAGAGCTTGAAGGTAAACAAACAGCGGTTTATCATAAACACCTTATCGGTAATTACACAGTTGGCATTAAGAAAGAACATAAAAACGTTATCTGACTAACATCTAACAGCTAAATGTGTCTGGAAAGTTTTTTCAAAGGCTTTTACTTTCATAAACAGCGCGGACGTGAATGCATCTGAGTGTTCTGATATGTGAAAGGGGCTATTATGTATGTCCTGCACAAACAATGTCCCTCTCCTATGATTACAGCACAAGGAGATCAAAGGCCAGCGATTCAGATTTTGCCCACGAGTGAGATTCATTTATTTACTTGTTATATCTCTTTTTAAGTGGTTAAAACCTTCTAAATGGAGGATTTGGTCTCTTTACAGTGTGGGGTCAAAGTTGTCAGCCTACAGAGAAGATGTTGACTATACCAACGAGTGAGTTTTTATTTTTATTGTCTTTCTGAACTTATTTAACCATGCACACAGTGTACCTTTAAAGTGCTTTTGCTCTGCTTATTTTGGGGCTGAATATTGCATTCTATCGAGCAATTCGATTTGCCCATCCAGCTGCAACCCAGTACTGGGAAACACCCATACACTCAAATTCAAACACACACATTTTCCAATTTACCTATCCTCTTGTTAAGTGGTGACGTGTTTGTGAGGTATGTAATACTGTTTCCGGGTCCAAGCCACCATTCATTTGAGTGGAGAAATCATTTGTTTATGATCACTTTTTATTCCTGCCCCACATTAAGGTTAATTTTATATAAAATCATAGTGTACACAACAATCTCTGGGCTTACTGCATAACAAATACCAAAAATTGAACAATTTATAAAAAAAATTAATCACTTTCTGGCCATCGGATATTAGGCATGGACATATATATTGCGATCGTGATTTTCAAAAGCATTAAATCGCTTTGTAAACGTTTATTATTACCATTTCATGAGTCTCCCCATTCAGTTGAATAGAGCGCTTGGACCCGGAAGCCGCTTTGCGTGACGTCACACTTAACAAGCGGATAGCACATGTCTTTGTATTGTGGGGGAAACAGGAGCACCTGGAGGAAACACAAACACGCGGAGAACTTGCAAACTTCACACGGAAACGCCAACTGACCCAGCAGGGCCTCGAACCAGTGACCTTATATATTAACGCCCCATATATATTAATTATATTATTATTATTGTTATTATTAAAAAAATACACATTCACATTAACAATAAAGCCAACTCTATAGTTTTATTTATTTTTACTTTGAGCCTGTGTGTTTTCAATTTAAAACAGCGTTTTAGAATTTAAATGACTTGCGTTTTTAATACATTTCAGAAAAACGACCTGTCCACATCATAAAGCCTAAAATACAAGATTCATGAGCATTCACTCTCATCTGTATATTTCACCAGCATTCTATTTGAATTCTGCTTGTTGTGTAATGGTCAAATGAGAGTAGCTTGACATATCAGGGAAAGATATGCAATTGTCCAGAAGACCAATCAGATAGGGACTGTAAATAGCCACGCCTCCATTTTCAAAAGTCAGTTTTTAGCCCATCTGGAAGTGGAAGTATGTCCAAACTGAAATCATTTTCATAAACATTCCCTTTTCGCTGGTCAAAGATATCAAAGTTGTGTAATTGCCAGTCGTAACAGCAACAAATCTCTTTAAAGAGAAAACACTCTATTGTAAATGGCACCTGAGTAACAGATATTGTAACAACAATCATAAATATAAACATACAGTAGACATGAGGTAAGCTTAAAATGCAAAATGTTCTAGTGTAGAAAGACTTCTAGTGTAGACAGTTGCTGCATGTGTTAGCTCTTGTGGTTTTGTCGGCCCCATTTTTGCCATGTGTGCCTTTTAATAAAAAAATATCAATTCAATTCAATTGGGCACAATGACTTTACTTGGTTTTTTTTTATAAGTGGAGCAACAAACGATGAAGTCAAGATAATAGGTCATATCCTCTGAAATGAAGTCACACACTCACATTACGAATCCATTCATGGGTTTACTGAATTAAAATTGTTTAATTATTCTGGCAATCATTTAAAAACAAAGAAAAAATCAATAAGCTAGTGATTACGGTGATCTAAACAGCTAAGCTATTATTGCCAGCCCATGCAAAACATGCACCTGCAGAAGACTCAGCAGATTACCACAAATTGCTGAACTTGTTATTTAACCTTTTTAATTTTATGCTAATGTATATATGCATGGATGTATATATTCAACTCAAATAAATATGAATATAAAAACCTAAATAAATATATTTATTCAGTTTATAAAAAGTTTATAATGATTTGTGTGTAAATCATATCAGGTAATGGGCTGTCAAATGATTAAAAAAATTAACGTGATTAATCACTTTTTTGTAATTAATCATGATTAATCACAAAACGTAATTATTCATGATTAATCATGAAATGCCGTATTTATTACTGAAGTAAATACACAGGCATGTAAGCGCCATTTAAATGTCAAAACTATCCATGCCAATAACAAACAAAAATGCTTTCCATGTTGGATTCTAAGTGGACTAAAAACACACAGACAGAGACACACACACAAACAGACAGACAGACACACACACACACACACACACACACACACAAACAGACAGACAGACAGACAGACAGACAGACACACAAACAGACAGACAGACAGACAGACAGACAGACAGACAGACAGACAGACAAACACAAAATACAATGGACCAGTTTATTCAGAACTTTATTTACAACTTGCATTTTTATATTATTATTAGCAGTACTATTGTTTGTTATATGCATATTTATATTTGTTTTATTAAAAACAAGAATAGAATTGTCCACCTGTCAGGTCAGAAATTAGAACTGAATTCTGCAATTAACAAACTAAATTAATTATGTTGGCTAATGGATGTCTTCTTCAGTGGAGTGCATACAACACCATTTGCTTATCCACAACAGAGAGAATGAGAAAGTAAAGAGGCCAATTGGAGGAGGCTCGTTCTCTATTCTTGCACTGGAGATGATCCATTTAATTGTTTTCTTGTTAGTGAAGCTTTCAGTTTTTCCACTTACAAAGTCCGCCATGTAAATAATTGTGAAAAATGTTCCATGTTGCGACGCAACTGACTCTTTAATGGAATGGGAGATGAGACTCTGATTGGTTTATTCTCTAAACACATCTATAACTCATTAAAGGGCCATGAGACCCCCCATTTTCGGTTAAAGTCTACTTCAGAATTTTTTCAAAAGATGCATGATTAATGGGCGTGGAGCTCCGCGAGCATCGGGCAGGAGTGGGCGTAGCCAGCAGGGGAGAAGGGGAGCGACCAACTGTTGTAGTCAGTTAGCTCAGAAAATGAGACAAACCGTGAGACGACGCACGAGTTTATAGTTTACAAAGTTAAAATGCAAAGAAATGAACAGTGATTTAGTGCCCTGCTACATTTGCTATTCGTAATTTCATATACAGACAACCACAATTTATATCATTATAAAGATAAGTGTGTTCATGTAAACACTATAAATGAGGACTTCTCCCTCAATCCCCGGGTCTGAATCATAGATCTAAATGCAGACTCAGTGGAGCAGGTCTCCTGACCTGTCTATTTTAACCATTAGCCCTGCTGGTAATCTGGAGGATTTAGGCAAACACAGCAGCACAGTGATGTGTCTGAATGTGAACGAACTCCTGATAAAAGACAGCGTCCGCCATTCTCTAATTCTCGTGCTGCTCTCCCGACAAAAATGCTAGCAGCACACACGGCTTTGCTGTATGATCGGCCCTGACAAGATCGCGGGGGAAAACATGCAACAAACCCTGTGGATCATGGAAACAAACGCATATGAGCCTTCATGAACGCCTAAAAACTGTGTGCTTGGGTCCGTGTCTCTCAGCTCGGGCTTGACTCTGGCAGGTCTGGCAGGTCTCATGAATAATTAAGCAGCCGGCTCTTCTCATAGGATAAGAAAACTCCGATATGAATAATAATGAGAAACCGACGCGTCATCATTGCACTTGCAGTACTGCGCTACGTCGCCGATTTTGATCCCACCCCAAAAATCAATTTAAACCCGGAAGCTGAGATTAGCTGACAAAAGCTCAAAATTATCCAGTTTTCCCCACAATTAAAGCTGACAGGTGCTAACATTGTCTTAACTGATGCTCAACACACACAAATCTGTTAATATAAAAAAAAAGTTCTCCAGTGTGTCCTGAACCTTTAAGAGAGTAAGCACAACCCTGTTAGACCATGCACCTCAGCGCTGAGCGTATTTGTTTTTGTCCTTAAAATATCAAAAGTGGATTGGGACAATCACATAATGCTTTTGCACCATGTGCTTTACACAGTTTTTATCTGGTCCACAGGTTCTATCTGGCCTCTGTTATTGCATTTTAAAAATAGTTATTCTGTATACACAGGAAAGTTTCAGAAAATAATACATTTTTGCTCCCTATTGATGGTTGCCAAACAAGTACAAAATTACTAGGGCGTAAATTTATCAATAAATACAAAGATTGCTCGAGTGAGAGGATCAAAAGATGTCAGCAAATGCAGCTTAAACAAGTACAAAGACATCTGATCAGAGAAAAAGCATAGAAACGGGATGGGTGTATCGTTCTAGAGCGCATTTGTAAGCACCTGTGTTCACAAGTAGAGCTCTCTTTAAAATGTTGGACATTTGTGCTCACACACAGTAATACATGTAATTTTGCTTCTTTTTTTCAAAACTAAATGTTTTAAAAAAGCTAAATGTAATGTCAATATTATAAATTAAATGTCTTTTTCGTCTTATTTTGAAGGCCTGTCACCCGCCAGTCTCACTCAGCCTATCAGAGCTCTTCTCGTCCACCAAGCTCTAAACCCGTCCAGAGTGCAGAGAGCACAAAGTCTGCAGGTGTGCCGGCGTGGCTGCGCATCCTGGTGTTTCTCATCATCGCTGCCTTTTTGTATTATGTATACACATCTATGGAGCCAGCAGAAGAGACGCCATTCAAAACCATTCAGTAGAACATATTATAGTCATCAGCCCCAACCAAAACTCACTTATTTAAACAACCACCAAAAATAGAGCTTGATCTAACGGCAAACCATGTTCTCTGATAGAGTTGTTCTGCCACCACCAATTGGTGTAATATGTTAGTCAAATATTTGTCTTGCAGATTTTTATAAAGAAACAGAAACGTATGAAAGGTGAATTTTTATAATGACTGGGGCATTTTCAACATTTTAGAGCTTATTTTCTTTTAAAATTGAATGTTGACATATTTACGCTGTGTCCGTATGTTAGAGGCTTATGTTCTTGGGATATTCTGTAAAGCTTTATTTGGTATTCTGCCTCTGTTTGCTTTTTTTTTCTTGGTTTAAACCGTTTTTTCCCCCTATGATTTTTAGGGTGCTGAATTCTTCTGAAGCAGTGCAGATTTAATACGCACATTGTGCTATTCTATGTACATTAAAATGCTTATGTAGAGGGAGGCACAAGCACGCACACACTACATTTACATTAGTAGTAACATAAGTGCCTTTGTTACGATTGTTATTTAAAAAAAGTATAAAAGAAATATATTGTATAAACTGAATTCATTTTTGTTAAAAAAAAAACCCTAAGTATTATCCTCTCGACAATATTGATAACACTATTAGAATGCATTGCTCATTTTTTGTTTACTGTTTTGTTTTAATAGTTTCCCATAAAAGTAGCTATGCTACTGATATATTAATATTGAGTTTTCGTTAGATATTGATGTTTTATTGTGTGAATTACGGAAAGTAAATGAACAAAATGTTTAAACATTCGTCAAATTGGAAAATGACTAACAATTTAAACCCATGCAAACCACTTGTAAAATATCTGCTTACCTTGGCTGGCATTTGTTTTTTTTCCTGTATGCATCAGCTTGAAACTCTTTTTGAGCAAAAATAAAGTTGTTTTAAGAAAGTTCTCAGCATTATTCTTTAAGCCTCATTACTTGAAGACACAATGCAAGCATGCCTACTGTCAGTGGAGTGAATAAACTTGATTAAACTACAAACTCACTTTACTTAAAATTACACATTTGCTAAGATAGATTTTTTTTGTTACGTTTTCTTATTTGCAATTGCAAAAAAACAAACAAAAAAAGATAGGAATGGCAGAAAAACGTTTTATTATGGCAGCAGTTCTTGGATCGTTGTTTTGTGAAAGTGTAATAATACAATTTGTGTCTAAATAGTCACTTAAGCTGTCCTTGTAAGTGATGTGAGGGAAGTGCAACATCATATGCTGTTTCTAAAACAAAAAGAGTTGTCAGTTCCGTTCTGAAGTATACATGTCCACAAATATTAATTAAAATTCCATTCGTGAAAACAGTATACAATTTGCCTCAAATTGGAGGAAAAAGTTTAATTAATTTGTTCTGCTCATCCTCCGGCCTCAAATCCCAATGCTGTGATGATGATATTGATAAGCACAGTAAAGAACACAAAAACGGTGGCCATATTGTTCATCGTGTTCAACCTCGGCTGCTGCTTCACATCATTCAGGTCGGACTTCACTGAAGAAAACATCAGTGTTTGTGTCAATGAAATGAGAGCAGAACGTTTGAAACTGACAAATCTTAACTAACCAATGAAGATGAGCAGGAGTCCAACAATCAGCTGCAGTGAGATGGAGATTGAGATGAGAGCAATAAGAGTAGTGTAGAAGCGATGCTGAGCTCCAGAATGAAGCACCGTCTTCAGCTGAGACGAGTTGGCCATCAGCAGAGCCACATCCAGCATGCTCTGCGCTGCACTCTTCTTACTAGCGTAATCATTCATGTTTAACACACCAGCTCTACTTCCTGCCCCAGGAGTCTGACAAGGAGTAAATAATAATAATAATAAACACAAAATACAATAACCTGTGCACTCCAAAACATTCATAATATATTAAATAGGTATATAACACAAAAGTTACTGACCTTGTGTGCACATTTATACTAAACAGCACCATGCTATTAAAGCCCGTTTTTTGCATTATGGTAAATGCTTTTTTTTTTTTTTTTACTGGAGTTATAATCCCACATATTTAAAATTTCCCCTTTTGAAATGTTAAAATAAAGCAGAGAATACAGCCCCCAGAGTTAATGTTAGCTTATGTATTTAATAACATGAACAGTGCTTGTACAGCATTTATAGCTTTTAGCATAGTTCTACATTTACTAATGCAATATTAAAATCCAACGATGTGCTTGTAACGTTAGCTAATGCACTGAATTTACACGGCGAATAACTGCATTTTTATTTACTGTCGGTAACTAAGATTCATAAATACTGTGAACAAACGTATAGTTCATGATAGTTAATACATCAACAACGTGTCAATTATTGTAAAGTGTTGCCTTTATATCCTGCAATTTGTCAAATATCTCACAAAAGTGACTCTTTTTCCTCACAATTTGCATAAACACAGAAAACATCTATTGCTGTAACATACTCAGAAATGTTAAGCAAACACCAACTTCTATGGTGAATTTCTATGGTTTTCTATTGCTATTCAGACTAATCTTAGAGTTTACTTCTTTAATTTAGGTAAGAACATTTTAATATGTGATTTTGAAATATCAACAATTACCAATTAAACTTGCCATTATTTTAGGTCACAAACTGAACTTTTTAACTGAAAGGTCACTCTTCCTCAAATGTCTCCACATGACACTCTCACTCAAGACTTCAGCAAATAAGAAACTTCACACATCTCTGCTTGTACACACAAATGCAGGACCTTTTTAGCTGAAGTATGAGCATCACATAGGTGCTGTTCAGTAGATGTAGTCTTGTGGAAGTCTGCTTGAATGTAACAAGTCTACATAGAATACAATAGTACCTCCAGTAAAAGGTATATTAAAAGGCTGATCACACAATTTAAGGTCCATTCTCACTACTAATAAACAATTAACTATGATTTTTGCCTCAATAACTGCTTAATTTTCTCCTTATTAATATTTCAAGTAGTAATTATGCACTGGTTTAGGTAATGGGATGCAGAATAAGATCAAGTAGAATGTGTACTTTAGTAGAACAACTAAATAGCCAATATCTTAATACGCAGCTAATAAGCCGTTAGATAAATGTAAGGATTGGTTCTTAAAACAAAATGTTATACCAAAAGGTTTTATCTGAACTTGTAATTAGGACTGCACAATAATGGAAAAATCTAACATTGCAAACTTTTTTATTTTGCAATATATTTTGCGATATGAATACAGTTTCACCAGATAACCTGAATATTCCTATTTGGCCAAATTTATGTTATGTTATGTTATTGATTGGGTTCTGCAGTGGAAGTTAATCTCTATAAAATCTAATAAACATTCTATACATTTTTTGGGGACCCCGACATGTTTTAATTGTGGTCTTTGCTATTTGCAGTGCATTTCTGTATTCACATGTTTTGAGGATTTTCATGCATACCAATCTATAAATAAAATCAAGAAAAAGACTAAATTAAAAGTGTTTTATCGTTTCCCCGAGTCAAACGGTATTCAAATACAGTAACTGAATAATCAAAATAAAAATAATTCCAAAAAAATAATCGTTGGTAAAGTTACAAATGGTACAATTTCTTATGCCTAAATGCTTTTAATGTTACTTTACGATCACAGGCATTAAAAACACATGCAAATGATGAATTATAATCCAGACTTAACATTGCGTATGCTCGCGTTGTGACTATTGCGAATGATTACATTGCGATATCGATGCTAAAACGATATATTGTGCAGCCCTACTTGTAATATTTAACAACATAAGGAAAACACAATTCTGTTTCTCACCTCTCCATGTTGATTGTGTGGTTGACTCTCCATTGGCTTCTGGCTCCGATTAGCAACAGAAATGTTTACAAGAAGCTCACAAACAAAATCAGCTCCACCTGAAAAGCTTTTTTTAAACACTACAGCTCTCTCCAACAGATGTGCTTTTGACTGACAGAAAGACCCTCCCATCAGTCACTCGCATCAATGTGTGAAGTGATGGGAACCCCTTATTCCTTCAGCAGACGTGTTTGAATGTAAAAAATATCTTTAAACTAAAAAGTGCAGTTTATGCAAGGTGAGTCTTTATTAAAACATAACATAAATGCAATACTGATACACTGTGACTGTTTGGAGATGAAAACATACTAAAAGCACTGGGGTTTATAAAGAAAGATGAAGTTTCTTATCAGATGGAGCCATTTCATGATTAGTAGATGCTTTTGTTAGTTCATATTGCGTCTAGCAGTGCATGACATTGCGGGATGTAAAATAACATGTTTTTAAAACCGTTCTGGCCATATAGAGAAGTGGTTTTATTTTGGTTTTACACCTCACACCTTTTCGCCACTTGAAACTTCAATTGAAGGTCTAGACTGCAGGTTTCTGCTGACTGTGAGAGAGTCCTTCCGACTATGACTGGTGCAGGGAGAGAAAAGCCATGTATCTGTTCTTCAGCTCCTCCAACTGCTTGGCTAATGAAGAAAAAAAAAATGTTAAAAAGTTTGAAAAAGTTTGCTTTAAAAAACAAAACAAACCAAAAACCACTGACGCAGTGTGTGCTTCTCTCCTTTAGACCAGTAGCGTCTGTCTGTCTGCAGCTGTTGAAGTGTGTGTGTAAGAGACGTGGAAGTTTCAGAAAGCTGCTTCACAGCCTCCAGCTCCTGAAAAGGACACAAAGAAAATGCTAAGTATTTGTATTTGAATAAGCAAAGTATTTGTAGTCACTAATGAGACATGATGACAGAAAAAAAGAAAAAGGTGGAAAAATTTGACTCAACACTTTTGTTCTCTCAACCACAAACAAGAACTGCATTCAGCAAGACTCTGTGGCGTTATGCTAAAGCAGCAGTGCATTCCTCCAAGTAAACGTTCTATTGAAAAAGCTTTATATTCTAAAGCAGAAATAATGCATTCAAAATGTATTGTTTTGCACAAGTACCCTGAGAAACTTTTACTATTTCTACACTAATCTGGATCAAGCTGTAAAGTCTGTTTTGAACTGCCATTCTGTCATTTCCCAAACACTGGTCATAAACGCTGAAAGGACCAAAAATGCTCATGTGCTAAAGTTTTTTTAATATACTTTATAAAAACATGGTGAAAATATGTTGATGAAAAGCAGCAAGTTGTTAAAATGGAGCGACAGTGAGGTGGAGCTGTGAGTAACAAAAAAGTGAAAAGTTGCAAAAAAGCAAGTGAGAACACAGACTGAGACACACGCCAAAATAACAGCTCTGAGTAGACTTTCTGTGTCCTTTTAGGAAAGCAATATAAAACATGTGAGCCATTCCAGCAATATGGATGTGACATTTGCAGTAAAAACTCAAAACATAAATTCATATAGAAGGTCTATGTTCACATTATATTCAAACATCTGTTTCTATTTTCCAAAACAACTGACCACAGAGTTACGGGAGCAGAAAAATATCAAGTTGTAAACATTTTTTATTTTTAAATGAGGAAAATAAACATGCGTTATGGATGCGACAAAAAAAGTTAGCGAGTTTCCTGTAGACAACGTACTTTGTAGAAATTTTGTGAATTAAACTGCACAAACCAAAAGAAATAACGCTAATCAAGAGGATAAAGGTTTGTTTACTACAGAACAAAAACAACTGATTTTATTTTATTTGACATTTTTTTGCATCTATAAGAAAAAAGCTTAGTTATGGATGTGACGTCTCTCCGTTATAGATGTGACCAATGTGAAATTGCCACTTGTGTGATTTTGGTAAAAAGAGACATTTTTTTAAGTATTTTTAAAGCACTGTAAAATAGTTGCTTACACAAAAAACGCAAAAACAGTTTCAATATTTCGGCAAAAACATAAAAAAAATTTTCATGACAAAGTGGACATTTGCATGGAATTGCTCATGTACAAATGGACATTTGCATAGCAGGTCATTTTCATTAGAGAGTGTGTATTCATTGAACACTGTCCACTATTTTAGCTGAGTTGGTCAAAAGACTAAAAAACGTGTCATTGTTTTTGAAAGCCACACTGCAACATGAAATTTTCAAATTCATCCACTTTGGAGAGCGTTTAATTTAGCGTTTTCACCATAACTCTTCAGAAAACCTGTTAAATTATATTCAGATTTTAAACTAACAAAAACACAAAATGAACTCTGTTAATCTCAAGCAAATGAATGTGCAAAGCTTTACCGTATTACATGTGTGCAGGAGCTGATGTACAGATTGAAACACAGTCATCTCTGAACTGAGGGTTGGAGGGGATCGCTGGCAGTACCCCTTAAAATCAGTGTTATAGATGTGTCCGAAGGCCGTCATGAGCTGAGACATGTCCGAGATTGCCAGTTTCAGTGCACAAGGAGACAACACTGCAGAACCTGAAGAATGTGACTGCAGAAACTCACACTGAGGGACACAGAGAGGATCACGTCATTACAGAAAAAACACACATGACCTCAAGATTTGAAATGTAGTTCCACCTCTTTATGGAGCTCATCTAATGTGCTTTGAGTAGACTTCAGAAGTGCCATGGCCTCCGTCAAGCTTTCTTCTCCATGACTTACAAGTCGGGAATCTTGATCACTCCTTCAAAAGCAGCAAATAACAACCGTATTAAAAGACGTTATCACGTATTATCACCTATTCATTGTACATATCGCTGTCAACACTGCCAATTTTAGATTGTCGTGTTTTTTAGGAGTATGCTCTTGTATTGCATTTTGCACTATCTGTGTTTTGCACTGTCATTGTATTTTGCACTGTCATTGTATTTGCACTGTCTGTATTTTGTACTGGCTGGAGCCAGCACCTAAGCTTTTCACTTATCATAGCACACGTGTTGCTGATGATGTGACAATAAAAGTGATTTGATTTTATTTGACAACAGACTAATAAAAGACCATACAGGGCAATCATTCATCATATTTTTTGTCTTGTAAGTTCTTAAAATAAAGCTGCATATCTGCCCATTAATTGGCATTCGTAGAATGGCTTTTGGATCAACACTTGCCAGTCACAGACAATAGTTCTTTGTCAACCCGTTTCTATATCAGTGTGGCTTATAGACTTTTAGTACTTTTTTGCAGTTGCATTTTTGTCTTTATTATGATAGGATGGTATGTAGACAGTATGTAGAAACTTTGAAAAGAATAATTGAGATTGGGAAAGGTATAAAAGCCTAGACTCAAATCCTTGCCCGAAATGCAATGGCATTATATGTTGGCACACTGCTCATGAGGCTATTGGCATTAATCACCCTGCTTTTAAAGGGGTAGCTTTGTTTCTTTTGTTTATTTTTTTATTTGGAGAGGTTTTACTAGGGATGCTCCGATAAGGAATTTTGAAGCTGATACCAAGTACTGATTCCTCGTCATGGTGTACGGCCGATACAGATTACCTATTGTGATGCTTCAAGGTTTATAAAACTTAAACATTGCATAAAGCACGTTTTTCCCTTCAAGTACATTTCTTAACTGAAGTTTTTAACTTACCTAAAAGAAAAATAAATGATGTTGCATATAATCCCTTAAACAAGTCTCTTATAAGCATTTAGTTTGCACATCTAATGGCCAGAAGCAGCTTTACAGAAAATAATAGATTAAACAGATAAAAAATTTGGTAAGAAGTATACAATTGCAATTTGGAAACATTGCAAATGAAGGAAGAATAATTCAATGTGGCTCAATGAAGAAAAAGTTTGGAGCATATATTTGATTCACAAGAATGCATCTTCCTCTGCTTGTAAACCCATAAAAAGCAATTGTAAATCATTTACTTTGATTTATCGGCTGATACCAATCTCCGGTTGATTGATCGGAGCATCCCTAGGTGTTACAATGTAAATTTGTATTATTCTGATTCGCGAAATGATTATTATTAACAGCAAAAATAATAAACCATTAAAAAAACAGACAAAAAAAACCCAGAAACTATAGGTGACTGACAAAGACACAAACCTGCTTACGAAATCACTGAATTTACTGTGGTTCCCATTGATTTTGTTGTGAGCCGAATGTGTGCGTATCAGATGTTCACGGATGTGTGCAGGCCATGGATTGCAGGCTGGATCCAGAAGCATGTAGAGGTCAGGTAAATGATCCTGAGAGATCAGTTCTTCAAGAAGATCATTGCTCTTTACACCTTCATCTCCAGAAGATGAGTTCTGCCTGCATCCATCAAAACAAAATGACATATATAAACAAGCTCACATTAAAATATTTAGCACTTTCAGACGGTGTGAATAAAGGTTGATGTTAAACCTGGAGATGCACTGAGATGATTTGGCAGATCCCAATGCTAAAGAATTTAATTTAGCAACAGGTTGAAGCATTTATAATAAGCACAAGTGACATTTGAAAGAATTATATGACATAAGCTAACTCTCTACAATGTGAAAAAGTGAGTTGGGATGCATATAAACTTGATCATGAAGCTTTAGCTCCAGACTGCCGTGAGTGTGCTCAGTTTGGCTGAGGCTGTGAATTAACAATGTAATTATGGTAACATGCTAATTATGTTCAGTTGCTTGCATTTGGCTTCAACGAGCTCTTTGTATCTTCAAGAGTTAAAGGGAATCATTTTGTTTTTTGACTTTCATAGTGCTAGTAGACATTGACTAGCATATTATTAATCCCCAAATAATTTTCTTTAAATATTCTGCATTGCAAAAAAATAATCTATACCGTAGCTGATGTGAGTGTGAGTAAATTAATTAATTAATACAATATTACTGTTTCTGTGTGGTTTTACCGTTTTAAGAAAATTGTAATATCTGTTTAGGAAAATTATACCAAAAAATAAATAAATTTCAGTGGAAATTGATCAAAAATGAAGCAAATACATCAGAGCATATTTAGTTAAATCACTATTACAAAATGCTTTAAGAGTTACCCAGAGCACAGAGAGGAGTCTGCTTGAATAACCCTTAGAAGCTGCTCTAGAAACACCAGCTGTCGTAAAGGCGGTGCAAGACCCTGAAAAATAACAAATCGGTTGTCAGAAATAGCAAAATAAATGAATTATTTTAGTTTGTACATTTAAGATAAGATTGTCTTTCCTATCTAAAATGTCAAGTACCCAGTATAAAACTACTTGATTTAATAGAAATATTTTGTGCAAGAAAGGTATTGCTGTAAAGTTCAATAATGAAAGCCAAAGTAAAACCAAGAGCACGGTTTTTTATACAGTCTAGTCTGGTCATTAGAAAAAATAAAGAGAGCAAACACATTTTTTTTCAGTATAAATCTGCATAATTATTTATTTCCATACCTTGATTAAATCCTTGTCGTTAGCTTTACATAACATCATCTCATAACCAAACCTTGTGAGCTCTGTGTGAGAGAAAGAACAAGACGAACCAAATTATCATGAAAAATTCAAAAAATGAGTCAACCAAACTTTTGTTGAAGCTCTTCTACATAAAACAAAACATTTAGAAATCAGAAATTAGAAAGAGCTTTATTGACAGGTACGTATACACATAAGAGGGATTTGCTTTTGTGACAGAGCTTCTACAATGCAACAGAATTACAGAGACAGGACAAAAACAGATAATAAATATATTTTAAAAATAGCAGTAAGAAGTGAATGCAAGTATACAAATTGACAAGCATATGCACATGTATTTTACTATATACAATGTTATATGTGCAGCTGTTATGTGCAAATTGACATGAAAGTTAAGTAAGTAATTTAAAGGATTACCTTCAATCGATTCTTCATTAGGAGTTGATTTAATAGAGGAAAACTTTTCCTTTAAGGATGGACAGATGCTGTTAACAGCAAACACAATATATCGATGCATTTTAGTATATGAAGTCATGATGAACAGATCTGGCAACATCATCGCAATGTGAACAGTAATTCAGACCTGGCGCAGATCCACTTGAGTATATCAGTCCTGTGAAAAGACGGAGTGCAGAGGAGCTCCTGAACGCTATCTGCCTCCCTCAGGTACAGTCCATCCACCAGGGGACAACCCAAACTCTGAAAACATTACAATTTAAACACCACATCTAACGTTATTAATTCTGACACCCGGGTTCTTAAACTGTATGTAACGAATCGCTAAATAGATCACGTTACTTAATTTAAAGAGCCTCACAAGCCAAATTAAATCCAAAACTATATAAAAAAGTACTAATCACCTTCGTTCAAGTGATGAAATAATAATAATGACTGTTTATACCTGTTACTATATACAATCGCCGCTAACGTTAGCTTAAAAACTAGCAACTGATGTAACGTTAGCTATTTAGATGTTAAGTTCTACTAATGACACAAAACAGCTGGTTTTAAGTTTGCAAAGCGTAATGAAATTATGAAATGTCTCGTGGCAGCGTGTGTGGCGGGTGTATGAAGATATGCAAACTACCTGAAGAGTGTTGTATACTCGCAGAGACAGCTGATGTTCTTTCGAAATGCCCGCCATGTTGTTATTCCTGCAGTGAGTCTGTGCGTCTGTGACGCTACAGCGACGCTCAGCGGCCACGCGCATATTAAAACTGAAAACTACACGGTAACAAATATGGTCATTAGTGTTATACTATGCTGTTTTAGTAAATCGATTCGTGTGCTAAATAGACTAGCTTGCTATAGTTTTTCTGTAGTACATACTATATGGCATTTTAGTGTGTCTTTACTTTTATAAATTGTGGGTAAAAGACACGTTTTCTAAAATAATAATCTAAATTAAACCCCCATATAGTCTTTAATTCCTGCTTTTTTTTTTAGAAAACGTGTACAAATTCATGGTTTGTTATAATGTGACTAATTTACTTACTAAACGGCAATTAAGGTTTTATTTATTTATTTAAAAAATTATCATATGTCTGTTTAGGCCATTATGGGTAACTTTTTTATTACAGTAGATCCAAACAGCAAATTCTTCAGTTCATGGTATAGTTAATGCATATATGTACGTTTTTTTTTTTTTTTTACAGTCTATGGTTTTAGCATAGTTACAAAATATGGTTGCATATCATGCATGCGTATTATACTTTACAAGTGAAGCAATAAGCATAACCCAGAACAACTAAAATCCTCCTGTTCTTGTATCAGATATGATTTAATGCATTCCATGCTTAGCAGTTTGGGCTGGTTTATGGGTGTTCTCTAGATCTGTTAAACTTCTGAAATGTCTTATTTACTCAATGATTTCTCTTCTTACTTGGCCAGGCACAATATATATTTATTTATTTAAATTATAAAATATGTTTAGGAAAACTATCATCTGTGTGAACATAACGTGATTTACGTGGCCTAATAGATTTATTTTGTTACATCATACTGTAAATTAGACACAATGTGCTGGTAGTTTATGTTGTAAAACAAAATATGTATTGTCAAGTTCATCAGTTCTTAAGAAAATCTGAATTACAAAACCTTTCAGCAGGGTTTAACTCTAAAGATTTTTTCTACTGGTCTGATCGGGCCAATGATTCAGATTTTTTCTTGCCCTGCATGGCAAAATTTTCTCTGGCCCCACCAAAAAAAAAAAAAAGAGAGAGATTAATAGCTGTTTTTAGCCACATATTTATATAATGCGTCAAAAATAATGTCTGTGAATCTCGAATTTAAATATTTTAAAACGTTAATAAATGTATAATTATCAAAATTCAATGTGTTATGCAAACAAAAAAAAAGCATTATGGGAAATGTGCAGGTATTTTATTGCCGTTCGAAATTATTTACCAAAAGGTGGCCAACTTGTCATAGTGACGGCAAATTGTGTAAAACATCACTTAATTTTTTTTTTTGTTATAATGTACCCACGTAAATGTCTGATTCCAGATAGAATCTTTTAGCTTCATAATTTGATGTTGCCGTCTCTTTACTGTACTGGTTGTTACCAGGTTACGGCAAAAAAAGTATGATCAAAACATCAAATCAGATAAGAGGAACTGCAACTGCAACTCAACATCACAGAGAAGGTCGCATTTAAAGGTTTAAAAGCACAAACTTAAAATTCACGCGATTGACAAATAGTCTCACAGGCACATTAAACTTTAGTGAAAATGCAGCACTATCCTGATTGGGCCAGTAATGATCCTGTCTACTGTCCCAAGCGTCTCTCACGCTGACCCTGGGCCATCGGGCAGTCCTCATTGTTGAGCCCTGCTTCAGTAAAGATCTTGAAGGAACCCATGGCAAAATATTCTTCTGTGCTCTGACATCATGTATTCACCACTTGCACATTGTAATTTAGTTTATATTTTCTTGGAATAGTTTGTGTTGAGGATAGTCAGTGTTAACTAACGTGTAACAGCATTTGATTTTGTGTGTGTGTAAACTAAGATTTATACCAGAAAATATAAATCGATTGTTATTTTGGAAAGGTATTAAAATTTGCTGTTAGTCTACTCACCCCTTTGTTTAAAAACATTAAAATTTTGTGATTTATAAAACAACAACTGTCAATGGTTACTGCAAAAATTATATAGACAAAACAAAGTGAACACCCATGGTTCCTGACCTGTGGAACTATACAAAACGGTCAGTCAATGCAAAAAACTGAATTATTTAAAAAATCATAACGTGAGCTTCCTCACATGGAGACATATGTCACATGGGAGTTGATGCTATCATTATTATGCCTTTGTTTATGTTACTATTCAACAGAAAGCTAAGTAACTTTTCCCTTAATGTAAAAAACTGAGCAAGGAAAGATTCAAGTAAAATCTTGGAATTGTGACAACTAACCTTTCATAATGAAAATGTTAAATGACTGACTGTAATATTAACTAAAAAGAAAGAAAACTACTGTACATTTTTTCTTGAAAATGTTGCGTCAGTTATGTGAGCTGTGTAGTTCTTACTTGTATGTCAGACAATTTTTTTTTTTTTTTTGCATTTTTAGGATATATATGTACCTAAATAAAAATGTATGTAAAAAATATTATATCATTAGGCTGAAGAAATAATCACAGGCACACAATAAAAAACACAACCACAGACACTGGTCAAAGTTATTATTGTAGAATACTTTGATTAGATTTTTTTTTATACAGACAAAAAGTGTTGATTTATTTTCCCATTAAATTCTTAGATTTCCATACAGTTTAGTCTACAGTATACAGCTGTGTTCTTTCATCATAGATAGATACTTTTTTTCTCTTAAGTAACAGGCAGGTAATTATTAATATATTTAATAGTTTCTTTTTTTCTCTTTTTTGTCTTTTTTTCATTGTAGAGCAGTAAGTGTATGTTCAGGAGAATGTGCAACTGTTTTTTCCATCAGCTAAAAGAGCACTGATGGAAAAAGACAATAATAATAATCATAATTATAATAATAGTCATAATAATAATAATGTACAAGCTGTTCAATTTATATTCTTTACAAAAAAGCAAAAAGAGAAAGAAAGAGGAAGAGACAATAGAGTAAAACAAACAAAAATGTGCTTAAATCGTAAACAAAAAATGCACATGTGCACATTTTGCCAAAATGTACAGTGATGGTGCAGTTGTACAATAATTTATAACTTTTATATTAAATATAGTATATTATTTACTCTTTTTCACATTACATTTTTTCACCTTACCTTGCGTGATTTTTTTTCTACAACAGAATGGAACAAAATGAAGGCAGACGATGGAGTTTTGGATTATCTGTTTTCTTTTTTTAATATATATATTTATATATATGCGCATATATATTTGTCACTCTATCAGGAGTCTTAATAAAGTGGCTGTTTGTTGTGGTGGAGAGGAGGGATACCATACATATGCCACTGTAATATATAAATATCATCACTGTCTGGAGATGATTGGGGTATACGTCTTAGATATAGTTAGATTTTTAAAAATAATAAAAAATTCAAAGACGAGCTTAGCTTGAGGCCTATTTTGGTAGTTAAGCTTTGCTGAGGATAAGATAAGGTTAGGAGATGTTTCTTTATCATGGTTTAGCAAGTAAACTGAGCTATCCTCCCTGACCACCACTTTGGCCTGCTGATTGTGTTTAGGCCTTCAAATGGGTTCAGCCTGTGAGACCTGCCAGCGCTCTCCATATTAGAGACTCCACTGGAACTGTCTGAAACTGATTGAACCTACTGAAAGGTCGCACACATTCATGCAGATACAGCACACATGTGCTTTAAGGAATTTTCTGGGTTCACAAATTAAGCATTTGGGGCAGAATTCAGAAAAAGTGACAGAGATGTTTTCTTTAGAAAAGAAAAAGAGCAAAAATCAAGGTTACAGCATTCTGGTTCGCATTACAGAGTTGATATTTTAGAAATGTTGATAAATGTGGTATAAATTGCAGACTATTTCTATAAACCAAAATTATGCAGTTAAATCGTAAATTAATTTGTTTTCCTTCTTCTAAGTCATTCTAAAAATAATGGTAACATATGTTGGTAGGTTTAAGTATATCCCTGCTATATTTCATGAAAGGAGACGCTAGCATGATATCCAAGCAATAATGTCCGCTCTTACTAGCTAGCCAGTGTTACACTCATCCTCTTACATCTCACTATTTGGTTCACAACACCAGCCTGCAGGCACAGGACATCAACATGACGTCATATTGACGTTGTGTCCCAACGTACCCCAATGTCGTGGGGATGTTGAATTTTGTTCGGAAATGAAAATCGGTTTGACTTCAAAAAAAATTTCAGGCCGACATCAGTGTTCAATGTCCAACCTAAAATCAACCAAATATCAACGTCTAAGCATGTTACACCTTGACGTTGTGTGGATTACCACTATGTCATAAATCAGAAAATGTATTTTGGTCACTTTCCAACACAACCTAAAATCAACCAAATATCAACGTAATTTTTTGACATTGTTATTGGACGTCAAAATAACGTAGTCCCTGGACACAGGCTAGACATTGAATTTTGGTGACCTGATGTCATGACCCAATTTTACCCTAATATTAACATCTTATGATGTGTGTCTGCTGGACAGAGTAACCCCCATTATGTTGCCACCCATACTGTCAGTCACTATTGCATGTCTTGAGGCCAGAGAATTGATTTTTATCAACATCACTCTTTCTAGCTAGCCTCAGATATACTCATTCCATACTTCTACTTTAACTGGTTCTACTTGCTTAACTTTGAATGGGACGAGGACAAATGTTTCCTGCATGAGAGGCGAGCATAGGGACACTAAAGACTGTCAAAGTGTAAAGTGCTATTGAAAAAGTGATTATTCTTGTATTTCTGAATTCAATTTCAGTCACACTGTATCCTTAAGTTTTTGCTCTTTTTAAGAAAAGGAAGGTCCAAACCCAGAATATTCCTCTGAAAAATGGGTTTCCGCTTAAAGATTCAACGACAAAATGTTCTGGCCGAAGAATGAGTCAACCCATTTTAAGCAGTGTGTCTGTTGGCATTTAACGATTAGTCATACTGGCAGTGCGACACTGCTCCACCTCCGGGCTCCACGCCACAAACAGGGCAGAGTATCAGGAGGAGAACATCAGCATGGACAACAGCACATTAATGACAGCACAGATGTGCTGGGAGGAGAATCATGTGTCCACCAACTGCTTAAGAGCCACACTGAAGCATCGACAGACAAAAGTGAAGTCAAACAATGACAGTGAAGGGCGAACGCTATGATATCAACATGCTCCGCAAAGACACAACCGACCAATGCAATGACATGATCTAGTGACGCTCATGCTTGCATTGTCTGCTTTCAATATTCGCCAGTTTCTCTGAACTGGACAATCTAGAAAAGTATTCTATACAGATAAAGGTTTTCTTTTTTTTTTTTTTCTCGAGATCCATATGTACATGTTGTGAAGCGTATTTCACAGAGCTGTGGGCAGGGCAGTCTGTTGCATAAGTGCCGGTCTCATTCCCTAAAATGATTGTATTACATTACAATGCTTCGACTGTAGCGGTATGATCATAACGGTACCATTCCATACGATAATGGGGTGTAAAAGGAGGTATCCCCGGATGGTACGGCTGATCAATGGACATCAATGGAATGTAACTGAATCAAACACTCTATCATGCATGCCTTTATGTATATAATAGAGATTATTGTTCTGTGCAAACATATTGGGAAATGCTAACAAATGGACCAATAGCCAAACAGTGTGCCTATCGAAGTCCATGGCGAAGGTTTGCTCAGTGGACCCAGACATTGTGCAAAAGTAATGATACCCTCATGGATTGTCCATCGTTAGTATCTTTGATATTTAACTATGGTATGGCAGTATAAGATGGATTCCCCTACCCTGGTGGCCACAGTCCATAGATATTCACAATCTAATAAATGTATACCACACGCATGAGGAAAGCAAGTGTGAGTGCGAATGCGTTTAAAGGGCCAGCAGGTATGCATGTACTGAGCGAACAGAATTATTCATGTTTAAAGGGTTAATGCATTTGTTGGTGTCATTTGCACAACATGAATTTTTAATGGCTTGAATGCGAAAGAAATATATAAGACACCATTAAATGTTGAGTCTGGGCAAACCCACTGAAATCCTTACAAATCTGACTACTTTGAACTAGGTAAGACATATTAACAAGGCCATTTTGTCGTAAGGCTGATTGCCAATGCTAAGATCGGAAACCACCTACAATCCCATGCATGACCATAACATCTCTGCGATGGGGTTGCCCAAATCCTTTACCCTGTTTTATATTTTAAACATAAACATTGTGTGAATGTTTAAAATATGAGCATGATTCCCATCTTAAAATAAAAAAAGCTTACACTCGTTTAGAGTAAAGCTACAAATCGCCCGTTAAATAATCAAATATTTTACACAAAATTTCTGTCAAACAATGTGTTGCAGCAATATTTTTGCCTTTTTGTTATCAGCAGACGCATTATAATCGAGTTAGCCTAAGCTTCAAATTAATATTCTCTTTGCTTTGTTAGTACTTTTTTTTCTAGCTTGTTATGCTTTTAAGACAGATACAACACACACACACACACAGACACTTAGAGAGAGAAACAGACATTGAAAAATAAAAGTTGGTGATCACAATAAATAAATGAGCACATAAATAAATAAATAAACAAACATGTTTTAAAGCTAATCCATAAAGCATTACTCATAGTAATAAAAGTAGTAATCTGTGATATCGTAATGAAATCCGAGCACTCATGATGAAGGTGGCTATAGTAGAAGTCAAAAATGATAGTAATCATAATATCGAGTTCAGTAACACCGATAAAAGTAAAGTGAATGGACCCCTACTCCACACGTAGGGAACGAATAACTTTGCATTCGGAGAAGTCAAAAGTCACCAGCACTAAAATCCATCAGATCTGGATCCCTCACCTACTCAGGTCCGTCCAAAGGAACCACAGACACACAGCAGACTGACCTCCTCTCCACACGGTGAGAAGAGAGGTGTCTGTGGGGCTGTTGTCGAGACAAGAGGAGTGATAGTGCTTCCGGTGGATGGTGGTGGTAGTGGGCAGATGATTGTAATGAGATGACCCTGTCATAGTGTTGGGGGTCAACCACCTAAAATATGTCCTTAGGAGCCTCCCCCATCAGCCTGATCCACACAGATCCTCAAAGTTTTTAGGGTCTCGTCCCTCAGTCATAGTGAGGTCTCCAGGGCGAGGAGGGGATTCAGCTTTTGGGGCGGGGATGTCCAGTGGCCTTCGGGGCCTGTGGGGAGGTTCAGGTGGTAGACGGTGCTCTCGATGGCGTTGTTGTTTCGGTTTGGTGTGGCAGGGAGGCTGTACTGGCGGTAGGGACGGGGCGGAGGGCGGGAGCGCTGCGGTTGCTGGACTGGAGGAGGAGGGGGCTTTCGGAAGGCCGGATGCAACTGGTGGTTGTGCCTTGACCACTCTGATTCTTCGTCAATGTCGGTGTCGTCGATCAGCGGGATGTTGTGAATGTAGTCGTTGATGAGAAACTCAGGGTGCGCCATGAAGTTGTGGATGGAATTCCGGGACGCGGGTTTCTCGATTCCGTCATAAAGGGAGCTACGGAACGCTTTCACTACCCGCATCTGCACAAGGACAGAGGGGGGACGAGTACACAGAAAGAAAACAGAGTGAGGACAAAGAGAGAGGGTTGAGATAGAGGAGGGAGGAGCAAAGAAATCTCTCAGTACATGTGTGATAGAAAACACCCGCAACATCGTTGACCCTGTTCTGGACATGCCTTACAATGCACAGACAGCTCAAGATCAGGTTGCTTCAAGATACACACTCAAGAAGTTTGTTAGCTGTTTTGAGTAGCTAGTATTTCATGGGCAATGTTTCATTTTTAGTGGCACCAATTAGAACTGCAAAGAATAGGAATTTCTTGGGTCAGCACTGGGAACTTTTGTATCACTCAATTTGCTGTTTTAAACCAAAAGTATGCTTTAGTTTTAGGCTTTAAAGGAATATTTCAAGCAAATCTGAAAAAATATGTTATCATTTACTCACCCTTGTTCAAAACCTGATTGAGTTTCTTTCATCTATTGAATCAGTAAGAGCACATCACACCTGTCCTCAGGTCTTTACACTGGCGTTTACATTCAGAATAGATTTTAAAGTATTATTACTTGTCTATAAACAACTAAATGGCCTAGGACCTCAATACATACCAGATATGCTCACTGAATACAAACTTAACAGATCACCAAGATATTTAATATAAACTTTAGAAATGCCAAGGGTTCAGTCAAAGCAGGGTCAATCTGCCCCCGCAGAGGGAATCAGCTTTCAGAAATGATCAGACGTGCTCAAACATTAGGCATGTTTAAATCAAAACTGAAAACACATCTGTTTAGCTGTGCTACATCCGGCAGACTACACTATTATGTTTTTATTTTCTTTTTCATTCATTTATAACCAGTTTTAACAATTTTAATCTGTTTTTAATCACTTTTATTATTTTCTTATACTTGTCACTTTTATTCCTGTCTATGTAAAGCACTTTGACATGCTGTGTATGAAATGTGCAATATAAATAAACTTGCCTTGCTGTGAACACAACATGATATTTAAAAGAAAGCTTAAAACCTGTAACCATTGACTTTCTTGGTATCTTGTTTTTTTCTACACCATGGATGTCATACAGGCTAACAGGTTTCCAGCATTCTTCAAAATGTCTTCCTTTGTGTTCAGCAGATGAAAGAAACTCAGCAGGTTTGAAACAAGTGAAGAGTAAATAGTGAGTACATTTTCATTTTTGGTTGAACTATCCCTCTAATGACCTAACAAGTTAAGGCTTTATGAGTAATTGAATTGTTCATTCAAAAATACTGATTCATTCAAGAGTGAAAATTGTATGGTGTCATAATGCCAAGTAGATTAATTTTACATTTGCATTTAGTGAATTGTTGAATAAGAGGAACACCATACTTGCAACCATTCTGTTGATTGCTGGTTTGGATATTTTTTGTAATGAAAATTGCTTATTAATCTGAGATTTTTAGATAAGTAATAATATACTAGTTAGTTACTAATACTAGAATTTAGTTTCATCTGTGCTTCATCCAATGCACCAGTGCTGCTTAAGTCAACACAAGCCTTTAAATTAAAGCTGTGCAACCAGATCTTAAGAGTTTCTCAAAGAAAGACAGATGACAAACCAAATGAAATTAAATCGTAGACACAATAAATGAACTCAAGCAGTCAGTTCACAGTTATCACTCAAAAATAAAGGTAATGGACATTCTCATATGCTCAAAACAGACCAGGCCTTAATCAAATAAATGAATGGAAGTACAAAACAAAACTCAAATAAAAGGCCAACACAAAACATACAGTATGCTATGTGTGTATATTGACACATCGGTGTGAAAACTAAAAAGTTGTGACAAGCAAAGAAAGAGAAGCATGTCTTGATACACACATAGACACACAGGCAATTGAAGAAACAGTGGGTAATAATCTGCAACACAGCGCTAAGCAAAGCGGACATGACTCAGGACGTATCCACAGTCATGCACTACACTTTACTCAGTTTTGGAGGAGCTTGGATTTACTCCTCATTGCATTCAGATGTGTGGTAACAATGAAGCAACGTGGTTGTGATGTCATTGACAGAAGCCATGGAGACAACATGCATACATGAAGCAATCAGTCGATGTCGGTTAATGCCAATGAGTGAAAATAGGTCATAAATTGTAAAGGTATACTGTAGCTGAGGTGTGTTAATTATTGGTAGATCTATATTATAAATCTATGGTTTTATCAGGCTTATCATTTTAAACATTATTTAAAAAAGTTCTTTACTGGCATCATTGGTAACCTGAACTACCTTTACCATCCATGGAACGTTTGACCTTCTTTACAGTTGAATATATTTTTTTTAGATTATACACACTTAACACAATACATTTTATGTTCTTTTGGGGCATAACTTTATTTTTAAGAGTGTTTTTCCCTACTGTCTATTTAAATGGATTGGAAATTCCAAAAAATGTATAATAAGAGTATTGAACATGTAGTGTTTGCTCAATTATGGGCGCTTCCCGCTTTGTTTAAAATGAATTATCACTATTTCAACTAGTTAAAGGTGCAATAGGTCAGGGGTTCCCAAACTTTTCAGCCTGGCAACCCCCAATATCCTCTAAGGTGGTTCTAATTATACAAACCTTGCACGCAACAGTGCACAGACCAATAGGCCCAAGTCTATTCTTCGTTTAATTTTGGAAAACGCCACTCAGAGACCATCCTCCATGTTCAGTTGTGGCATGAATGTATTTTTAATCTGCGTGAGTGCTGTAAAGGTGTCAAAGTTTAACCTGGTACCATGAAATCAGTCTGCTTTATCTGACCCTATTGCAATAGGTGCATCCCAAACCGCATACTTATGCACTATTCTACACCATCTTGTAGTATAAATAGTGTAAGCAGTGTGTTCACATTCAAAACTCTGAAAATAGTAAGTGCACTTTAATTACCTGGATGATGCACTATTTAACCGGTAAAATGAAGTGTGGAATGATGAATACACACACTAAACGACCACAGCTTGCTCATGTATTGCAAAAGCAAAATTCTCCTACGAGAGTAATTATACCGCCTCCTGATGGTGAATGCGGTTATACTCATGGCAGGTATTATGTGGTACTTTGGTCATATATTTCACTAAATTGGCAACCAGCAAACGTCGCCAGGGAAACGGGTTGAATTTCCGCTTAGTAAAAAAACGGGTTGCAATCCAATGGAAAAAAAAAGCATGCTGTTTTTCTTTATGTAATTATTAACTACTATTTTTATCTTCTGTTGGTTATGGATAAAATATGGTAATGTACAGGACAGTAAAGAGTATTATCAGGAAAGTGTGGGGAGCAGAGAGAGGGGAAGGATGGGCATAGGACCTCGAGGTGGGAATAGAACTCAGATCGCCATGAGCACCGGGTGCATATGTTGATGCACTAACCACTACATCATTGACGAAGACATATTTACATTTTTTTTAATAATCTGTGGATGATGTAGGACCAAGAAAGGATTGATCAATCCATAAGTTTGGTCCGAACATTACGAAAGTCTGTCCTGCCAGTCAAAACACATGAAACATGTTAAAATACTATGTTTTTCACTAGTGAATATTGTGTGAAGTACTGTAGTGTTTGTAGTGTAGTTTATTATTGTAGTGCACATTCATGCGTTCAGGAGTGGTGGCTTTGGATGCTGACTTGAAGGGTGGGATGTAGGCTTTCAGTGCTATCAGGCTAACATTAGCATTTCCTATTGCACCTTTAACTACAGCATGTTGTTGAAAAATGTCCAAGAGTGGACAGATACAAGAAAACTATAAAAAATTGATTTAATTTATTTTTAAAAACATGGACGCATCCACCACATTTCCAATTTGTTTCATATGACATCATTCAAGTTATAGGTAACACTTTATTTTGATGGTGCATTTGAGTATTATATTGTCTGCTTAATATGTGCTGATACCTTTAACAGCGATTTAACTGACGATAAGAAACTTTGCAAGTACATCAACTTACACTAACCCCAACCTAACAGTCTACTTATAATCTAATGAGCATTAGTTGGCATGTAGATGCAATGTAAGTTAAATTTAACAAAAGGACCATCAAAATAAAGTGTGACCAAATTATATTCTACACATTTATTGTAATAAAATAGCCAGTTCTCTTATTGAGAGCAATTCAGTGCCATTTTTGTATCCGAGCTTTCTAAACTGTAACTAAATGATAGTTTTATATTTCTGAATTATAAATACACTACAATACAAAATTTTAGTTAGTAAAAAAAAATAATTGTTTATTGCTAGTTCATGTTACCTGAGGTACCAAACATTCAGCTTTACTGCATTTACCCAACAGATTTCTCCAAAGTATTTCAACTGAAAATAACAATAATAATAATAATAATAATAATAATAATAATAATAATAATAATAATAATAATAATTTGCTGGATGGTATAGTTTGAAAGGTTTTTGTTTTCCTTTTAATGTGACCTTCATTAATTTATAAAACTTTTGAAACCTTCTGGTTTTTAATTAAAAATCACCTCATAAATGAAGAAACACCCCCACACGAATGATCTGCAGATGTAGGCTTATTCTAGTATGACAGATCACTCCGCAGTTGTTCAGATTACATTGACTGCCAGAGGAGAAGTTATCAAATTTCCAGACACATCATCTAGACGGATGATGATGACTTCTCTGACTATAGGCACTTCCTGGCACTGAGCCATTGATTACATGACACCGAGCGGCGTGACAGAAGACCTTAACAGCCGCTATCACACCGACAGGAACAGAGCAGGCACAATAAACAAGGTCACAGCATCTCTGCTTTCTGCAAAAGTCACCTTATCAGCACAAATGGATCACACCTTGGTACAGTATCATAGGCCCGGAATTAAATTTGGTTTTCTATATCTGGGCATTCTGGATTACCATTCAGATGACAGATTCGTTCGTGGATGTGTGGAAAAGCACATTCAGTGAGAGAGAAAAGAGAGAGAGAGAGAAAGTGCAAGCATTTTTTGGCATGCAGCAGTGCAGATGAAACACAGAGAAGAAGAGCTTGATGAGATCTGAAGAGAAAAAAAGACGGGAGACGATCAGCAAGCAAAATGCTCATTCCAGTGCAGCCGTCTCGTTGTCGTGTTACAGGAACAGAAACAATGAGAGTCAAGGTCAAACTCAAAAGCTTGAATGCATGATGGTAAGCAGTCAGGCTCATGCTGTAAATCAAATGCGGCTGGAGCACATACACACACGCAGATGTCATATGTGTGTGTGTGTGTGTGTGTGTGTGTGTATTTGTGTATATTCAAAAGGAAGGAGATTTGAGAGCGCAATCCTTTGCTGTGGCCACAGACGGGTGCAGCCAATCCCAAACCACATCTCAACACTCACCCAGCAAAGGAAAAGAAGCTAAAATGACCAAGAAAGAATTTACAAGAGACAAAACAAACAAACAAACAAACAAACAAACAGGAAGGGACAGTCAAGCATTTGGTTAAAGTGCTGTTTTTCCAAAGAGCCTGTTTGTTCATGCAAGTCTGAATTGAGAAATTGTTTGTTTTCATTTTTGTTCTTTCTTTCCTTTTTTTTTGTTTGTTTTTTGCATGGATACAGGTAAACGTTCGAGTATATCACCCACTTTTGGGAAATGTGTGTTTCTGTTTCAGTGCTGATTTAGTTTATCTCTGTTTGCATGCCAGATTATTTTCCACTGTCTCCCCCAACGCTGTCCTTTAAAGAAAAAAGCTTGATGGAAAAACTTTATCATTAAACCCAAAAATAAAAATAAAAAAGACTTCTTTACTCAACGGATATTTCCCAAAGATGTCTGAAATGAAAATAGAGCTACATTGAAGGACTTGAAGCAGACAAAGTGATAAGATGCAGGAAAGGAGAGGAAGTAGTTAACAAAGAAGTGATGAAGTAATGACTTTGTGTGAATGCGTTGAGTTAAAGGTATGGACCTATTTTCACTCTCGATAAAAGATGAATCATGAAGTGAGTCAATAATTCGATATAATTATTTTTATCTAACTGCTGTCCTAGATTTGGCGATTTGTATTTAAAAGTCAATGCAAATGCTGTAAATTATACAGTGCTTCCATCAGTACAAACTGTTTAAATTGTTTACTGTCCTCATTGTGTATCACAAATTCTTATATCTGATTTGTGTGTCCTGTGGTGCTTGTTGGTTTTATTGAACATTTTCAGTGGTTTCTATGGCAGTGATGTTTATTATTAAGACAGTAACAGCAGTAGCAGCAGCAGGGATTGCAATACAGATGTTATCTTACAGCATGACAACATGCTACCTTTGCATTGAATTATTACTGGCTGAAATGTAGGCATATGGCATATGTGGCTTTATGTCTTGCTCCCTTTTCCTCCAACAATCAAAGAGGTATGCAGAGTAGACCAGACTGACTAGCAGTACTGTATATGCTCATTTCTACTCAACATTTCTTCAATGGATTTTGGTGTTTCATATGTCCTACATCCAGTCTTTCCTTTTATAGTTCAGCTAAATTTTAAATTTCCCAAATTATTATGCAAAAATCTTGCTTTTCCCCCCATATTTCAACGTTCAATATTGTTCCTTGCTAACCGCTAAAAGTCTTCTTTCATGCAAAAATAGCCTAATCAATGGTAGCCATGTTATAGTTTAATCATGACACTGTATATATTCAAGTAAAATCTACCATGAAAATACACTTCTGGCTGGTGCCAACTGGCTAAAGTGATTTACTATAACTGTATTAAGATTTAAACATTAAAACTATTAATAATGTATGGTGAAACAAACAAATAAACTTTATCGCAAATTTATCCCATCTCGGATATATATGTATATATATATATATATATATATATATATATATACATAAATACATACATACAGTTGAAGTCAGAATTATTAACCCCCCTTTGAATTGTTTTTTCTTTTAAAAATATTTTCCAAATGATGTTTAACAGAGCAAGGAAATTTTTTACAGTATGTCTGATAATATTTTTTTTTTCTGGAGAAATTCTTGTTTTATTTTAAGCTAGAATAAAAGCAGTTTTCAATTTTTTTTTAAAAACTATTTAAAGGTCAAAAGTATTAGCCCCTTTAAGCTATATTTTTTTCGATAGTCTAGAGAACAAACCATCGTTATACAATAACTTGCCTATTTTACCCCAATCTGTCTTAACCTAATTAACCTAGTTAAGCCTTTAAATGTCACTTTAAGCTGTATAGAAGTCTTGAAAAATATCTAGTCAAAAATTATTTACTGTCATCATGGCAAAGGTAAAATAAATCAGTTATTAGAAATGACTTATTAAAACTATTATGATTAGAAATAAAAAAATAAAAATAAAAAAGGGGGGCTTATACTTTGGTCCCATATTAGACTCTAAGGTTAGTCATGTTAAACTCATGCAAAATAAATAAAGCTAGCAATCGATTTGAAACATTTCCAGAAATGGGAACATTTTAGTAGGATTTTAAACCACACAGGAATTTGAATTTGTAAAAGTAATATTGATTTGATGTCCACACTGCTAAATATTATCAGATTTGGATTAATTAACTGAACAAGAAAGAAGAAACTTTCACATTTTACTAAATCCTCCAGTGAATTATATTATGTTGCATCTTATATTAATGCAATTAAAACTAAATAATTGTTTTGAAATCTTGATTTTTTTTTTGTTTACTTTTAGTAAATTTGCAACTACATAACTAGAATATTATTATAATACATTGATACTTTCTTCAATTTCTGTTAGTGATTTATTTTGATGATCCCTCCACAGACTTTTTACTTATTATGGACCTGTTTACACCTGGAATTCAGATTTTTTTTTTTTTCATCAAATAAGAAGAAGAAACAGGAATAAGAATTCCTGATATTTTGAGAGGGTAGTTCAGCCAAAAATTAAAATGAGCCTATTACTTATTCTCAAGGCATCCTAGGTATAGATGACTTTCTTTTTTTAGAGTCCAATCACAGATATATTGAAAATATCCCCTGGCTCCTTTGATACCTCTCAATTTGTGTATTTACGATACAGGATGTAGGTGTAGTGCATGAGCCATTTAGTTGAATACTGTTGGGAGAGGGACATAAATGAATGTATGGCAATTACAATAGAGTTTTAATTATAGGGATTTTTTAAATCAATTCTATGTAGTCTTAAGTCACGCCATCGAGTCACGTAAGGCACTTTTTATAGAGGGATGTGCTTTATTGGACTTGTTTTGTATTGTAAAAGAGCCTTTTTTAACAGCTTTGATTGGATTTAGTTGAAAGAAGAAAGCCATACACCTAGAATGCCTTTGTTCACTTTCAACCATTTTCTTAATTAACTTTAGCGGAGAGTCTCTGGGTTTGTGTGTGTGGACTTTTTCTGACCAATGTCAGGTGGACAGGTAGACAATTCGAATGCATTTTTACTATGGGTGTTTACTCTACAAAATCAATCCAGCTATATCAGTTCTCAGCTACCTTAGAAGTGGTTAAGAGTGGACAAGCTCAACAAAATTTTCATTCTATTTACCAGTATTTAGATTCATTCATTTGGAACTGGATTGATAAAAATGGCTTGCCTGTTGTACCAGGTGTAAATAGTGTAAACAAGTAGATGTAACTTAAATTGGCTTACAGTTAACATAACGTCTACAGTTGATATTCAAAATAAAATGTAACTCAAAGTTCAAATAAGCTTTCTAAGCAGTTGTGTTAGATCTACCCCATATATTTATCTACCATAGATAAATAAATATATTTTGTTTACTTCAAATATCACAGCTTGAATAATTACTAGCTACTGTTATTCATATGCGATAAAAATTCGCAGTATTTAGCAAAGCACTGTATAATCTGATGGGAGAATTCACACAGTGACAGACTATGAATATGATTATTTTTATCAGATGGTAGTAATCAAAACTAAAAAACTTTAATAAATTGAAGTCATTTAGACTCTTCCACATGAGTAAATATATTCCACCGACTCTCTTACTGATAGTGAGCATCTGTGCTAAGCAGTGAAGCGTTACCGTACAAGGCAAATATTTGAACAAATGAGCGAGATAAACATGAAATCTATCAGTGGCAGCACTGGCTTCTTCTCAACCTCTGGGTTACAATGCGAAGCCATCTTACAAAACCTAAAATGAAAACAAACTTGATCCGTAGATCTGTCAAATATTTTTAAACAAACATCTGTGTGTGTGTGTGTGTGTGTGTGTGTGTGTGTGTGTGTGTGTGTGTGTGTGTGTGTGTGTGTGTGTGTGTGTGTGTGTGAGGAAGCTGTGAAGAAGAGCCGTGAATATAGTGTTTTCTTCTCTTGAGAGATTTTCAACTATATTTACCGATGATGTATAATCATATACATCAAAAATGAGCAAAAACATTACATTTAGGCAAGGATATCAACACTTCAACTACATGTGCTTCTACTTCTAAAATGAAGTTGAGAGAATGATTCATTTTTGGTCCAAAAAGAAAAACAAATAGTGTGAGGAAACAAAACATAAGAGATGTTTAAAGCTGGAAAAATGCTAATGTGAGTGGAGTGGCTTATTTCCTCCACATGCGTCCATGTGGAGTGAAGAAAGTGATGACAAATGCACAGATAAACATGAAGCACAACAGAGCAGTCAGCCGCAATGAAATACATGATGTGCCATTGTAATATGTATAGCCTGAAACAAAAAACTATCACAAAGATGGAGAAAACTATAAGTTTTGATAAAGAAGTGGTTAGTCTTCTATTCCCCAAAAAGGAAAACATGCAACTATACATTACTATACAACTAAACAAACTATACAAGTCCTTAAAGTTCTGCTTATAAAAGCAACATGTTGGGTTCAAAACAAGTTAAATGAGAAAATGATTTTGGATTAAATGATCATGTCATGATTTACTCACCCTCATGTCATTCTAAACATGTTTAACTTTTTTTCTTCTGTGAAACATAAAAGCATAAATCTATTACTAAATCTAAAGTACAAACTATTGATTTCCTCAAGAAAGTGAATGGTGACAGTAAAAGTAGTTTGTAATCTAAATGATGCTTCACTAAAGTATTAAGGTTTCGTAATGCTTATAGGTTGTTTTTTTTTTTTTTTTTTGGTCCCATCTGCTCCCATTGTAGAAAAGAGCAGTTCCAACATTCTACAAAACATCTTCTTTCATGTTCCACAGATGAAAGGCAGATGAACGAATGTATTTTTGGCCTTGTGTCATTATAAACACGTATAACCTTTTGCTTCTGTGGAACATCAAAATTATTACTAAATACAAAATACAAACCATTGTTTTCTCTATGAAAGTGAATGGTGACCGTAAAAGTACTTTGTAATGTATATGATGCTTCACAAGGGTATTAAAAAAAATTTTCATAGTGCTTTTAGGTTGCTTTTTTTTGGGTCCCATCTGCTCCCATTGTAGAAAAGAGCAGTGAGAACATTCTACAAAACATCTTCTTTCATGTTCCACAGATGAAAGACGGATGAATAAATGTATATTTGGCCTCGTGCCATTATAAACATGAATTAACTTTTTCTTCTGTGGAACATAAAAGCACAAATTTATAACTAAATTTAAAAGTACAAACTATTGTTTTCCCTATGAAAGTGAATGGTGACCGGAAAAGTACTTTGTATTGTAAATGATGCTTCAAAAACCAATTAAAAATTAATTTCATAATGCTTTAAGGGTGTTTTTTTGGTCCCATCTGCTCTCATTGTAGAAAAGAGCAGCGACAACATTCTACAAAACATCTTCTTTCATATTCCACAGATGAAAGCCGGGAAAATTAATGTATTTTTGACCTTGTGTCATTATAAACACGTATAACCTTTTTTCTTCTGTAGAACATCAAAGCACAATTTTATAACTACATTTAAAGTACAAACTATTGTTTGCTCTATGAAAGTGAATGGTGACCGTAAAATTACTTTGTAATCTAAATGATGCTCTGTGGCCTTCACAAACGGATTAAATATAAGTTTCACAATGCTTTTAGGTTGTTGTTTTTTTGGTCCCATCTGCTTCCAATGTATGAAAGAGCAGCACTAACATTCCACAAAACATCTTTTATGTTCCACAGATGAAAGACGGATGAATTAATGTATTTTTGGCACTGAATTCTAATTTTGTTCTATTGAGAGCATCTGCGTGTCTTTAGAAACTGACAGCCGAGTTATTATTTTCAACACCGTGACACTGATGCTATCAATAGAGCTGAACTTATTTTGAACCCTTGATTTCATTCCTGGAAAGTATTACTTCTAAGACTAGGTTTGACACAGAAATGAAAGACTGTTTGTTAGTTTAGAAGAGTTTAGTAGATGCCTACAGAGGAGAGAACATGAGACAGGTAAAAATAGATTTGAAACCATGGGACAGAGAAAAAGACTGTGAGGATCTGTGGAAGGGGGACGCAGTCAGTAGCACAGAGACATTAGAGGACGCTTTCAGACAGTCTCATGATGAAAAACACAAGATGCATTATCTGGAAAGACTAAGAGAGGAAAGAGAATGAAAGAGGGACAGAGACAGAGAGAAGTGTCAGAGGGAGAAGAACCTTATAGGGCTTTATACTCGAAGGTTTACCCCTGTTTAGGCTCAAAAGCCATAGCAGTGCAGCACATTGAATACCTCTGCTTAGTGTAAAACCTCATCTTTTAGAAAACCACGCTTGACTAGTCAACAGAAGCCTCTCGGAAAATAAGTGAGTGCCGTGTTCTCTCTGTATTCTCTCTGAGGATTTGTGAACTCAATTCACATTTAAATACAGGCTTACTAGTGGAGCAACCAGCTCTAGACATTTTTGCGATGGTGCAGGATCTTTTTTTAGTTTTAAGAAATGATTCAAACTATTTTTCACTTATTAAATACAAAATAAAGTCACGTCTTATATATAACATTTGATGTTTTAATATAATATCTTACATAATATTCCGATGTCTAAACAAATGCAATACGAATATCTTTAGGAATATATTTTAAAGCTGAAGTGTGTATTTTTTTGACATTAAAATATCTAGACCATTTTGAAAGATGTAAACAATGAGAATGGCCCAAACATATTTCCTGTTGTACATTTCAAAAATGCATAGCTTCCATGAATTTAAAAAGCTCGACATATTGATAAATAATGTTATGATAGCTGTTTTAAACGTAAATATTTGATTGCCTTTTTTTTTTTTTTTTTTTACAGATATGAAATAAATTGACAATAAACAGAAAATGTTCATGGGCCAATGGCATCACCACATTGAAATGGTCTATATAAGACTCATTTTCAGGTTATTCAATAAATAAATACCTTGTCTTCACTGCAGGGTTATATTACTAAATAAAATTTCTTAATTATTTTTTAATTTATCTAGATTTAGTCAAATAATTCAAACTAATACTTGTATATACATGTATATACAATTATAAGATTATAAAATAAAGTAAGATTATAAATAAAGTAATAAAAATTACAAAATTACACTTATAAATAAATAAATTAATTAATTAACAAATAAATAAACTAAAATCATAGTATCTGATACTAATACAACACAATATTACCAAATGAATAAAAAAAGTTTATATTAAATAAATGAATAAACAAATGAATGAATAAATAAAGAAAGAAATAAACAAATTAATGAATAAATTAATACATACATAAATGAATAAACAAATATATAAATGAATGAACAGATACATAAAGAATAAATAAATAAACAAATAAATAAATGAATGAATAAATAAATATTAAATAAATGAATAAATGAATGAATAAATAAATTAATGAAAAAACAATTAGATTAATAAAAAAATAAATATTAAATAAATGAATGAATAAATAAATACATGAATAAACAAATAAATAGATAAATATTAAATAAAGAAAGAAAGAAATACGGAATGAATAAATAAATAAATGAATAAATAAATAAATAAATAAGTGAATAAATATATAATTAAATAAATTTTAAATAAATAAATAAATAAATGAATAAATGAATAAATAAATGAATGAATAAATAAATATTAAACGAATAAATAAATATTTAATAAATAAATGAATAAATAAATATTGAATAAATAAATCAATAAATAAACAAACAAACAAACAAATAAATAATTAAATAAATTAATTAATTAATTAATAAATTAATTAATGCATGCATGCATGAATGAATAAATGAATGAATGAATGAATGAATGAATGAATGAATGAATGAATGAATGAATGAATGAATGAATTAAAATTAGTCAAGCAGCGGTACATGTTCAGGAAATCTGATTACTTTTTAATTTAATGACAAATTTAATTCAATTTGTTGAAAAATGTAATGTTCCACAAGGTGAAATAATGTTATGGCTTTTATTCTCTTTTCTTCATCTATGTTAAGCTGCTTTGACTTAATCTACGTCATTTTAAATTCATTGAATTTAAAAAAAGCAAACACTTCAGCTTTAAAAACTAATGTTTTAGTTCATGTTTGCAAGTAATTACTTTTGGCCAGAGAGAAAACAAGAGATTGGCTTATTGAGAAAAGGGGATTTGGAAAACAAAACCAACACCTTCAGACAACAAAGAGGAACCCAACAGCAAGAGAAAAGGCCCGACACGACAAGACAGCACACAGAAATCGAAAGAAGGAAAAGGAGGGACAAACGGCGGCCCATAGAGGGTCAGTCAAAGCAGGCCAAGTGCCACTCAATCACAACAACAGACGACTACAGAGAAGGTTTCAAATGCAGGACAGAAGAACCACGGCACACACGCTGAGATGTTGCATGTGCTGCTGTGTGTAAGGAGCGGTGCTGGGTGCATGTCTGAGTGTTTGTGTTTTTGTCATTGTGAATGTGGTGTCTAAACACATGTAGGGAAAGCAGGGAACTCACTCCCAGGAGCGGCGCTTGCATTGGCAGTGGAGAGAACTACATGAGTGGGGGTAGAAATATTGGTTACGTCATGGAGCTGGCTGAGCACTGAGGAGCGACGTCTCACTGCACCCTGAAACGAACCACTTCTCTTGAACGTACTCACTACCTCCATCTGCAGGAGAGAGAGAGAACCACGTCATATACACACACTTCAGAGAGAGGAGAGAGATAGAAAGAGAGAGGGCGAGGAGTGTTTATTTTTGTGAATTCATCTATTAGGAGAAAAGAAAAAGCTAAGATGACACTGTGTACTAATATTATCTGATAGCTCTGCGAAAATGACTGAAAATTCTTTAATGATTTACTCTCATGTTGCTGTTTTCTACATAAATATCTATTTGTTTTTATGGTGTTTTTATCTATTTTGGGTTTCAAAGATGTGCTTACTGCAACTTGTCTTTTGTGTTTGACATGAAACAACATGAGTTAATGATAAAAGAAATTTCTTTTTTTTTAATTTGACTTACTGTAGTACACAATCCTGATCTTATTTAAAAGTTATTCATTGGTGCAAAGAAAAAGTCCATCAAATCTCTACATTCACCACCAAGATCAAAACCCATGAATAATCTAATCAAAATAAATCCTTAATAATTGCCCAAATTATGCTCTTTTAAAAGCTAATCATTTTGTTTGAGAGACCTTGTACAATAGGTTTAAAAAAAAAAGAAAGAAAAAAAAGAAAATAAATTTCTAATTATAAAATTTTATACAACATTTCTGTCTGGTAGCCGTGTAATATTCTTCAAATAACAGCACTCGTTCAGCCTCTTCAATCTTCACCCTTGTGTACGCCCACATGCAGCTACAAGCAGAGGACACTCTACAGTTTGACAAACATTGCTGCTGCTGGGCAATATAAAGTACTTTTGAGACTTTTTTTAGGTGAGAATGTAGTTGTTTAGATTGCAACTATGCAGTTTATTTATAATGATACTGCCTGTTTTAAAATATTTATAATTTCTGGGAGACAGCGCATCGGCGGCCATTAGTCTGCCTTTGAGCAAAGAGGGTTGCTGATGTTCATTCACAAGATGGTGACAAAGACAGCATAATAAGCCCTAAGAGAGAAACAGCGTAATTTCAAACTACAGCTGATCAAATCATTTTTAAAGAGGTAAATGACTTTCTAAGTCGATCTCTCTATTTTGTATGTTGTAGTGCTTTATTTATACTATGGTAATATTGTGATCTCCCGATTGCAACAGATAAATACTGGGAGATATGTCTGTAGACTGATGGCATTTCATGCCGTTCAGCCTTATAATCTTAAAATGTCAGCAAAAACAGCTGTTTTGTCATCACTTTAGACATTACACTAGAGAATCATTCAAATACTAGCTCTAAAGTGAAGTTAGCGAATGAGAAACGATTTCTGCTGTTCTGACGTCAGCTGCAGATGTGAAGAAATGGCAGAAGAATGTAGTTCCTCATACAAAAAGGTTTTGAGACTCTCTGTGTTTGATTTTCTTTTTTATTATACACATGATTCTGCAGTCAAACTGTTGAATAAATGCATCATCACACTTGTAGCAGTGCGATGTGGCTGTATATCATCCCTGATGGGACACTAATGCACGCAAGCCTTCCACCAGTGCCGACATACAGCCACATGGCACTGCTACTAATGTGATATTGCGCATATATCATCATACAGTAAAATCCTTCTTTCTAAACCTGCCTTTCCAACAGCCTACTCTGATGTGATTGGTTGGATGACCCAGTCTACCTGCTTTGAATATTATCATTCGATTGAATGGGCATTAGCAGTGGTTATCAGCTGATAGATATGGGCCAGTAGGGGCCTTCTGAGCCTACTGGTAGGCTTAGAAGGCTGTTATCATCTATCCACATGGTTAATCAGCTATACTAATAGACTCCAGATTGAGATCTGTTTTTACATTGTTGTGACGGTTGGGTTTAGGATTGGGATAGGGGTAGACGTTAATAAAATATAACTAATTGGAAATTTAATAAATAATTCCTTGTTAACTTCTGTATGTGATCTATAGTTGATTAACCACGTGGATGGATGACAAAAGCCTACTGGCCCATATCTATCAGTTCATAAGCACTGATAACACCCATTCAATCGAGTGATAACATTCAAATCAGCTGACCCAGTCTGTTGTGATTGATTCTAAATCAACCAAATGTCCATTATTCCCTCTAAATTTCAGCTCTGACGGCTTTTTCAGCACATGGAAACACAGCATTGGACAATAACATTGCCATAATGTTACTGTGTCCATTCGAGCACAATTCCAAATCCTTTGGAAGGGCATGCAAACTGGATTTGCTTTTGTAATGGAGAAAACAGCCTCTCCTAGACATGTCAACAACACAAAACTAAACGCTGCCAGATTCAGTCGGAATGGAACCACAGTGTTTGAGAAGCAAAGCAGATGTTATGCAAATTTATTACAAAGCTTTGTGAAAGAAATAACTGGTTCTTTCTTCTGGGAGAATATAATTCAAATTATGGTTGATGATATTTTACATGCACAAACTGCTATACTACACACTATCTGTAAGCTAATTTCCAGATATCATAATAGGGTCATTTAGCAGGATTCTGCTCCCCAATATCTTTTTGTCAACAAAACTCTCATTGTGTTGTACTTCTGTTTCTAAAACTCTCCTTTAAATGCTTAAATACGCAGCAAAGTATAAATATAAATCATCCAAATATCACAGGGTACAAATACATCTGCAGCAAGCTTATTATAGTTTCACATTTTTAAATTCGTATTTATTTTTGTTTCCAGTTTTGCATTTGTTGATCATTTCAGTTTAGTTTGTTTAATTTATGGTTTGGTTAGATTTTATTTTGTGAGCACATTTTTATTTAATTTCTATATATTTAAATATTATTCTAAATTCTATATATTTCAGTATTATTATATTAGTTTCAGTATATTAGTTCAGCTGAGTTAACAGAACATGTTCAATTTCGACCAAAGCAAGTTTAATGTTTGCACGGCTTATATTAATTCTTGTGTAAACCTCGTAATAATAAAAAATAAAATACTAGTTTTAACAAACACTGAATGCAAAACCCTACAAATGCAAAATGATAAAGAATTAAGTCCAACCTCTTCATATTACAGATCATGTATGTAGTTAAATGTGTTAAGTTCACCTTTATTTTAGTTTTTTCTCTAATTAAGAAATGATTTGTTTTTTTAGAAAAGATATTTCTAAGTAAATATGCTCTGCGCCATGGCGTACAGTCTAACAGGGATGTCTTAATGAGTTATGGGTGCAAAAAAACCAATCAGAGTCTCATCTCCCATTCCCTTTAGGAGTAAGTTTTACTCATTTGCTATTTACATGGCGGACTTTGTAAGTGGAAAAACTAAACTCTTCAATAGCGAATTAAATTAAAAAAAAGAATTTTTGTAACATTTTAATGTTTAATTTATTTTTCATGTATAAAGATATTTGCGTATTGGTGTATATTCTGTGTGTATTAATCAATGTGTAAGTGTTTTGGACCTGCATAGGCACATAACTAATGCATTCAGCTTTCAGTTGGTCAATGGCGCGGTCTATTTCAGTTCCTCAAAATTGCAACGCACCAACAATAGACACACCTCCTTTTAAGACCGGAACAACCATGAGTTCACAAAGTGGCTTAAATGGATTTGCTATTAAAACAATGTGACACAAAACTTGAAAATTAGAGTTCTTTTAAAACTATTTCTAAATTCAGTTCTAATTTCCAGCAAACAAATAAATGAACAATAATAACGAAGTGTGGTCAAAAACCTGAGTTATATCCTAATACACATGCTGTGCCCCATATGCCAACAGGTGGGCAAATCTAAGCTTGTTTTTAATAAATATAAATATGGATATAATAAATAATACTGCTAATAATAATAACATTATACAAAAGCAAATTGAATGAAATGAAAAAGCCTCCCGAGATGAAGAAGGCATGAAGGCAGTGGTTTTTCATATTTATTTAGGCTTGAACATAATATGTTTTGTAATATTTTAATCCATTATATTTATATCCTATATATATATCCTTATTATATCCTATATATATATATATATATATATATATATATATATATATATATATATATATATATATATATATATATATATATATATATATATATATATATATATATATCCTTAATATTTTAATTCTTTTTCATGTGTAAAGATATTTCCGTATTGCTCTACATCTTGTGTGCATTAAGCAGTGTGTGAGCGAGGCGCACAACTAATTCGCTCTGTGCTGGACTTTAGACCGGCTTTGTTCTGGTCTAAAGAACAGACTACTGTAGTTTCGCAAAATAGCAACGCGCCAAAACACGCCTGCTTTTTTAGATCAGAACGCCTATGGGCACACATATGAGCGCAAATGCATTTTCTATTTAAACAGCATGGTGCAAAATGTCAAAACGACTCCTGCGCCGAGCTGAAACTAGCAAACAACAATTGCATCGTTCGCATCATTGCGAATTGCATCGCCAGGTGTATGATAGGGCCCTATGTGTTTATCTGCCATCTACATGTACTTCTCTAAACAGTCAAGTTCAGATTTTCCACCAAAGAACAGGTGCTTATTAACTCTAAAATAATTGTTACTTTTGTTATTTTTTCAGTTAGTTGTTCAGTGATTGTTGTTAGTTTAATTTAGTTTTTCATTTATGTACTTTTTTATTTGAGTTTCACAAATTTTTTTTGACCAGTAGTTCCAGTCTTACTTTTAATTTTGATTTACTAAAATAATCTTGCTCTGCAGTCACACCACCTGAAAAGTTTCCCTTCTCTAAAATTCACTTTGTGCGGGAATCAATTTTAAATGCAGTCCTTAAGGACAAGCCAAACTGAAATGGGAAATGTCGTAAGAATATGCAATCATCTTGCATAAGACCTCATCAATAATTAAGTGTCAAGAACACAACAGTAAGATATGGAGGCGCTCTCCTTAGCAGAGCCATGCTGGAATGAAAGCTGTGATTATGTTAGGCTGGCTGAAGATATGAGGCCAGCCGTCATAATGTGTGTCGCGTTTTGCCTACTCAGTGTCGAGGGAATCGATGGAAACCTCGTATGGAGCTTTACAAGCACTTCAGCAATCCATACCAGGCACTCCAAACAAAAAAATATCTTTATAATGCCCCACCATTCCATCAAATCTGCTCACTTATGGCACATATTAGCAAGAACGTGGCCAAAGAATAAGTGCTCAGCTTATAAGTGTTCATTTATGCATTTGCTTTTTCTCTTAAGTTACAGTGTCATGAACCAACTGGAATCTTAATCTATGTCACAAACCTCACATATCTATATATGTCCTCAAATAACACTGCTCAGCTCACCACAGATCCTTCTACCACTGTGTAAACTAAAATACAGTAAAGGAGCCAGCACACAACAATTCCACAAGTAAAAACTCAAGTCCAGACTGAATACTATGATTAGAAACAAGATATTATTATAAACATTTGATTAATTATAGAAGCAGCTCAATTTTTTTCAGAAGAGCCCTTTGATGCAAAAGGCACAAATACTTACAGATACACTGTAAAAAGTGCTTTGTTGACTACTTAAAAAAAGTAAGTAATCCCATTGTACTTGAAACTTTAGCTGATTTATTTTTTTGAATTATGCATACAGTTCAATTAGTTATTAATATTAAGTCAATGGGTTTACTCACTTTTTTATGTAAAGTCAAAAATGTATACAGTGCTCAGCATAATTGCATATACCCCATTTTGAAAATGAATGCATCCATTTCTCAGTGAATATAGGCAATGTATTTTGATGCATTTAAACAAAACAGATTAATAAACTTATATATTTATTAAAATTATATTTTAGTCACCAAACATATTTAAAAATTGAAAGATAATAAAATTAAATTCAAGTTAAATATTGCAAAAATAAATACAACCAACAAAATTTTAACTCAATGTTGTATTTTTTTATGCTTCTCTTGATTTTTTCTTTTTATTTTAAATTTGGTTTAAATATTTTTCTATAACATATAAATTTGGGTGTACTAAGACCGGTACTAGGGTGTACTAGGACCGTTATCGTAAGTTATTTTGTTAGATAAGCTCCAGATTTAGTTTCAGTACTGACTAAGCTTATGTATATGCACAATTATAATATTGTATAGCCTCCTATTAAAATATGAATTGAAAAGATAGATTTGTGAGGGGTGTACTCATATACAGTATGCCGAACACAGAATGTGGATTATTTACATTTAGAGTACATTTAGGGTCTCTGTCATGTTAATGTATGAAATAGAACTGTTACACACATATTGATTGCTATTTGAAATGCAAAAGCTTTGAAGCTCAATAGTTCAAAATAATTCAGAATGTAGATAAAACCTTATCATTTCAAAGTGAAGAAATGTTAAACTGTGTTTGACATATGGTTATAACTATGGCTATGGTTAAAAATAGTGTACAAGAATCATTCCTTGCTATCTCATATTAGCAAATACATTGAATAACATTAACTTATAGAACTTTGTTATAATAAGAGTATAATAACTTAGTGTGACCTCAGTGACACATATTAATGGTAAAACTGTTATTACAATATTACTGTATATTTATTTTCCAGCAGATACACTACTATTTATAAGGGTTAGTAATATGTTTGTTTTAGTCACTTTTAAGAATTTTATTAAGCAAGAAGGAATTAAATAATAGAAATTTTGCTGTTTTAAATAAATAATTTTCTTTTGAAAGCTTTATTTTTCAAAGAATTCTATTTTTTTTATCATGGTTTCCACAAAGATATTAAGCAGCACAGAGTTTTCACCATTGATAATAAAAATAAATATTTCTCATGAAGCAAATCAGCACATTATACTGATTTTAAATTATTGTTCCTTACTGAAGGCTGTAGTGATAACTGCTGAAAAGAAAAAAATAATTAAGATCAATAATAAAATAGGACATAATTAGTTTAAATTCGAATAATTTTTCTAAATATGTTTATTTTTACAGTATTTAAATCGCAATAAGTTAAGGTAACTCAAACTGTTTGACGAAGCTGATTGCAATGAACCATTCAAAAACTAATCCTGACAAGTACTGTGAACTTAATCCATTTGACTAAACAGAGAAATGCGAGCACAGTAAAACCAATAAATGAAGAGAACTCAAACTGTAAAACCCAATAAGTTAAGGCAACTCAAACTATTTGAGGACACCGATTGCTACAAACAATTTGAGTAAAAAACAAATCTAACGAGTACTGTGAACTTACTCCACTTAAGTTGAAGTAATGAGGTATTTAATTAACTCAATACCTTCAACAATGAGTTCAAAACTCATTTCAAATGAGTAGATTTAACTTTCAGTAAACGTTGAGTTAACTACTCTCATTTCATTAGAGAAAGTTGACTGTTGAGTTTTACAGCAAAACGTCACTTTTAAAAAATAAAACCTTAAAATTTTCACTCACAAACAGAAATACACAAATATTTAACTGTGCATGTTCTATTCCTTATATTGTATATGCTCACATATGTATAAGCCCAGAATAAAACACTCTTCAGATCCTCGTCAACTCTCTAAAGTCTGAGGAGCATCATTGCGAAGTCCCATGCAGCGCCAGGATGCGACTGATTCTGTGCTGTGACTCTGAAGCAAATGAGTTACTAAACAATAAATTAGGTCTTTAAAGCACTCCAGTTGCATAATAGAGTGACAAAACAAAGCTTTGAGCACAGGAGGGGATGCTATAGATTCTTGTTGGGGGAAATCTATACCCATTTAGTGAAGCATCCCAACAGTGGGCAGCAGAGACAGAGATAGAGTAGTGAAAGAGAAGAAGAAATAGAAAAGGAAGGATGAGCTAATGTTGGTGATTCACAGAAGGTCTAGAGAGAAAGAGAGCGGGGAAAGAAGAAAACGAAAGCAAAAGAGCATTCTTTGAGGAGACATCAGCTCTGCTGTCTGTGGACATCATTTTATGTGACTTCAACTAGTTCTACCAGAGGGATGGATTATTCAGTCGAATGCACAGCACCTGAGTCTGGATACGGTTAAGGCCTCTAAACCAGAGGATCTGCCCCCTGCGCAGCTCTCTCTCAGCGTGGTCAATCTCCTCTTCATCCTCAGCCAGCTCGTCCTCCGTCATCTCGTCTGTGCCTGGCCCGTGGCCCGCTTCCTTCAGACACTTCAGGTGACTAGTGGGCACTGTGGCGATCACCTGAGAGAAAGAGAACAATCCATCTTATGTAAAGTTTGATCACACAGTCTTTTTAGGACCCTCAACCTGGAGGGTAAACAAGGCTTACCCCTATACTAGGCCTAATTTTTTACTTTTATGTACAAATGGAGTATATGTAGTGTTCTTTCCTCAAAAGATAAACTTCACGGTTAAAGTTTGTTGTGACTATATTCAATTTCATAGGGTTCTTTTTACTGCATTGATGTTGTAAAATAAAATCAGTTAAAAAGACTTAAGCATTTATTTAGTTGTTCAGGCATAAAACGAGAAGAACAGCTGTTTAAATGCAAATGCCATCAGGAGTAGCAGACGAGCACAGGAACTCCATTGAAATACTGGGGTATCGCCTGTTATCTCCTCATTATCATTATTACAAGTATTTCTACCATTATCATTATTCAGGTTGCTTTAGTAGTATTAGTAGTCATTGTAGTAGAAGCAATTGTAGTTGTAGTTGGGGTTGTTGAAGTAGTAGTTGTAGTAGTATCTGTAGTAGTAGATGTCGTTGGTATTGTGGTATCACAAGTAGTAGATGTGTAGTAGTAGTAGTAGTAGTAGTAGTAATAGTTATTGTCGGTGCAGTAGTATCAGAAGTAGTAGATGTTGTCGATGTAGCAGTCATTGCTGTAGTAGTATTAGTAGTAGTATCAGTAGTAGTAGTCGCTGTAATAGTATCAGTAGTAGTAGTAGACTTAGTGGTAGTATTAGTTGCGGTTGTGGCTGTAGTAGCAGCAGTAGTAGTTGTAACATTACTAACTTTCTGTAGTAGTTGGTGTAGTACTTGTGATTATTATTATGGCTGTTGTTAGTTATTATTACTGTTGTCCTTTCTTTCTTTTTACTTTCATTTTTAAATGAACTCAAATTTTACCCAATTGCAAACATAATCACAATTGTTTTTTTTTTATAGTTTTATAGTTCATTTTATAGTTTAGATAGTGTAAGTACTGCGTTTATACTGAAAACTCTAAACTCTAAAAAAAAATAAAGGACTTTAAATGATTTAAATGATGTATTTATTCATCCAAAAAAAAGATGGTTGCTGATGGGTGCTATGTTTGGATTACTTTATTTTGTATTGTGCTGGCAAAGGTATTCAATGGAGATGATTATGCTGATTCCTAATGGTGAATCCGGTTGTACTTATGACAGATACTATTTGTTAATTTATTGCACTAATTTGGCAACTGCTAAATGTTGACTTCTGAAATCTGAATTTACAGTTAGTAAAAAAAAACAAAACATTAGCTTTTTTTATTTGAGACGACACTAAACTATACACTATGGATGAGTGTATAAGTTCTAAGTGTATATAATTGCAACATTAGCCTGTTTTTTGTATAGAATTTCATCATGTGCACTTATGGCATGTGTAAATTTGCTTTTAGCAACAACTAGGTTTTGTTTATTTTTTTTATTTTGACAACATAGTGCCTGGACCACAAAACCAGTCAATAGCTAAATGTTGAATGGGTCAAAAGAATAGATTTTTCTTTTATAATATTATAATATTAAGTAAATGTCATGTTTTTAGGGAAGATATTTGATCAATTGTCAACCACAAATACATTAAAAATTAATTTTAGATTAATAATGTGGCTATAGACAGCTTTAAAAGAGATTTCCACAGATTTTTATTTTTTAATTTTAACTCTCGTAATGAATATTTTAAATCAAATATTGTCATATCATTACAAACCATAGAGCAATAGGATCACTCTTGAATATTTATTCAGGTGATGTATAAATCTCTCTCTTTTAATAATCTCTTTTTAAAAAACATGATTGATTTTGTGGTAAATGCTCACATTTGACAGAACTTTAATACTGTCTTATCTAGTCTGAGGATTTTTGTTCTCAAATTCCCTTCAGTCAAGTATGGGCAACAAATACGTAGAAACCTATTTGAATGAAAAGTACTGTTATACTTTAGGACTTCCATTCAAATTAACTACTCTCTTTAAAACAATCCTGAGATATACAAAAGTAGTGATTGCAAAATAATTGTTCTCTCAAAACAGACTGAAAAATAATTATGAATTTCCATGATGCTTAACTTCCATGATCTGTTTGATCTACCAAGCTCTCAGCTCTCTGCACTAACCCACAAATATGCAGAATGATTGACAGGTCAAGTAAATCACCTCAAATTAATAGGTTTTGAGTGGTTAAACAAAGACTCTGTGGCTGAGAATATCTGTCAAAAAAAATAAAGGCCGTTCATGACGACCTTCCTAATAAAAATCTTTTTTAGAAGTTTTAATGGGGCTGTCAATTCTAGATTCAACGATTTATAAGACAGGTGCATAAAATCTATGGATAAATATTTGCAGTTGGATGAGAGCTAAAGAGCTCATCCAACAATAAAACGCTTTGCTGATTCTGGTGTGGAAGAAGTTGAACCCAACCGAGCACCCGTGGGATGAATTTGGGATGAGCCAGACCTCATTACCCAACATCAGTGTCTGACCTCACTGATGCTCTTGTGTCTTAATGGGAGCAAATTCACACAGCTATGTTCCAACATCTAGTAGAAAAAAGCCTTCCCCGAAGAGCACAAGCTGTTATAGCAGTAAAACAAGGACTCCTAATTCCTAACTCCAATTAATGTGCATTGGTTTGAAATTAAACGCATATGGCAAGTTGCGTTTGAATGTTCACAATTGGATGCATCACATAATACAAATTAATGAAAGAAAACAAGATATACCCAAAATAATGAACATTTACATGTAACAAATGCAATATTTTCTTAAAGTTCACTAGGAACATTTGAATACATACACTATGTAGAATAAATAATTGTGCTTATTAGGAAATCCTCTAAAGCTATTAGATTATGCATTGATCTTACAAATATAAGTATTAAGTCATCATTCTGAGTGCCAGATTAATAGACTTTCATGATCCAGCAGACATCTACAAAGACCGATGGCAAGGGTCAGGATTGTTTCCTAAATAATACATTTTACTGCAGACTCATTTTAAAAACAAGTCAGGTTAACTCAGGCTTTTCAGAGAGACTGGATATAATGAGGCGCAAACTATATTTGGTCTGACAGTAATGCTGCATCACACAAGTGTGAGTAACAATGTTTTTACCATGTGTCACCATTGCTTTGTCAGCTACATGTTAGACATTTGAAACTCTATATGATCTACAGCAGTAAACATTTGACAAAAATGATTTGGTGTTTTAGGACAACTATGTTGAAAGATTTTGATAATTCACTTTAATTTAATTCAAGTTTAATTGTATAGCACTTTTTCACAATAATTATGGTTTCAAAGCAGGTGCACATTACTGCATTACAATCAAATAGTGAAAGGTTAAGGTTATTAGTTTCTAAACTAATTAACTAGTTTCTAACAGAATTTAACAGTTAAAGTTAATATATATATATATATATATATATATATATATATATATATATATATATATATATATATATATATATATATATATATATATATATATACATATACATAGTTAACCTGCAGTTATACAGCACTTCAAATGCGATCCACTTCAAATGTTGGCTACTGTATGTACTGCATAAATCAGTCCAATGCACTCGAAAAATGTGGAAAAAAATATTGAAAAGACTCTTTACTGTTACCCTGTTGAAGGCAAGAGTTTGCCAAAATGTGTAGGTGCAGTTTTACAGAATATCTATGTCAATAAAGGCTTTTTAAAGTGCCCATGTTATGGGTTTTTGAGAATGACCTTCCATGTAGTGTGTAACAAAGCTCCAAGTGAAGGGAAATATCCAGCTTATATACACTCAAAAAATGATTTGTTGGCTTTAAATAACTTTTTTTATGTCAACAGGTTCCACGTAATAGAGTTAAGTTACCTTTAAGAAATTTTTTTTATTTGAGTGAACTTAATTTAGTTACATAAAGGTAATGTAATGTTGTTTGGTTCAATCAACACAACATTTATAATTTAGCTTTAATTTATTTACACTGTTAAAAAAATCCGTTAAATTTACGAAAAAATACCGGCATGGGTTGCCAGGAATTAACTGTAAAAATACAGAATTTTTATAGGACTGTTTAAATTTACAGAAAATAACCATATTTCATCAACTGATACAATGCTCAGTTCACAAAAACCTAGTTTAGCTCACAAACACGTAAAGTCATTCAATGCACTAATGTGTTCATGTGTGTACAATCAGCAAACAGATTTTAAAGGCATTAGTTAACTAAACAGGTATCTTTAAACAAAAGAAGATGCAGCACAACATCAGCTATCCTTAGTTCATATTGGACTTGCACACAGATGCTACTACCCTCCACAATAAGGCTTAAATCTGAAAGTGCTGCGTGTTTAAAACTGTTGATTCACTTATAAAAGAGTCGACTCATCTCATAGTGCTTCAAATGAATCATCTTGATAGCGAGTCTTTAGCCGATTCAGCGTGATGTCGATACAAAACTTAAGCCCCGCCCAGTTGTTGCACACAAACCTAGGGCCCCTCCCACAAACAGTAGCCGCACTCAGCGGGATATTTTTGAAAGTGTGAGGGATAGTTAGAGGTATTTTCTCTACTCAAAGATGAAACTGTGAAGAGTGAGTGGTTGAGGTTTATTTTTGCAAAAATACATCAAGCATTATAGTCCAGCCTTATGCTGTTCGAGTGCTTCTGGAATCTACATGCTTACAATGGGGCATTCGTTGGCCGTTTTTTAAAGGAAGGATCAGAAAAGACTATTGATGAAAGGGACTTGTCAGAGCTCAACAGGATCTTTATCAGTACATGGATCAGTGGATCATGGATCAGTTTTGTCGTTGCTATGGCCACCATCATTAGCTCATCCTTGTTTGAAATTACGGGAGTTTTCTGGGATAAATAACAAAATGGGTGGGTGGCTGGAGATGGGTCTGAAATACGGGAGACTCCCGGGAAAAATAGGAATGTTGGCAGGTATGCTCACATACACTCTGCACTCTGACTACCTCAATATTGTTGATTAGCCGTGGTGGGCATTTTACTTTGTCTTGCACTGAACGCAGTCAACCAATCGCAACAGGCTGTCATCGGTCCAATCAGCTCAGATTAACGTCGTGCTAAGGAGGGCTTTGGGAACAAATGAGTTGCTGAACGAATCATATGGGAGTGGCTGGGATAATTAGGTAAAAATAAATGCATATTATAAGACAATGAAAGTGCTTTTTGACCTTGCATGCATATCAGACTGTTGTTGGAGACCCTCAAAAACAAAATATGACCCTTTTTAATGTATAATAGGGGCTCTTTAATATTTTTCTACATTTTCCAAGTGCCTTGGACTAATTTTTGCTGTTTATACTGATAAATTCCTTACTCAAAGACCACAGACACATTTTTTAAGCTGCCCCTGAGCACTTTGTTTGATTTTGGTTGACAACTGTATACTGTTACCAGAATATGCCACATCTATCCAACTATTAGTTTCATATTTAAATTGTAGCCCATTTGTACATGTTGGTATATTCCCAATCCCCAATTATTGAGTATTTAATGCATGCCCATCAAAACTAAGTAACCTACCTATCTACCTAAAACTTCATGTTTCAAAAGAGGTTTAAAAACAAGAAATGATGATGTCTGTGATGTCAAAATCTTGTCAATAAGTAGACCTCAGAGTACATTAAAAATTAAAAAAGTAATTCCCTCTTTAAATTTGCTTTGTTTTTCCTTAGTTCTAATGTATTCCCAAAACGTGGAATATACTGTACAGGCATGGCACATTACATTCTCACATTCTGTGAGACGTTTTAGAAGAATGAGCACAAGCTCGACTTTTATTTCTTTAAATTTTCCTTTTGTTGTGTGAAAAGTAATGACTGGATTTTTGTCTTTGATAGTAGTTCTCCATTTTCGTTCTTTATGTCTCCTACTGTACCTGACCCCACAGCAGTTCTCCAACTCCCACGAAGAGGCACCACAGCCACTGCTCCACATTGAGAGGGGCACAGCTGAAGGGCTTTCCTCCAAACTGCACAATCACAACCTGTACACAGATCAACAGCCAAACACAGTCATCAACTGGCTTACTCAGCATAGGCCAAATGTACGTTTGACATGACCAATGAAAATCTTTAGAATGAGTTGTGGAGAGCAGTTTGAACTTAAAGGTACACAGTAGTTCAACAAAAATAAAATATCTGTGAATAATTACTCACCTTCATGTCATTTAAATCCCCTGAGACTTTCACTCATCTTCAGAACTCAATTTAAGATATTTTAAATGAAATCCAGGAGCTCTCTGACCCTCTATAGATAGCAGCATTTGTGAGATATTTAAAGCCCAAATTGGTACCAAAAGCATTATTAAAACAGTCCATGTGACATTAGGGGTTCAATCTTAATGTTATGAAGCTAAGATAATTCTTTTAAGAGCACATAAAACAAAAATAATAGCAATTTCTTCTCTTGAGTGTCAGTTCTGGGGCGCATTCGCAATAGTACTGTGCACTGAAGTAGCAGTCAACTTTGAAGGGGATCAAAAAAGTTTTTCAACATTGTCCTAAGACCATAATGGGTGTTGTTCAATATTTTAAATCAACTTAGATGAAAGGTTTTGATCCACAAATCAAAACAAATGTTGACTATTATACATCACAAATGCCTGCATGCTACTGTACATTCTGTTTGAAACAAAGCTCTTGCGCATCCAGAGTATGCATCAGCAGCACTACCGAGTGTGACATGTATACAGAGCACAGTGCCAAAGGATATTGATTAGCCAAAAAGCATATGCTACTGCTGCCTCTATGGCAGTACACAGGGATGGAAACCAAAAGCTGTTAAATGATTGGCTAAAACAAGCTTCATGTGACAAAGTTAGCATTATTCCAATGGTAAATTATCTCCCCATAAAATAATTTCAGTGAGTTCTCGCAAGCGTTTCTAGACTTTGAGTCTCTCAGGACTGTTGCTGTCTGTGGAGGGTCAGAAAACTCTCGGATTTCATCCAAAATATCTTAATTTGTTTTCTAAAATGAACAAAGGTCTCAGGGGGTTGGGATCTCTATTGAGAATAAACAATGACACAATTAAACTTTTTAGGTGAATAACTCCTTAACAGTCTACACTACAAAAAGTTCTACTGGGAATTAACCTCATACCATTTGTTAGATTTATCCTTTATGGGCACATAATGTTCATTTGCTGTTCATTATAGATTATGTTTCTGTGAATGTGAACAGTTGAGGGAAAAACAACTGCAAATATATCAGCATATTAGGTTTGTAAAACAGTTTCTACAATAGGAGACCCACATCCATTTTGACAGGAATTGTTTAAATTCGAGATATATTAAAATCTGCATTACAGTTGATTGTAAGTTGAGAAACAATGCTTACCTATATACACAATAACTCCTCTTGGAGAGACTTTGTGTTTTGTAATTTTGCAGATTTTTTGCATGCTAAAACTACAACAATATGCACTAAAATAAGCTGAAATTGTAAAAAAAAAAGCGTATATTGGCCCCTTTAAAAATGCGGAAAATATATATATATACATATTTAACTGATGTGATGAATGTAATGCTCATGTCTTAACATCTTATGCGATTTTTTAAAGTATTTTTTTCTAATACAAAAGTGCAGTCTAATCAATACAGATTAAGAAACAGTTTTGCAGAGTATTAGATAAACAAACACATAAGCTCAAATGCAGAATGATTTCTGCTTCCTTCATAGTTCCCAAAACACAACCAACAGCATCTCTGACCTGCACTCCGAATGTTCCTAGAACAATGCTGCAGAAGATTGGGTTTGCGAAGATGCCGTCGAACACGTTCCTTTCACCATGAATCTTGCGCGCGTTGATCTCGTTGAAGAGCTGCATCAGGACAAAGGTGTTGAAGATGATGGTGTAGTGTTCAGATGGGGGCGAGTGTAATTGGGCATAACGACCACTGTCAATGTTGAAGATCTTCTCCCCTTTATAAGACAAATGAGATTAAGACATTTAAAGATGTGAAACTTTTAAATATGAATTCAGTGTACATTCATTGTTTCTATCCAGGCATATGTATATATAAAAAAATGCTCCTCTATCAACATTTTCACAAAACTCAAAAAATGCACTTACATATACAATTCACAGGCATTTTTAGCGGAAATAAAGACTACACTGTAAAAATAGAATCAATTAGTCCTGACAGCATATGCTTTTAGGTTATTGTAACTTATTAAAATGTAATCATGTTCTAACTTAAATCTATAAGTAACGCAAGTTATTTTAAGTCAGTTTAACATAATATTAGTTTAATGGACTCAAAAGGTTAATTTGATTCAGCTTAAACATTTAAGGCAACTAGGATTTTTTTTACAGTGTAGAGGGAGAAAACAGTTACATTTCATAAACATTTTGCTGACAGGGCAGATAAGTAAAGTAAAATATTATGTTATCACTATAGCCAGACAGAATCTGCTGACAATTTTTGCTATTACTGCTGACAATTTTGTAAAAAATCTGCGGATTTATGTGGAATGATTTCAGATGTATTATAACTAAAACTTAATATATGCAATAAAGTATAATACATTTTAAACTTTTATTTAGTGTTTACAATGCAAGTCCAATTAGAACCAATTATTTGGTAAACAAAGCAAGTCTCTTATATAATATGTCTACTCAAAGACTGAAAGTATTACTTTACAAACTGTATTGTAAACAAATCATATGAACATTTTAATATTACTATTATTGTATGAAAATAATATTTGTGAAATTAATTTAAAAACTGAATAAATATTAATTGACACACATTTATATAAGTAAATACATAGACTCAATCAGTGGTGGAAAAGGTTGGTTTTATGTTGGACATTGGACATTGGACATTGACGTTGAGTTCGAAAATTTTCCCAATTTTCATTTACAAACAAAATGCAACAGCCCCACGACATGGGGTACAATGTCAATCTGACATCATGTTGACGTCTTGTGCCTGCTGGGTGTTTAAGGCCATTTCAGTCATCATACAGTAAACATCAGTCATCTTCTCATCTGTGACATGCATCTAAACATATGGGTTAATGCGTGTGAAGATTTTCGACATCTTCTCGGACACTTTTAATGCTTCAAAACAGTTTGCTGCAATTATAAAGAGCTCATGTCTTGAGGTAGTTCATTATGATGCGATTTAGCTTCTATGTGTGATTTGATAGGTAGTAGTGACTGAAGGTTGAAGGAAAGTAGTGGAGTAAAAGTACAGATACAGCACATAAAATGTTCTCAAGGGAAAGTAAAAGTACAAATTTATAAAACTACTTAGTAAATTACAATTTCTGACAAAAAAAACTACTCAATTTCAGTGATTTGAGTATTTGTGACATTACACCACTGGACTCAATGTTGGGCTAAAAATCTGCAGATTTCTGCACTCACGGATTTCGTGTGTGCTAGTTATAACCTACAAATACTTCCATCACACTCCATGATTTGCAAGCTAACATATTTTTTACCTTTGCAAGTTTGCATCATAAAGGTACGGCACAGTACCATACATCTGTATGTACCATATGTACTGTATGATTTTTTTAATCATAATAAACTTTTTTGATCATCTGGCAAAGCAATGTGTTTGTAATGCAGAACACTTGAAGAATTTATTTGCAAAACAGATAACTGCTTTTTCATTTTATATAATATTTTTGTTGTTTTTGTGCATTAAAAAAGTAAAATTGCAAAAAAAATGCAAATGATTTAAAAAATTGAATTCTAAAAATGGTGGATGAATCTGTTACAGACACAAGTCCTGTGAACATATTAATTATTAATGCCTGCTTCTTCTTTTATCTGTTGCTGAACTAAACTAACTGATTTGATTTCAGAACCTTCTTAAGATGTGCCTGAACCAACATGATAAATATCTGCTTTTGTGCAAACTAAACATGCCTTTTAGTGTCACTCACTAGCCATTTCACACAAAACTTGCAAGAAGCGATGTAAAATTCCTTTTATGCAAAGATCATTGTACACCACATTCCCCATTGGGTTGTTTTCCCATCAAATCAATTATTTATGCTAGTATTGCTCTCATTTGTAATTAAATATAATGAAAGTAACATAGCTGCGACTGTAATGAAAAGTCTGAGGTGCCCATCATCCCATTATAAGTGTGATATTCATCATATAAATAATGCAAATCAACAAATATTGATCCCTGAACTCTCTGCCCTACCGACAAACAGCAGGGTGAAGATGATGACGAGCTGATAGACTCCATGACCCAGGATGTTCTTCATCATTGTAAGCGAGATGAGGGGGTTGTTTCGGCCGTAAGGTTTTCTAAGGAGAAGGGCTTCAGTGGGCGGCTCGGTGGCAAGAGCCAAAGACGCAAACGTGTCCATGATCAGATTGACCCACAACATCTGCACTGCTTTTAGTGGAGAGTCCTGCAAACACACACAGATTACATACAGATGAAAGTACACTCTTAAAATGAAAGCAGTTCCAGGACTTTCCAGCAGAGGGCTCAGTGACCGGTTTAATCACCTCTGTCGTTTGCTGTGAGCTTGAGAGGTGCAATGCAGTCAGTTTTCTCCTAACCTGCATGACACATAGTTATCAGAGATCTGGAGTGGCTGCTTCACACTTACCGCAACACTACACGCTAAGACAATTGACACTGACTCAAGAATTAGATTTAGCAGGACACAAAATTTTAAGGCGATAGTTCAAATTCGATAAAGATTTGATAAAATACTTACCCTTATGCAGTAAATAAAAGTAATGTTGTAAATAACGTTGCATAGACATTTTATGTATTGTCAAGAGCCACAGGTATTCACATGTTTCTTGACTCTATGTTTGTTTTTACTCTAAATAGGGTTGGTAAAAATTAAAGGTCACCTACATGTCGGAAGACCTGAGGGTGAGTAAATTAAAAGCAAATTTTCATTTTTGGGTCATTTTTGAAACGTGACATTTATGACAATTATGACTCACTAACTTGCTTTCTTTCCCTTATTATTATTATTATTTTTAAATCAACATTGAAAATTTGGCATAAAATATTGTAATTATCATAAATTAAGCTTGAACTGCTACAGAACCCTAAAGAAGTGATGCAGGTGAACTAATAAAGCATTATTCCAGATTTAATGCAACATCGGAACTAGGGCTGCACAATATTTTAATTCTGCATTGATATCGCAGTGTGCGCATTCACAATAATCACATCGTAAAGATATGTAATGTCCAGTCTGAATTATGGTTGACCAGGACCCAAAGAATTGTATTTAATCACTGTTATTATATGGAATTTATATGATTTATGTAAAAAAAAACATTTCTTACTTAGATTTTTTTTTCTTGTTTCTAGTCCAAATATCTACATTTCAAAGCGAAAACGAGATTATTTCACTTACTCCACTGGCAGACAAATTCCTAATAAAAAAGTACCAAAAAAAAAGTATCACCTATTTCTTCTGACAGTAAAAATTAAACAATATTTTTTCTTGGTCTAAGAATGTCTTTGATATTTAGACTAGAAACGAGACAACAAAGTAAGAAAAGCATTTCTTATGCATTGTGGTTGTTCAATTTCTCTACCTGAATGCTGTTAGACTCCCCAGAAAACCATCTAATAGTGCTATTCAATCTTTTGCAACTGTATTCATCACAATATTTATCGCAGAAAAATAGAATATCACAACATCAGATTTTTCCAATATCGTGCAGCCCTAATCGGAACCATCTACATAATTTTAACCTCCTTTTGATAATATAATTAAAAATCTGAGTTATCGTGAGGTACTACCGTAAACATAATTATTAAGTTATATAAAATTTTACAATTTCATTGCCAGAAAAAAATAGATCTCTAAAAATCTAAAATAACTATATGATGACAAGAAAAGCATTTAACTGAAAATAATAATCCAAGTCCTTAAACTAATGTAAACTTCACATTTCTACATTTTTAATCCTACAAAGGTTATTCTCATTGTTTGTGCATCGCTGAACAATTGACTGTGACCTCAGTTTTATATTTTTTTTAAAGAAAATTAGGGACACTTAACATTTTTTCTAGTAATCAACATTTTACCTCAAATGAAACTGATTGAGGTAAAAGGGATAGTTCACCCCCCCCCCCCCCCCCACACACACACACACAAAAAAAAAAAAACATTTTATCAATTACAGTACCTGACAAAAGTCTTGTCGTCAATCCCAATTGTAAAAGCAACAAATAATAAGTTGACTTCAAGTTGATCATTTAAAAAAGTGATCATTTGCATCCCAATCGTCACAAATACTGCTGAAGACCCATTGGGACCTGCATGCACCCAAGATTCTCACAGAAATCAGTCAAGTTGGGTGAAGGAAAAATCATGGGGATACATTTAGTATGGGGGCATGCGAGAGATCTGCAAAGTGGATGGCAACATCAACAGCCTGAGATATGAAGACATTTGTGCTGCCCATTACAATACAAACTACAGGAGGGGGCAATTCTTCAGCTGCATAGCACTCCTTCTCATACTTCAGCTTCACATCAAAGTTCCTGAAAGCAAAGAAAGTCAAGGTGCTCCAGGATTGGCTAGCCTAGCCACCAAACATGAACATTATTAAGCATGTCTGGAGTAAGATGAAGGAGGAGGCAATAATCCTCCTGAATAAATCCAAAGAATCTAGATAAACTCTGGGAGTCCTGCAAGATTGCTTTCTTTGCCATTCCAGATGACTTTATTAATAAGTTATTTGGGTCATTGCAGAGATGTTTAAATGCAGTTCTCCAAGCTCATGGGAGTCATACACAATATTAATTCTTTTTCCACTGCATCATGACTTTACAGTATATTCTATACTGTTCATTATTTCTGCTAAGTGACAAGACTGTCGTAGTTATAAATAACGAAAAATCAAGGGGGTAGGGGGGTGGAAAGCTGTAAACTGGTAAGTATTGATTGGTAAGTATTGACTTTCATAGTGTTTGATTTTTAATCTTAGGATGTTAATGATTTTTATACTATGGATGTCAATCGTTAAATTTGTTTACAGGTTTCTTTAAAGTATCATTTTAAACACTTAACAAAGAACTTTATAAAGGCTTGGAACCACTTGAGGGAGAGTAAATACTAAATAAATTTTCATTTTTAAGTAATCTATCTCTTTAAACTTTGTGTAAGTGCCTGCTGTTAACTAAAACTAACTATTAATACGTGTAATAAGACTGAAATAAAGCCAATTATAAATAGTACATAAAACTTTAAAAAAACCTGAAATAAATATAGGTACTAATAGGTACTACATTAAAAACTAAAAAGTTTTTAAAAAATCTATAAGAAAATCAAATGAATAGCTAATACACATGGTTAAAAATGCTACAATAAGCACAATACTAAAATAATACTAAAGTCTCACTGCTCTGAGTGTGTGTATATGTGTGTGTGTGTGTGTGTGTGTGTGTGTGTGTTACCTGTGTAATGCAGGCCCCGGTGAACGCTACGATGACGGCCACTACATTGACAGTAAGCTGAAACTGCAGAAACTTGGAGATGCTGTCATACACATTTCTCCCCCACATGACAGCCTTCACGATGCTGGAGAAGTTATCATCGGTCAGGATGATGTCAGAGGCTTCTTTCGCTACATCAGTGCCTGCTATACCCTGAAGACGGCAAGAGAGAACCAGATTCAGGCAATTCATGCATCAAAGTCAGATTCGTTGGAGAAAAGAGGCTTTTATTCATCAGAGATCTTACACCCTTGTTGGCTGAACATGATATAAGTGGAGCTTCTAATAAATCAATATTCATCTCTCATCATTACTCATCTCTTAACTACCTCTTGGGCGGAAGGACGAATATATGAATAGATTAGAGGGAAGTGTTTGTCAGATGTGCTTACCATAGCAAAGCCCACATCTGCCTTCTTGAGAGCCGGTCCGTCATTGGTCCCATCGCCGGTTACGGCCACCACCTGTCTCTGCTCCAACACAGTGCTGTCAATGATGCCTACACAGCAACATCATCACCCAGCAAACAATTAGCAGCCAGCGCATAACCTTGACCAGTCATTGAACTCAACCACTGTCACCACGCTATACATGAATACATCAGTCTGATATGTTTTGATTGCCTACAGCCTACTTGGAGTCAAATTTACATTGTAAATACACTAATGCAGCCAGTCAGTTGCATTGGACTGAATTGGATGCAAATTGGTGAAAATCATGTTGTGTACATAGATGGATACTAACTAAATTAATGTAATCTGGATTAAATAATCAGATATTAAAAATGCAGCATTTAAAATGAGATTTTAGTTTCAAAAAGTTATTTACTTTAGCAGTAATTTTAGTTTTATTATTAAAATTATTCACACAAGGGCATTACATTTTTCTTAACCTATTGAATTTCACAAATGTTTGTTTAGCCTTTTCTTTCTAAAAAAAATCTTGATTAGTACTGTTTAGCTTTAAATTTCACAATATAGAATGGCCATGATATTTAGCATGCAAAGTACACTCACTGGCCACTTTATTAGGTACACCTTACGAGTAGCGGGTTGGAACCCCTTATTGCCTTCACAACTGCCTCAATCTGTTGTGGGATAGATGCAGCAAGGTACTGGAAATATTCCTTAGAGATTTTGGTCCATATTGACATGATAGCATCACACAGTTGATACAGTAGATTTGTTGACTGTGCGAATCTCCCGTTCCACAACATCAAAGGTGCTCTATTGAATTTTCATCTGGTGACTGTGGAGGCCATTTGAGTACAGTGAACTCATTGCCATGGTCAAGAAACCAGTCTGAGATGATTCGCGCTTTGTGACATCATGCGTTATCCTGCTGGAAGTAGTCATCAGAAGATGGTCACACTGTGCTCATAATGGGATGGACATGGTCAGCAACAATACTCAGGTAGGCTATGGTGTTGACACGATACAGATTTGGTACTACTTGGCTCAAAGTGTGCCAAGAAAATATCCCCCACACCATTTAACCTTAATGCTGCCATGTGATTGGCTGATTAGAAAGTTGTGTTAACGGGCAGTAAAGCAGGTTTACCTAATAAAGTGGCCGATAAGTGTATATTGCTATCAGGTATATGAGCACCCCTCAATAACCATAATCTAACTAAAATCTGTTATTATAAGGCAAGGTATAAAATCATGTAGAGTTATTAGTTTTCCTTAATACAAATACATTACTGGAGATCTATATAAGTGATTTAAAAACCTTTTTTCCAGTAGACCCCTAATTAAAACCTTAATGACCCATTATCCACTACCGTACCCTACAGCTCTTTATTTATTTACTGTACAGTATATATTCACAATATGCTCATATTCACTTAATACTTGTAACATAAAACCTTTGCTCTAACTTCTAGATTGTTCTTAAAGTCTGTGTGAACCAGAAGTAGCTGAGACTTTTATTTCAGTAACTTGATGTACTTCCAACTGAGACAGAATATTGAGTTGGTAGGTGGGGGTTTATGTTACTGCATCAGTCTCTCACAGTAAGAGGGGCATGGTAAAGAACATTGTGGATGAAGCCGTCAAACTGACATCAATAGAGAAGGGCCATCACTCCAAATGCAAAAGTTAGATTTAGTACTTAGCATGGATTAATTGTTCGCTGAAAGAATATCAATGTGCAATAGCCAAATTAACATTATAAATTTAGATTTCACACAGACATCAAACATTCGGTGGTCTGAACAAAAACAATAGACCAGGGTTCACCAAACTTGTTCCTGGAGGGCCGGTGTCCAGCAGATTTTAGCTCCAACCCTAATCAAACACACCTGAACAAGCTAATCAATGTCTTAGTAGGTATACTTGAAACATCCAGGCAGGTGTGTTCGGGCAAGTTGGAGCTAAACCCTGCAGGGACACCGGCCCTCCAGGACTGAGATTGGTGACCCCTGCAATAGACCATCTGAATGAAAAAGTAAATCTGCTTTTAGATGGTGCTTTTAGAGTGTCAAAAACAGCTGTTTACCAAGCAAAGTTGAAAAACTCAATTATTTCTGTAGCGCTTTTGCACAATGTAGATTGTGTCAAAGCAACTTAACAAAGAAGTTCTAGTAAATAGTGTCAGTCCAGTTTTCAGAGTTGAAGTTCAGTTTAGTTTAAACTGAAATTTTACTGCTGAAAGTCAAAACCCTAAAGAGCAAATACATTAATGCGCAAAAAGGACTTTCATTAAAACTTTTTTTCCAAACACAATAGCTTCCTTCAGATATACATCCATCTATTTCTCTCAGCACCTCTCACTGACATATTACCACCATTTTATCACACAAAACAAAACCTATGCTATTCATCTGCGACTGCTAATTTAGTTTAATGCTGCATAGCATTTACTCTATATTTTTCTCCAGTCCACACTAATTAAATATGCTTTTAGCGATTATTAAAACTATAATATTATGAAACAATAATAATTTGGTTTATCAGATTGGTATCTGTTTAATTCCAAAACAACTGATTTAGATAATGTTTCTACTTACAATTTTCATTATGTAACTCATCTGTGATTTCAATGTAATCTACCCAGAAGATTATCAGACTCTGTAGATGTGTTTTATCAAACACACAACCTGAGAAAAAAGCCGATGCCTGTGAGATATTTAGCATTTCAAAGATCTGAACTTGTCTGTGACTCAGAGTCCTGCAGTGTGAAATGTGTTTTGACTGAAAATGACATCGTCAATAGCCTACAGCCAATGAGAAAGCATGATACAGGGCAAGGGAAAGTTCAGGGGGAGGAGTCAGAGACCTGCAGTAGCCATTATCTCTTTCATATTCTTCTTTTATCCCTCAAAACCAGTGCGCAAAATCTTGGATTTAGGGCACCATCTTCAACAGGAAGAATTTTAATCTCATGGGTAATTATGCAATTTCCTGTATTGCTATTGCGTGAGTTTGGTTGTGTAACAGATTGTAAATTAAGCAGAGATGCTGCTTTTCTTCCTATTGAAATGTGTATTATATGAGTGGGGTAAAGTAGGTTTGTACATTCAGACTTTCACCTACCTAAAATAATTTTAGAAAAGTATTCTTTGCAAACTCTAAATAGGGAAATTCTGTTAGCAGCCAATGACTATCAAAGCACACCATTGCTCACAGTCAATTGAATAGTGCTATTTAAGCTTTGAAGTCATACAAACATGGAATATTTAAAGTAGCATAGTAAACAATATAAGGATATAAGGTAATATAAGGATATTAGGTTTCATTTAGCCAACCACAGATCTAACAGCACATATCACTCACATTATGTTTTCCAACTAGATGTTATTAGCAAAAGCTATATATTTTTATTTGATTATACTTAAAAAAATAAGATTAAAATGTTTGAATACGCAAATATAAACCTAATTTTACCTCGATTTATATGTGACCCTCTGTCATTGATCCAATCCACCAAGTAGTAGGTACAAAATAACCACAAAATAATACCCCAAATGTGTATAGTGTAAAAAAAAACAATCTGGCAACTTTTAAACTATTTGCAGTTTTTGCATGACATCACATGTTCTGCAAAAACATTCCAAGCCAAAAACCTTTTAACAGAAATGTTTTTCTCATGATCTTAAGATGTCTACCAAGTGTTCGATCCAGATTGTGCACAGTTGGGTATATGCCGAAGCATGCTAATAGGACTTTTAATTTGCCAGTAACCTGGGTTAATCGTTTCCGGTGAATTGTATGCCAATGCAAAATCGGTGCGTTTAAGGTCTATTTTCTTTAAAAATCAGCCATCTCCACTGGTTGAGTGATATCTAATATAAAGTGGGTCTCAGATTGTAAAAGAAGCACTGCATTAAGTTACATTTTCTCCCGCCATGTCTTTATAATCTGAGCATTTATTTTACCCCAGTATATTCAATGGAGCTTCTGCGCTAGCCTGCCGATTCTGACGGGCGCGTGCGAGTAAACGGCTTTTTGTCTCGTTTTACGCTTCAGCAACTAAATGAATGCCAAAGTCTGTTTAACTGATTGTATTTGAATTGCAGTACAACATCGATGCTGTAAAAGGAATTGTATAAAATGGAAAAAAAAAACAGGTCACTGGAAGTTTATGAGTTTATGGGAAACACACTAGCTCGGCATATACCCCGTTGTAGGTAATACTAAAAATCGTACACATTTTGTATTAAAAATTGAAAAAAAATGATATTAACAAAGAATATATATGGTGCTGTAAAGTACAATTAGAAAAAGAAAGGCTATAAGATAAGATTAGAAAAGCTAGAAAGAGAACCTCACCTTTTACAAGAGTGTGTTTGTCAGTGGGGGACGAACGTGCAAGAACTCTGAGCTTGGGCCAAATCTTATCAATCCTCTCCTGCTCAATCTGTAACACAGCACACACACACACACACACACACACACACACACGTAAACAAAGCACGGACATCAATGATTCAGTTTAGTCTATATTGGTTCGGTGCTGAGATGTCTGTGATTTAATTTTCACAAACCTCTCCTTTCTCATTTCTGATTCTCCGGTTGAAGTCTTTACCCTCCAGGCACAGAAAGTCATCCCCAGGCTGAATGATGCCACACTTGGAAGCAATGGCTCGTGCCGTGTTGATGTTGTCACCGGTGACCATGCGCACAGTGATGCCTGCCCTCTGACACTTGCGAATGGCATCAGGGACCTGCAGGAGGAGAAGAGAAATGCTTTATTTTCAATGGTTAAGGGTAAAATGAAGTTTGAAGTACCCTTTAAAACGTTTTACTGCTGCCAACTCTTTGAACGTATATATATATATATATATATATATATATATATATATATATATATATATATATATATATATATATATATATATAGTGAATATGTATATATACAGTATGCTGCATGCAGTGTGGGTATCATTATTTACTAGTAACTAGTTACAGTTTTTAGGTATTTATTCATTGATAACGTAAAGTAAGGGATTACTAAACACCGTTGTGCTGCCCTGTATTATTATTATTAATAATATATTTTTTTATTCACATGTTTTGCAGACCAATCCAATTTTCTAAGGAAGATTAAATTTAATATATGTACATTCCTAAAAAACAATGAATTTGGTCAGAAATTAATTATTAAATTATTATATGAATTATGTGTCATTGCTTTGAAACATTTCTTTTTTTATCCATACAATGTTTATATTATTATTATCCTTTATTATAATAGTCTTTTCATCTGTATGTAATCTAAAGGTTTTTTTTATTAAAATGCTTAACTAATACATTTTTATATAGTTTAAAAGCCATGTTTCACTCAAATATGAAGAATTAAAAGGTTTTTATTTTCCTTTCAAAGTCAAAGTCAGTGTTATTATCAATCCAACCACATGTACAAGAATTGCAAATTGCGTCACTCTCAGACCCTAAGTGCATAATATTAATACAAAAAATTTAATTTTAAAAAGAAATAACAATAAATACAATTTCACACATAATATAATGAAATATACTTAAACATTGTAAATAATACAATTACACATGTGGGCACATGGCAAGGAGTGCTAACCAGAGTTATGCAGCAAAGTTTGGATCTGCCAATGTTGAGCAAAAATGTTGGACTATATGCGCGCTTAAGGGCAGATAAATGAGACAAAGACGTACAATAACACTGCAACATACAAGATAAAAACACATAAACACCATTTTGTCGAGAGAGAGACAGAGAGGCCGCAGCATGTGCACACACCGTCATTTTATTTACATTCTGGGATAAGATGTCTTTTGTCTGTGTTGTTGAGGTTTATAGGGATTTTAGTAGTGATTCAAGTACTTCAAATCCTTAGTGAGTAAACAAGTTACTTTTCAGACATAGTGATTAAAAGAATTAACCCAAATAACATTTTAAATTATATAATTAGTAGTTAAAAACTTTCTAAAGTAGCTTATCCAACACTGGCTGGATGCTTTCGACTAAGTAACAAAAAAAATCTTCAACAGAAGTGACAGCATCAAAAAAAAGAAAAAGAAAAAAAAGAAAACTGCATTAAAGAAATGATTTGGTGAATCTGTGAATACATTTGCACACTCTTCTATCTAGGACACTAGTCAAGTCATGTTTAATTATACATCGCCTTTCATTACACACTTGTTTAGCAATAGTCACATCTATGTACCTATTTCTTAATCGCCATGACCAATGGAATTTAAAGAAGTTTACCAGTTACAGACAAACTGGATCATTTGTTTTCGCAAGATGTTTCAAACTCCTAATCCAAAAATTCAAACAATCCTTGATTTGCCCTGCACTTGTTTGAAATGAGCTCACACCAGTATATCGGGGCCTTACACATTCTCATTACATACCTCTGGTCGAACAGGATCCTCAATCCCGACGACAGCAATGCAGGTCAGATCAGTGACAATTTCAGCTTCATTCTCCCACTCAGGCTCTGGGTCGCCAGGAAGATCACGATAACCGATGCAGATTGTTCGCAGGCCTTCGCATGCCATAGGCTCAATCACTTTCTTCACCATCTCATCCCGATCCCGTGGTCTAAAGTTTCGTGCTTCGCCATTGGTACCAAGTATGGAGGAACATCTATGGTACAAGTAGAAGCAGAGAAGTCTTAACATATATAAATATTTTAATGGGGGATATTGTAATAATACAAAGGTCAAAACACCCATGTGCCTCAAGTTACCAGTGAACAAATCTCATTGCACAACATCTCAAATTAAGTTTTAAGTTTTAGCTGCTCTAAAATGCCTGAGCCAAAGTCTCTTTTGTTGGCATTTTCATGTTTTGCAAATAGGACAGAAGAAATATGACAGAAAAGCTGGGCTACAGAGGGATCGGCAAAGGCAGGAATTGAATTTGCGTTTCTGTGAGTGCAGTCGTGCTAGATGTCTGTGTTTAGCCATAAGAGTGGATGCCCTAACTTGAGCCAAATTCTGTTGTCAAAATAATTAAGTTAATTTCAATAAGACGTCTGCCTCCATAGCCAATACTACACATCAGCAATTTTTACACTTGTAGCATCATGTACTAGTAGAGCTACAGTGGTTTCCCTGGTTAAAGCAAATTTTATCTCTGACCATTTGCACCAATTCCAAAGCAAGTTACATTTTTTAACACATGGGATGGCAATGCTGCTTTTCATACAAAATTGTTATACACTACCTGACATGTCGCCTATCCAAGTTTTTGGAACACAAATAATAACTTGACTTTTAGTTGATCATTTGGTATCAGAAGTGGCTTATATGAAGGACAAAGGCCTCTAGATTACACTTATTTTACTAAAATAAAATATGATCATGCTTTGATTTTTAATCATTTATAATCACGACAGTCTTGTCACTTAATGAAAATAATGTACAGAATAGAATATAAAGTCATGATGCAGTGGAAAACGAATTAATATTGTGTATGACTCCCATGAGCTTGGAGGACTGCATCCATACATCTCTGCAATGACTCAAATAACTCATTAATAAAGTCAAAGAAAGCGTTTTTGCAGGACTCCCAGTGTTCATCAAGATTATTTGGATTCATCTTCAATGCCTCCTCCATCATTTTACCCCAGACATGCTCAATAAAGTTCATGCCCGGTGACTAGGTTAGCCAATCCTAGAACACCTTGACCTTCTTTGCTTTCAGGAACTTTGATGTGGAGGCTGAAGTATGAGAAGGAGCGCTATCCTGCTGAAGAATTTGCCCTCTCTTGGGGTTTGTAATGTAATGGGCAGCACAAATGCCATGACCCCTCAAGCTTTTAATGTTGCCATCCACTCTGCAGATCTCTCGCACACACCATACTGAATGAAACCCCTAACCATGATTTTTCCTTCACGAAACTTGACTGATTTCTGTGAGAATCTTGGGTCCAATAGGCGTTCTGCAGTATTTGTGATAATTGGGTTCAGTTCAACAGATAATTCATCGGAAAAATCTAACTTTTTTCCAAATGATCAGCTAGAAATCCAGTTATTATTTGTTGCTCTTACAACTGGGACAGACGTCAAGCCTTTTGTCAGGTACTGTAGTGTACATAAAAATCCCAACTTTGGATTAAAACAGCTAAGGACAACCAGTCAGATAAACAACATCCTAGTTCTTGTCATACTTACTTTTTTAAAACGATCTCAGAGGCTCCTTTGCTGTAGAGTCGGAAGCTTCCATCCGGCATCTGCACCACAGTGCTCATGGACTTGCGTACTGAGTTGAAAGTGTAGACTTTGTAGAGCTTCTCCTCTGGGATCTGCTCTCTCACAGGGGCGTAGTCTCTCTTCAAGTCCAGTAGGAAACCCAGCAGACCACATTCGGTCTTATTACCAACTTGCTTGGGCAGACCACCTTCCACATCTGGTGGCTGAAAGAGAATTGAAATGACGTGTGAGACGCAGAGGAAAGAAAACTGAACTGGATCTATTTTTATTTGACAACCCTGTGCACTTTAAAAAAAAAAAATCCTAAACTGTTTCTGTTTCTACTGAAAACAAAAGAAGATGTTTCAAAGAATGTTGGTAAATAACCAGTTTATGAATGCCTAGTCTTGGACAGTTGGAACAAATGCAATGGGATTCAATGGTTTCTGTCAACTATTTGGTTATAGATATTCTTCAGAATATGTAATTATTTAAGAAGTAATAGATGATGATTTACAGTAGGTATTTGATTGAACTGTTCCTTTAAGAAACTTTTCAAAATAAGCTTGATTGTTTAGCTTTATTTTAAATCACATACATAATCCAGTGTCTCACCATGATCTTGGAGGTATAGGCGCAATTGATAGAAATGGCATTGACGATCATCTCAAGGGTGTTGGGGCTGATCTGGCTGGGGTCCGGGATCTCTCGGAAGTGCTGGTCGTTTATGTAAGACTGCACTACAGTCATGCGATTGGTGGTGAGGGTGCCAGTCTTGTCGGAGCAGATGGCAGTGGCATTGCCCATTGTCTCACAGGCATCCAAGTGACGCACAAGATTATTGTCCTTCATCATTTTCTAAATTAACAACAAACAAAAATTTGGATGATGAAAAGAGTGTTTACAAAAGCAAATCAAGCTAAAAATATTATATAATCTAAAAAAAAGTGTTTGTTTTCAAATGTGCTTATGTAATCTGTTAACAGTAATCTGTTATCTATCACGCACACAGTGCACTTGGGTCTCTGTCTTACCTTAACCGAATAGGCCAGAGAGATGGTAACAGCGAGGGGAAGACCCTCAGGCACAGCCACTACCAGCACAGTCACACCGATGATAAAGAATTTGACAAAATACTGCACGTAGATGGGCGTACACTCGGGCAACCAGGTCATGTTACCCACTACAAACGTGTCAATCACAAAGTACAGCACCAGGATGATAACTGTGATGGCTGACATCACAAGACCTACAATGGAAAACAACAAGCACAACAATATTTAGAATATTATTGCAGATAAATGTTTTGTCTGAATGCAGCTTTTGGATTCTTTAATGATGTGGCTAACATAGGCTGCGCAATCAATCTGCACACTATGATTAAAATTAATAAAAGTTATACATTTATTAAAGGTGACAAACCGTTTTTTGAAGGATCATTAAATTTTATTTATAAAATTATTTTTAATGACATCAGGTGGGATGGACAGGGTCAAACGTCTGCATGGTCACAGAGGACTTAGAGGCAGCCTTTTAAATTCTTCTTCTTATTATTATTAGTAGTAGTTATCTTACTAATATACAAACCTCCCCATAATCGTTATTAATATTACCATTATCAACATTAATAATTAACTCCTTACATTTATGTAACGCTTTTCAGGACACTCAAAACGCTTTACACATTTTTGGGGGAATCTCCTTATCCTCCACCCATGTGCAGCATCCACCTCGATGACGCGACGGCAGCCATATAGACTGCTTTAACGCGGCCGACGTTTTAAAGAGCGAAAGTGAGGCTGCGGTGGGAAGAAACTCGGATGTATCGCCTCATCGTCACATAGGAACGTTGTGTACCTGGCTGTTTATCTTATCAGCAAAAATAAAGTGACACAAATTTATCATTTCTCCGCCTTCTGAGTGACCCGAAGGTCTGTTCTGAATGGATAGTGAAAACAAAAAAAGGATATCAGACCACATTTTCTGCTAATTTAAGGGAAAAAGCCCTGGTTAGCTAACATTTTCTTTCCCAAACACACATTTTAGATGCCATATATCAAGCTCAAATTAACAAACTAATTCTTTCACTATATTAGACCTGTCATGATACTGAATTTCGGTACTCAAATTTATAAAGAAGTAAATTTTCTGCTAACCCATAATATTCACCAGCGCTCAACAGAAATGACTGTGATTGACTGTGAAGGTCATCAGTTCACCGTACTTCACCACTGTTTACCAAGTGCAAACACAGATGAGCAATCAACTGATCTTCATGGCTTTAAACCGCTCCAGAATCTGTGTATCACTGGTGAATGCTATGACAAATCAGTGGTGTTTATAAACGTGCTCGGCGACGCTTAAAGGTTAGCGGGAAATGGAAGTTTTTAAAATGTCAGTACCGGGACAACACTATTACAGACAAGACGACGGTGTGCTACAGAAGACTGCATTGTTTTATTGCACACTGGGTTACATAGGCTGAAACAGGGAAGCGTCGTCATGGTGTTTACCTGGTGCCATGAGCTGAAGTCTAGGACACTTGAGCTTATTACTCTTGAAGAGATTGTGATTTTGTTTGATGCCTAATATGCTTTTAATTGTTTAAATAAAACTTGTGATGAACTGAATGATATTAAAGTGATGTTTACACCATATCTGCACTTTGAAATCAGGACAACAGCTGGAGATTTGTAGTCCACAGCTAGTTGCTGCAATGTTTACAGTGCTGATCATATACTTCCGGTTTTCTTCCCACCACATCCTCGCTTTCGTGTTCTAAAATGGCGGCTGCGCAAAATAAGCATATTGCGCCATACCACAAACCACGCTGCTCGGTGAAGAGGAGACTTGAGAGTGATGAAGCCAATTATGATATGGGGATAGTTAAGAGGCCATGATGGACAGAGGCCATTGGGAAAATTTGGCCAGGATGCCGGGGTTTTTGACGGACATTCTGGGATTTTAAACGACCACACAGGGTCAGGACCTCAGTTTAACGTCTCATCCAAAAGATGGCACTCACTGAGGAGTATAAAGTCCCTTTCACTACACTGAGGCATAAGGACCCACACAGACTGCAGGTTAAGCGCCCCCTGCTGGCCTCACTTATACCACTTCCGTCAACAACCTAGCTTTCCCATGTGGTCTCCAATCCAAGTATTGACTGGGCACAGCCCTGCTTAGCTTCAGTGGGCAACCATGTGAGAGTTGCAGAGAGCTAGCTGCCATTAACATGCATCATCTCCACCATTTTCAAATCGCCATGGGTTTTCTTTTGAAAAAATAATGTGTGCTTCTTCTTCTTCTTATGATTCTGCCCTCTATTATTATATGTGTTACTATTTATGTTGTAATTAGCCTTTTCATATGACATCAGCTCATGATTGTCCACATGCAGTCCAACACACCTGCTTTGCCAATCTGTACAGCCAGTTTGGTGAGTTTGCCCTGCAGTACAGATTTCTCCTTCTTGGGCACGTTGGCTTTCTTCTTCTCTCTCTCCTCCACTTCTCCACCCTCCGCGCTCTTCAGGGGCTGCATCTCCATCGCAACGGCTCCATCCTGCTTTTTGGCTGGTGGACGGGACATGAGCTAGCGTCACTACATATGGACTGCAAATCTGTTGTGTCACAACTCAGAGGCATCTTGAACGACACTCATTCAAAGCTCTGAATACCTTCATGCCACACATCAGATATTTCCACAGTGGCGAGCACACACACACAAACACTGGACACAAGACAAAAGAAGGCACAACAAATGTGGACACACACAGCATAAACACTGACATCAGTTAAAGAGGGAACACACAGCATTGGCCCTCTCCAATTCTACTGAGCTTGCATTATTCAGAGAAATGTGTTTGGGTGCTTTCCTTCGATAGAAGAAAAACAATAAGCTACAGTGACAATGTACTACAGCGGAAACAATCATCATGTATGCACAGCAGAAAACTATTTGAATATTTCAAACACCTAAACATTGCAAAAACAAGATAGCATTACTAACAAATCTTTTCTGAAAAAACTAATAGTGACTTTACGCTTAGATAAAGAAAGCATCTGCCAATTTCTAGTAAAAAACAAAACAAGAAAGCAAAAATAACAATTTAATAAACAGTTAATTTTTTTCACTTTATAAGAGATAAAAAGCTACTTTTAAAGCAATTTTTTGCATGTTAAATTATATTGATTGATGTCAATACACTAAATGTTTATTTTAATGATGCTGAATGCAAACTATGTCCAGTTAACTTAATTTTTTTAGAACTTTATACAAAAGAAGTAAACGTCTGCCAATTTCAAAGCAAAAAACTAAACAAGAAAGCACAAAAAAGCATATATATATATATATATATATATATATATATATATATATATATATATATATATATATATAAATATATATATTGTTTTTCAGAGAATTAAAAAGCTACTTTTAAAGCAATTATCTTTTGTGCATGATAAACTATGATGCTTGATGTCCAGTCATCTTATTTTTTTAGAGTTTTATACAAAAGAAATTGATTCCAAGAAGCTTTATAGTTATAAACAGGATAATAACAGCATCAAAAATAAGGCAAATTCAATTTCTGCTGTAAAGATGTATAGTACCAGGACAATATAGTGTCATTAAGCAGCTCAACTCAGTTCAGTGTTGATTTAGTTTAGTTCAATAACAATATTGTAAGAGATTGACACTTATCCAGAACAAAAGAAAGAAAGAAAGAAAGAAAATTTGCAATTATTTAAATAATTATTAATAATTGATGATAATTAATTAATTTTTTAAATAACAATAAAACATTCCTGCTTCTAGAATGCAGTTAAAATGTATTGTAATTCAAAGTATGGTAGGCAAAGATTTACTGTGTATTGTTTGTTTTTTACATTTTTTATATGTCACTCCCACAAAATGTTGTTTTCTTGATATCATGGATCGCAAATGAACTGATTTTAACAGTCCAACAAGCAAGACATTGGATGAGTGAGTTATATTTCAGACACAATGCTTAATTGCAAAAATGGCTCCTTGTGTTTGTGTGAATGAGAATGGGTGGGTGTTTCCCATTGACGGGTTGCAGCTGAAAGGGAATCCACTGTGTAAAACATATGCTGGATAAGTTGGCGGTTCATTTCGCGGTGGTGACCCCGGATTAATAAAGGGACTAAGCCGAAAAGAAAATGAATGAATGATGTACGTATTTGAATTTCATTACAGGCCCTTGATCTCTGCTCTGATGACTTTTAATATTAAAAAAGTTTAATAAAGTGACTTTTAATGACATTTCAAGTAGCTTGAAACAATACATTGTCTGGATTGGTAATGCACTCTCAGAAAAAAAGGTACACGGTGGTACAAATAATGTTCCTTAAGGAACAGTTTTGTACCTTTGGAAAATGCCTCTTATAATGCTTTTATGTATCTTTTATGGAACAATTAAAATGAAGATACACAATTGTCCCCTTAAAAAGGTACATAAGTGTTGGACAAATTATTTTTTTGCAATATCTATGAAAATAAATATTACTGGAAAGGGAATTACTGGAATTGTTAAGTTCCATGATTCAATACAACTGGTAAAACAGATCTAAAGGTATTGTAAACTAAAGATTTAAGGCATTTTTAATAATCATTTGGTAAGCATTTTCTAATAAATACAGTTAAGTTATTGATATCTGCACGTTTGCTTTCTGCTACACATGTGGAGCTGGCAGAAGTCTTGCATATGCAAAGTGTTCATGCAGACATTTTAGTATTGTAAAATCAATCAAATATTGTGCATATCTCGTTACAACACATTTGTATAACTCTATTTCTATTTTAAAATTAAGTAAAAGAAGTTAACTTTCAAGTGATTACAAAAGTATTGTGTAAAGAATAGAGAAAGAAATGTTTTATATTGTACATGGGAGAATGCATTTCTGTAACATTTTTGTGAAGTGTTGTGAAATGTTTTGCAAAAAATAGATCTTTTGATTCATGTTAACATATTTTTTATTCTTTATTTTAAATGAAAAAGGTACACAAAAAGAAACTTAAAAAAACATTGTTTAATAAATGTACGTATTTAATCTTTATATTTACTGAAATTTAAGCATTTTGGATATAGTAAAAAGCCTTTAAATAGTTCTTGAAGGAACACATTTGACACTGTTAAGGTACAAAGTGTCTTGTAGTGGTACCTACATGGATCAGATTTGTACCTTAAGGTACAATATAGTACTGTATCTGCAGGTTTTGAAAACCAAAGGTACATTTTGGTTTCCCATTATACAAATCATGTCCCTAAAGGTACAAACTGCAAAGGTACAGTTCTGTTCCCTAAGGTACTGCCCCAGTGACAAGGATTTGTACAACATTGAACCAACATTGTCTTCTTTTGTACAGCATTGTACCATTTTTTTCTGAGTGTGTAAATTATGCTACAAAACCCGTAAGTATATCTATATCTCTATATAGCATTTCTCATACAATACTTTAAATTTATATATGTATTAACCATTACAAATGTCAATAAAAAGTGATCAAGCACTGACAAAGACGAAATAAAAAATATTTATAATGAATATTTAAATGAACGATTCCTCAAATCGAACATTAAGACAGTGGTTTTAGAATGAACCTGAATTTGACACCTCTGGCTTATATATTTGTACCGTAAAACAAGACAAAAAACAATGTAAAAAATATAAATGCATTTTTTTTTTACATCTCACCATTAAACAATCCTAGCACAAAGAGTGTGTTTCCACCTCTTTAATATGTGTCTGTGTGCATACATGGTATTAACGCTCATATTTCTCGTTGCTATCCTCATATAGCAACAGCGTGGATGAGGAGCCCACAAAAATCTTCCACAACAAGAAAATAATTAACCCCTCATTCTCTCCATTCATCTACTCCACTGTCCCTGCGGTACCTTTATTCTGATTGGTCTCCACAGCTGCTTCTGGCTGCTTGCCTGTGATACAGAAAGAGACAGAGAGAGAGAGAGAGAGAGAGAGAGAGAGAGAGAGAGAGAGAGAGAGAGAGAGAGAGTGAGAAAGAAAGAGAAAGATAGAGATAGAGAGAGATAGAGTGGGAACAAGAGAATAAAAAGCGACAGACAGAGACTGAATGAGAGACAGAGCACACTGTGTTCTTGAGTGGGAAAATGAAAGTGCGCACACAACTACAGACACAGACGTACGAACACAAACTCACGGCACACACACACTGAACTGTGCTCTTAAACGGTCACATGATCAACCTGTGAGTAAATACACAATTGTGAGCTCGTCAGTCTGAACGCAGACTGAGATGTTGAAGGTGTTCAATCCTCCAACATCAGCGCTGTGATGTACATACCATTGGTGATGCCGCTTGCTTTGGCTGTGGCTGTGGGAGAGTAACTACTGTCCTCTGAACGGAGAGTGAAACAAAGGGATAATGCAGGTGTGGAGGAGGGGGATTGTGGGAAATTGTTAGGATTGGGTGGTGGTAGAAGTAAGAAAGAAAGAGAAATCAATGACTGTCATGTGGTGTTAAGGGGAACTGGTGAAAAAAAAAATGCTTGCGAGTAGTTGAATGGTGTCAGTGCTCTAGTTCATTTAGTCAATTAGCAATCTAGTTCATGTAGTGGGACTCATTTTAAGGAAAGATTTATGGGATGTACTGGTAATTGGCTAAATGTTCAGTTTCATGCAGGCTCAAAAGCATTTGAAGGTCTTAAATTGTTTATAGAGAGAATGGCGTCTTATTAGCATTTGAAATTAGTTCATTAAAAAATGATAATTAAAAATCTCATAGTACGGTGCCGATGGCCTAGTGGACACTGTGATAAAATATAACGCCAATGCGCGTCAGGCATTCAAATTTGTAGTTTTATCTTAATAAAGGCTAAAAACACCAAATAAATTTTTTAAAATGTAAAAATAAATGCAAATATTTTGTACCAATATAGTATTAAATTAAAGCACACAACTAAAGTGAATTTGCTCTAATTGATATAAATAATATATATACTGTACATACTACCGTTGGGGTCAGTAGGATTAAAAATGTTTTAAAATAAGCTTCTCCTGCTCACCAAGGCTGCATTTATTTCATCAAAAATACAGTACAAACAGTACAATTGTGAAATGTTATTACACTATAAAATAAGTAGTTTATAGTTTAATTTATTATTTTTTCCAGTGATTTTAAAGTTTATTTTCAGCGTCATTACTCCAGTCTTCAGTCACACGATTCTTCAGAAATCACTCTAATATTAATTATTAACTATTATTATTATTAATGATAGTAATAAAAGCAATAATGACTGAAGTTATAATTCATTTTGAAACATACAATAAGAAAGCAGTTATGTAAAATGTTAATAAATATTTAACAATGATTTTTTTTTTACATTTAATAAATGCCACCTTGATGAACAGAATAATATTATAACAATAATGTTCTTAAAAAAAGAAGAAAAAAAACTGACTCCAAACTTTCAACCTGTAGTGTATATAGAGTTGAAGTCAGAATTTTTAGCCCCCCTGAATTATTACCCCTGTTTTTTCTTTTTTAAATTTGAATTGAATATTTTTCTCAATCATATAAATTTGGATGTTCTAGTTTTTGAACCGTTTCATAGGTTATTTTGTTAGATAAGCTCCAGATTTGGCTTCAATACTGACTAATCTAATGTATGCACAAATATAATATTGTACAGCTTCATATTAAAATAAGAAATTAAAATATAGATTTGTGACAGGGTGTGCTTATATATGCGGAGTACTGTATATACTATCCCTTATATATTTGTGTAATATTTAACAAAAAGTTGGCAAAATAAAAACGTAATTTGTAACTTCTGCATTTGATAACACTTCATTTTACAGTGTATTTGTTGCACATTACACATACTTAGCAATAACAGCAAATTCTGTATAATTATGAACATTTGCAAAACGCAAGAAGATTTATAGATAATATTTTCAGTCCTTGACGTGACCCTGGACCACAAAATACAGTCATAAGTGTCTACTTTTTAAAACTGAGATGTACAGTATTCATTGCTTGCAATTCCAATGCACAATCTTTCAATTGATACTGTATATGATGAAAATCTGGACTCCGAGGGTTAAAAGAAATCAAAATATTGAGAAAGTTGCCTTTAAGGTTGACTAAATGAACTGCTAGCAATGCATAATTACTAACCAATAATGTTTTACTATATTTAAAACAGGAAATTTACAAAACACCTTCATGAAAGATTATCTTTCCTTAGTATTTTAATGCTTTTGGGCATTAAAAATTTCTCATTTCGATCCATATAATGTTTTTTTTTTAATTAATTACTTTATTTTTTTAAATATACCCATGCAACATTAGACATTTTGTGGTCACAAATGTCCATAAGAGGACACTACATAAAACCCTTTTTTCCCCTAAAAGCACACACTTATCTACAATCGCAGATTAGCAGAAAAAAAAAGAAAAATAATTTTTAAAAAGAGATCAAAAAAGAGACATTTGAATTGTGCTTGTGAGGCGGCTGGAGTGATTCAGTGGGCCAGTACCAGTACCACTTCATCCTTCATCCACCCACATCCAACCTTTGCTCTCTCTCAGTTGCTCTCGTTCGTTCTCTTTCTCTGAATAATTAATCAGCCTCCTCCAATATAACTCCTAATCCTTCTCCGTTCCCGCTCTCTCCAGTCTCCTCTCTCTGTTGCCTGCAGGTTAAATTAGCCATGACACGGCCCATAAAGTTTGCAGCGGTGAAGCTCTGCTCGTCCTACCATTCATAAATCCTCCTGCAGGCTCTGAGTCCTCTGCTCCTCCATTCACATCAAGCCCGTGTCTTTCTCTTTCGCTCTTATGTAAGGATCTTCCACTTTGGCGTTCTCCTCTGTCTGCTAGTGCTACTCATTCTCAGCTCGTCCTACATCAGCCTCTGCGCTTGTTTTGTCTGTGTGTGTGCGCGTTTTGGTTGGTGTTTGATGCTTTGGCTTTTTACACCTACCTTTCTTCTCTTTCTTCTCCTCTTCTCCTTCTCCAGCTCCCAGTAGAGTGAATATGATGCCGCTCTGAGAGTTCACTCCAACCGCAGTCACCAGCATCCTTCCCGAACCCTCCATCACATGAGTACCTGATAAAGAGAGGGAATGAGAGAGACAGAGACAGGCCCGGATTAAGAATTCAGAGGCCCCTGGGCACAATGTCTTGTAGGCCCCCTATCTAGTTGCACCCCTATTGTTAAATTAAAAAAATAAGAATAACATAGTATTTTTTAGAATGAAATTAATCTATAATATATTGCCCGCATTTTGAAAGTAAATGATATACAGTACATATATTTGTCTACATTTATTAAATTAGATTTAACTAATTTTTAAAGCATTTAAAGCACACTTACTAATACCAATACTAAAAAAACTAGTGAAAATGAATGAATTTTAATATACTTGTTTAATTTCACTGAAGCAGTACAAAAATGTATATTTAAGGGTATTTTTAATGTATGACGTCTACGCACTTATAATGCATATGATTTGGATATTTGGAATCCAGTTCTATGAATGTGAGTCTTCCATAATACACACACTTATTGATGATTCCTACTTGTCTTCCTCATGATGAAGAGTAGGCAAAATCTGATATGTAGTGGAGGGAAAAGAAAAATGAGTTCATCAGATGCTGGATTCGAACCGGGTTCATGATCCCGCCAAAAGTTGCCATGCGCTTTATGAGCCATGAACCTGCTGCGTGTTGTGCTCTTTATTTATGTTGTCTCGCTTAATGAAACGGTGATGGGCGGGAATCACTCAATTAGCTTATTCCAATGAGGTGCGCTATTTGCATTTAGCCTATAAATAGACACTCCAAAATCTGCAAAAGTCATGCGGTGAACTATATGTAAGAATAAATCAAGTGTTTTAGATTTATGTCAGTAGATATAACAAACCCTTATGTGCTGTTGGGGATGTTTTCATCCACTCTGTGGTGATTTTGTGTCTTAATTTGGCCATAACTTTTTCTGTGCTTCAGCTAGTAAATGATTTTTGGTGACAACTCTTATTTTGACACATATTTTGAGAAAATGAACTCAACGATACACTCTAGGCAAATTGACTAACCTTTTTTTATGTTCGGGATTGAAACATCCACTAAATAGACTGCTGTAGAAATGCATCACATAAATATATATATTTTTGTTTTTGCATAAATCTGTTGATCAACCTCAGTCCCTATTAAAACTACTAAATTGTTTAGAAAATTACAGGATTTTAACTAATTAATTGCCAAATTCATAAATTATGTCAAAGATTTGGTGAGAAAAACACACAAAATATAAACAGTAATTGTGGACTGTGGACGAATTTTTATTTTTATTTTTTACCTTTTACAAACGTTTTGGACATGTGAACAGCATCCAATTAAACGACTTGCCAATTAAAGAGTAAAAATCCTGTCATTTTCTAAGCAATTTAGTTGTTTTGATCAGAACTAAAGCTGATTAACAGACTTATGCAAAAAAAAGGGAAAAAAAGGAAAAATAAATATATATATATATATATATATATATATATATATATATATATATATTGATGCCATTTTAATTCAGTGGATGTTTTCATCTCTAACAAAACAAAAGATTTGAACAGTGCACAAGGGCTAAGTACATTGAGGTGAACAGACACAAATAATAAGAATTGGAACAAGAATAACAAAAATATAATATTTAATATTAATAAAAATAATGAAATTAAACTGTTAAAATCAAACATAAGCTTTTTGTAAAGTATTTTTAAAAATGCATATAACAATGCTCATTCATTTTCTTTTCGGTTTAGTCCCTTTATAAATCTGGGGTTGCTACAGCAGAATGAACCGCCAACTTATCCAGCATATGTTTTACGCAGCAGAAGCCTTTCCAGCTGGAGAAGTTGGCGGTTCATTCTTCTGTGGCAACCCCAGATTAATTAAGGGACTAAGCCGAAAAGAAAAAAAATGAATGAATGAATTGTTGCTGCTGTATAATAATAAAAACATTAAAAAATTAATAACGATAATAATATTTATTTTACATAGCTTTTTTAAATAGCGGGAAATAATTAATTTTTATTAGCCCTTGTACACTGTTCAAATTGACTACCCTTTAGTTATGTTTGGGATGAAAACTGAATTAAACTGCTGATAAATGCATCACACATTTTTTGCATAAATCTTTTAATAAACCTCAGTACTGATCAAAACTACTAAATTGCATAGAATATGTAGTGAAAAAAAACACTAAATTACGTCTTTTTAACATAAAAAAAAATCCCTATTTTACTGTTTGTGGCTGCTTTTGCCCATTTGACTTCCATTATGACCACATTTGATGGTGCATAAATACACAGTCTTTGTTTTTGGTTACTCCATGTAGTTCTGAGAGCTGAGATGCATATTTTGATTTTCTCAGGCCCATCAAGGTAAGTGCGCAAAGGTCACTCTCACACTCTCACACACTCACAGACACACACTATAATTTGCTGTTATACACCATATAGAATCCAGAGACCAGCTATTTTGCACAGGCCTATCTAAAGTGTTAATGATGTCAACTGATTATCAACAGTAAAAAATTACAAATTTGACCTCCTCCCAACAGGGAAACCACCAACAATCAAAGATGCATGATTATTTGGTGTCATAACTTTGTGACAAAAGGGCGAAGCAGTGGTGCAGTAGGTAGTGCTGTCACCTCACAGCAAGAAGGTCGCGGGGTTGCTGGTTCGAACCTCGGCATTTCTGTGAGGAGTTTGCATGTTCTCCCTGCGTTTGCATGGGTTCCTCCGGGTGCTCCGGTTTCCCCCACAGTCCAAAGAAATGCTACAGGTGAATTGGGTAGGCAAAATTGTCCGTAGAGTATGAGTGTATGAGGGGAACAGGCCCAGACGACAGGCTGGCCAGAATGTGTCGTAATCGTAGAATAAAGTCGTTATCATATGGACAAGTGTAAATGGAGGAGTTGTTCCAAAGAGATAAACCCTTCAACCATACGGGACTAAGGCCAAAAAAGAAGTAGAAGATAACTTTGTGTCAAAACAAGTATTTTATGCAGTTTTACAGCGGTTTAATTCAGTGGATGTTTTCATCTCTATCATAACAAAAGGGTAGTCAATTTGCCCAGAGTGTATTGTTGAGGGGTTTTTTTAGTTCAAAGAATTTTCTCAAAATAAGATTCGTCACCAAAATTATTCTGCTAGCTCTAACACAGAAAATGTTTTGGCCAAATTAAGACCTAAAATTACCCTCAAAATCCAAATCACAGTGGATAAAAACATCCTCACAACAGCACATAAGGGTTAAAACAACAAAACCCATTTATATAACATTTTAAAGCTCGCTCTACAAGAACATTACAAAATTTGTATATCATTTCATAATTCTAATAATAATTTTATTTATAGCACTTTTCAAAACTGAAGGTCAATTTCCAATAAATCTTTATTATTATTATTATTATTATTATTATTATTATTATTATTATTATTATTATTACTGTTATTATTATTATTATTATTATTATTACTATTATTATTTTTATTATTAATAATATTATTATATTTATTATTATTATCGTCCAATTTATATTTAATTAAATTTACTCATTCATAAATTATTTTAATTAAAATATATAATAAAAAAAATCATTTGTTTATTTATTTTCATTTTAAACTGACTAAACAGACAGACAAAATTTTTTAGATATCTACAAACAAACACACGCAAGCCAGTCTGCTGCAGTTCACTATCACACACACACACACACACACACACACACACACACACACACACACACACACACACACACACACACACACACACACACACACACCAAATCGTACACGACAGCTTCCATACACTACATCAACTTCCCCAAATCATCATTGTGAAATTATTGGCTAATATCATCAGCAGAGCAGGAGAGCCTCATAAAGCCAATGGAGTTTGTCTAAGAATAGCATGGAGGAAGAGAGAGGGCAAACACCAGTGCTCGCAGCAGGAAACAGAGACTTGCAGATCTAATTAACAACATCTGGATGCCACTGCAGCATCTCACTTATTCTGACACACTGAATGAAGGACAGCCCAGAGCAGATAACTAAAGCAGCTCTCACTCTTTAAAGAAACACTGACCAGTCGCAGGGAAAGTGACAGGCATCAAGATTTAAACTCTGCATTTACTTAGCACTTTATCACCTTCATATCACCTTCAGTGCACTTTGAGGTCTTTGCCAGTATTAAGACACCAAGAATGAATACTACACCGTGAACTAATTAGCATCCACTCCAACACACAATAACCCTCAGTGCATTTTTGAGCACACACTGTACTTTTGCTTTAAAAACATTGGCTTTTTAAAAACTGTTTCTATCTTCCATTAATGTTATCCAAAAGTCAAATTCACTTCACAGGATACAAGTATTTTTATTATTATTATTATTATTATTATTATTAATATTAGAAATAATAATAATATTAACTAGAATTGTACATTTCCTAAAGGAAATGTGAATGGGGTTTGCGTGGCAAATCGATGGGGTACAAAACGGTAGTAAACTGGGCAATAGAACAACATGCTAATCGAGTTGCTAGCATCGTGCTAACATGATTAGCATGCAGCTAGCATGATGCTAATTGTGTTAACATCACGCTAGCAACATGCTAATCGAGTTGCTAGCATGATGCTAACATGATTAGCATGTAGCTAGCATGATGCTAATCGTGTTATCATCATGCTAGCAACATGCTAATCGACTAGCTAGCATCATGCTAATATGATTAGCATGTAGCTAGCATGATGCTAATCATGTTAGCATAATGCTAACAACATGCTAATCGACTTGCTAGCATCATGCTAATATGATTAACATGTAGCTAGCATGATGCTAATCGTGTTAGCATCATGCTAACAACATGCTAATCGAGTTGCTAGCATCATGCTAACATGATTAGCATGTAGCTAGCGTGATGCTTATCGTGTTAACATGATGCTAGCAACATGCTAATCGACTTGCTAGCATCATGCTAATATGATTAGCATGTAGCTAGCATGATGCTAATCGTGTTAACATCATGCTAACAACATGCTAATGGAGTTGCTAGCATCATGCTAACATGATTAGCATGTAGCTAGCGTGATGCTAATCGTGTTAGCATGATGCTATCAACATGCTAATCGAGTTGCTAGCATCATGCTAGCAACAGTGCTATGGTGCCCTGAGTTGTTGCTAGGTGGTTGCTAAGGTGTTGCTAGGTGGTTGCTAGGGTATTCTAAGTGGTTGCTAAGGTGTTGCTAGGCGGTTGCTAGGGTAATTTGGGTGGTTGCTAGGCAGTTGCTAGGGTACCCTGGGTGGTTACTAGGCAAGCCTCACATACTTGCCTGATGAAATATTTATACTTAGTAAGCATTTCTAGCAAGTTACAGTACATGGCTAGTCAATATTAGCATGTAGCTAGTCACTGCTAGCATGTGTAGCATATAGGAAGTTCCGTTTGCTAGCATGAGTCAAACGAGCCAATCCCCAAGTCTCTACGATGTTCCGAGGCTGAGATATAGCTGTTGATGAACGGTTGCTAGGGTACTCCGTTTTGTTGCTATGGGCGAGGTTGCAGAGTGAACTTGAATGTGGTTGGCTGTCCAAGTCAAATGAGCCAACCCCCAAGTCAATAGGACACTGCTAAGCAAAGATATGCATGTAGTCCAGTTATAATGGCAGTCTATGGGACCAGTTTGGGGGCGTGGCTTGTGAGCTTCATTATCATATTGAAAAGCTCATTGGTTGTCTGAGTCCAATGAGCCAACCCCTAAGTCTTTAGGACACTGTTATGCAAAGATATGCATGTAGACCAGTTAAAATGGCAGTAAATGGAACAGTTATTAAGGGTATTTAAATGGATTTGTGGGCGTGGCTTAAGAGCTTCATTATCATATTGAAAAGCTGATTGGTTGTCTGAGTCAGATGAGCCTTCCCCTAAGTCTGTATGACACTGCTATGCAAAGATATGCATCTAGCCTTATTATAATAGAAGTCTATGGGACCCATTTGGGGGCGTGGTTTGTGAGCTTCATAATCATATAGTGATGCTGATTGATTGCCTGAGTCAAATGAGCCCACCCCCATTTCTCTATGACACTCCTATGTAATGTTATTGATGTGTGACATTTATAATGGAAGTCAATGGGATGTGCAATGGGACGACCCACCCCATGTTAAGTCAATGGGGCAGTTATTAAGGGTCTTTAAATGGTTTGGGGGGCGTGGCTTGTGAGCTTCAAAATCATATAGAGATGCTGATTGGTTGCCTAAGTCAAATAAGCCAACCCCTAAGTCTATGACACTGCTATGTACTGTGATTGACATGTGAGTCAAGAAATGAATGGGAGTCAATGGGCCATGTAAAGTCAATGGGGACCCCTTTGGGACGTCCTAGCACCCCAGGGGTACAACTTATACCCCTTTTTGGGGTATGTTCTCATACAGGCTGCAACCCCCTACAAATGTTGCGAATCACATATTTCTACAAATTTCACACTTGGCGCTATAACGCTTTAAAGGTCGTCCCATTTCGCGGGGGCGTTAGTGCTGTTCTAGAAAAATGAATGGGAGTCAATGGGGCCCATGTAAGTCAATGGGAAAACTTTGGGACGTCCTAGAGCCCCAGGGGTACAACTTATACCCCCTTGCGGGGTATGTTCTTACTTAGGCTGCAACCCTCTACAGATGCTGTGAATCCCATATTTCTATGAATTTCACACTTGGCGCTATAATGTGTCAAAGTTGGGCGTAATGTTGAGTTAATGCGTTTTGGGGGGTGGTTTTGGGGCCCCTGCGGGGCCCCAAAACCACCCACCCCTTATAAAAGTCATAGCACACCATTCCCGATAAAGCCGCACGATTTGAGCCCACTTTCAAGGGTCTTGGACGAAAGCTGCGGGACGAGTTACGCGCCGAAAAAGTGTACGGAAGAAGAAGAAGAAGACAGAATAATAAACCACAATAGTAAGAATGGACTTTGCCTAAGGCAAACCCCATTAATAAACCACAATAGTAAGAATGGACTTTGCCTATGGCAAACCCCATTAACTAGAATTGTACATTTCCTAAAGGAAATGTGAATGGGGTTTGCGTGGCAAATCGATGGGGTACAAAATGGTACTAAACTGGGCAAAATAGCAGTAAATGGTTAAATTCATGTGTTTATGTGGTTGCTAGGGTATTGTACATGGTTGCTAGGTGGCTGCTAGGGTGTCCTGAGTGGTTGCTAGGTGGTTGCTAAGGTGTTGCTAGGTGGTTGCTAGGGTGTTCTAAGTGGTTGCTAGGTGGTTGCTAAGGTGTTGCTAGGCGGTTGCTAGGGTGTTCTAAGTGGTTGCTAGGTGGTTGCTAAGCTGTTGCTAGGCGGTTGCTAAGGTGTCCTGAGTGGTTGCTAGGTGGTTGCTAAGGTGTTGCTAGGCGGTTGCTAGGGTGTCCTGAGTGGTTGCTAGGTGGTTGCTAAGGTGTTGCTAGGTGGTTGCTAGGGTGTTCTGAGTGGTTGCTAGGTGGTTGCTAGGCGGTTGCTAGGGTGTTCTGAGTGGTTGCTAGGTGGTTGCTAAGGTGTTGCTAGGTGGTTGCTAGGGTGTTCTGAGTGGTTGCTAGGTGGTTGCTAGGCGGTTGCTAGGGTGTTCTGAGTGGTTGCTAGGTGGTTGCTAAGGTGTTGCTAGGCGGTTGCTAAGGTGTCCTAAGTGGTTGCTAGGTGGTTGCTAAGGTGTTACTAGGCGGTTGCTAGGGTGTTCTGAGTGGTTGCTAGGTGGTTGCTAAGGTGTTGCTAGGCGGTTGCTAAGGTGTCCTAAGTGGTTGCTAAGGTGTTGCTAGGTGGTTGCTAGGGTATTCTAAGTGGTTGCTAAGGCGTTGCTAGGCGGTTGCTAGGGTGTCCTAAGTGGTTGCTAGGTGGTTGCTAAGGTGTTGCTAGGCGGTTGCTAGGGTGTCCTGAGTGGTTGCTAGGTTGTTGCTAAGGCGTTGCTAGGTGGTTGCTAGGGTATTCTAAGTGGTTGCTAAGGCGTTGCTAGGCGGTTGCTAGGGTGTCCTGAGTGGTCGCTAGGCCCTTACTAAGGCGCTAATAGGCGGTTGCTAGGTGGTTGCTAGGCGGTTGCTAGGGTAATTTGAGTGGTTTCTAGGCAGTTGCTAGGGTACCCTGGGTGGTTACTAGGCAAGCCTCATATACATGCCTGATGAAATAATTATACTTAGTAAGCATTTCTAGCAAGTTACAGTACTTGGCTAGTCAATATTAGCATGTAGCTAGTCACTGCTAGCATGTGTAGCATACAGGAAGTTCCGTTTGCTAGCATGAGTGAAACGAGCCAATCCCCAAGTCTCTACGATGTTCCGATGCTGAGATATAGCTGTTGATGAACGGTTGCTAGGGTACTCTGTTTTGTTGCTATGGGCGAGGTTACAGAGTGAACTTGAATGTGGTTGGCTGTCCAAGTCAAATGAGCCAACCCCCAAGTCAATAGGACACTGCTAAGCAAAGATATGCATGTAGGCCAGTTATAATGGCAGTCTATGGGACCAGTTTGGGGGCGTGGCTTGTGAGCTTCATTACCATATTGAGATGCTCATTGGTTGTCTGGGTCCAATGGGCCAACCCCTAAGCCTATATGACACTGCAATGCAAAGATATGCATCTAGCCCAATTATAATAGAAGTCTATGGGACCAGTTTGGGGGCGTGGCTTGTGAGCTTCATTATCATATAGTGATGCTGATTGGTTGCCTGAGTCAAATGAGCCCACCCCCATGTCTCTTTGACACTCCTATGTAATATTATAGATGTCTGACCTTTACAATGGAAGTCAATGGGATCTGCAATGGGACATCCCACCCCATGTTAAGTCAATGGGGCAGTTATTAAGGGTCTTTAAATGGTTTGGGAGGGCGTGGCTTGTGAGCTTCAAAATCATATTGAGATGCTGATTGGTTGCCTCAGTCAAGTTAGCCAACCCCCTAGTCTGTATGACACTGCTATGTAATGTGATTGACATGTGAGTCAAGAAATGAATGGGAGTCAATGGGCCATGTAAAGTCAATGGGGACCCCTTTGGGACGTCCTAGCACCCCAGGGGTACAACTTATACCCCTTTTCGGGGTATGTTCTCATACAGGCTGCAACCCCCTACAGATGTTGCGAGTCCCATATTTCTACGAATTTCACACTTGGCGCTATGACGCTTTAAAGGTCGTCCCATTTCGCGGCGCGTTTAGTGCTCTTCTAGAAAAATGAATGGGAGTCAATGGGGCCAATGTAAGTCAATGGGAGCACTTTGGGACGTCCTAGAGCCCCAGGGGTGTAACTTATACCCCCTTGCGAGGTATGTTCTCACTTAGGCTGCAACCCCCTACAGATGTGGTGAATCCCATATTTCTATGAAATTCACACTCGGCGCTGTGATTCGTCAAAGTTCGGCTCAATGTTAAGTCTATGGGATTTTGGGGGGGGTTTTTTGGCCCCTGCGGGGCCAAAAAACCCCCCACCCCTTATAAAAGTCATAGCACACCATTCCCGATAAGACCGCACGATTTGACCCCACTTTCAAGGGTCTGGGACGAAAGCTGCGGGACTAGTTACGCGCCGAAAAATAGGACGGAAGAAGGAAGAAGAATAATAAACCAGGCACAATAGTAAGAATGGACTTTGCCTATGGCAAACCCCATTAATAATACTTGTATTCTGTAAAGAGAATTTGTTGTTGTTGTTATTATTATTATAAGCTTTTTTTATTATTATTGTTCATTTATTCATTTTCTTTTAGGCTTAGTGCATTTATTAATCTGGGGTCACCACAGCGGATTGAACCACCAACTTATCAAACATATGTTTACGCAGCGGATGCCCTTCCAGCTTCAACCCATCTCTGGGAAATTATTATTATTATTATTAATAAGAATAATGATAACAACAACAGTAATAATAATAATCATGCAAACTCGTTTCTGTGTGGAGTTTGCATGTTCTCCCTGCGTTCGCTTGGGTTTCCTCTGGGTGCTCCGGTTTCCCCCACAGTCCAAAGACATGCGGTACAGGTGAATTGGGTAGGCAAAATTTTCCATAGTGTATGAGTGTGTGTGTTTGTGAATGATTGTGTGTGGGTGCTTCCCAGAGATGGGTTGCGGCTGGAAGGGCATCCGCTGCGTAAAAACGTGCTGGATAAGTTGGCGGTTCATTCTGCTGTGGGGACCCCTGATTAATAAAGGGACTTAATTTTGTTTTGTTTTTTTGCGTGTCTTTTGAAGACGTATTGTTATGTAAGTATTATTATAAAAATCCAATAAACATAATTACTATTTTTTGAAACGGTAAATTAATTTGCGATGTTAAAGGTTATATTTTATTTTAAAATTGCTAGAAAATAAGAAATGCACTGTAAAAACAAATATCCATTCATTAAACGTTTTCCATATTTTGTGATTTGTGTTTTTAGTTCATTTATGATGTTGTGAGATTGATTTTGGGACCTTGATCTCTGCTCTGATTGATTTTAATGTTTAGTAATAATACAGATGAAAACTTCAACAAAGTGGATTTCATTGGCATTTAAGTAGTTCAAAACAATATATATATACTGCATACTATATACAGTTGAAGTCAGAATTATTAGCCCCCCTGTATATTCGTCTAACACATTTCTAAACATAATAGTTTTAATTTCTAAGAACTGATTTCTTTTATCTTTGCCATGATGCCACTGCATAACATTTTACTAGATATCTTTCAAGATACTAGTTTTAACAGCTTAAAGTGAAATTTAAAGATGTAAGTTTAATCAGGTAATTATGGAAGTTAGGGTAATGAGGCAAGTCATTGTATAAGCATGGTTTGTTTTGTAGAAAAAAAAAAATTGCATAAGGGGGCTAATAATTTTGACCTTTAAATGGTTTAAAAAAATAAATACTGCTTTTATTATAGCCAAAATAAAACAAATAAAACTTTCTCCAGAAGAAAAAATAGTAAAGGAAATACTGTGAAAAATGTCTTGATCTTTTGGGAAATATTTAAAAAAGAAAAGAAACAAATCACAGGAAGACTGACAATTTTGACTTCAACTGAACATGTGTATCATAATCTGAAAATGTCAACAAAAGTCACTTTTGACTTTTGAATTAAAGAGAAAACATCCATGTAGCACAAAAGATGAGAAACTGTTAATCAACAAATATGTTTTATAATGTATACAATGTGCATTTTAAAGTGCATCTTTATGTTCATACATATGGTCAGCTCAGAAAGGCTTTACTGTACATTAGATAATCGCACTAATCTGTATAACAGCTTTGATTTAATAGATCATTCAGCCCTAATTGGAACAGAAAACATGAGAAAAAAATATATATTTTTAAACATGTTTGATGAAAATCATGGCAAAATTACCTCACAAACCTTGCAGATCACATTTTAAGGGCAGCTGAGAAGCTGATGTCATTAAATCTGCTGTAGTAAAATCATGAATGCTTACCAGAGAGAAGCATAGGGTCCTTCTCAACCGACTTCCGCACATGGTCTGATTCACCAGTCAAAGAGCTTTCATCAATTTTTAGGTCGTTTCCCTGAACCAAGACCCCGTCAGCAGGTAAGAGGTCACCTGATGATGCAAATGAAAGTAGGGCAAACATCCCAGGATCACTATGGCATCCTTAATATCCCCAAAAGCATTAGTACCAATAATACTATAATACACTGGGAACATGATCAACAAATGAGATTCCATTGTGATTTGTTGAAATGTGAACATTATTTTAAAAATACCTCCATGGTAATCCACACCTTAGTCATATTAGATGATTTCAGTTTAATCTGCTCATTTGCTTCCTCTCGACTTACAGTCAGGAAACTCACCGTATTTGACCTGCGCCATGTCCCCAACCACCATCTCAGCGACGGGGATCTGAATGACGTTTCCATTGCGCACCACAGCAAAGCGCTGCTCCAGCTCTATGCGGCTCTGCAGACCCCGAAACTGTTTCTCTTTGCTCCAGTCATTGAAAGCCGTCACCAGCACCACACAAATGACAGATAACAGGATGGCGGCGCCTTCAATCCATCCGGCCTCCGCCTCGCCTTCATCTTCGGCTCCTCCTGCACCTTTCCCACAGACTGTACAGGATGAAAAGATTGTGGTGTAATAGTGGACATATCATTGTTGCTGGTGTTAAGAAGATCCTATTCTTGGACCTCAAAGTTAAGGCTTTTTATGGCCCCTTTTAGAAATAGTTTTTTAGAAAGTGCTTATACTCAGTCCTTAGAATATGAAAAGTAAGGTCAAAATGTCAAATCCAAAGTATAAAATATACAGTGCTCTGCATATATAAGTACACCCCTTTACAAATCTATCGTTTAAATTCATATTTTAATAGGAAGCTGTACAATATTATATTTGTGCATAAACATTTAAACATTTTAAACACTAAAGTCAGTTCTGAAGCCAAATCTGGAGCTCATCTAACAAAACGTCTTACAATAATGATCCAAAAACTAGTACACCCAATGTATATGTCATAACTTATTAAATACAAATAAAAAAAAAATAGGAAAAATCAAGAGAAGAAAAAAATAGCTGTAGGTTGTAATTTGTTTTTGCAAAATTTTGCTTGAATTTAATTGTATTATCTTTCAATTTCTAAATATTTTTGGTATTTAAAAAAATTATTTAAAAATAAATCTGCTTAATAAATCTGTTTAGTTTAAAATGCACTAAAATACATTGCCTATATTCACTAAGTAAATGGATAAAATATTCATTATATTATTCATTTTCAAAATGGGATGTACTCAATTATGCTGAGCACTGTACCTTAAACATAACACACTATGAAAGGATACAAAAAAATGTTTTTGATAAAATCTTTAGATTTAATAAATTTAATAATATTTTTGATCAGCGTTACTTTAACTTTTTGGGCAACAAATCATCATTTGGTAATAAAATAATCACTAAAATGGTTTTTGAAGGATCAAAGTGCACTAAGAATTCAGCCTTGAAATCACAGAAATTGAATATATTTATAAACTGAAAAGGTTTGGATTGTTTTATATTTTACAATTTTACTGTAGTTAGCAAGAAAACTGAAAAATAAAGAAGTCGTCTTTAAATCAGAAGATTGTCATCTATCTGCAAATATATAACTAGGTGTTTCATTCAGTATGAATATTAATATATAAAGAAAAAACGACCCATTCAGAGATCTGATTACCCTGTTGGGGTTAATGTATTTAACAATCGTTTAGTATCTTGCTTCCTAATGCAAAGTGATGTTTTCTGTAAGTTACGCAGCACTCAATCCACCATCACCTAAAACTTTCAGAACTCATTGACTCAAAGCTCCTGTTTATTTTTCCCCAGCGTTTTTAAACTCCTCCCTCCTGTTTTCTCTTTTTCTGCATTGCTGCTTGACATCCTCTTTTCTCACTCCATTTTCTCACCTTCATTCTCACCTTTTTCCTCCCACACTCCCTTGATTCAGTCCTCTCTCTCTCTCTCTCTCTCTCTCTCTCTCTCTCTCTCTCTTTCCTCCCACTCTCGATCCATCATTCCCTCAACAAACAGCGTCCCTTTAACTCCCTTCCTCTACACACCTCATCCCTCCAACACCCCTATCCTCTCACCCTCACTGTCCTCTCCGGGTGGCTGATAGAAGGACAGGGCTAGGGAGATGATGGCTGCCAACTCCAGGATGATGAGGGTCACGTCTTGTAATGCCTCCCACACCAACTGAAGGAAGGTCTTGGGCTTTTTCGGGGGAATAAAGTTTTGTCCAAATGTCTGTCTGCGCTTTTCCAGATCTGTTGGGTTATCTGACAAACCTAAAAGGAAAAGAAAAAGAGTCAAATCAGGTCATCACTATATATACAGTTGAATTCAGAATTATTAGCCCCCCTTTCAATTTTTTATTTTTTTTTCTAAAAGATAAAATAAATCAGTATTAGAAATGAACTATTACAACTATTATGTTTAGAAATGTGTTGAAAAAATCTTCTCTCCGTTAAACAGAAATTGGGAAAAAATTAAACAGGGGAGTGAATAATTCAGAGGGGCTAATAATCCCGACTCCAACTGTATATTCTTGTTTTGTTTTTGTTTTTTGTTTTTTTTTAAAGGTAGGTATCCTTTAGGTGGAATGTTGAGACAGAGATACATTAATTTCGGTGGATGGGTATGACTGGAGGGCCCTGATGGGTAAGGGCTAATGGAGAGAATTTGGCCAGGACACCGGGGTTACATCACTACCCTTTTACAATAAGTGCCATGGGATTTTAAATGACCACATAAAGTCAGACCCTCGGTTTAACATCTCATCCGAAAGATGGTGCATGCCCACTGACAGTATGGTGTCCCCTTCACTTTAACTGAGGTATTAGGACTCACAAAGACCACAGGTTGAGCACCACCCTGCTGGCCTCACTAACACCACTTTCAAGAGAAACCTAGTTTTTCCATTTGGTCGTCCATCCAGGTACTTACCAGGCTCAGCCCTGTTTAGCTTCAGTAAGTAACGGGTCTTGGGCTGTAGGGTGATATGGCTGTGGCCCAATCTCAGTTCTATTATATTACAAGGTGCTCGAAATGCCCCACACATCATGTATTACATCATGTTGCAAATTTCTATTTTTGGGAGGAAGCTAAAACACACTGTTTTTGTGTGCATCTTTATATGTTACTGAGCTGCTTCTTCCCGCCCCCTTTGCAGAAGAGGGTGGACCCTTTACAGCTTGTGCCTTATTTGAAGTCTTTGGCCACTGAAGTTTAAGATATTACTATATTACTATTTTTTTTTGTTGTATTCATATCCTAAAAAATCATCAGAATCTTAGAAACCTTGCACACTGATCACACTAACCAATGTGTAATAATTAATCCTTAGTGAAAGAAATCACTAAGTAATTCTTAGTCATTTTAAGAAGGGATCCTTTTGTTCTCCTTTCTTCTTCTTCTTCTTCTTCTTCTTCAAAAAAAAAAAAGAAAATAAAAGACTGTGTTCATCCAATACACTGCACGAAGAAGAAGGATAGTTCACCTCCTTATAAAAAATTGAGTAGGATTATGCCGAAATTCTTTATTTCAAGAAATCAGTGGCATTTTAATGCTTTGTTTTTAATACTGAAACCACAAAACACAAATTTCTATGAATTAACTAATCCTGAACAGAGTCTGGCAGTAGTCAGAATATGGACACACACAAATACACACACTCGTTAAACAGCAGCCTGGGAAAGGTGCATACTAGGCATTTAAATGCATCTGCCACATTCTATCTTTATTTTGTGTACTTTGTCAAAAAGTGCTCTCAATCAAAAAAAAAAAAAACTTTTCTTTTGATTGTGAAACTATGACACCATATAATTGTGCATTTTTGATTGTTGGTGATTTTGAAATTGGTAAAATTTGTGTTTTTTACCGTTGATCATTAGTTGGCATTATTAACCTTTAAGATAGGTCTGTGCAAAAAAAGCTTAGTTTCTGGATTTTATATGGTGTATAACAGCAAATTAAAGTGTGTGTATGTCTGTGATAAATAAGTTTTCATCTGCCACATTCTGTCTTTATTTTGTGTACTTCGTTTGTCATGAACTGCTTTGTGACAGATTTCAGGATTTTTTTTTATTTACTTGTACTGGCTCTGAATTGCCAAAACATCTATAAAAAACACTGATGTGAAATGTTTTATGACTGACAAAAAGTTCGGAGATAGTGTGTGTGTTTTTTGCGTCTGACTGGACTGAACATTAAGTTTCAGAATTGGAATGAACGTTATTTTTACTTCATCAAACAGAAAATTTGTATATTTTTGATTGTGCACTCATGGTCATGTTGCATTGTTCTTTCTCGTCTTGGAAAGGTTAGAACAGATTAAAAGATTAAAACTCTAAGTACATAAGTTAGTCCTTTTTACCTGACATATCCATAGTTGGACATGTCTGTGAATGTAAACAGTTAGGGAGAAAATCCACCACAATCTCACGGCAATTCATACATTTTTGATTTAGTGGCTAATTCGTATGAATTCGTACAAGCTGGGTATTGAACAATGGTTATTTTCATATTTTTCGTATGGTTCATATCTGACAAGTAATAGCTCAAATGAAAGCTCTTGCCGGTGCTCATATGGTTCTAGCATTCTATTCACTAAATTATATTCACATATTAAACAGTTATCGCATGAACTGTGGTGTCTCCATGGCGCAGAAGTAAAAAACAACACTTTTATGATCAATAGGCAGCTCCAGATAGCACAGACAGCTGTCATCTCTAACTTTTTGCTGTGCGCTTCAGGGCCATTTCTCCTCTGTTTTTGAGGTGATGTGCATAAGTAATCCTTTTATATGTCTGATGTGGTCCAAACACAGTGAATTATGTTTGATCAAACAAAAGAATAGTGAAATATGAAAACAAAGATCGATCTCTGTGGCTTTTACAGCACCTCTCATCAGTTGGAATAACTTTTGCAAAGATTATGGTAGAGACATTTTTCTTTTTTTCCTATGATTACATACATGTGCAGGAACCACCAAAATTAATTACAGCAACCTAGACCACACAGAACCTGCTGTAAAAGATACACTTTCAAATTTGAGTTTATTAAAAAAAAAATCTTTTTTTTAGGTGCATTGTAACACAGACAACATATACAGTTATTTTAACGACTTTCAATAGTGTTTTATGAAAATTCAAAGGATTTTCCTTAAAATTATACCACTTTTTGCATTTACACCTCTGCATATGGATTTGGGAAGCTTTTAAATTTGGGTCGGCAAAATCCAGGCGGAAATCCCAAAATAGCAGCAGAGTTTAACTGATTATATCACCCCAATATGAAAACAACTGTGGACACACTATACCTACACACAGTTCTGTACAAACAGCTTCCAAAAGATGATTTTCATTATAGGTGCCCTTTAAAACATCCAATCAACTTCACTCACTGCAGTACTCATTGTTCTTGGAAGACTATTCAGAATAAGTTACATTTGCTGTCTAGCTTGTGATGAAATTTGACATTTAATGGCTCTGTAAGTTTAAATTCAATAACCTAAAATGCTGTAAATGACCATATTTTTACTTAAATCTTGTTGTGAGATCTATAAGAACAAATTGTATTATCATTTAACTCAATCAATTCTCAAAATGAAAATCTGAAGTGGTCCCTAAATCTTTTCATACCTGTAGCTGTATTTATAGAGACAGACAAACAGACAGACAGATAGACAGACAGAGGGAGAGAGAGAGAGAGAGAGAGAGAGAGAGCTTTTAGAAGAGCCTGTGTTTGCCAGTCTTTCATCACTGCAGTCTGGACCAAACCGTTCTTTCAAAAGTGCATGTGTAAGAGTTCATAGTCTCCTACTGCGAACACCTCCAGTAACATTTCACACAAGCGCTAGCCTCAAATACACCACGGAGTTAAGTGACAACTTTAATAGCATATGCACGGCTTCCCTTTCCTATTATCACCACACATTAAAATAACACATTTAACCAAAGATTCACAAGAGGGCCATGAAGACAAGATAAACAACACAACACAAACTGATATCAAAGCACAACCTACAAGAATGTATCAATCTTTAAAAGTAGCCTGTTCCAAAATAAGAAGTCACGCCAGTCTGACCGAGCCCCATATATTGAATTTCTGGTGTGAATAATTAATCGCGTGTTTCTGCTCATTTCAGAGGGATCCCATATAGAACGGGGGCCTGAAAGAAGAAGGGATGGATGAAGTGAAATGAAGATCAAGAAATGACAACATATCGTGTTTTATGCTCCCCCTTTCCCCGACCATTTACGTCTTTCTGAATCTTTCTCTTACTCTCTCGTTCATAGATTTGTGCAGTTTCCATGGCGATGAAGACATCAAGCACAAATCGTGCCGTTCTTCAACTTCCTGTCTTCAGGCACCTTTTCGCCCAGCTACAGATGATGTCATTGATTCGGTGCGGGCCACGCGAGCTTTATAATAGATTTTTGATTGGTCTGCTGTGCAAGTCTTTTTGGAGCCTGAGAGAAAACGCATGATGCTTTCAGTCAGCGCTGAAGTCAGTAGAGTCACTCGGAGAGAAACCCAGCATTACAGCTCAGCTGAATGAGGCACTATTGACGTCAGTCTGCGAGCGTGCATGTGTGTATGCGCTGAACATGCTTCAAGGACTGACGAGGACAGGACAATCCAACCGGAAAACACTTTAAGTGGACAAAGGAGGAATGTATGGGCTGTTATGTATACAGTGAGTCAGAGCATCAGTCCAGCTGTTAGAAAGAGGGTTATACACTGATCACAGTCGCTCCATACCAGCACCCAGCACTAAACCGTGCTATTACCATATAGAAATGCATGCTAATACAACACTCTAGATGACAAGTGGACGTGTGAATAATAACAAAGAGACAAAAAGAGAGTCAAGATGGACAGAAAATGAATCGAGATGAAAAATAGAGTTAGCTTATGCATACTTCCTGATACATCTGCAGCATTTATTCATTAGAATCACAAAACTGAGTGGATCGATTTGTTTGTGAATTAGACTGAACTCAATTTAAATAACTTTCAGTTCTTAATGACGAGTTCAAACTGAATGATTTTCAAAGTAGTCGTATTTCGAATGTTTTCACACTGCATGACTATCTGGGTTAGCGTTCTGCCGGTGTTGTGTTTACACTGTGAGATGGATCGGCGACAGGAGAGTTCACACTGCATGGCTTTAACATAGAATCAAAGAAGAATCAAAGACGACTTTGTCCAAACTACGTCTCACAACCAAACAAATGTGAGAATTGACATGGAAACAACGCAAGGTCACGCAGTATATCTTTCGTTATTAACTACATAATGGAAAAGAAGGGCTTTGAGAGCATGTTTGTAATAAAGACAGTAAAATCACCATGTAATTCTTAACCACTATAATCACAATGGCCGCATGGTGTCAGTAAACGCTAATATGTCTGTGTCTGTGTACTGCAAACGGCATTAGTGAGAGACTCATCATTTCAGAAAGGCTTGAATATATCAAATGAACTTATATTAACTTACTTTTGAGTATTGTGCCGTATTTTAGCTTCATCCGTGTTTGTCTGTCACTGTGTTGTTTGAGCAGACACGCACATGGTAATGGTGGGGAGAAGCAGCTCATTTTAAGCCACAGGCTACAAAAACAGTTACAGTATACTCAGACACCAAAATGGGCAGATTATGGGGGCTATATTAAATAATCTGATGGGTGTTCTGAGCTGAAACTTTACAGACACATTCTGAAGACACCAAAGGCTTATTTTACATCTAATAAAAGGAGTTAAATATCTGCTCTTTAAAGAAAATCTTGCTTAACTTTTTCTGATTTCACGCAATTATTTCAAATGAACTTTAAATGAATTGGTTGCTTAACAAAACATTATAAGTATTTCAAGTTGATTCGGTTTACTAGACTATAAACCAATTAATTAATTAGACTCATCTTACTGCAGTCAAAGCTTTTATAGAGAAAAACACAGAAAATTCTGCCATAATGTGTCATTCAACTGGTTGAAAAAAATCAATCAGAAACTTTCCAAATGATTACATTCTCTAAATCAAATGGACTGATTTTTATTTGCTAACCCACTGTTCTATTTTAGTTTGCTCATTAACAGTGATAAAAAACAATAAATAAATAAACAATAAATAAAATCAAGCCATTTTTCTACTGAAAATTTCAATTACAGTAGCTCCTTGTATGATTTGTGAATATTGTTTACTTAACTGACAGTCTGATTATAAAAAAGGACAGATTTTTACCACATATGGATTTTAAAAAGCAAGTTGACAGTGACTACGTTTACATAGACATCAGTAATTGAATTATTTACCTTAATCTGAATAAGGCAATAATATGATAAAGGTGTTTACATGAGTTGCTTTTTGAATGTTCCTTTCATGATCCTGTTTTACATGTTAGCACATAATTTGATTTATGTCATAGCATCACTACACTACCCACATTTCATATAACTTTCAAACAGCTGTGTGTATGTAGACTATCCTGTCGCAAAACGCAGGGTAAATCCTACATGACGGTAATAGTTTGATTGCAGTGTTTACATGTCTGTACTAAACTTCAATAATGTGACTAAAATCAGCATACTCCGCGTCTTAATTTGATTTCTGTTTAGTTCAATTATGACCCTAATCGGATTAAATGAATTAAAAATCGCTGTTCACATGATAGACTGTTAATCAGAGTACTGCCTTAATCGGTTTAAAATCTGATTATTGATGGTGTCCATGTAAACATACTCCGTAACTGAACCTCACAGTACTCTTAGAGATGGAGTTTGTGTGGAACATATAATGCATCCAGGCCACCCTGAGACACAGAAATCACAGTTATCATCATCAGCTCATGTCAAAACATCTGATTATATGCACTAATGCAATCTGATCACCTATTTCACCTGCCTGTAATACTGTACAGCAAACATAACACTTAAATGGATAGTTCACCCCAAACTGATCATTGTGTCATTATTTACTTGTTCCAATTCAAACCTGTTGAACTTATTGTGAAGAAAGCTGGAAACCTGTAGGCATTGACTTACACAGTATGAGTAACTCAGCTTTTTTTTCAGCAACTTATTAAAACCTTTTGCATTTAATAGAATAAAGTAAGTTAGAAAGGTTTGGATCCAGTCAAAATTATATAATAAGCTTTAAAATCATTGTCCATATTTACTGTAAAAGCATGGAAAACAGCAACCTGAACATCTTCCAAATGTATTCTTCTGTCTTAAAGACAAATAATAAACTCGTACAGGTTTGGAATGGATGAGCCAATGAAGACAGTGTTTTCATATCTGTGTGAACTGTCCCTTTAAGCAAAACTGCTGAGTAGCCTTGCCCGCATCCATTCGCTCGCTTTAAAGAATCTCTTGCTTTTCAAACACCCCACCTCTCTTTCTCCCCCCCACCCTTCTCACTCACTCTCTCTCTCTCTCTCCATCTCCCCTTGGTGTGTCCTTGACAATGCGGCAAGCTGTACCAGAATTCCTTCTCTCTCCTCCTGCTACTTCCTAGCCTCCCTCTCTCTCTCTTCCTATTCTCCATCCAGCCTCCACCCCCATTGCTCTCGGATCTCGATGTCCTGCAGCAGAACAGGTATATCTGTGTACGTTCAGGCTGACAGATTGATACGTCCACGCCCTGCCTGCTGGAAACAGAGCATATATAGCAGAGATCTGTGGATCAGCGGTCCACGCACTAAAACTCTGCTGGAAACGCATTGCTGGAGAGACACGGGAGAGACACTAATGGACTTCCATTTTCAGGGCCTCATCTTCACAGTGTCAGCCTTATTCAGCGTCACTTTATCTCCGCCCCCTCTGCTTTCCTCTTCTCTCCTGTTGTCTCTGCTTTGTCATGGCCATGTAACTGGATTAGTTCTGCTTCCACTTGCACTAAGAGGCAAACTTCACTTATTGTGTGACAATTAGCATCAGGAGCATCAGTTTTTTTGTTATCACCTGTCAACAGAGCAGTCCCAGATGACAGCTGTTAGCCATCTCTATACATAAAGCCAGTCCGAAAGCTTTCACATCTTCTCAACCGTGACACAGGTGGCGGTGTCAAGGTTTCCAAACCTTTTGTGTTCGTTTATTTCAGGTTTAAAGTAACCACTGAAATGGAATTTACGCAGCGATGCAACATCTGATGTTCTAGCAACCAGACATTCACTTGTCACAACAAAAAAATACATATTTTAAGGGATAGAATTCGAAAATGAATGCTTTGTCATTGTTTTACTTAATCTTTACCTCATTCCAAAGCCACAAGAGCATAAAAGTTAAATGTAATTGCTTGATGCACAAACAATCAAACCTCTTGTTCTTGCAGAAGCACAAATGTGTTTTTGTGACATAAAAACAAAGCTCTTTAGTCCTTGTGGAAGCATAAATGTGTGTGTGCAAGGTGCAAAGCAACTTGTAGTTGATGATATAGTCTTCTGTTCATACATACACTCACTGGCCACTTTATTAGGTACACCTGTTTAACTGATAGTCATCACACTTTTCTAATCAGCCAATCACATATCAGAAACTCAATGCATTTAGGCATGTAGACATGGTCAAACTGAGCATTAGAATGGGGAAAAAATGTGATTTAAGTGACTTTGATTGTGGTTGTTGGTGCCAGACGTACTGGTCTGAGTATTTCAGAAACTACTGATCTACTGGGATTTTCACGCACAACCATCTTTAAGGTTTACAGAGAATGGTCTGAAAAAGAGAAAATATTCAGTGAGCGGCAGTTCTGTGGGCACAAATGCCTTGTTGATGCCAGAGGTCAGAGGAGAATGGCCAAACTGATTTCAGCAGACAGAAGGGCAACAGTAACTCAAGTAGCTACTCGTTACAACCGAGGGATACAAAAGAGCACCTCTGAATGAACAACACAGCCAATCCTAAGGCCAATGGGCTACAGCAGCAGAAGACCACACTGGGTGCCACTCCTGTCAGCTAATAACAGGAAACTGAGTCTACAATTTGCACAGGCTCACCAAAATTGGACAACAAAAGATTGGAAAAACCTTGCCTGGTCTGATAAGTCTAAAAATCTTCTGCGACATTCGGATGGCAGGGTCAGAATTTGGCGTTAACAACATGAAGCATGGATGCATCTTGCCTTGTATAAATGATTCAGGCTGCTGGTGGTGGTGTAATGGTTTCTTGGCACACTTTGGGCCCATTAGTACTAAACGAGCATAGTGTCAATGCCACAGCCTACCTGAGTATTGTAGCCGACCATGTCCATCCCTTTATGACCACAATGTACCCATCTTCTGATGACTGATTTCTTGAACATGACAATGAGTTCACTGTACTCAAATGGCCTCCACATTCACCAGAGCTCAATCTAATAGAGCATCTTTAGAATGTGGTGGAATGGGAGATTTGCATCATGGATGTGTAGCATCCAATATGAACCAAAATCTATGAAGAATATTTCCAGTACCTTGTTGAATCTATGCCATGTAGAAAAAAGGCGGGACGATTTACATTTACCAGACATTTATAAAAAAAAAAAGAGGATAAAAAAGCCCTTCAAATGCAAAACCAACTTTACCTTAAACCAAGCAAACACATATTTCCTACTTTTTAACAGCAACAAAAAACAAACAAACATCTAAGCAAATGAAAGCGTAAGACTGCACAATGTTTCCCCAGGAAAATGGATTGTTTAAAAAGAGTCTGGTGTATATTTAGAAAAATGAGTGCATCACCTACAGGTGGATTTGTATATGTCCTCTTCACTATTAGAGACAGACCATTTAGAAACAGGTTGCTAATAATTATATGAACGCAAACTTTTGGAACTCATTCAGCTGTCCTGCCCCACTTTGAAAATCTCTGCTACACCCCTGGGGCCTCATATACGAAGATTTCCAGATGACAAACTTGCAAATAACACCATTTTTCTTTGGTCTACCTCCGAAAGGAGCACCTCCAATTCACATTCTTGTCAAAGTTTCTCTTTTTGCTTGCTTTTGCCATTGCTTTTTTGTTAGGTTTTGCAAAAGTAGAGTCATTAGCATATTCATATGAGGAAGGGAGGGGTTTTGCGGTCGTGGACATGCGCTCAGTTTAATGTTAATTAAATTAATTAATAATGTATGAAGAGAATATACATGGGATTCGGCGTACGCAGTGTTTCATACATCTGAATTTTTACTGCGTATGCACATTTACAGTTTAGTGCGTACGCAATGTTTTAGTAAGAATTCAACACAAGTCTTTGTACAAGAGGCCCCTGGTCACTGGGTGATACTTTCAAGCTGGTCAGAGCAGGTGAAACCTCAGGATCTATTCTAGCCCCTAAAACAAGATCTTCAACTAAAACTAGTCATGCCTGTTATCTGTCTCCACCTACAAACTCTGCCCCCTCCTGAAACACATAATAAGCTGGAGCAACACAATCTCAAGGCGATTTGTAACTTTTTCATTTAGTGGCTAATTCGTATGACTTCGTACGATCTAATTCGTACAATTTAGTGCCATACCTTGTTTTTAAAATCGTACATTTTCAACGATTAGCACAATTAGCCAATAAACTGGCAAAATGTAAAATACCTACGTTTTCTCGTGAGATCAGGCTGGCAGAAGGACTCTGTCTCAAATGAGACTTGTTTCAGACTTGTGTTAGACTTGTAAGAGACTCTTGTAGGCTCTTGCAGATTTGTGGACTTGAAGACGCTGTATTCAAGAAATTCTGCTTGTTTGAGTCTGTCCAATGCAAATAAGTGGCCAGTGCTGTTGTTAGAAAATTAAAGGTTAAGTATTGATTAAAAATATGCATTTTCAAGTGCCTCTTTAAAATGACCGCAGACTCAGCTGTTGGCATAGAGTTTGGCAAGTCATTCCAGCAGAATGGAACATAAAAGGTGATTTGTAATTGATTTTGAGCTTTTGGAAGAACCATAAAAAGATGCTTGGCAGCAGAGCACAGGGTCCTATTGGGTACAAAAGCCTGAAGTAGTAGCTTCAAGAAATTGGGTGATGATGGATATCATAAATACAAAGTATAATCAAAACAATGAAATACAACATCTAAAGACCCCACGCATACAGTTAAAGTCAAAATTATTAGCCCCCCACCTTTGATTTTTTTTTTTATTATTATTTTTAAAAAATATTTCCCAATTTATGTTTAACAGAGCAAAGGCATTTTCACAGTATGTCTGATAATATATTTTTTTTTCTTTGGGAGAAATTCTTTTTTTGTTTTATTTCAGCCAGAATAAAAGCAGTTTTGCATTTTTAAACACCCTTTTAAGGACTCTTTTAAGTACTCTTTAAGGACATTTTAAGGTTCTTTAAGCTACATATTTTTTCATAGTCTAGAACAATCCATCGTTATACAATAACTTGCCTAGTTAACCTTATTAACCTAGTTAAACATTTAAATTTCACTTTATGCTGCATAGAAGTGTCTTGAAAAATATCTAAGAAAATATTATTTACTGTCATCATGGCAAAGATAAAATAAATCAGTCATTAGAAATGAATTATTAAAACTATTCTGCTTAGAAATTTGTTGAGAAAATCTCTCTGTTAAAAATTGGGGAAAAAATAAACAGAGAAGCTAATAATTCAGGAGGGCTGATAATTCTGACTTCAACTGTATATCTGTGTAATATATTTACTGATTTGAATATCTCCTGATGTCTGATGACAGTCTCAATTGCAGCTGAATGCAAAAACTTGATACAGTATTGTGATAAACAAAACAGATGGGTTTTTTTGTCTAAAGCTTAGTGTTGGTCACTATTTACTATATGGAAGACAAAATGGCAAAAACATGTAGTATAATAGTAAATCCAGTAAATTATGAATAACTTTTCATTTTGGACTTTAATAAACTGCATTATTTTAATAAATATATCCATTTTGCAAGAGTGACACGGTGGCTCAGTGGGTAGCACTGTCGCCTCACAGCAAGAAGGTTGCTGGTTCGTCCCCTGCTGAGTCAGTTAGAATTTCTGTGTGGGTTGCAACTTGAAGGGCATCCGCTGTGTAAAATATATGTTGGATAAGTTGGAGGTTCATTCCGCTGTGGCGACCCCTGATTAATAAAGAGACAAGCCGAAAAGAAAATGAATGAATATCAGTTATGCAGTCATGCCAAGTACAATTTCTTTAGGAGCTGCGAATAAAATAGCTGAAACTTTTTCTCTATGGAGTCTTTGATCATTGTTGCCAGTCAAAAAGTTTGAAAACCACTAGCGAAAGCTCATGCAGCGATTTTTGCAGAAGTATGTCATTGAATAGGAGTTCATTTGTAAGACAGTACAAATGTGCATTGCATTCTCAGTTTGGCCTCAATATTTGCTCAATACAAATTCATCTCCTATTGTCAGCTTTCTCCTTCAGGTCAGCTTCTGTCATTGTGAAGCAGCAGTTTGAAGAGAATCTATCTGAGCATATCCACATGTTTCTGGCTAGCTGAACTCAGAAAAAAAAGAAACAGTTTAATGACAGATATTTGAAGCTATCTCTATCTCTAAATCTATCACCCCCCTTGGGCACTGAGATTTCTTAGTTGTACAGTTATTTGGCTAAACATTTGGGTCTGTGTTTATATATTTGTCCAATGAGTATGTTTCTGGCATTCATAAATCATGTGGATCTGAAAATACCAACACAGGCTCATTTTGAAAACGTAGTCCCGTGGACGTTTCCGGAGACGGCGAATTATGTAGCCGGATGTACAGTACGTATGGCTGCATTTCACTTTTTAAGCGAACGATACAGGGCAATATGACGTTGTTCCTTTTCGCGCTTACCGGCTGACTGCTTACCTTCGTGTGGATGGCTTTCCTGCTGCAACCAGTTTGTCCGGTTAGCTTGTCATGTACGTCGACTTGAGACACAGAGATGAGTTGACCATGACCACGACGACCGGGGAAGAGCGGTTCCAGAAATCAGGTAAGACAAAAGCAGAATCCAAAAACTAAAATGAAAAAGTGAATAACAGGGTGAGAATGTGGTCAAATCCGTGGTAAAAATCAGACGAGAGCTTTTCTTTTTCTGGACGGCTTTTGTTAATCGTTGGTTGGGTTTAGGGAAGTAAGTGGGTGGACGGGTCGAACAGTAAAATTGGTTGGGTTTAGGGAAGGAGGAGGGTGTTTCAGTCGATTGGTCGGTCGCCCAGTCAATCATTCAGTCATTCAGATAGGCGGTCGGTCGAAAGCAGCCTCTGGTGGGTTTATATGAGAACACCGCTGGTGCAAATGGCACTCGCGAGAAATATTTGATATAGGAAAAAGCATACACAGCGGCCTCTCGTGGATTCGCGAAAAACAAAAACTGCAAAAATACGTACCTCCCGGGATGATTTTGCGGTCTCCAGAAACCTCCATGGCACTATACAAGCGATGTGTTTACACCTAAGAGTTCCTTTACATGGACATGAACTTTGTTTGCTGCTCAATCTTAATTCTTTAACAAGTAACTCTTCTAACAAAAGGTTTCCACAAGGTTTAGGAGAATTTATGGACATTTTTGACCATTATTCTAGTGCCTTTGCAAGGTGAGGCACTGATGTTAAATTAGAAGGCATGGCTCACAGTCTCAGCTCCAATTCATCCTAAAAATTTTCATTTGGGTTGAGGTTAGGACTCTAAGGCAAGTCAAGTTCCTCCACATTCATCCATGTCTTAATGGACCTGGCTTTGTGCACTGATGTGCAGTCATGTTGTTGGAATATGAAGAGGCTAATCTCAAACTATTTCCACAAAGTTGGAAGCATGAAATTGTCCAAAATATATTAGTATGCTGAAATATTAAGAGTTCCTTTCACTGGAACTAAAAGGAAAATCACCCCTGCACTATAATCCTTCTCTAACAAAACTTTACACTTGACACAATGGTTCGCATTTTATTTTCATGGTTCATTTGTTGAATTTAAGTTACATTGCAACTAATTCTTATTAGATTATATAGACTGTTAGGTTGGGTTTAAGGTTGGGGTTAGGGCTAGTTTAAGTTGACGTAGTTGCAAAGTTTCTTATAATCAGTTTAATGTGTGTTGAAGGAGCAGTGTCAACAGTTATTAAGCAGACAGTCTACTAATTAACCATCAAAATAAAGTGTTACCGTGCAATGCTGTCAGGCAAGAACATCCATCTGATTAGCAATCAGAGAAGCATGATTTGTCCACTCAAGAGAACACATCTTTACTGTCCTGAGTCCAGTGGTGGCAAGATTTATACCACTAGATGGAACATTTTGCATTGACTTGATGATGTAAGGTTTGGATGCAGCTGCTTGGCTATGGAAAACCATTACACTGTGTGCTTCAGCATGCATTGACCCCTCTCTGTGATATAACATGACCGATCACGTCATGGCTGAGTTGGTGTTATTCCCAATTGCTTCCACTTTGTTATAATAATCCCTAACAGTTGATCATAGAATATTTTATTGACAGGGTTCTTGCACCATTTTAAAAGTAAAATTTAATGCTTTTTAAGACCTTATTAAGACCTCAACAAATATAATTTAAGACCCAAAAATTATTTAATTTCTTTGGAATAGGCTACTCATTTTAATGTTTTCGTTTGATTAAAATAAATTGTGCCTCGTCACAGTATGGATAACCCGCAGTACCTGCCTTTTGGGTGTCTGGTGGTGAAATGAAACTGTTATAGCTGACTGTGAGGGGGCGTCTGAACTAGAGCTGTAATCAGGCTATAAGAGTTAGGGCTGATAGAGCCCGAACCCGACAGGTACATTTTGATTGACAGCTTTTTAAAAGCCCAAACCCGTTTATAGCCCGACATTATCCAAATGTGCACATGCACAGCTCTTTTTTTCATGAATGAGTTGTTTATATGCGTTAACATTACTTATCCATAACATAGGCTACAGGCTAAGTTGGAACAAAAAAAATAAGCCCCCTGTAACATCTTAACATCTCAACACTCTAAATAGGCCTGGGTACATACACTTAACCTTCAAATTGGCCAACACACCAATAAAAATAAGTCTTTCTTAGCAAATGAATTAAAATAAATGATAAATGATGACGGATATTTGGCAATAACGAAATTAGGATAAAGGCTCAGTGGGATTTGTTTTGCCACTTCTCTTCACAATAAGGTGATGGTGAAGCTGAATAATAAAAGAATAATGCCAAAAAAAGCCTGTATACTCTGCATACATTATGATTTTATTAATATTTAGTTATAATTTGAAATTCTTTACTCATCAAGATTGGGTTGACAATTTTGAATCCACTGTAAATGGCTTTAGCGCAGTCCTGCGCTCACTGAGCAGCACTGAACACCTTTTCTCTGCTGCTGCTACTGGCCGGGATACACTACTGATCCGGCTAATTTAGCATGTTTTGGGTAGGATTGTTTGTTCATCTTCCACCAGTCAAAAACATTAATTTCATTTTCCATGACAGAGGTTTCAAAGCAGCGAGTGTCCTCGTCATGTCCTGTCAGCACGCTGGACACTGCTCCTTAGTGCTCTACTGTAATACGTAGTGTATGAGCGACCACCAAAATACCTTTATATACCAGCGGCTAGAATGACTGTTCGAATAAAACAGGCGGATGGCCTAACCGCTGACATAATTAGCTCTTTTTGACATCTCTGTCATCATTTGTTTAACCTTTGCAAGGATGGATTTCAATGTTGTAACAAACAATTTGATTACTTCCTCGCGCTAATCGAAATGCATCACATGACTGTTCATTTACTGCGCAAGCCCAAGCCCGGCACGACCCCGTCTAAAATGATAGAAATAAAGTCCGAACCAAACAAAGATCTTCAGCTCTAGTCTGAACTAGTAACATTGTTAGGTCGAGCTGCAAACAATGCAGGGATTAACCTGGACCCGCTATGACTAGCTGCTGCAACGTCCAGCTGCTGCTTTCCTCCTTTCATGTGATACTCGATGACTTTGAGCCCCATGGTCCCTAATGAAAAGGTCTTTTTGCAGAATTTACACATTGCCTCTTTGCCACGTCGTTAAATTTACATTCTCCCATCTTTGCATTTTGAACCTCACATCAACAACCGCGTAATGACAGCACGCAGGTGCAGACCGGCGTCAGCGTCTGTACTCTGTACCCGACCTACCGTAATAAGCTAATAAATCACGGAGACTGTCATTTCTCTCCTGTTTCACATACTTAATTAATCAACTATTAGATGTTTTACGGTGGACCACTGTGCTTCCCTAACGTCGTTAAGCAGACCGGCTGAAAATTTAATACTTACAGCCACTTTACGGTAAAATTTAAGACAATTTAAGACCTTAATTTCCCGGATTTTAATTTAAGACGTTTTAAGACTTTTTAAGGACCCGTGGGAACCCTGCATTGAGAAGAAATTCTGTGAATGGACTAACTGCCCACATGGAAACCTATCATGGTTCTATAGTTATATTCACTGAGCTCCTAAAAGTAACCTATTCCTTCAAAAATGTTTTTGTGAATGTTTGATGTTAGACACCTGTTTCCACAGAAGTTATAGAAAACCCAAATTGAATGATTTAGAGAAACTTTTAGCAACACTCTCTACTTCACATCAATGAAAACCAATGAGGAGCAGTGGTATGGGAACAGAAACATTTACATGAGTAATATCACACAATTAGCAGTGCGATATGGCTGTATATCGGCACTGGTTTAGGTGTGCATCTTTTCTCTGCCTTAGTGTCCCACCAGTCATGGTATACAGCCATATCTTGCTACTCGTGTGATATTGCATTTCTACAACAGTTCGACAACATAAACATGAACATAAAAAAGAAAATCAAACATAGAGAAAATCTTTTTGTACAAGGAACTACTTTCTTCTGTCATTCCTTCAGATCTGCAGCTGACGTCAGAACAGCAGAAACTGTTACTAATTCACACACACATTTTCTCTTCTAAGGGCTTATTATGTGGTCTCTGTCGCCATCTTGTGGATGGACAACATCAACTGTCTTTGCTCTGCTTAGTATGACAGGCTGATGGATACCGATGCGCTGTTTCTCCGAAATTGTAAATATTTAAAACGCACACCTAATAAATAAACTGCATAGATGCAATCTAAACAACTACATTCTTGCCTAAAAAGCCTCAAAAGTACATTATGTTGTCCAACAGCTGCATAATTTGTCGAACTGTAGTGTGTTTATTGACCTGTGGTCACTCTTTGTGGGTAGTAATACAGATGGGTGAGGAGGCTGAACAAGTTCTGATATTGCAAAATATTGCACAGCTATCAGCCAATCAGATTTGAGAACCAGACAGAACTGTTGTATAAATAGTAATATCGTATGCCCTCATGTCTCCTCAAGTGTATAAAAATAGATAAAACCTAAACATTACAATTTGTACTCAACTTTGACCAAACATTGTATAGAAGTTAGAATATATATAAAATAAATATATTAATTATATTACATTGATTATTACTACATGAATGCATGCCAGTATTTTGTGGTTTTAGAGGGGCATTTATACAAATCTAATCCTTCAAAAAGCTATGGCAAAACTCTGCTATTTAAGGAGAAACATGTAGGCAGTCGTTGTGCAAAAAGTTCATTCATAACACAGCACAAGTATGCATTGCATTCTCAGTGTGGCCTCTGTGCTTGTTCAATACAGCTTTCTCTTTCAGGTCAGTGGATAATACCGTATTTTTAGCACCATACTGATGTGGTGTTATATTGATACACCATGATACAGAACTTTGAAAAGTTAAATGTTTAATTAGGTTTATCAGGCTTACACTTATCAGAAGTAGAATTTAAAATTCTTGCTTGGGCTTAACTCATATTATTGTTCAGCCTACAATATATTGTTCAAAAACATAAAAAGAAGGGTTATTTTCAAATCCATTTAACAATTAAAATGCTTAATTATATTATTTATAATTTTATTATTAAAAATGTGTCATTCTGTAGTTTATAATGTTGTGATTCCACTTTTTAAATTTAAACGTTTTAAATTTATCCATTTATTTTCCTAATTAAAGACCAGAATTTTAATAACAGTCTTAAAATGAAATAAAATACCAGCTTACATCACTAATACTTCATTATCAGTTTATTCTCTAACCATGAACACACACATATAAAGGACGTCACTGTTTTCAATAATTTACAAAACAGCAAGTTTGCACGATTGGCCCCCCAAAAAGAAGTTCATGTGTAAATCAATATCCAAATGTGCATAAAATGGCCTGGTAAACAGCAATCAGGCCCAAGAAAACCATAAGAAGCAGCTTTATCATAAATCTATAAATACCCACAATCAGTACAATTCAATTAGAGTTTTATTGAGTTTATCTGTTTCTCATGACTGAGCATTATCTCGTCTGCTATCTAAATTCTCATCTGCAGTCATCATGGCGAATGAAAACATTACAGCAACACATTCAATTACGAGTCAGAAGAGGATGGATGGATATACCAGGAATTGTGATCACTGCAGGGACCTTTGGAGTTGCTGACTCCAGCGAGTGAGTCTCTCCAACTCTGTTTACCCAGTAACCCTCTCTCTACACCCACCTCGCCACCGACAGCGCCGTCGCATAGCAACCCAACACGACGCGTGCAGCCAGAGTGGGAAGTTGGCCGAGTGAGACAGAGAAAGAGCTGGTGGACAAGTAGTGTGAAGAGGTGAGAGCGAAATACAGAGAAAGGAGCAAATAAATGGACAGTGACAGTTCAATATGACCATTACCGCCGTTTGTGGCACCAAGGCAGGACTACGGCATTAAGAAAATGAGTTTAACAGGTGTAACAACAGTTTGCGACAATGCCACCAGGGGGAACAAAGGGACGAGATGTAAACAGACAGAAATATACAGTAGCTGTAATGGCCCGGTTCCACCGAGTCGTACAGTACTGTCCCACTTTTTCATCACCCTTTGCAAAGAGTAATAAGGGTACCAAAAGACGGAGCTAGACGTGCAGCTGAACGCTATTGGTTTACAGAGATATGTCATTCGCTCGCATACCAAGCCAGAATGAAAACAAAGGAACCGCCATATTTTAAATAGACAGTCGAGACATTACACCATATATATTATATACATATAATTATGAGCCATGGTTGACCCGAGCTCAAACAAACCTTGTCGTTGTCTTGATGAACAGCCACAAAGCCAAAAAAAACAAAATTTGCTGTGCCCTGTTGTTGTTTTACAAGGCCGTCTTAAAGTGTCAGCGGTTTCACTTTGTCCAGAAAGCTCGCAATCTCGTCTATATTTAAAAATAGATATATTTTTGAGCTCAAATTAATAACCTGCTCATGATCATTGAATTGTTTTGATCCTGTCAGAAAGGAACAAACGTTAGAGTGCCGCGCTAAAAGAACAAAGTAGAAGCTGGAAAAAACAGCAGCAAATGATACTTCTGCAACCTGAAACATGAACAAACTGCCATGTTTAACTATTATCATCACCTTTTGGACTATAATAAACTCGGAATGACAGGATTACTTTCTAACAAAAGGCTATATGTGCTGCTGAAGATTAACGAAACATACAGTATGAGAGGTTTGCTTTGACTGTGGGCTATATTTCGTGTTGTTTTTAACCCAAATAAGGACTAAATGTATGCTGTGTGTGGTTTTTCTGTAAGTGGTAACATATCGGAGACTGTAAGGGTCTGTATGTGTTCATATATGTTGCATTTATTTATTTATTTATTTTATACAATTGCAGATTTAACAGATGGCACTGTCGCACTGTCAGTGATCTGCAGTTATAATCAAATTTTGTTCATAGAAAAGTTAGTAATAAACATTTATGCAGAAGTATTTATGTGTATAAAGCATCTGTTTTGTGTGAAGTGCTTCTCATATGATATGTGAATGACTCGTGCAGCTTTACTGTAGACATTTCTTCGAGTGAAAATGACGTCGTCTGAAACTTTCTGTCGTACACCATGCCCACCAAAAGAGTACCATTGGTGCCCATTTAGCAGTGGAAACGCAAACCTGATAAAGGTGACCCGAACCGACCTGTACCATACCGTATTGTACCACTCTAGAAACAAGCTACAAATACCTTGCTACATGTAAATGAAGATCAAATAACAAAACAAAGCATTATAACTCCTTTATAAATCATTATAAACATGTTAACAAGCTTTCTTATCATTGTAAACTTGTTAAATGCAATGAAGATTAATTTTTAAAATTAAAACTAAAGAAATAAAAGACAACTAAAATGAAAGTACATATGAGTTAAGTAATAAATAAATAAAGTAGTAGGAATGTGGGTAGTATTAATGCAGTTTGGACGTGCTATATCCGTAATGTCATTATCAGATGACTTACTTCAGTTCAAAGGTGTCATTTCATTACCATTCATAAATTTTCTCACATGAACCTATGGTATAGTATAGCGTTGATTGCATGTACACTTCATAATCTCGCCTAACGCAGTTTATTCCTATACTATGTTTTTTAATACTATGAATTTGGATTTAATTCTTAGCTAGCATGCTATATTTATGTATGCAATTACAGATAATTGCTTTTTTAATCCTCTTGTCTTTCTGGTTCTCTGAAGTCCCTCCCTCAGAAATATGTGATGGGCTCTTATTGGTCTGCTGGGCTAATGTGTTCTGATTTGCTAAACAGCTAATATACATTAGTGATGGGAAGTTTGGATCATATTACTGACTCTGACCTTTGAGTTTCATTTATTGAGATACACAAATCTTTTTTCCAAGTCATTTAGTTCATTTAGCTCAATTTGCCAAAACTTTATTAAAATGTTACCTGTTGCTTCCAAACTCATCTACAACTACACCAAACATTGACCACACTAAATACAAGTCATAACTATATTGCTAAAGGAAGAGAAAATAATCATTTAATGTTTACCTGGTCTTTTGTCTTTGATTATGCCAGCTCACCTCTTCTGATAGGTCTTCAAATTTGAGTGGTTCGTTCACAGACAGCTTAACCATTGGACACAGTCTGAGCCGAAAGGAGCCATGATTAGTTCACTTTTCAAGTGTTCGAGTTATTGAATCGTTCGTTCATCATCTGACAGCATGTGAAGAGAGATGACATAACCCCAGGACTTGAGAAATGACCGGATCAAATCTTTTGTGGCTCTAAATGCATATGACTGGCTTCTGTCTTACATGTGATGAATGAAGGACTCAAACTGAAGACTTGAGAAATGAATGGATTAAATATTTTTCTTGCTCTAAAAGTATGATTGGCTTCTATCTTTTGCGAGATGAAGGAACGACTCAAAACCAATAGAAGACTCGAAAATGAAAGTAATCTTCTACTCCAACTGCACAAATGTGCACATGTGTCAAAGATGTATAAGGTACTAGAGACCTAGACTTAGGTAAAAGTACAAGTCCTCTATCAAAAAAGTGACTTGAGTAGAAGTTGAAGTGCTTTTTAAGCACCATACTTAAGTGGAAGTACTAAAGTATTCAAAATTTTTTGTATTGCAAGTAGTTTATTTCAAAATTTATTACTCAAGTAATGAAAGTAAAAGTACAAGTATTGTGTAATGTAGTTATTAAAGAATAGCAGTCAAAAGACATATTGTTTTGTTTATTTTAAAAAATTTTTTTGGGCCACGTGATTAAGCAGAACGAAAAGAAACATGGCTTACGATACTGTTTTTCTCTCATGCTTGAACCACATATATTGTGTGTCACGAAAACACTCCGTAATCCACTCAAAACGCTATTGAATCCCATTTTCGCATCGCAAATTACCGGTTATAAACGCTGAAGAATGGAAGTTCTAAACATTCTACCAGAAGACGCTGGTCGCTATGGTGCCCTCTATGCAGCAGCCAAGAAAAAGGTCTTTTATTGTAATAAGTAGGGTTGTAAATTTAAACTGGTCTCACGGTTTGGTTTGGTTACGATTATTATGCCATCGATTCGGTTCAATTCGATATCTCGGTGCATTGATGATGCTTTCCATATATAATTAGATTTTTTCTTCATAACACAAGACTTTTTTTAAAATAAAAATCTATAAATATATTAATATTTACGTATTATTTGTAATACAATTTTGTTCTTTAAAACAGCAGTAAGAACTGTACCCTTAATTTGACCTGTTCAAAGAAAACACTCTTTCTAAATGTATCAAACAAAACTCCAACACATGCACAGAAAACAGTATGAGCATTTTTTAGCAAATAAACTCATGTAAATATTATCCCACTTGCTTTTTGAGTGCTGACAGGCGAAGTCTTACACCCCTATGATTGGTTATTGTCTACACCTGCTCAACAGAAAGGGCTGTGATTGGCTTTAGAAACGAAAGCGCTGTTCACCGATGGCCGCGGACAGCCGTGGTTACAGTCTGTATGCGCACAATACCCGGTTATCACAGGTAATCTATAATAGAAACAGTGGAGAAGACTCGCACCACAGGCACGGTTGTGTCTGGATCCACAAGTAATGCTTTAACAGCCAAGAGGAGAAGAAAAGTTACCTCACAAACATGCCAGCGGGTTAAATGTCCAAAGTGAGAGAGAGAGAGAGAGGTAAAGATGCAGTTTTACAGCATTTCTCCGTAGTGGTGAAATATGCCGCCTTCATTGTAGTAAGAGCATTATTTACTCGCCCTCGGCCTCCTTCGCCATAGTATTCCACTGTGACATCGTGCATAGGAGATAAATGACGTCAGTACGTAATAACCGGTTATGATCTATTACTGAACCGACATCAATAATTTTGACACCCCTAGTAACGAGTAACAATGCAGCACATAAAAAATGTATCGGAGTAAAAGTATTAAACTCATCAAAAACATGTTCTGAAGTAAAAGTGGAATAGGAGAAAAAAACAATTCTCCAGTAAAGTACAAATACAGCGTTTTAGTACAGTACAGTAGTGAAGTAGTTCTACTTGGTTACTTTATATCTCTGACATGTGTGAATGAACAAATCACTCCCTGAGAGTACTCAAGTACTTATTATTCTCGAATCATACAAAATAATTGTGAAAAATGAAACCGTTTAAAAAACAACACATCACTAATGCACGCTGTCTGTAAACGTCATGCCTAGGTGCAGAATTTACGTAACTTTTAGGGTTTTTGATGTCACAAACCCATGAAAAAGTTTGTATCAGTAATTTGTGGTCTGCCTTAAAAAGCTAATTCTAGAAAAGACTATATGCACTAAACTTTGACCATCAGAGCTTTGTAACATTACACACTAACAATGCTATAAAAGTGAAATTATAATCAAAGTCCTCTCTCTATAATCAAACTCTCACCTGTACTATGCCCTGCTCTGTAAATGGACTAGACAGCCAGTTCATTTACACATTTGCATCCAGTGTGTTTTATGTGTGGTTTGGGAAATTTACAGTCACAGGTATGAGTTGTATGTATTTGAAAGTTTAGGGTACATTTACACAATGACAGTGAAGACCAATATTAGAGAACTACATTTAAATACTTAATTTGTCCCTGAAAAAAAAAAATTTAAACACTGTGATCAGAATGAGACCATGAAAATATAAAGATTCATCACGATTTGAAGAAATTCTATCAGGAAAAGTTGATGCTGGACCATCAGTTCTTTTAAGAACAAAGTCATTCTCAGCATAAAATGCAAAAAAATGCGAAAGTCTTGTAAGTTTGCATGGCTATTTCAGAAATATTTTACCCTCACAATCAAGGTGTAGCAACATTATTAAAATTATGCATTTGAATAACACTTTATATTATACATCTTTAAATTAATTGAGACTATCTATTAATGCAGGATAGGTGATGACAACTGTCTGAGGGCTCCCAGTGCTTACAATTATTCATATTACGTAATTCATACAACAAAACAAAATCATAATGCCTTAATCACCAAAATCATTTTTTGTGTTGAATTATATAATGAAAAGAAAAAAGCTCTGAGCCGAGTCATTTTCAGCTAATTATTTTTTGTTATTTTTTTGTAAATTGGAGTGTGTGCAAAGGACTGTGTGGGTGATTGAAGAACGCCAAGAATGCACGATGCATCCTTCAAGACAAACAATGTAGGATGCGAATCGAAGACTACCTACTGAGCATCCTTAAAATTAAGACATCTTTCGACTGAGCTTGATGACGTTGTGGCCTAGATATGGCATAAGAAGCACCTACTGTATAGTCCACTGTTGTTATTTTGCTTGTGTATACTTTTGCAGTTAACACAAAGAAGATTGCAATATTGGTTATTACATATTTAAAAGTTAGCGTTTCCACTAAAACTCCATTGTCATATAGAGTAACGACTAAAACTATAAAAAAGTTTTCCACTTTTACTTGAAAAATAAAGATCAAGTTCCTGACCATCACTGGAGCTGCTCACTCAGTTTTGTCAAACGCTTTACTCTTTCCAAGGCATGAAAGCTTCTGTTGGTTAATTAAGTTATGGTCGATGAAATCATGCATCAGTTGAACCTGTGTTGCCTCAAATGTGATGACTTTGCATTTTTTTACATAGCTATATTTAATATTTACCTTTATGCTTTGCCTATATGCTTTAAAGAGCCCATATTAAGGCTTACTTTTGAAAATGATCTTCCATACAGTGTGTAACAGCTCTAAGTGAATTAAAACATCCAGCTGAGGTTCAAATCTGAAAATACACATTGTTTAAAAATGTAAATTTTTAAATAAAAGATTCGACTTAGAATCGTTTAAATGATTCATTGTTTGTCTGGATCTTTTGCCTGTTCGTATCGACGTTGACACAAAACAATACCACATATGAAGTGACGGATCCGGTAAAACGTGAACACACCTTTCCTTTCAAACCTAGCTGAGTGCAGGTGGATGTGTGATACATCTTGACTAAAGATGAGTTATTTTTGAGTGAACACTCTGTTGGTTAATGCAATAATATATCCTGACGAGGAATTCATGGGTCATTCGTTAAAGGAAAGATCAGAAAAAAACTGTTGTTGTATCGGACTTTGTCAGAACTTGATAGCAACTTTATTAGCACACAGTACATGGATCAGTTTCTTCCTTCAGTTCACAAGTGTAAGTGTGATTAAAATAGTTGCCTCCTTATTTTCTCTAGCTTGCAAAATATGTAATAAATTTAGTTATTTCTAATCACTCCCTGAGATTTGAACTGTATCTTGATAACTCTTTATATTCACATATTGTGTCTAATGCCATATTGAAAATGTGACACGAGCTGCTTTCTTTACCAATTTAAATGCCTTTGTGAGCTAGCGATCCTCTGCCCTTTGTCATTGCAATGGCAACCATCAGCTGTTCCTACACTTGTGTGGCGGTCAAGTTACGAAATAATTCATAGATTAATATTGAATGTGTGTAGTTGTTTTTAATTATATTTAGGAATAAAGCGATATTCTGGTGTTTAACTGCATTGCTTTAATGCACTCCTGCATTGGGCTCACACATATGCTCTGTGCTCTGGCTACTTCAACAATGTTGAAAAGCCATGGTGAGCGATTCTGTCTATATCGCGCTAAACGCAGTCAACCAATCCCAATAGATTGGGTCATCAGACCAATTAGCACAGATTAGCATCGTGCTAAGGAGAGCTTTGGGAAGAAATAAAGCGCTGAATGAATCATATTGGAGTCGTTGGGATAATTAGATAATTTTAAATGCATATTATAAGACAATGAAAACGTTTTTTTTAACTTGCAAGCATATCAGCCTGTTGTTGGAGACACCAAAACCAAAATATTACCATTTTTAATGCATAATAGGGGCTCTTTAAAGGTACAGTAATAATCAAACAGAATATGTTATTAAAGGTGTAATTTACCTAAAACTGAAAGTCCTGTCATCATTTACTCACTCTTCACTGCTTGCTAACTGGTTTGAGTTTCTTTATTCTCTTGAACAAATAATTAAAAAAAAGAAATGTTAACTTATACAGTAACTATTGACTTACAAAGTATTTGTTTCTCCTACTATGGATGTTAATGGTTTTTAGCTTTCTTTAAAATATCTTCTTTTGCGTCTTCAAGACAGGTTGGCAACCAGTGAAGAGTGAGTAACCAAAGCCTGATTTCACCAAGTAGGACATGTTCCTGGATCTTTGTTGATACAGCATTCCAATCAGCCAATCAGAATTAAGGGATACATTTACCATTTATGTTAAGTTTAGACTTATGGTTAGTTTCAGCCATTTCTACTTGAGTGTAATCCAACTGTTTATCCTCTCTGATTTTGGGAACAATTTACAGTTATGGTTGGGTTTAGGGGTAGGGAATTGGTATGAATTATGTTTTCCAACAAAATGATGTTCTGGAATCAACATAGATGTTAATCCAGGATTGTATCGTACTTGGCAAAATCTTGACATGCGGTTGAGTAAATGGCTAAATAGCTACAACAACTTGAGTGCGAGAAAACAGTGAGTAAAATGATCTATTGCTTTAAATTCCACGTCTTGTTGCTGTGTGAACAGGACATTTTGAAAATCACATCTAGAAGTAAATCTAGAAGTACAAAGACACAATTTGAGACATAAAATATTGTAAGCAAAACATTTATCTTACCATCAGTTGTGGAAGACTTGAGTCTCTGACATAGGCCTTCTACATCTGTAAAGCTTTCCTGGATTTTCTGCAAGGCTTCAGCTCCTCTCAGCTCCATCAGGTTCCGGAGCTCATCCAACGACACCCCAAAGTCACCAGCATGGTTGGCTTCTGCGCCTCCTCCGCCCCGCTTGGGGTAAAACTCCACCGTGCTGTTGGCCATATCACCCATGGTCGCCGTAGTGGACATCTTGAGTCTTAAGGTGATCGGTCCCTGATGTTTGATCTATATGAAGTCTTCTACTTTTTAGCAACGTGAGGCCAGTCTTACTGGCTTAATTAATTTTGGTTTTGAATTGGCTTCTTTACTCCTCTCTCCCTCCCCGGTAGTTCCTCCCGTTCTTCTAACTCTCCATCAGATGAACCAATCGGGACAACATCAGCCGGACACTTATAACGTTTTCAAAGAAATCCTATCCTCTCCACTCAACCCCCTCACCCCAAGGGTCAACAGAACGAGGGATCGGGCCACTTCCAATCCATCAGGACAACGAGAACAAGGGGCGCAAAACCGAAAAGGATGTTTTGTAGATCTGCAGCACTGATGCGTTAGGATTCAAAGGAAGTGGAATGTTGGGATTGGCGAGGAAGCCTGCAGAGACACACAGACAGAATAACACATTACAGTCTTCAAAGTGCTCGTGTGGGCAGCAACTCGGAGTACAGTGGGCATTCCTTAAGAGACAGAGCAGGCATACAGTCAGACGGCTCCGAGCGAATGCTTTCAAACGTATCAGCACGTTTTCACCTCAATTCTAAAGGTCTTTTGTGTTTTAATTGAGTCACACTCTTCTCTTACTCCCATTAATGAGGTATCAGACAGGTCGCCGCAATAATAATTACACTAAACGGATTTTGTGGCCATTTCATGAGCAACACAAGCGAAATCCCTGGACATACAGTGAGGTATACTGTATGAGGGATGTGTGCTTTCACAGATGGTGATGCATATAGCATATACTGTATCTCCAGCGATCCAGACCACTGCATTGGCCCATAGTTGCCATGGCAACATACAGATGCCTCTGACTCCCGCAAAGCTCCTTCGGCCTCACTATACCCCAACACACACACACACACACACACACACACACACACACACACACACACACACACACACACACACACACACACACACACACACACACACACACACACACACACTTACATGTACATTTGGTTTTTAATCGCACTCTAACACTAGCTATTTATGTGGCAGCTAGATAACCGACATCAGCTATCGATACCATTTAGGCTCTAATACTTCTTCTTTCTCTCCATCTCCCAGCATTCCTCTGTCCCTACATTCTCTTAGATGACAGTTTGAGCCTCAGACGGCACACCCACAGACACCCACGGCCCGTTCACTGAGCTTCTGATGCACGGACCACACACAACAATGCAAAGTACTTTCTCAATGTGCCAAAGACTAATCTGATTGGCTGAGTGCAGGTAGCATCCAGGAGTAAAAGCCCACAGGGTTTTTTTTCAGCTGTGTGCAAAGTGAGCTACAAGGTTGATAAATTGGTTTATCAAAAAATAATAATAATAAATTATATAAGTATGCACTGGTGCCACCCCTTTACTCTTGTGTATTGCCACAAACAGTGACAAGCAAAGGATACTCTAATGTAGTTTTGAGATTTTTTCAGGCAAGAATGTAGTTGTTTAGACAGCAACAATGCAGTTTAATTACAAAGATAGTGCCTATTTTAGATTATTTATACTTTCAGACCACATAGCATGTCCTTAGGGGAGAAAAACAGCATAATAGAGCATTTTATCAGCATAAAATTCAAACTACAGCTGAACAAAACATTGTAATCTGGTAAGTGACATTCTAAGTTGATCCCTCCTTTATATTTTGTATTGCTGTATTAATACCACAGAAACTGGTAGTGTTTGCTTTGCTCTGGCTTTTTTGGGTTTAATATTATTATTATTATTGTTATTATTATTATTATTATTATAATTATTATTATTTGTATCATTATTATTGTGATCTCCCGATTGCAACAGAGAAATACAGGAAAATCTCTGTAGACTGATGGCATTTCATGCCGTTCAGCCATATAATCTTAAAATGTCAGCAAAAACACCTGTTTTGCCATCACTTTAGATATTATACTAGAGAATCATTCAAATAATAGATCTTAAGTTTGTGAACTGGCAACGGCATCTGCTGTTCTGACTTCAGCTGCAGATGTGAATGAGTGCTAGAAGAAAGTAGTTCCTCATACAAAAAGGGTTATTGAGACTCTCTGTGTTTGATTTTATTTTTTATACAGACACAACGGGGCACAACGCACGCTTCCCATCAGTGCCGACATACAGCCACATCGCACTGCTACTCATGTGATATGACTTAATATATATACACAGTTCTATATACAGTACATACTTATTTATATTTATATATATATATATATATATATATATATATATATATATATATATATATATATATATATATATATATATATATATATATATATATATTAAACAATGCAAAAATGAACAATTGTTTTTTTTCTATACTTGTGGTATAATATACTGTATAATATACTTCAGATAAACTTGTCAATTAACTTAATTGTCAGTCATGGAAAATAGCTGTTTAGGCAACAATTTGAGAAACTGTCCTTTTATAATCAAAATAGTAACTATATTAAATGATTATGAAATTATATATATATATATAAATATATATATATATATATATATATATATATATATATATATATATATATATATATATATATATACAGTATACACATGTAAAGTTAAACATTTTTACAATTTAAAGCAAATATTTATTTCATTATGGTGGATCATTTTGATAGCAGTAGTGGTTGATGAATTTGCATGAAAATCAGGGTTTGTCTGTTTCGGTGGAGTTTTGGTCTAATTGAACTTCAATAGTTCAATTACAACATTTGATTAATTTTTTTCTTTAGAAATGCGCTTTTGAAGACATCCTTACTGGTGTCCATCTTGAAACAAAACAACCAGCGGTTGATGTACCAGCATTTTTAAATACTATATAAATTAAATAACATTAAAATAATTTCTTAATTACAAAATATTTAAAAAAATGTAACATTTGAAATTAATTGGTTTAATAAAACATATCTGAATGTACAAAAAAAAAAAAAACGAAGAATGGTTGATTGTATTTTTGACAGTTTGTCCAAGAAAGGGGTGTTTAGGTATAAACAATTTTTTAATCCAAAAATATTTTGATTACATATTTATTTAATTACCCAATTATTTTATTTAAAAAATGTATAACCTTCATTGGTAAAAATCCAGTAAAAACAAATAAAATTATGTTTAATTATCAAATTATGTGGTAATTATCAAAATGTAAAATATTAAAATTATAACAAAAATAATTCCAACAGTAATTATTCATTCATTTATTTTCCTTCAGCTTAGTTCCTTTATTAATTTGGGGTCGCCACAGCGGAATGAACCACTAACTTATCCAGCATATGTACTACACAGCGGATACCCTTCGAGCTGCAACTCAGTGATGAGAATCACCCATACACCCCCACATACACTAAAGACAATTTAGCTAACCCAATCCACCAAAAGCGCATGTTTTGGACTGTGGGGGAACCCGTAGCTCTGAGCGGGAACCTATGCCAACACAGGAAGAATATGCAAACAGAAACACAGAAACGCTAACTGACCCAGCTGGAGCTCGAACCAGCAACCTTCTTGCTGTGAAGCGACAGTGCTAACCACTGAGCCACAGTGTGACCCATTTCAGTAATTATTTATAATTAATTTGACTAAAATGCAACATCCATATATGCAATAAAACCAAATTAGTTAGGTAGTTAAAATCAGTTGATCTATTCCAGCCTAAGCTCATGGTGGTACTTGTACTAAGCTGTGATATGGACCAGGTCTCATGATGTTCAGTCAGAATTTGTCTATCTGTCTATACGAGTCTGCTTGTAGGGAGATGAGTGTGGGGTAATGCAGCAGCATTGAGCTGTGTGTGTGTGTGTGTAGGCAGTGTTCAAGAGTGACACAGAGGGTGTCATCACTCTCATGCTGACTCACTAACCCCAGTCTTCCTGCACCCTCCGCTCTTCTGCATACATGCACACACACACCATCCATCAGCTTCTGCACACATTTAACACATCACCTGGGCTCACATGGGCAAAACCTCACTCTGGCTGTGGATACCTCTCATCTTTGACATTTTTTTTATATTTAGATGCTTTTATTAACATTGCATTGGAGACGCACATTAATAAGTTCTTGGGTAATTAAATACATTTTTTGAGATCCAGTAGAGGAAGATCAAACTGCATTGATTTTGAGGGGATAAACTACAGAATTGATTTAACCATGGTATAATGCAGTACGTGTTAAAGATATACGTAAAAGAATTATGTTCTTACTGGTAGCTTAAAAATGATTTAAAATACGGTATATCATACAACAAGCAGAGTACGTGTTAGCCTTATGCACCTAAACAGCACAACAAAAAGTCTGGCCTTCGTTCCAGCTTACTGTGGCCAAGAACCACCTACTTAGATGGAAATATACTGTCTGAATGATGTGTAAAGTAACCATCTATGGTTTATTTTGTGGTTATAGCCAGAGGTAACCTGAAAAAAAATAACATTATATAGTTAAAAGTGTTAGCTCTGAATTCCTATTTCTTTTTTTTTTAAATATTTCCCAAATGTTGTTTGAAAGAGGAAGGTAAATTTCAAAGTACTTCTGATAATATATTTTTTTCTTTTGGAGATAGTGTTATTATTTTATTTCGGCTAGAATGAAAGCGTTTAAAAATAAAAAAATTAAATAAAAACATTTTAGGGTTAATATTATTAGCCCCCTTAAGCAACATGTATTTTTAAATTGCCTACAGAACAGTTATACAATGACTTGCCTAATTAACTTAATTGATAGTTAAGCCATTAAAATATTGTATGACAAAAATTACATTTTTTGCACTATTGCTAAAATAATGATCAGGGACAGTTACAGTATATATTACAACAACAAATCAGAAAAAGTTGGGACAGTATGGAAAATAAAAACAAATTTGATTTCTAAATTTACTTTGATTTGTATATCATTACAGACAATACGAAAAACATTATTTAATGTGTTGCTCATGTTTTTTTATTTTATTTATTTATTTATTTATTTATTATCAAAATAAACACATTCCAATTTTGGTTCTTGCAACACATTTCAAAAAAAGTTTTTTGAAAAAAAAAAAAGAGCCGTTTTGGGCTTGTAATCAGGAAAATTGGTTAATTAACAATGTGATTTGAAACAGGTGATGTCAACAGGTGATTGTAATTATGATTTAGTACAAAAGCAGCATCCAAGAAAAATAAAGAAAAGAAAAAAAAAAGATAAGATAGATATTTGGATATTCCACCTTCAACAGTGAATAACAATTAAAAGATTCAAGGAATCTGAAGGAATTTCAGTGTGTAAAGGACAAGAGTGCAATCCTAAGCTGTATTATGATCTCTGATACCCAAGGTGGCACCCCATAAAGAGTCCTCATTCATCTATAAGCGATATCACCACATGGGCCCAGGACTACTTTGGCAAACCTTTGTCAAGTACCACAATACATAGTTACATCCACAAATGCAAGTTAAAATTGTACTGTGCCAAAAGCAACCCCTATGTTAACAGTGTACAGAAGCGCTGTCAACTTCTCTGGGCTTAGAGGCATCTGGAATGGACCCTCACACAGTGGAAACGTGCACTGTGGTCAGATGAATCCATATTTCAGATATATATTTTTTTTTTTTTGGAGAAATGGAAGCTGTGGGCTCCGGACCAAAGAAGAAAATTATAATGTAGACTATTACCAGCAACAAAATTGTGACAGTGCCCGTGGCAAAAATAACTTGCATTTCTCTGATTAATGCTGAAAATACATAGAGATTTTGGAGCACGATATGCTGTCTTCTTTTCCAGGGACGCTTTTGCATATTTCATCAAGTCAATGCAAAACCACATTCTGCACACATTACAGACTGAGGAGGTAGAGAATACAGGTACTTGACTGGCCTGCCTGCAGTCCTGACCTGTCTCTAAAACAGAATGTGTGGGGCATTTTAAAGTGCAAAATATGACAACGAAGACCCCGTACTGTTGCCCACTTTAAGACTGCCCACAATGTTTGCAGGAAGAATGGGACAAAATTACACCTAAATAACTTAATCACTTGGGGTCTTTGCTCCCTAAACATGCTCCCTAAAAATGGTAAATGCTTTAATTTTTCAACTTTTTTTGATGTGAATTGTAAGAATCAAAATTGGATTGGAATACATGTTTATTTTGAAAAAACAAACAAACAACAACAACAACAACAACAACAAAAAACAATAGAAAATCATTAAGAAATAAAGTCTGTTGTAATGTCTGCAATAAATACAAGTCACAGTAAATTTAGAAATCACTACTTTCTTTTTTTATTTGCTTTTTCCATACTGACCCAACTTTTTCTGATATGGGTTGTAGTTTTAATAACTAATTTCAAATAAATGTTTTTTTTTTTTTTTATCTTTGCCATGATGACAAGACATTATATTTTACTAGATATTTTTAAAGATACTGGTATTCAGTTCAAAGTGCAATTTAAAGGCTTAACTAGGTTAATTAGGCAAGTTATGTTAGTTAGGCAATTCATTGTATAACAGTGGTTTGTCTGCTCAAGGAAGCTAATAATTTTGACCCTTAAAATTTGTGTTGTTTTTTTAACTGCTTTTATTTTAGCCAAAATAAAACAAATAAGACTACATTGCATTATTAAAGCACCAAATATTGAAATATTGATATTAGGTCAGTATGTTCTGCATGTCTAAACCTCAAAGTGAATAAACTGGTGTCCATTAAGAGCTTATTACATGAGAAACCATAAAAACAACTTGACCTTCTTATTCAAGTAACTGTTTGACACATTTGTTTGTCACCAGCTTATCAGTTCTTCAATTTGAGTCGGAACTGTTATGCTCACTATTGTGCTAGAGTACTGAATGAGTTGGCAAAAACCAGCATCAAAAGATCAAATATATTGATATTCGGAGTAATTTTTGCTGGCTTGAGATGCAAACTGTTACAGGTTCAGTCTGATTTCAAATATGTGATTCAATAATGGTTCTTTTGGAAACCAGGCATTAGCATTTGCCAAAGGTTGTGGAAAAAAAAAATAATGCTGTAATAACGTTCAGTTTTTTCCACATTTTTTCACTTGATTACATCGTCAGGAGTCATCGGCATTTATTTTACATTCCCTGATAAGATCTCTCTGTTAAATTAGAAAACTTAGAAAAATTTGAAAACTTAGAAAAATTAGAAAAAGGACAAGAATTTCACAAGAAGGCTTGAATTTTGTCTTCAACTAGACAGTTCATGTCTATCTGTCTATGTCTGCTTTATTCAATAAACTAGGCTATTTAAAAGAAATAAATTAATACATTTATTCAGCAATAGCCATGGGACCATAAATGTTTTCTAAGTATACTGCGGTTTGAAAAAAATCTAAGTTTTCAAACTACCAGCATTGCTATATCGGTCCTACGGTATATGTAAAAAATAAATAAATAAATAATTTTTTTAACAAATAAATTATTTGTTATCAAACCATCAGAATCAAATTCTGGCCCATGCCTATTCAGCAATAAAGAATTTAATTGACTATTGCTGAATAAAAGCATTAATTTCTTTCTTTCAAATTGTTTATAAAACGAATTATTAACTTATAAAAACCCAGCCAATCATGCAGTAGATTCCACAAGAGTCAGCTTACATCTCCGACAAGAAATCAGATTAATTTATTTTCTTTTTTTACTTTTAAAAATACGCTTTTTGAAGACTGCACATTTGCATGTTTTGGGGCCACTTGCTGGCATGAGCCATGTCGAATTCCAGGTCTCTACAAGCCCACATTTCCCTTACCGAGACACGCAGTTATGTTCAGTGCGCAGGAGGCAGATGGTCTGGAGATTATGCTGAATATTCATATTGATCCGTGTTTTCCCAAACCTTTCAGCAAGTGTGCCGTAGTGGCATTCGGTAAGACACTGTTGACAGTGTTCTGCGCTCTCCCAGGTCTGCCTTGCCCAGACCGGCTCTGACTACCACGACCCAACCCAATCTGCTAAAGTTAAAAGAGAGAGACAGAGGGCCAGCATTACATAAATTGTTCAGCGCCTTATGTAATGTGTCTAAGTAACCAACAGAGAAGTACTGGAGCTCACACCCACTCACGGGCGCAGACACACACACATACAAACACAACCCCTAAAGCCAGAAGAAACTCTAACCCATATTCAGACATTAAATAAGGGCAACACCAGTCTATCCACCATACTCACACCAAGAGCCAGAGATCTGATGCTGTGAAGCAATGCAACATTCAAAATCACGCAAAATAAATTAAATAAAAACAAGCAAGGGGTTGATGAGTCAGTGTGTTGTTCACTTCAGCTTTATTATACGACAGACCACTGACGGAGTCTGAACAACACACATGAGCAAAGTAGCTTATCCGCACTTCCGTCCACTCGCATCCAGATGTCAGCTGAAATTACTTGTTTAACAAGGCATGACAGTTTCTATGAGGGGAAAAAGACACATCTTCCCTCAACACCTACCAAATGAAAACAGATATATACACCGGTTGTGTCCGACTATTGTGACTGAGGCGGATTAAAATAGGCCTGAAGGAAAGAAGCTTTTGGAGTATAAACAAAGTGAATCTGAACAGACATGAGCTGTCTTAAAGGGATAATTCACCCCAAAATGAAAACCCTGTCATCGTTTACTCATGCTCATGTTGTTCCAAACTCATATGACTCTTTGTGCTTAAAGGCATAGTTCACCCAAAACTGAAAATTCTGTCATCATTTACTCAACCTTCACTTCACTTGTCACAAACCTGTTTGAGTTTCTTTCTTCTGTTGAACACAAAATAAGTTATTTTGAAAAATGTTAGAAACCTGTAACCATTGACTTCCATCTTATTTATGAAGATTTGTGGAATTTTTATACTACGAAAGCCAGTGGTTACAAGTTTCTAACATGTTCAACAACAACAACAAAAAAAGAAACAATTAAATGTTTGGAACTACTTGAGGGTGAGTAATTAGCAAATTAATAAAAAATTGTTGGTGAACTATCCCTTTAACCTTTAAACTGCCCCAGTAACAAAAACATTTTTGGATTGCAGTTCTTAACTCCTAATGTCGCTAATGTTAACACACTCAATGCATTTTGTTTTTCAACAAATCCCATAAATTCTCAATTATCAACCATTTGGTAGAGATGGATATGTCAGTTTATGGTAAAAGTACTGGAATTATTACATACAGTTGAAGTCAGAATTAGTAGCCCCCCTGAATTATTAGCCCACCTGTTTTTTCCCCAATTTCTGTTAAATGGAGAGAATTTTTTTAACACATTTCTAAACATAATAGTTTTGATAACTTATCTCTAATTACTGGTTTATTTTATCTTTGCCATGATGATTGTAGGCAGGTTAGGGTAATTAGGCAAGTTATTGTATAAAAATGGTTTGTTCTGTAGAGTATCGAAAAAAATGTATAGCTTATTGGGGCTAATCATTTTGACCTTAATTTTTTTAAACTGCTTTTATTCTAGTCAAAATAAAACAAACAAGACTTTCTCCAAAAGAAAAAATATAATAGGAAATACTGTAAAAAAAAATTCCTTGCTCTGTTGAAATAATTTGTGAAATATTTGGAAAAGAAAAAAAATTCAAAGGGGGCTAATAGGTTAGGTTAGGTTAGGTTAGGTTAAACTTTATTTGTCCCCGAGAGGAAATTTGTCTTGGGCAAAAAAGGTGCTACAACATTGTCTAAACAGACAGTAAAAATAAAACAAAAAAATTAAGAACAAACATTGTTTACAGAATAAGACCGTATATAAGTATAAATATATAAAACACAGAACCCAGTCAAGTGCTTGCGTACTACAGGAGCAGTGTTATTGGTAGAGTTCAACAGTTTTATCGAGGTAGGAACAAACGAAAGCTTAAGTCTAGTAGTTTTACACATTGGCATTCTCAGTCTTTTTCCTGATGGTAACGGCTGATATTCACTGAAAAGGGGATGTTTAGAATCAGCGCTAATATGCTAATTCAACCTGTTGTCAATAAATGCTAATAATAATAATTCTGACTTCAGCTGTACTATGAAAAATGAAGTGTAAGACTAATTTATTTAAAAACAATTAATCAAAATTAAACATTTTTGAATACTAAATCATCTTTATTTTTTGAAGTATGCCATAAAATATTTCAGATTCTCATTCATCACGTTTTCTTGTTTTTTTGTTTTTAATTGACAATAAATCCAAAATAAAGTGCAGTAGTGCAACAGGATTATGTTTGTTCGATTTTCTTGTAAACCAACAATGCTGTGTGCGTACAGTAAACCGTTATTTAAAACAGTCATTCCTTAACAGTCATTATTCAAAACAGTCAAAACTTAGTCAACCATTTGGGAGAGTAGGCAGTTTCAGGGTTACGGAAAAAAAAGAGATATTTGGGAGATTGTACGATGTGCTTTTTAAATACAGTAAAAGTGAATTCAATGGGATCGATTGTATGGAAGAGCCGCTTGCACAATCTGCTCATAAGATGAGAACAAATGTACGAATATTGTGTGTGTTTGAAATGCAAAATTCAGGAACTGAATATTTACGGATGCATGTAGAGACCATTTCAATGTGGTCATGTCATTAGCCCATGAACATTTCCTGCTTGTTAACAAACTATTTTATAACTGTAACAAGAGGCAATTCAATCATAACTTAATGTTAAAACAGCTATCCTAACATTATTTATCAATATGTGGCTCTTTTTGGATTCTCTGAAGCTCTAGAAACTAAAAATGTAAAACAGGAAATATGTTGGGACCATTGCTTTTGTTTACATCCCTCAAAATGGTCTATAATTCGAGGTGATGAAGCAATATCTATAGAAACAATTATTGACAACAGGTTGAAATTTGATCAAAACACACATACAATTATTAATAAGGCTCAGCAGAGACTGTTTTTATTGTGAAAACCCAACCCTTTTTATGTTGAGAGAGTTATTCCTAAGACCTTTTATAAATCATTTATTTAAAATATTTTGTCCTTTTCCTTTATTTGTTGGTTTTCCCTCACTGTTTATAAAAAACAAGAATCATGTTTAAGGCATTGTGAATTTGTGCTCAAAAATTTTGGGAGTTCCTCTGCGAAGTCTTGCATTCTATTATGAACAGCAGATGTTGAGGATGGCACATAAAATAATAGGAGATAAACAAATATTTTGAGTGGATGCCCTTTTGGCGACATCTAAGGACAATAAGATGTTCCACAAATCATTATAAACTCACTTTTGTGCCTCACTTTTGTGCCTTAAGCAATTCGGTTATGTAATAAATGTAGTTAATCGATGAATTATTATTATTTTATTTTATTATTTTACCCCTGATAAATATTATTATTATTTCTATTTTATTTGTTTAGATTTTGTAGTCGATGTTAAGTGTTGGTGTTGATTGTGTTGTGTCATTCTTTCTATGTGAAGCACTACCATGTCCGAATGAATTGTCCAAAGGGGATTAATAAGGCTTAAAACCGAACTGGACTGTATGCATACAAAATTTGTATGCATGTACAGTTGAAGTCAGAATTATTAGCCCCCTTTGATTTTTTTATTTATTATTATTTTTTTTTTGTTTAACAGAGCAAGGAAATTTTCACAGTATGTCTGATAATATTTTTTCTTCTGGAGAAAGTCTGTTTGGCTTGAATAAAAGCAGTTATTACATTTTTAAAAACCATTTTAAGGTCAAAATTATTAGCCACTTTAAGCTAAATTTTTTTTCGATAGTCTACAGATCGAACCATTGTTATACAATAACTTGCCTAATTACCCTAACCTGCCTAGTTAGCCTAATTAACCTAGTTAAGCCTTTAAATGTCATTAAGTTGTATAGACATGTCTTGAAAAATATCTAGTCCAATATTATTTACTGTTATCGTGGCAAAAATAAAATAAACCCGTTATTAAAAACGGGTTATTAAAACTATTATGTTTAGAAATGTGTCCAAAAAAAAATCTCTACCTTAAACAGAAATTGAGGAAAAATAATTCAGGGGGGCTAATAATTCTGACTTCAACTGTATTTATGCATGAATTCATTTATTTATTTATAATTGTCATTTCTTTGTAATTTGTATTGTATAAAAACAGCAGATCTGCTTAAAAAACATGATAAATATCTTTCGTTTTTACATTTGCTCAGAACACAAAAGTTAATATTACGAGTATACCAAATAGGTCTTTACACTAAAAAGATATATATTTTTGCTAAATTTGTGAAAACAATTTATTTGGGCTGAATAATAAAAAATAAATTACATTTAGCAATGTTTAACTTATAAATTGCCCAAATAAATTGTTTAAACCACTTAAAATTTTGTAAATCTAAAGAATCATCTTTGAATATTTTTTTTTTCAGTGCACCATATTATTTTATTGATTGATTGTATGTCAATGGTGGTGTGTGACTGATGATGTTTTCATTTTTGGTGTATTTAATTCTTCAGTGCAACAAAAAAAAGACATGTAGCAAGCTGTGCAAACGGGTTTGGTTGATAATTTAATTTTACATTTTTTTTTCACTGTGGCTCTCTAATCTTGTGTCAATTACAAAAGAAAATTTAGCGGACTGTGCAAGCAGCTCTGTACCATGTTGTCTTTACCATGATCATCTGGTTTCACTGAACAGAAAAAAGCAGCGTGGACGTTTTCTTTGTATTGCATGGAAAAAAAAAAACGTAAAACATTGGAAGGCACTGATTGTGATTAAAAGATGTCAGAATTTTTATTAGGACAACATGCTACACTACACTCTTTTATGATTTTATAGAATTGCCACTACTTCCTTTTTTGATGGACTGAACCTTTAGCGAATCACAACATTGACAGTGAGTTCCTTTAATCAGGAAGAATAAAAACATCCTCACTTAGGTTCAGTTTCTAAAAACAGAACAAAGACAAATTATATAGACGTAGGAAAGAAAAAGAAAAAGTCCAGCCATTCGCTGCTTTGATGTAAGCGGACTGATAATGTTTGAGTTATTTCTGTAGAACGACAAATTCAGCTGCACATTACAGGACCCATCTAATCGTCAGCCGATAGTCGTTGTTTTTTTTAAAGTAAAAAATAAACTTTCCTCTCCTTGAGCTCGCTGTTTATGTGGTCTCTCAGTGACAAGAGTAAATACAGCAGCACTGAGGCCTGCAGGCCTGCTGCTGACAGGGCTTTACTAACGGGATCAAACACAGTGGCGGTAATGAAGGTGCTGTCATACTGAGCGAAAGGAAAAGGTGATTTTGCTAAAGTGACAGAGTAGGACATACTGTAGCAGACTCTCTAAAACATGCTATAGGCTAATAACTAAGAAAAAGCAACAACTCACTGGAAGAAAAAAAGCCTTGGGTCACAATGACTCTGAATGCTGGAGAACGTTTTATAAGATCCTTTGGACTTTTCGTTTCTAGCCATTCTCCACATACTCCTTTGAGATGACACTAAAAAGACCTGTTCACACATAATTAAAAAGATAACCATATTAGCATCCACACCAACGCACAGTAATGCTTGTTTATAAGTAGTGTGGGTTGCAGTGTTGCTGTCTGCCGCTTTAAGGTTCAAGTTAGGAGGATCCTGATTGGCTGTCAAGTATTTTCATTGTTACTCCACTGAAAAAACAGATCCTTCAATAGATATTGTTAGTTTTATATTGTTGCTCTGACATTATCTTTATATCTTTGGTATTGACTTTTATCTCCTTAAATATAAATGACAAGTCATGCTTTATTTTAGGGAAGAATTCTCAGAATTAATAAAGTACTATCTCTGAAATTTAGCTAAATAAACTCCTAATTTTCTTCTTATAAACAGTTATTAAGCTAGTAGTTAGGTCTAAGTACAGGTATGATTAGGGATGTAGAATATTATGCAGAATGTGTACTTTGTCAATAAACTGTTCATATTTTAATAATAGATGATAAGCTACTAGTTAACAGTGAGAATTGGTACTTTAACTAAAGAATTGCCGAATTATCTTAGGTCTGTAGCCAGCCTGGTGTAAGGGGTGGATCTTTTTTCTTCTTGCAGTTATTCGCCTTATTATCTATTTAACTACAGAGTTTAAATAGCTACTGCATTTTAGTGATATTTTAAACACTATTTATTTTTAAATTAGCTTGTCGGATGGTCATCATAACCACACTTTTTGATATACCATACACATTTTCTAAAGATTTAGAATAAAGGAATAAGAGGGGAAAACATATTTATATGTATTATGTTATCATATATCATTAAGAAAAAAAGGAATCTGTTCAAGTTGTAAATTAAAAACTGCCGATTAAGGCAAAGTAGCCTATTGTCATTTATTAAGCAAATAACAAACTGGCCAGCACATTTAACTTTCTTCAGTCATAATTTGGCTACTTGAATAATAAAAATCATCTTGAGATTTGACAGTAACAGATTCCAAATGCAAATAGCACACTTAAAAATCCTTGTATCTGCTCATTGTAATTGGAATAATGAGGGAACAACACACACCTGGCCATGGAACAGTTCAGAAGCCAATTGTTCAATTACTTTTGGTCCCTTAACAAGTGGGTGGCACATATGCGAACTGTTGTAATTCCTACACTGTTCACCTGATATGAATGTTCTGTAAATACTCTCAAATTATAGCTTACATTCTGCAGTCTACAGTCTGCACATCTTGTTTGTTTCATTTCAAATCCATTGTGTTGGTGTATAGTGCCAAAAATGTTAGAATTGTGTCAATGTCCAAATAATTATAACTGTACATGATGATAATAATAATAATAATATTAAAATTAACTTTTATATGCTTCAAAAATTACTGTTGGTGCTTCTCATCTTTACATTGGTCCCCTTTCTTTCAAGAATAAGGTGCAAGATTTAGAATAAAATTTACTTGTAAAATGTTTTCTCTATTTAAAAAAAATACAGTCGGTCAGTAGTGTCACTTACGTCAGAATCTTTTAACAATTTATGATGGCATAGCAGTCAAAATAGGACAAATGAGCTCATGTATGAGACAAATTCTGGACCTTTGTCAGTTTGGGGTCTGTCTTTCGAATCACCCAAACCCCCCCTGGCTACAGGCCTGCCTTTTGTGTGCACTTGCTAGCCTAGCAAAACGCTAACATACTAACCTTGCAGTGCTCATCTGTGATATTTGAACTTTTCTTTGCACATTCCTCAACAACAAAACCTGCTTGAATGACCTCATTTATGATTATGTCTTTGCGTGCACAAAACCACTCAGTGGTGCTACTGTAAGTGAACATCCCTCCTGTCATTATAAGTTCATAGGATTCCACTTCCCCCTCCACACGCACTCCATTATCCTCAATCTTATTCTCTTTGTCCATCTGTTCTTTGCTCTTCCATTTTTACCTCCTCCCATCATCCACCTTCACTGCAGTGGCCTGTATTCGTTACACTGGTTTAAGGCTTTCAAAGCGAGACATGGACTGCATTGGCGTAAGAGCCTGTGGGGAGTAACATAAGCTGCTCGGCTTCGATTCTAAATACATGCTCATGGCCCAGACGCTGCTGGGGATGTTGACTGAATGCACAGGGATGGGATGAGTTTTGTTCTATTTATGCGCAGCAAACAGGCTAAAGTCATTTTTTAATGACATCAACATGTAATAAATGCATGAACCATAATCTTGTGGGTCATTTATTTCACCATGTCTTGGACTACAGACTTTATCTAATCGAGCATCAGCTTTGCTGTTCATGTGTTAAGATGAGCTGCAACTTGTGTGCGTGTAAAAATGTATTTAATAAAATGTATCGATGTTATATAATTTTAAATACAGTTGAAGTCAGAATTATTAAACCCTCTGATTTATTAGCCCCCCTGTTTTGTTTTCCCTCAATTTCTGTTTAACAGAGAGAAGATTTTTTCAACACATTTTTAACATAATAGTTTTAATAACCCATTTCTAATATCTGATTTATTTTATCTTTGCCATGATGACAGTAAATAATATTTGACTAGATATTTTTCAAGACACTTCTATACAGCTTAAAGTGACATTTAAGGCTTAACTAGGTTAATTAGGTGAACTAGGCAGGTTAGGGTGATTAGGCAAGTTATTGTATAACGATGGTTTGTTTTGTAGACTAGTAAGACTACTGAAAAAATTTAGCTTAAAAATGCTTATAATTTTGACCTTAAAATGGTTTTTAAAAAATCTAAATCTGCTTTTATTCTAGCCGAAATAAAACAATATTATCAGATATACTGTGAAAATCTCCTTGTTCTGTTAACCATCATTTGGGAAATATTAAAAAAAGAAGAAAAAATCAAAGGGGGCTAATACTTCTCACTTTAACTGTATATAATATGGAAAATTATTATTATTATTATTATTATTATTATTATTATTATTATTATTGTTATTATTATTATTATTATTATATGTATTTTTTACTTTTACGTTTTTAATGCAGTTTTGTCCAGACATCATCTAGGTCGACTTCCATTATTGCTGCAACAACTCAACCGCATTTAAACTGGGGCAACCTGGACAGAGAACTGGAGCACCAGCAACTCTTTCATCTTTCTGTGAAGTTTACAGGCACTTTTTCCTATAGCATAAATGGTATGCTAAACTCTTAAATAATATTCTAGTATTTGTCTGTTTGAAATTAGTTTATGAAACTACTGTGTAAAATTATGCTATTGTAACATTACTCTTTGCTAGGGTCTGCTATCTACACTGTAGCTATGGGAGGAAACTAAGAGAGCACTTTATTTTCTCACTTTATATCTGAATAAAAGGTTACTGGTGCTTGAGTAAAATACTAGATATGACACTTCTTCCAAATTCAAATTAAAAAATCTTGTTATTTAGAATATATCTTAATGCATAAATATCAAAAAAGTGTTATGTTTTCAGTCATTTATAATCAGCACAATGCCAATGTGTTAAAATCAATATTGGGTGGAATAACCCTGATTCACTCACAACAAATGAACACAGATTGTTCTTCTAAGCAAGTTTCTAAAAAAAAACAATATAAATGACAATATCATTTAAAGTTTGGAGTAAATCAGACATTTACAGAATAAAACAAATATTAGCATACACAATAAATACAGAATTTTCAAGTGGTCTCTTAATTTCATGACGAACACCACACAGCACCATTACATCTAAAATCTAATTCAGCAAGTTGCTTGGTGTTTCTTTGTAATTAAGAATGTTCAAAAATGCCTATATTTGACACGAAAATAACCTATAAGCTATTCATGAATGAATGCAGGTTATTTTGTGTGGATTTGTGACAAACACAAACACACACACAGTTTGCGAGCAGCATAATGAATGCACATCTCAGTTTTTTCTTTTCTAAAGATCCCCATGACTACTGGATTATTCTGAGTTGATAGAAAAGAAACTCATAAAGGTTTGAACCACTTGAGGGTGAGTAAATAGTGAACACATTTTGGGGTGAATGTTGCCTTTAACTCTAACAACCTGTACTGTCACCCCAGGAGAATGCTGTCCTGGGATTAATTTCACTCCTGTAGGTCATTTCTAACTGATTAAATTGATAATGTTAAAAGTCACTGGCTGGCTCAATTTTAAAACCCAGTCCGAAACCTTCTGAATTGTACAAAGAAACACACAAGCTCCTGGTATATTGATTAGCCTGAGAATGTAATACCAGCACTTTGTTACAGAAAAGAACATGCAAACAAACAGGTTGGTTTTTGTGATTTAAAAGTATTCCCCATATAGGCATAATTTATTTCATACTCTAAATACAGCATTTTATATGGCCGTACCTGTACCCCAACCCTCATAGAAAAACCTGTGGCAAATTTTGAATGTAAAAAACTGTTACGTATGATTTTAAAGAGTTTTAAATTAAAGGGCACAAGGCAATGTCCTCATAAACCACCTTGACATTGTAATACATAGGTAAGACCCATGTCATTATACAAAATTGGGGTCCTCATAAATCACATAAACAAGCACAAAAACACACAGAGTGATACACAGTCAGTGCTAAATATCTGAAACGATTCTGAACCACTTAATTACAGAGCAACAATCTCAATCTCTGAAATTATGTAAACCCCCAGAACTGGGATCCTGCGTTGACGATCAAACGTAAATGACCAATCAGAGTCTAGTATAGATTTACGGACACCTCCACGGTCACCGGGCTGTCGGAGCCATGCGAGGCTACAACCACCCCTCCTCTCCTTCCCCTCTGCTCGTCCCACACCCAGCACACTCGCACACCTTGCAGCAGGAAGGGAGAGAGAGAAAAAAAAAACTCCGCACGGTTGCCGAGGAAAACCGAGCATCTTGAGAAACTCAGACAGTGAAGTTCCCGCAGCGCGTTCCTTCAGGTGCGTTTCCCCATCGCGCTGTTTTCCACCGTAAAATGACCTTTACTGGTCACCTTCAGCGGAAGAGCGGTCCTCACTTCAACGCCACTGTGGTCACTGATACATTCACAAACAAAACGTCTTTCTTTCGAGTCTGGTGAGCGGCTCGAGTCGTTAATTGAATTATTAGCGCGAAGATGCTGAGAGGGTGGTGCGCCACTCGCATCCGGAACAAGCGCAATGCCCCTCCGCAAGGTGACCAGTGTGGGTACCAGTGCGAGAAACAAACGCTCACTGAGCTGTTGGGGAAAAGCACAACGCCAGCATACGCTGGATGGTGTGTGTAGGCTATACCTGGATGGTTTGCATATAAAATAAGAGAGAAACGCGGTGCATTTACTAAATAGAAAACACCTTGGGAAGTCATGCAGTCCAACACAATTAATAAGCACAAGCGACGGGAAATAGTCAACAGAACAGCTCGGAGCTGGGAAAACAAGTCATTGAGGACCATTCGACAACTAGTAGATTATTAAAGCTTCAATGCGGCTGAATGACAGTTATCAAAAACCACGACAAAGGTATCTGCAATGGAAAAAAAATCACATGCGGGGACGATTTACCAGGATGACAGAGAGCGGTTGTTAATGATAACGAAGTGCCAACTGTTACCATGGCAAACAAACCCTGATTGGTGTAAATATCAATCAGGAGATACTCACCAGGCCATGCTCCAAGGACATTGCCGTGGTTTGTTGGGAAAAGGGAATATCCAAGAGCGACTGGATACACTCAGTAGCTGTTATTATGCCGTTCTTTACCACCCAGGTGATCATCAAGAGTGTTTACAACAGATGGAGATGATGGATCCTAAAATAGTGCAGTTGTTGCCTGGTTAGATGGAGGTTCCGCAGAGGAGAAAATTTGAGATGGAGACTTCGTTTTGAGATGACCGTCCCGACCAATTGTATCAAAAAAGCCAAAGGTGTTTTGTTTTGTTTTCACGCTTCTTTCTTGAAGGTGTAAATCAAAGAGGTGGTAAAGCGTGGTGATGCAGTATTTGGGTTTTAAATGCGATGTGTGATGAGAGCCCCCTCGCTGAGCTGCGCGCTGAGGACCGTGGACGCAGCATCCGCGCGGGCTGCTATGCGCGCGGATGGAGAGGACGGAGAGGAGGAGGCGGGGGGACTCGATCTCTCTCTCTCTCTCTCTCTCTCGTTCGCGGTACCTCTCCACCCTCAAATCCCTCCCACTCTGCTCCGTTACAGTGCGATCACGTCAGATCACACAACATGCCACATGCGCCGAGTTCAAACCGCAGAGTTGATGCATGAACAACAGATATATGCTTCGGGCATTTCACTAAGCAGGAGCATTTAGCTTGCATTTTCTCAAGGTGTTTAAAATGTTAAACATTGTATGAGATAACGTCTTAAAGAGAACTAAGAAAGCATGTGCAGTTTCATCATTGTGTTCAATTAATATCAAAACTATATTATGCAAAAGTGTAGGCCTATAGGGTCAAGAGCAGTGCTGACTCGAGCTCAAGGTCACAAACACAAGGTTTTCATACTAAATATTTGTACAAAATTTTTAGTAATTCATTAATTTCTCTTCAACTTAATCCCTTGATTCATCAGGGGTTGCCACTGCAGAATGAACCGCCAACTTATCCAGCATGTGTTTTACACAGCGAGCGCCCTCCCAGCTGCAATACAGAACTGGGAATCATCAATACACACATATTCACACACATACACTACGGAGAATTTAGTGTATTCCTTTCACCTATACTGCATGTCTTTGGACTGTTGGGGAAACCGGAGCACACGGAGGAAACCCACACGAACACAGGGAGAACGTGCAAACTCCATACAGAAATGCCAACTAACCCAGCCAGTACTCTAACCAACGGCCTTCTTGCTGTGAGGTGACAGTACCAACCACTGAGCCACCGTGTCATCTATCAGTATCTAATTTAAAAAAAAAGATAAACCAGATGGCGATGCAGTGGCGCAGTATGTAGTGCTGTCGCCTCACAGCAAGAAGGTCGCTGGTTCGATCCTCGGCTCAGTTGGTGTATCTGTGTAGAGTTTGCATATTCTCCCTGCATTCTCCTCCGGCTGCTCCGGTTTCCCCCACAGTCCAAAGACATGCGGTGCAGGTGATTTGGGTAGGCTAAATTCTCCGTCGTTGTGTATGAGTGGGTGTGTGAATCAGTGTGTGGACGTTTCCCAGAGATGGGTTGCAGCTGGAAGGGCATCTGCTGCGTAAAAATGTGTTGGATAAGTTGGTGGTTCATTCCGCTGTGGCGACCCCTGATTGATAAAGGGACTAAGCCGACTTACCATTGAAGATTTTAAATGTATAGACTTTTGAACCAAACATTAGTAAGATGTGATAAATAAATAGCATTATGATGAAAATTTACTCTGGAATTGTGCATTACTGCCTAATATAATGTCGGTCCTTTGCATGCTGACCCACCAAGATCCCCAAAGGTAATCAGTGACATCAAATACCAAACACAGTACAGATTTTATAAACATCATTTTAACTTCTATGTTTAATGGTTTTTCTTCTTTTACACTGATGTTATAGTTATAAAGCAAACAAACAGTGCAGCTTTATTTGTTGCTTACAGATGAACAAGCAGAAGAAAGAAATGCACATGTTCTGCACAATTAGAATATATTTATTATTGTGACTTGAGAATTAAAGTCGACATACTGTTATACTACAAAGACTTCTTCTTTTTCTTAGACTATTTTTAAAAACGCATCTCCTCCTAGACCATTCATACTACAACCACCAAACTAACTCTAAATCATCAGTTTTGGCCAATGCAAACAATTATTTTTCATGAGTCCAATATTTACTGTAGCTGCTAGAAAACATACAATCTGACGTAAGTGAAGTCATGTTTCACTACCGTATTGTTTTTAAATAGAGAAAACATTTTACAAGTAACTGTTATTCTAAATCTTGGACCTTATTCTTAAAACTAAAAATGAGTAATAAGAAGGAGTGAAGCACCAATAACGGCTCTTATTAAAATGTATTTGAATAGTAATTTGGCTGTTGTTGTTATCCATAAATTTTCAAATGTATTTTTTTACAAGCGAGACTAGAAAAAAAAGTAAAGCTCTACATAATTTTTATTCAAATGGACAGGGAAAGTGCTGGCCAGTTTGTTATTTATAATTTGCCAAATCGTTTTCAATTTACATTTCTTTCTAATAGTATATGATGTAATAAATTTGTATTTTAAAATTAAGTATTTCTCATTATTTCTTTATTCAAAAATTTTAGTAAATATTTTTTGGACATCAAAAAGTGTGGTTATGATGACCCTCCGACAAGCTAATCTAGCTAAAAATAGTGCTTAAAATGCATTTGAATCTCGTAATTAAATAGAAAATGAGGCGTAGGAATTGCAAAAAGGTTCCTTTTTAAGAAAAAAAGAACTACTACTTTCACCGGGCTGGCTACAGGCCTGCTAACGACATACCAATCTACACTAGAAACTAATCCATACTAGAACCATACTAACAAGCACACTAATCATACTAGAAACATACTAATCCATACTAGAAACACACTAACAAGCACACTAATCATACAAGAAACATACTAATCCATACTAGAAACACACTAACAAGCACACTAATCATACTAGAAACATACTAATCCATACTAGAAACACACTAACAAGCACACTAATCATACTAGAAACATACTAATCCATACTAGAAACACACTAACAAGCACACTAATCATACTTGAAACATACTAATCCATACTAGAAACATAATAACAAGCACACTAATCATACTAAAAACATACTAATCCATACTAGAAACACACTAACAAGCACACTAATCATACTAGAAACATACTAATCCATACTAGAAACTTACTAACAAGCACACGTATCATACTAAAAACATACTAATCCATACTAGAAACACACTAACAAGCACACTAATCACACTAAAAATATACTAATCCATACTAGAAACATACTAACAAGCACACTAATCATACTAGAATTGTACTAAAAACATACTAATCATTGTATAAACAACAATATACCAATCCATATATAAACATGCTAGCACATGCTAAAAACAAGCTAGTTAATCTTATTCAAACAATAAAATTTGGCAAAAAACTTCTGGTAACATGTAATAATATGAACAATTAAAAGCGACTTCATGATTTAGCGAGTCAGTTGAGCTGTTCGGTCCACACAAGGGTTGATATTTCAGCAAAGGGGGAGCTCATTGACATGACATGACCCTTTTGTACAATATTTTGTGAGTGTGGCTCCCCAAAGTGCCTTTGGACAGGTTCCTCACAAATCACCCACATCACTCCTCTTTGGAAAACATGAATCAGGAGGAATCAACCGTAGATCTAAAACATCATCATCATCATTTTCTTGTCAGCTTAGTCCCTTTATTAATCCGGGGTCGCCACAGCGGAATGAACCGCCAACTTATCCAGCAAGTTGTTACGCAGCGGATACCCTTCCAACCGCAGCCCATCTCTGGAAAACAACCACACATGCATTCACACACACACTCATACTCTACGGACAATTTAGCCAACCCAATCCACCTGTACCACATGTCTTTGGACTGTGGGGGAAACCCGAGCACCCGGAAGAAACCCACGCAAACGCAGGGAGAATATGCAAACTCCACACAGAAACGCCAACTGAGCCGAGGATCGAACCAGCAATCTTCTTGCTGTGAGGCGCCACTGCTTCCTATCAGGTAAAGTTTTTTTTTCCCTCTCCGCTGTCGCCACTGCCTCGCATGGTTCAGGATTGGTAGAGCTATGCATTGATGAATTTGCTCTTCAGTGTTTGAACTCTCAGTAATGATTAAATCACACTGAACTGAGCTAAACTGAACTGAACGGAACTTAAACACTAAAATCTGAACCACACTGTTCCAGTTACTATGACCATTTATGTGAAGCTGCTTTGACACAATCTACATTGTAAAAGCGCTATACAAATAAAGCTGAATTGAATTGAATGGAATTGCTTCGCCCAAATCCAAAACAGTAAACATTAATAAAGATGATAAGTTGGCATCCCTATCAGAGATTATGAGCAGAGTTTCACTCCTCCTCCACCACCTTGCTGTCCAACGGTCCATCCTGGTGCCATGAAATCTCCAGGTAAACCACACACAATAAACGGCTTTCCCTGTGACATAAAAGGACTCACTGGACCAGGTGACCACTTAACTCTGCTCCAAGGTCCAATTCCAAAGCTTGTGTGTCCATTCTAGACTCCTTTGTCCATGAATAGGGGTCACTATGTGGCCTGCAGCTACACAGCCCCTATGCAGTACACTCCTTCAATAACAGTCATTAATTTTCGCGACATGTTTTGTGACATGAAGCATACAGGAGACCTATTTTTGGCTCAGCCAAGAGAGGATAGCCTTCATTGCCCTCATGCAACAGTGAGTTTTGGGCACAAACACCTTAACATTGGTTTGTGGTTTGTATCTCTTCGTACAGCTGTTGGTAAATTCTCACCACTGCTGACCTGGAGCAACCCATACAGTAGGCCTTGCTGTTTGACAAAGTTGCCTTGATCCCACAATCTGGACATGATCAAAGTCACTCAGATCTTAACTCCCGGCCATTTCTGCTGCATCCAACACATTGATATGAAGACTTTGCTTCCCATCTAATCTAGCAAAAACAATAGCACGTGGCCTTGATTGGAGACAATCAATACTTCACATGTGACTGGTCATAATGTTTTGGCTCATCAGTATATATATATACACACACCACACGAGTGAAGTGCGGGGAGGTTTGTGGCTTGTGAGGCACTGACTTAAAAATATATGCACCCAATATATTTATCGACTACCTGCCTTAAACTTCATACCTCATATAAGTATTCTTTCAATACACATAGTATATAGGCCTATTGGGCCAAGGTATAATGTACAATGTATAGCAATTCAACATGACCCCCAAAAAGCAACAAGGTTGATGCTACAGACAATTAAAGAGCCCATATTATGGGTTTTTGAAAATTCCCCTCCATGTAGTGTGTAACACAGCTCTAAGTGAAGTGAAGTATCCAGCTAAGGCTTAAATCTGTAAGAATACAGTGTTTAAAACGGTTGATTCATCTATAAAAGAGTCGACTCATAGTGCTTCAAACGAGTCGCCTTGATACCGATTCATTATGACGTACGAACGAAACCAAGTTATTCACGTGCACGCGCAAACCCGGGAGATTTCAAACCTGAGGCCCCGCCCTCTGACGCAGAAACCCAGACACACACACACACACACCCACAAACACACGCACACAAACATGCCGGTTGATTGAAGTCACACTGCAGATGGACATTATCGATTCTCTACCCAGAGATGAAACCTCAGCATTATAACCAAGCAGTTGGAAACTTCTGGAAACTACATGCTACAAAGAATACTTCATCTGCGTTTCTTAAAGTAAGGATCAGTAAAGAGTAACTTACTAATGGACGTCAGGATTTTTCTTCCTCCATTTCTCAAGTGTAAGTACGTGCGATTAAAGTTGCTTCGTTGACTCTAGCTTGCAAATGTATTTAGTTGTGATTAGTTACTTGTAACCGAGTGTACTACATCAGGTTAACTGGCTATATTCTCTTATCGCGTGCAAAGTCACGTTAAAAACGCGACGCGTGCTGTTTGTTTACGGAGCTCCGTGGTAGAGGTCTGCATTCCCGCGGCTGTCCCCGCGCCAGATTTCTGCGGCGCGGGAATAAATTTCAGAATCAATCGCGGGAGCGGTCGGTAACAGGTTTAATTTGGGACGGGAGCGGGCTTTCTAGCAATATCGTGGATATTGCTATGCGAATGAGACAGAGCTTTGCATGCCTGTGTGTCTGCTTGGTGCTTGTGTGTATGTGTTAGTGCGCGCGTATGAGAGAGAGATAGAGAGAGAGAGAGAGAGAGAGAGAGAGAGAGAGAGAGAGAGAGAGAGAGAGAGAGAGAGAGAGAGAGAGAGCTCTGTCTGGCTGTCTCTGGACTGTTTAGCTGGGTGATTTTCGGTTATGTTCTCCCCCGCTCTTTAGAGGGATTGGGCGCGGCGGGCAGAAAATGGGGCGGTTCGGGCACCGGGACAAGAAATTCTAAATATAAGCGGGAGCGGTCGGGTTCAGGCTAAAACCTGGCGGGTGCGGGCGGAAGCGGGAGCGTTGTCGTCCAGAGGTGTGTGTGTGTTTGTGTGTGTGTGTGTGTGTGTGTGTCAGCTAAAATCCACGCCTACACTATGGAGCGCGTACGAACTGTGATTACTTTTATATTGCTGATTAGCTATTGGGCATTTCATTCTCTGACTGAAGGCAGTCGACCAATCGTGACAGACTGTCATCGGTCCAATCAGCGCAGATTAGCTTCGCGCTAAGGATCACTGACGATGAATCACTGGACGATTCATACAGGAGTCGCTGGGATAATTAGGTAAAAATAAATGCAGATTATAAGACCATGAAAGTGTTTTTTGACTTTGCATGCATATTAGACTGTTGTTGGAGACCCTTACAACCAAGATATGACCCTATTTCATGTATAATATGGGCTCTTTAACAAGTGACACAGCACCATGGCGGATGCTCTCTCTCTTATAAGAAGCCTTGAAATGACTGGAATGTTTAAAGGATTGTTCTGTCCTGTCCTTTGAAACAAGACCTTTAGCTCCGGCATTGGCCGTCAATTATTTATTACTTCATTATTTGATTAAAAGCCCTATTTTGATAATTTTTAAGCTAAGATATTAACGTTACATCTGCCATTTAGCAGTCAGTCAGAGCAAAACATAAAATAACAGACTCCTTGAACTTTACTTGACTCCTTAAGAGCAACCATCGAACAAGAATAATTGTGAGCTCACATGCGCCCCCTTCATTGCAGTAGAGTTACTGCCTGCCTCACCTCATGTCTTTTCAGTGCGGCTTTATGTCAGACGCTAACACTAATTAAGTTATAGACATTCGTGAAATACATGACATATTATATGGAAAGTGAGGATATATAATAAAAATGTCTATAGTTTATAAAAACCTTTTAATAAAGCATAGGTGTCAAATTCAATTCCTGGAGGGCCGCAGCTCAGCACAGTTTTGGTCCAACCCTTTCAAACACAGCTGATCTAAATAATCGAGGTGTTCGAAAGAGTCATGAAGACCTTCATTAGTTGGATCAGCTGTGTTTGATGAGGGTTGGAGCAAAACTGTGGAAAAGGAATTGAGTTTGAGACTTATGCAATAAAGCATTACATTGGTAGCAAATACAGAGTAAGCAAAAGGCATGCGTTTAACCCAGTTCGAAAGTGATTAAGCAATCTGACATGAGGCACAGCATGGTGCTACCTCACATCACTTCCTACGCTGTAATTGAAGAAAAAATATGCAGAATACATCGATTTTGATCGTAAAATTTTTTTAAATTACTTGTATCATACAGAAATTGTATTTATAGCACAGATCAGTCCACAAATATTAATTTTATCATTAGTACACAACTCATGATGGCAGATGACGATGATGACACTGCCTCACCTGACCACACGTCCCTGCACCACACAGAATAGTGCACAATTGGTGACAAAACTATTAGACCTGCTATGAAATTGCAATTACTTTTCAAATATTTCCTAAGTGCTTTAGGTATGTGATATATTTCAATCAAATCTGTTTAGCCATTTTAAGTATAATGCTAATGGTCTAATCTGATTTAATGATTTATGCTAAGCTAAGGTAAGTGTCATCGCAAAACCCGGATATTAACTGGCATAAAGAAAAATAGTAAAACTCAACTACAGCAGACTTGTAAAATGTACCCTTTTTTTAAAATAATAAATAACATTTTAAAAAGTGGACAATATTCATTTCATACAATATTTATTTTAACATTCAGTAGTATAATATTATGAGTATCATAGGTATAGTATAATAGTTTTAATAATTGATGTCTAATAAGTTTCTTTGCCATGATGACAGAGCATAATAATTTACTAGTTATTGTGCAGAATGCTAGTATTCAGCTCAAAGTACAATGTAAATGCTTGACTAGATGAATTATGTTAACTAGGCAAGTTCATTCATTTTCTTTTCAGCTTAGTCCCTTTTTTAATCTGGGGTCGCTACAGTGGAATGAACCGCCAACTTATCCAGCATATGTTTTTTACGCAGCGGATGCCCTTCCAGCCGCAACCCATATCTTGACAACATCCATATACACTCATTTACACACATCCCCTACGTACAATTTAGCCAACCTAATTCACCTGTACCACATGTCTTTGGACTGTGGGGGAAACCGGAGCACTCGGATGAAACCCACGCGAACACAGGGAGAACATACAAACTCCACACAGAAACGCCAACTGACCCAGCCGAGGCTCGAACCAGCGACCTTCTTGCTGTGAGGTGACAGCACTACCTACTCCGCCACTGCATTACCAACTAAGCAAGTTACTTAGGCAAATCATTTGACAACAGTGGTTTGTTTGTAGGCAATTGATACAAAATTACCCTTTATGGGGGCTAAAAATAGTGACCATAAAACTTTTAAAACTAAACAATATTTAAAAACCAAACTGAAAGAATAAAGACTTTATCATGGTAGAAAACAATATATAAAAGAAAATACTGCAAAAGAAATTCCTTTCTTACTCATCACTTGGGAAATATTTGGGAAAATAATTCAAATTTCACAGGAGAGCTGATAATTTAAATAATAATTAATAATTTGAAGCTGGATAAGTTGGCGGTTTATTCCACTGTGGCAACCACTGATTAATAAAGGGACTAAGCCCAAAAGAAAATGAATGTATTTCCATTCTACAAAAGTATCACATCTTGTTGAGCAATGTAGCAAACAGCTGACTAGCAGTTTTTCAATTACGTCTGTTCATTTGGTTCAGATCTGTGCCATAAATCCTCGTGGTGTCCCTTGTACGCCCCATTTTTCCGCTGTGTTTTCAATTCATAAATTCAGGCACCTATCACACCCACGCAGGTGTAATCTTCTAGCTGTCTCCACGCATATAGAGCTCAAATCTAATAGCCCTAATGCAGGAGGCCTCTCAGACCAGCGAGGAAAAGCTTTTATGTGCTGACGAGTGCTCAAGTGTGCCTCTTCTGAAGCCTTCATATGCAAACACACATACGCACATGCTTTATATGCTCTCCACCAGATGAGCATTAACTCAAAAGCAGCGAAAAATACCAAGACTTGGATCACGTTTTTGAAGCTTGCACCATAAGACTATATTACACACTCCCTAGGCTAAGCTTGACACATCTACACCGACAATCAATGTTTCATTGTCCTTGCGACTGAAAAATAGGCTCATTTTGCATGCCTCCACTCTTCAATGCTGAATTTTTCTTCCCTACTTGTGCCGCTCACACTGAAATATTTGTGAGGCACGTCCGAGAAAGTAAAGAGAAAGTTTCCGATGAGGGCTTGTATCTATAATTTAAAGGTGAGGGTTTAGGAGATGGCTGTCCCTCTGGGAGCTGCCGTGCATTAGCCCTGAAGGTAGTGCAGCCCAGTCTTGGAGCCCAACCTAACAGATGGAGTCTCTCACTGTCAGTCAAAACGCAATCCACCCAATCGCATGTTACATCTCCTCGCTTTACTGAGGAACTCCATCCAAAAGCTACCCAAGTGAGACTGTTCCATGTCTGTGAACTCCAGCTCACATCTCTGGGATTCAGCATGAATGTTGGTGCATTTGAAAGCTCTCTATCCTGGCATGGAGATTAGATATAAAGCATTTTACAACAATTTCAGTAGAGTGCTTTTGAAGAAAGCAATTTTACACCAGCTACAAAGCAATGAAAACAGTCATTTAATCATAATGTTCTGAAACGATATGATTTTTCATTTTGTGGAATACAAAAAGAGAAATTCCAAAGAAAGCTTTTGATTTTCATCATATGGACAAACAAACAATCAATTTTTTTTTTTTTTTTTTTTTTTACCAAACAAATCCAGTCATGCAGGTTTAGGGTAGAGTAAATAATGATTTTTATAAAAAAAAATTTAAGCTTCTTTACTTGTTTTTCAGATAATCAACATATTTTTGCTGAAACTAAAAGGAAAGCTATAATCAAGGTATGAATTACAGATGGATTAATTCGCCCTAATTAATGTTTGATCCCCTCGGAATGACATTAAAACAAGATGTAAGGAGGGTTAGCACTTTACACAGAGAACAATAATTCACACTGATCTGTAGCTTAAATAATAGTTAGGTAATAATAAATTAGTATGTTTGGGACCATGCCCATTATGGTTTAAACAAAAGATGATCAAGCAGGGACAGAGAAAAGTGTGTCGATAGATTACGATAAACACTGTACGTGTGAAAAGATACCTTTTTCTTGTTCTTGTAAAATAGGTGTTTGTTTGCATAGGCCGAAAGTCAAGTAAAAAAAAGACCACCTATCACTCATAGTGTGTATTTAAAACACTTGCATGTACAGTTAGAACCATAAATATTTGGACATTGACACAAATTTAACATTTTTGGCTCTACACACCAACACAATGGATTTGAAATGAAACGATAAAAAGATGAGATCCAAAGAGCTGTTACTACCAGTCAAGCAAGCCATCATTAGAAAACAAAAATTAAAAAAACATTAGAAAACAAAATTAAAAACAAAACAAGATAGCAGAAACATTAGGCATGGCCAAAACAACTGTTTTAACATTCTTAAAAGGAAAGAATGCACCAGTGAGCGCAGCAACACCAAAAGACCCGGAAGAACATGGAAACAACTGTGGTGGACAACTAAAGAATTCTTTCCCTGGTGAAGAAAACACCCTTCACAACAGTTGGGCAGATCAAGAACACTCCCTAGGAGGTAGGTGTATGTGTGTCAAAGTCAAGAATCAAGAGAAGACAACACCAGAGTGAATACACAGGGTTCGCCACAAGATGTAAACCATTGGTGAGACTCAAAAACAGGAAGGCCAGATTAGAGTTCTAAAAAGCCTTCACAGTGCTAGAACAACATCCTATGGACAGAAGAAACCAAGATCAACTTGTACCAGAGTGATGGGAAGAGAAGACTATGGGGAAGGAAAGGAACTGCTCATGATCTCAAGCAGTGAAGTATGGTGGTGGTAGTGACATGGCTTAAGCATGTATGGCTGTCAACGGAACTGGTTCTGTTGTATTTATTGTTGCTATGTGACTGCTGGCAAAAGCTGCAGGGTGAATTCTGAAGTGTTTCAGGCAATATTTCTTGCTCATATTAAGCCAAATGCTTTAGAAATCCTTGTGTGCAGAGGGAGACTGACCCAAAGCATACTGCAAAAGCAATTTTTAAAGTTTTTGAAGGGAAAGAAGTGGAATGGTATGCAATGGCCAAGTCACCTGAACTGAATCCAATTGAGCATGCCTTTCACTTGCTGAAGACAAAACTGAAGGGAAAATGCCCCAAGCAGGAAGTGAAGACAATTGCCGTATAGGCCTGGTAGAGTACCACCAGGAATGAAACCCAGCGTCTAGTGATGTTAATGCGTTCCAGACTTCAGGCTGTAATTGACTGCAAAGGATTTGCAACCAAGCATTAAAAAGTGAAAGTTTGATTTATGATTATTATTCTGTCCAATTAATTTTGGTCCCTTAACAAGTGCGAGGCACATATACAAACTGTTGTAATTCCTACAGATTTCACCTGATTTGGATGTAAATACATTTAAATTAAAGCTGACAGTATGCAGTTAAAACACATCTTGTTCATTTTATTTATAATCCATTGTGTTGGTGTATAGAGCCAAAATAGTTAGAATTGTGTTGATGTCCAAATATTTATAGACCTAAGTTTAACAGTATACCAGAAAGCAGAATATTTCATGATCATCCATTTATAATGTTTTTTAAGCAAATTTCTGTTCATATCAAAAATAGGTTGTGTTTCAAAACCAAATGTCTGTTATTGTAATACGTTTTTCCTTAATACAATGAAAACTCAAATATACAAATTTGGCTCACTGAAATGTGCCTGAATTACATAAAGTTCTAAAAAAAGTCCTACATTATCATTACAGTTGAGATGTAACTCTCCTTTCAACAAATTTGAGGATTAAAATGTCTTTATCTTTTTCTTAATCATCACTGGTGTTGATGGGCCTTTAATTCAATAATTGTTTTCCAATAACTTTAATTCTGTAATTTATTCACCATCTACTTGTTCCAAACCTGTTTGAGTTTAATTTCTTTTAAAGGTTTAAAACCACTTTTGAGTGAGTAAATAATTAGTACATTTTTAACTTTCAGTGTACAATTCCTTTAACAAGTCTATTTCTAGGTCCCCCTACTTTTCTTTTTCAATAATTATGCTGTAAATAAAATAAAAATAAAATAAAAAAAATACAGTACAACGCCTTAATTTAGGCTTTCTTAAGCACAGTCTGAATTGTGCATCAATAGTTTGCCACTTTGAGAGTTGATTGCTTTGGCTGTGATCCCAATTCTGGCAGGAGTTCTGATGTCAAGAGGAGAAAAACGCAACATCTTTGGTCTGCAACAGTTATTGTAGTACTTCCAAAATGGGAGCAATCCATATACAAAAATAGGCAGACAATATTTTAGGGCTGGACTGGATTGTTTGCACTTTGGACAGTGCATTGAAGAACCAGAACAATTTGAACAATGACACAAAGCTGTTTTTCCGGTCAAGCGTGCCTGTACAATGACTTGCAGAATCAATAGTTTATTCACACAAAATTAAAAACTCTCATGTTATTTCAAACCTGTTGGACATAATAGTTGACTTAAAAGCAGATACTGTGAAGAACATTTGCTCACACAATAAAAGTCATTAAGGGACCAGTGGGTAACCTTCTTTTCAATGCATGGGCAAAAATAATGTAGATTTTTTCAAAATATCTTTCTTGCCTCATGTGAAATTTACAAAAAAAATTTTCAATGTAATTAAATAGATTTCTTTTACAATCCAATAACTTGATTTTTCAAATAATAAATAATTAAAATAAATAATAATTTCATTTTTCTTGGGAACACAGCAGTAAACCCATCACTAGTGCAACAAAATTTAATTAAAAAATTTTTAATTTATCAAGATATTTTCGGTGAAAGAAGTATAGTCTCCAGTAGCCACTTTAGCTCCAGCGATGGGGAGCTTAAGCTCTAACTTCTCCTCCTATAAGCTGTTTTAATGCGTACACCCAAATGCAGGTTGCTAGATTGACATCACCAACAGCAGTGTGCCTGACTGTTGAGCCTAAGGGCTGATTTAAATCGTTTTCTAAATAAAAGTAATGGCACGACGTAGAAGAAATAATTTCAATATTAAAAAAGTTTTTGCTCAAACCAACACCTGAAATGTATATTTTAGAAATGGCTTCTATTTCTTGCAGTTGATCAACAGAAAACTGACAATGATAGGTACACCTCATGTGCTTTATTTAGAGTTAAATGCTAATAATGTGAGTTTGAATGTCATTTTACATTACCTTTATTGCCAAACTACTGAAAGCAGCAGCAGCTGATAGTTCACCTCAGATCTTAAAAATAAAATAAACCATTTGAAATGAAATTCAGAAATGCAACTCAGTGCAAGCCAACACATATCAGTGATTCTGCAATTACATTTAATAATGGTAAAGAGGTTTAGTATGTATTGATTAGATTATAAACCTTACCATTTTGTTGGAGTGCACTGAGCGCACTATTCTGTGCTTCTTAATGGCTGTATTTAAATTTCTGTCGTGTTTTGTCTGGTGCAAATAGCTAAATTGCTTATCACTCTCTTCACGTGACATGTTGCTGGAACACAGGGTTAAAATGTAACCTGCTCTCCTAATGTTTATGTTCGTAATATTTATATTACTTGCTAATTAATAACCTCATGTCAAACTCTGTCTAATTTCGGAGCTGTTACTGTCCACTGGAGGTTACATTTCGGTCGCAGACACACACTTTGAGAGTCCTCCTGACTGGATTAATAAAATGCGCAGTTTTCCACTAAGGAAACCCAGGGTGCTGAAATATAACTGGCTAAACTGTAATTGAGCAGGTTAAATGACCAAAACAAAGACAGATGTTCCGGCACGTGACAGACTTTTTCAAAGCAGAATATCTGACTTCAACCTTGTTTTTCAGACAAACAAGTATGTTCACTTAGCATGTTTCTTAGATATCTACAAACTTATTATAGTATTTTTGTACTTGAGAAATAGTCAAAAACTTACATACAGCACCTTTAATATAAGTATTTGTATATATGGTGATTTAGATTTAATAAAAATAATAAAAGTGATGAAATTGTTAGTGCATAATAGCTAATTCTACCTATAATAAGCTTATGACATATAATAAAGCATACCTAAATAATTTATCTAATATACACAATATTGAACGAATGTGTTACTAAAATAACTAAACTAAATTTAAAATAAAACTAAACTTAACTAAAATAAAACTAAATTTCTGTTTAACCTCACATTAATTAAAAAGAAGAAAATAATTAAAACTTTATATCTAATTTTGTGTTCAACAGAAGAAATAGAGAAAGATAAGTAAATCAGAATTTTCATTTTTGGATGAATTATGCCTTTAAATTTCTATAAATCAGAACCTTGTCTATTCTCTTTTTTTTCTTCTTCCAAAATTGATTTAACAAATCAGTGTGCCAAATGTGGCAATGCCTTAAAAAAAGCTACATTTACCAAGTAAAGAGCAGAAGAAAATGAAAGAGAGGAATATTTAAAGAGAAACATCGAATGCTAAAAGACTTTGGGGTAATCTATACAAGGCAAAAAAAAAAAAAAAAAAAAAGACTGCAAGCTGGACTCCATGAGAGGGAGGCACAGACCTAAGGATGTAGCATAAAGGCTTGCTTCCACACAGGACAAAATCTGGGAATAGAAGACAGATTGAAAAAGAAGAACCAAGAGAGATGGCAAAGAGAGAGTAAGAGAGCCTCAATCAATCCCAAGCTTCCTATTCCCAGCACTCAATCCCATAGTGAGGGCCATGCTGATGTTTTATTGATGGAAGAGAATCCGGCTGCACATGTACCCTCTACATAATTCATGATGCCCAGCATTAGGGCCTGCCTGCAGAGAGATGTGTGTGTGGAAATGTGAGAGAGTGTTTGTGAGTTTGTAACTGTACGCGTGTGGCAAAGATAAGCAGGAATGTTTTCCCAAATATATTCCTTAAAAATAATGAGTGCGAAGAAACTTCATCGCTTTAGTGTGATGTGAATAATAACAGGCTTTTAGTGGCTTTGTTGATTAGTTAAATTTAATAAAGTACCAACAGTTTGGCACCATTTATTAATTAAAAAATGTAAAGATAAAATTGTTGATTATAAATGTTCCTTTATATTTTTTTATGAAAGAAAGTGGCCATACATAGTTCATCCAAAAATGGAAATTCTCATCATTTACTTATCATTTACGTGTTGCAAACTTGTCTGAGTAAATTCCTTCTGTTGAAAACAAATAAGCATATTTTGAAAAATGTTGGAAACCTGTAACCATTGACTCTCATAGCATTTGTTTTATGGATCTAGCTAGGGATGTCCCGATCAGGTTTTGTGCCCTCGAGTCCGAGTCATTTGCTATTGTGTATCTACCAATACCGCCAGGCAATCCCAAGTTTACATATCCCACAATTTGCTATGGCAATGTTGTCATAATTGTCTTTGTATTACCTCCAGACCACAGAAATACTCACGCTTTCTGCTTCAAGCTGCTTCCGTGTTCTATTTTGCTGGCATATGCAGTTGCAGATGTTGCTAATTTATTAACGCTGACCAATTTTTATTAGATAAATCGTTTTTCCACCAAAAATAAAACTTCAATCCATCTTTGGTGTATACAACTTTCTTTTCTGTCAGAAGAACACAGTCACAGAGTTTTTCAATGTTATCCTTGCTCTTCCATGCTGTATAATGAATCACCATTACTATATAAAAATAAGAAGAGTACATTTTGATTTCAAGCCATCTTTACCCTTTTAATAAACCATTAACAAAACTTTAGAGATGATCAATTTACGCCAATAAATGCCAATGTCTGAAACATTCTGTAGTAAATGAATGGACTAAATTTAACAGATTTTTACAACACAGCAGATTAAAGTTGCACAGAGCGAAAACTAAAGCTAAGTGATCTCTTAAACAGCAGTTGCAGTCACCGGTCAACACAATTCAATTAGCTACAGGGGAAACGGCTGCTTTTGGTGAATAATGGCAAAATTAGTACATTTTCCCGACCGCAATTATTTGATGTGCTGAGGTTGACAGGTGTGCTATAATGGAGTTTCACATTTGTATGTTTCAAAGGCTCCCTCCACAATAGCAGTTGCCATAGTAACTTATTAAGATCCACTCCAGAGCGATGTCCTGACCTAACTAGATCCAGAAATTTGAAGTAGAACATCATAGATGGGGGGAAATAAAAAAATAAAAGAAAGTCTATTTTCAGGTGCTATTTTGAAAATGCATTCATGCAAATAAATGGTTTATTAGGAATTATTATATTGTAAAATACAAACCTGCCTGTCAGTTCATGTTCATTGCTAGCAGAGAAAAAATAATTGTTTGGTAAAGTTTTGTTTTTGAAGTTTTGCAGTAATAAAATGATAGTGCTTTGCTTTACAGCATACAGTAATACTGCTTCAGGGAGTTACATAAAACAAGTCTACTGGGACAAGTTCTGTAGGGAGAGGAGGACAGTAATTAAATTTGAAAATGTAAACGAAATGGCCCAGATCTAGCCGCTTTACCTTACAGTTTAGCTCAGGGGACAGGAGGAATCTTCTTTTGTTTCATTCTTCCTTATAGCAGCTATTTCACCTCTTTTGTAATTTCTCTCCCCCTCTTCAGGAGGAAAAACAGCACAAGGTAAGAGAAGAAAGTAGGTCGGTGGCTGTGAATTGATTGATGTGGTGTGGCTTAAGTCTGGTTTTCATACAGCCACTTAAATCCCCCACATCATTCTTCATTCTAGCAGAGACTTTCTAAACATTGATATTCGGTTATGCAATTAAAATGTACAGCACATTTGGCCACATCACAATGTCGGTAAAAAGAGGCTTCAGTGATTGTGTAGACCATCGTCACGAAACGTCTGTGCAATATGTACAGATAAGTGTGTGGGTTTCCATGTCAGCGTTTTAGTACCAGTTTGATTATTATTTTTTTCTCTCAGGTACACTTGGCCTCCATGTCGTAGAGCTGCAGTAATTCACTCATGATGGTCTCAATTTGAGCCTTGGTGATGTCTGCACAAACAACCTGCAAAATGAAGCACAGAGCGTCAATGCAGAGCCCAGAATTTAGCCCACCTGCATGCTATTTCTGAGATGACAACTGAATATTAGTTGAGGCAATTGATAATAGAATCTAGTCACATTTAGATGTTTTAATTTCAAGTCAGAAAAACAGCTGCCAGGGCTTCAGACTGCATCTAAATGTTTCAAATGTTGAAAATTGTAGTTTCTTGGTAAAACTGTATTAGATGTTACATTTGTGTGGCTACCAGTTTGCCTGGCAACTGATAAACAGCCATTTTGGTTACAAAACATCTGAACAAAACTGTTTAAAATGCATCATGCAAACTATCAGATTTAACCTGCTAGAATCCTGTTAACCACTGCGAATGGCACAATCAAATTAAAAATCATGGACAAATACAAAACTATTGATTTAAAGTAGCTGATTTATACTGTACATCTACACTTCAACTTTTAATACATACATGTATTTTAAAATATTTGGTTATTTTGAGAGCATGGGGAAAGTGTCATTCACAGTGAACGATAGCATTTTTGCAGAAATATTGGTTAAATTGTAAATTGATACTCATAAAATTGCAGACATATTTGAAAAGTAGTGTTTTTGTTCATGTGCATTCATACTAAATGACTTCAGGCTACTTTTGCGGTAACAAATACCTCAAAACTATATTGCTGCTTTTTATCATAGTAGTTTGGTGAAATGCATATCTTACTTCTGGTTATGACAAACAAATCTATGGTAAAATAAAAGGCTAACTGTTGATTAAAAAAAAAACATTTTAAACTAATGTGTGTAAATGACATCTTTAAGAGGTAAAACTTTTAACATCATTATTTTATTACATGGGTAGTGCTACCAAATCAGGTGCTTGCTCAACCATCGGTAGAATGCTCTCAAATGCTAGTCTAGAGCCCTGACTTCCCTGTTTTTATAGTTTCTTGTAAGAGAACTTTTTGTGGCTACATTTTAACCTAATATTTCTATTTTAAATAAGGCACAGCAAAGTGTTCAAAATCACAGTGAGACATGTTACATTCCATCAACAAAATGTTGAATTGCCATTTAAGAAATGTTTGTCAGTAATAAGATTAAAAATCTTAAATTTTCACATTTACAGTGTGAAAAGAGACAACATACAGTACAAGTATACTGTGGAAAACAACTGCAGAATTATACAAAATAATTTTGTATCCTGCAATCATTTAACAAATGAAAGCTTTAACTGAAACAAAGTAATCACACATTCATATGAAATCAAACCTTTGACAACTATAAAAAAAAGTAAGAGAAAAGATGCACATGTGACTAAGTTTTTATAAATGTAAACTGTTCATTACTTTCATATTTTTAACCATTAATTTATTTTTATTTATTGAGTAAGCCGACTAGAAATAATGTAATGTCACTTGATCATTTGACTTATTTATTAGCTTGACCTTATTGATTAGCTTTGACTCAACATATTTGGGCCCATGTTGAGCCAGTAAAGATCATTTAAAAATGTTTTTTTTTACTTTTATTTAATATAGATACAATTATTATTATCTTTTTATTTAATGCATTTCATAATCATCATTTTGGACCCAGGTATGTATGAAGGTATCAATTAATTAATCAAACAAACAAAAACATGTCAAATTTTGCCTTTTCTTTTGCCTTACTTTTTGACAAATCACTGTAGCTTAAAAATATCACTTTTTCACCCAAAAGTAAAGATCTAGGCAAATACAATACAGTTATAAATCAAAGCAATATAATTATTCATTCATTCAATTTCCCTCAGCTTAGTCCCTTTTTTAATCAAGGGTCGCCACAGCTGAATGAACCGCCAACTATTCCACCATATGTTTTACATAGCGGATGCCTTTCCAGCCACAACCCAGTACTGAGAAACACCCATACACAAATACACAAAGGTAAATTTTGTTCATCCAATTCACTCATACCACATGTCTTAGGACTGTGGGGGAAACGAGAGCAAGGGGAGAACATGCAAAGAATACACAGAAATGCCAACTGGCCAAGTTGGGGAATAGGCATAAACCAGTTTAAGATGCTGATGGTATGATAACCTCGGATAAAAATATCACGGTTTCACAGTAGAGCATTACTGCTCTAAAATATGTGCTTTTTAAATGTCTGGGTAAAAAACACAAAAACTTTTTCCCCTTTGAAAACAATATATATACATATATACATATATACATACATATATATATATAAATAAATATATATATATATATATATATATATATATATATATATATATATATATATATATATATATATATATATATATATATATATATATATATATATATTTTTTTTTTTTTTTTATTATAATATTTTGGAGCATTTAACATGTCAGGCTAAATAATTCAAATGAATTATTGACTTCTGCTGTCTTCATTAGTTTCAAAAACACAGATTTCATTACAATTTAAAACGCCATCTTTGGATATTTTTTCTGCTGAAAATACTGTTGTCCTAAAAAACAAACAAAAAAATGTAAATAAAAAATCTTACACATGCCTTAGGAACAGAAAATAACCGAAAACTTTGGCGGTTTTAAAACCTGGACTTTTCTAAACCGTGGTATACCTTGAAAACAGTTATCGTCCCATGCCTAGCCAGGACTCGAACCAGTGACCTTCTTGCTGTGAGGCAACAGTGACTACCACTGAGCCATCGTTCCGTCAGTGCAATTAAATTAAATTAAATTAAATTAAATTAAATTAAATTAAATTAAATTAAATTAAATTAAATTAAATTAAATTAAACTAAATTGTAATTCTCAGATTACAGGTTCTTATAGATTTAATACAATGATTAAGTCAAATATAACTTCCTATCAATACTGAAAAAAGTAAATATATTGTAGTTTTTTGTGTGCAATTAATTTAGATGAATAAAAACAGTTAGTTGACCAAAATAATATGGTAAATACAATGTAATGTAAATACATTTTCACAGATTTCACAGAGCAATTGCTAACTAGATAACATATGATTTCAGTTAAAAAATAATAAAGGTCCTTTCAAAATGCACCTTGAATTCAACATTAATAAGCAGAAATCATTGATTACGAGGGTATTAGACCATTCTAACACAACAATGGCACTAACATTAAAAACTCATTTATGACCACTGATGATAATTATCCCAATATTGCACAAAGAATTAATATCCATTTGAACTGACCGCTTTGGATCTGATAGACTCAGATTCACATTGATTGATTTATGCATTAATCGAAATGAATTATTTTTTTGGCATACGCCTAATATACCCAGTTCCCGTTCTAAATAAAAGCTCTACATGTTAGTCAGATGTTCTCTTCTTACCCAGAACAAATTATAAAGGATACCAGGAATTATGCTAAAAGCTTCTATGAACATTTAGAAAAATAATTGTTATTAAAGCTAGAATATTACTACTATTAAACTCTGTTCTAGGAAAATGAAGTCATTCAAGTGGCTTTAAGAGCCCTTTAAAGAATTTTTTTTTTGTTTGGTCGTCTTTTTAAATACTACTTAGGGGTGTCACCAAGGGAACGCAACTAGTGTGCAAGACAATGCCATTTTTCTCAGATCAGGCAGCAACCGTTAGGTGCTCCAATTGCCATGGGAACAACTTCCAGCACTCTAAAGGTTACTGCAATGGTACTGCTATTGATGCCTGATCCGACCCTGGCATCAGTAAGACTCAAACTAGTCAACGTTCAGGCTTGGTGACTCAATGCAGGCACAGCAGGACATTTTATTTTTCTCCACATGACAGTGTAAAAGTCCTACCTGCCACCATTCTAGTTCTCCTCTGGGGAGCTGCACTCCATATGTCTGGAGAGCAAGATAGAGGGCGGTGAGGGCGAGGTGTTGAGGCCGATGGCGGACACACACAGAGCCATGGTAACTGTCTTTTAATACAGCCAGAGCTGTCTCTGCAATGGGGGTTCGAGACCAGGCATGGCGGTTCAGGAGACTTCTTACGGAGAGCAGGTAGTGCAGCAGGTACTGGGACACGGTGAGAAGTTTGTTAGAAGGAGAAAAACTGTTTTGAAGAACAGTACAGACTCAGATAAACTTTTCTAGATCCGCAGAGAGGTTGAAATTACATCTTAACTGGCTGCATAATATTTGTACACTAATAGAAATGGTTAATTAACTAATTTGCCTCATTTAATCAATCTACACTTTTTATTCTTGTGAATATGATAACTTTTAGAGATTTGGTCTGTTTTTTATTCCTATATGTCATTTATTTCTCATTTGCTGTATATTTTTGTAATTTGATGATGTTGAAATATTACATATTTTATACATAACTTACATGCTTTGGCAATACATCCGCAGCAAACTGTCAGAAAGACTCATGGATAATAGAATTTAATGTGCAACAACTTGGAGCTTTAAATTTTTGATAGTTAGTGTGGTTTTCTATTTTTTTGTTGTTAGTGTATTACTATGTGCGTATGGATGTATATATGTACATGTATGTAGGTAGGTAGGTATGTGTACGGATATGTATATGTATGGGCACGTACATATACATGCATGTATGTATGTATATATGTATTATTTCCTATAATATTATAGACTGTAAATGTACCTTGTATCCTATTATGTGTGTGTTTAAGATATGTGTATCTTATGTTTATATGAGGAGTAGATCTTGTTTTGTTTATTGAAAGAAAACTGTAAAGATGCGTGACCACTCGCATGTAAAATCAATAAAATCTTAATAAAAAAATGAATAAAATAAAACGTCAGCAACAGATTTTACATATCAGTGGGTGCATGTGGCAACTGAATAGAAGAAGTAAAACAAATAGTGGATTTCTTTTTTTATTTCAACGATATATATATATATATATATATTTTTACTTCAACCCACTGAAAAGAAACAGTGTATAACAGTGTCATAATAAATAAAAATATTGCTTAAAATCACTCTTTTTGTCGAATGTAGTTAACCATGTGCCATGGGTAAAAGGTGTGTTTCAATCCGGCTACCACGGCAAGTGTATTTCAAACCTGTGGAAAGCACTAGACTAATTAATGAAATGAGGAGAATGAAAGTAATAAACTAATAGAGAGTTTCTGCACTGTGCATAAAGACATTTCAGTCTGTGATACTATTTTAAAGCAGTGTTATTTTAGTATTAGTGGTATATTTTTAATTTTAAATCATAGTTTGGCTTTTTGTGCATATGTTAATTTTTGACTGTATGCTCATGTTTGAGATCAAAATTATCTAGTTTTGGAGCCCTGTGTAAAGCCCACCAATTTTTACTAAAATTTTGTTGCCACCTGTGAGGGAAACCAATTATCAATACATGTTTTTACAAATTTTACCTTTATTAATCTGGGGTCGCCACAGTAGAATGAACCGCTAACTTATCCACCATATGTTTTACGCAGCAGATACCCTTCCAAGTGCAACCCATCACTAGGAAACATCTATACACACTCATTCATACTACGGACAATTCAGCATATCCAATTCACCTATAGCACAAGTTTTTGCACTTGTGGGCGAAACTGAAGCACCCGGAGGAAACCCACGCATACACGAGGAAAACATGCAAACTCCACACAGAAATGCCAACTGACCCAGCCGGGGCTTGAACCAGCAACCTTCTTGCTGTGAGGCATTTGTGCTACCCACTGCACTACTGTGCTGCCATAATGTTAATGATTTTTTAACAGTTTTAATTTGTAATACTACCCCTGCTTTAAAAAGTACACAAGGGGAAAAACATACCTTTTTATAATTATTTTCACAAAATCAGTACTTTCTATAAATAATTTCACAAAATTAGTTCTTATTATTGTAAATTCATTGAAGCTCACAAATTTTAAAACAACTTCATATTGTAATGTTTTGTACTGAAGACACATTATACATTAAATAGATTTTTATTTGTCTAGGAATCCCTAAGATGTTAAACATTTGATTTCAGAACACATCAAATTTTAGAAATAGCAAACATCTACGGGTATTACCTTGTGTGGATGCTCAAAGGTCACTTGAAAGTTCAGCTGTCGAAGGATGAGGAGCTCACATTGCACAATGCTGTCCCTCAACTCCCAGAACTTCCCATTAAGTTCTAGTGGTTCACTATCTGGATGAAAATACCTGGATCAAAGAAAAATACAAATGAGCTACTACACTACTAACGTTAAATGGATTCTGAGTCCACCCTGCTACAATAACCCTTCTGCTACCTGTGACAGACATTGATGATATCTCTGGTCCTGAGATGCTGCTCTTCCACTTTGCCTGCGAGGTAGATGGCAGACATGGCCACTAGATAAGGCTCATAGATCTGCAAACTGGCAGACTGGAAGAACCTATGATACAGCACACATGCAGTAGCCATGGGCACAGATCTCATGCCCAGCTTCACCCCTACACATGTGCAAAATAAGAGATAAACTCAGTCAGAAACAAAAATCCTTCGAGAAGCGGAGGTATCACGATACATTTCTTAAAGTTGTTTAATATGAAAAACCTAGTCCAGCATACATTTCATAAAAATGCAAATACCCGTCTCGGTGATAAAGCGACAAACTCTGAAGTGTGTTTTGGAGTATTCCACATCTTCAGCACTTCTTCTGCCTCTCGCTTCATTGGCAGCTGCAGATGTTGACGCATGCGCGCTCATTTTACGTCGTTCAGCAGACGTTTCAAAGCGCGTTTATCAGTTTACATTGCTTGTATTAAATTTCGTCTTTAAACATAACATGTACTTCTTTAGTATTAGTCGTTTGTACTACAACCGTAAGCACGTAAATTGAGACTTTTCTTCGGCTAATGTTCGGCCTCCCACACAGAGCTCTACAGCGCCTCCGTTGTCTGGGAAGAAGATATACGTGGACGACGAAAGAATGGCAAATAATTTATCAAGTAGAAAATGTTTTCTTCAGCTGTAAAAGAGATTATTTAAAAATATTCTATTACGTACGGCGTTTTTTAAACCGCCAAATAACTTTTAAGAGTGAGTAAACTCCTATCTCCTGAGATAAAACTGTATTTTTACCCTTGATATTTTGAAAGGTTGCTAGGAGACCACTGCCAACACAGCCGTGAGGAAACATGTCGACAAGTTACTCTGCAAACCAGGTGCTGAAACTCTCGTTTTTCTACTTATTATATTGCATTTATACGGTTAAGTTATATTTACTTATATTTAACTTTATGGTGTTTTTTGCAGTATGAAAGCGCTTTTAAGTCGCAAAAGCTCCAGAACTGGACCATCCCAAAGCAATTCAAAGAGGTATTTAACGCAGCCAATCTCATTGTAACGTTAAAAGCATTTAATCTAGAATCAACGTTAAATTAACATTAATTATTCATGAAAATGTCTACAAAATCTCGTTACCGTCTTAAATTATAAATGTAACGTTAACGTTACTGTTTTTTTTTTAATTTCATAACTAACGTTAAATATTTTACTATTTACAGTTGTTTGTGGTAAATGATGGATCAAGTCTCATTTCGGTATTAAAATCCAATTAAATTTACAATAATGATTTTACGTACAAAGCATATTAAAAGCAAGTAAAGTGTCTGCTACTAGACTACTAGTGTTTGTTACTACTAGACATACAAGTAAAATAAATATAATAGTGCCATACTATACCAGAGATATTTAGCCTAACGTTACATACTGCAGGGTTCATACAGTCATGGAAAACCTGGAAAAGTCATGGAATTTTGACATGCAATTTTCCAGGCCTAGATAAGTTTTGGAAATTCAGAAAAAAACAATTTTTTTAAAAGTCATAGAAAACATATCTGTATACTTGCATATAGGTTAGTTGTTTCTACTTTTCTGTCCTTGGCCAATCACATACTCTCACATTATTGGTGCGGCGTTAGCATTATCTAAATCAGTTTTACATAGATTTAAATATAAGCTGAAACCAAATAGTGTTGCGTGTTTTATGACATGCTGTTGTAAATTTTAACATGTTTTTTTTTTAACAACGCATATGTAGACATTGCATGAAACATTAGGTCATGAAAATTTACTTGAAAGTCTTGGAAAAAATCATGGAAAAGTCGTGGAATTTTAGTAGTAAAAATGTGTATGAACCCTGATACTGAAGATTTGTTCTGACCAGTATATAAACGAATAAGTGATTACATTAAATGTTAAACAGTTTTAATCTGATGGATGGTGGGTATGTATTACACTTATATTGTCAAGATGCTTGAAAATTACTTGTCTTTGACCCTCATGCTACTGTTAACAAACTTAAAATAAACATTAAAAATATTCATATTACAAGTACTTGTGCTTGGTCTATTTACTTTCTTTTCATTTTAAAGAGACCATCAGCAGCAGAAGGCTACACTACATTCATAGCCACAGACCGTGGTCACCTTCTACCAGGTGTAAGAACAAAGGTTTGTTTTAAACATTTGCTTAAGCTGAATGAAATTTAAACAATTACCATGCTTAAAACTTTTACATTGCTATTTTTTTATTAGCATCGAAGTGCGTGGCCAGCATTCCAAGGCACATGGGATTTACCACGTCGTATTCCTCCTGTTTCCATGAACCCCACTGCTCGCTCACAAGTGGGCCAGGACCGTCTCATGACCTGGGGACAGATGAAAATCACAACAAAGCAGGCTCACGAGGGCCCTGGTGACAGTCAGGCTATGAACAGAAACTCTCATGATGTGGTGGGTATTTAATATCTCCAGCTTTCACTCACCGGCCACTTTTGTTAGGTACACATAATGTGAATCTCCTTCTTAACCACATGTCAAAAATACTCTATTGAATCGAGATGTGCAGGCTATTTGAATGTACAGTAACAAGCGCATGGTCTTGTTTATACCAGTTTGAGACGGTTTGACTTTTGTGATATGTCATATTATCCCACTGGAAGGTAAGCTGTGGCATTTAGACAATACTTAGTTGGTAAAGAAAATTGTCAACACCATCATACCAATAGAAACCAAACCGATCATCTATGCTGTAGCAGAAATCAAGACCGATCAGACCAGGCTTCTAATCTTCTCTTGACCAGTATTGGTGAGACTAAGAGTTGTAGCCTCGGTTTGCTGTTTTTAGCTGACAGGAGCATCACATCACACATCACTGCTCTTCTGCTGTTCATCTGGTTCAAGGTTTGACTTGTTGTGAATTCAGATAAGCTCCTTTACCAACCTTGGTTGTAACAAGCGGCCACTTCAGGTTCTGTTGTCTTTCTATTAACTGAACCAGTCTGGTCACTCTTCTCTGACCTCTGGCATCAACAAGGCATATTCACCTACTTAACTTCTGATCACTCAATATTTTCTCCTTTTCAGACCATTCTGTCAATTTTAGAGATGTTTGTGCATGAATATGACAGTTGATCAGAACTTTAAGAAATACTCAGACCGGCTTGTGGGACACCTATACGTTAAAAAGTCACTTAAAAGTGTTAGTTCACCCAAAATATAAAATTCGGTTATTGATTACTAACCCTTATGTCCTTCTTATCCCGACACCTTCTCTTCATTTTCAGAACACAAATTGAATCTGAGAGCTTCCTCATCCTCCAGACAGCAACAGACCAGAAACATTCAAAGTCCAGAAAAAAAAAAACAATCAAAACATGCAACTTCAATGGCTCAACTGTAGTATACGAAACTCCATGAACACTTTTGTGAGCCAAAAACCCCTATAAAATTACATTACGTTTGCCTGACTTATCTTCCTTATCGAGTCATCAGGTTGTGACATTTGCATGTACTTCTTCTGACTCTAATGGCAATATGTTGTACTACACATAGTAAGCTCATTCTGAGGTAGCGGAGGAGTGTACATTGGTAAACAAAGTAGTTTTTAAAATTTTTTTGCCGCACAAAAGTGTTCTTGGAGCTTATATGATTACAATTGAACCACTGAATTGAGAAGTGGCCGACAACGTTTATGATTCTTTTTCTGAACTTTGAATGTTTTGTGTTTATAGCTGTCTATGGAGGATAATGCTCTTATTGTAAAATATCCTATCCTGTGTTCTGAAAAATAAACTTGGGGATTGGAACAATAGTTTAGAAAAAAAAGATCTTTTTGGCCTTTATTTATCTTTCCCAACCATCAATACATATTTTGGTTGTCCCCCTTATCTAACCCCTTGCTTTTCTTCCCCATACTGATGCTCAGTTTGAAGCAGATCATCCTGAGTTGCTGCTAAGTAATTGGCTGAATAGGCATTGCATCTAACCAAGCAGTTCAACAGTTCAGGGCTCGAAAAATCTGGTAGCCCGAAGTCCCGGGGCTACTGCTTTTCGCTGGGCATGGTGTAGATAGACATTGGTAGCCCAATTGAAAAAAACAATAGCCCCGGGACTTCATGGTACCAGATTTTGCGAACCCTGCAATTGTACCTACTAAAGTGGCCAGTGAGTGTATAACATAGTGTTGCAAAAAAAAAAAAAAAAGTGTAAAAAAATTTTTAATGATACTAACCAATCAATATTCTCACAGGAAAACATAAATGTGGATCAGCCTGCTGAACAGTCAAAAATATACATTGACCCAGATGAAAATCAACCAGAGAAGCCTAAATCACAGCATATCCAGGACCAGTCAAGACCAGCAAGCCAGCAGGCCCAGCCTATCCCAGAAAACCTTAATATAAACCAGTCTAGACCAGCAAGTCAACGCAGCCAACAGGCTCCATCCAGACCAGCCACTCAGCAAAACCAAGCTGAATTCAGACCACCAACCCACAACAGCAGACCAGCATCTCAAGAAAAATAACACCAATTATAATCAGATCCCCTGCATGGGCAGTTATAAAAGTTCTTCCATGAAATGGCATTACGCAAGTGCAACACTTCTTTGAAAAACACTTTTGCTTCCCCAGATATTATTCTCGCATTTCCGTTGATTTAGAACTGTGCTCCCAGATTGTGCATAACGTGTGTCAGAACACATTAACTGAATTGTTTCATTGAAGCTAAAGCTGATTAGTTTTAACTAAATGGCTTTTGTATTGGGATCAGCTTGAATTAAATGCTGTCAATGAATGAAATGCAGGGTCAAGTATTACTAGAAAAATCACACATAAAATCTGAATTGAATCATATTCTTTTTTTTAAATGATAAAAACGGCATAGATTTGAAATAATTTTCTTTATTTGCTCAGTAATGAACAGACACACCTGTAAGCCCCTATAACACAACATCAGCTTGATTCACTAGTCGTCGGTTTATGCTTTTGGTGCTTGGAAGCAAATGATTGATTTTGGGAGCAGACACTGAAAGATTGTGGATGTGATGGTCCACATAAAAATGAAAACTCTGTCACCATTTACTTACAATCATGTCATTGCAAACCTCTTCCATTTTCTCTGGAACATACAGTAAAATATTATGAGGATTGTGTCCATTTAATTAATTAAATCAAATGCTCAGATTGTTTCAGATATCAACATTTTGGTTCAGCTAAAGGATATTAGTCACACAGATTCAGAATGACATGAAGTAATCGATGACAGAGTTTACGTTTTTTTTCCCTCTGAACAAAAGTCAAAAATAGCAACGCATTTTTCTCTCTCTTGTGATAAATGCACAATAAACAGCTGTATGGTCATGCCACAATGTTGTCAACAGCTTTAATTAAAAGATCAATTTTAATATCTGTGGCAAACGCTAGTTTAACTCAGAAATGCAGAGTTTCTGAAGCTCTGTTGTAAACACAGAACAAACAGTCATCATAGCCAAATTAATACACATTCAAATCAACAAACTGTTTTACCAAAATGACATGACAAAAAAAAAAATTTCAAACAATCCTCAAAATCTTAAAGGTTGGTCACATCTAAACTGTCTATATAAGAAGTAATGGTGTTTTAAGCTAAATATTAATAGCCTTAATCAGTTGAACACTAATGCGAAATATCTGATAGAAAATTATGTACTATATTAAATATATCATACATATTTATGGTATACAAGGGTCTTGCAAAATACTAAGATGAAATATATTTACCTGCCACATGCATGTCGAATATTTACAAAAAGTTAAAACTTTTTGTAGTTTTAATAAAAGGCATGAAAAACAGCATTTTTTTCTTCTTATTCTGCAACGTTAAGAACGGAGTATAAAAATTTTAATATAGTCTTTGAAATATGTTGCACATAAAACGAGATATGCACCATGTCAGAGGATGGGGTGAATTCTCAATGAGCACCTTCAGACTTTCATTTACAGCAAATGATTTGATTGAATGTCCTAAAAGGTGTCAGTGAATCTGCTGAAATTGTGTAAATAGAATGTGTGTCTGCAGCTGATATCTTTATTCCTCAAATGTAGCTTATATGCTAGGATTGCATTTAATACAGAACACAGTTTATTCTATAATGAAAAAGTGCTATGATGGTGATACAACCAATACCTTCGACTACCAAAAAAATAAAAAATAAAAAACTATTCTTGCTATATAACTAACCATAAAAGTATCCATAACCTGTTTAAAGTTTATAAATTCTTAACATCAACTAGCGTCTTATGCTAAAGTCACTTTTATTTAAAACCATCAATTCCATTGGAAGTGGATAGTTCATGCAAAAACCTTCATTTACTGCTAAACACAACCTCTGTATGAAGCAAGACTTGCTTGACTTTTTTCTTAGGTAGAACATTAAAAATATTTATGATGCCCACGATCCTGACTGCCGTGAATGTGCTATTAAGGCCCATTTGCACCAAGCATGATAATGATAAAGACAACTTTCAAAAAATTATACTGAACAAAAAACATCAGGCCACAATAACAGGAAAAAAGTTGTCCGCTGTAAAAAGCGCTGGCATTGGGGAGAAGCAATGCTTAATTTTAAGCCTTCTTTTCAAAGATTAATTAAGTTAATGACTGTCTTGGAAACAATTGGTTATAACATAAAAAGAATGAACAAAATGTATGGAATTTATGGAAGCCTTACTGTCAAATTAAAGTAAAATATCAAAGTACCTCAAATATCCAGTGCTAGTTTCAAAGTCTTTGTGTTGTCCCCTTTAAAATGCTAAGGAAAGAATTTTTTTGCTGTTATTATTGCATTAAAAAAAAAAACTTTTGATAAAAAAAACCTTTTTGATTACACGAGCTGAATTCAATGGTCACATGCGCTAGTTGCTCACTGAGGACATCTGCTGGTTACAAGGGGTAATGTAAAAAAAGCATAAACTAAAAATAAACGAATTGTTATTGGTTGTCTGTGTAAACAAATATATTTGTTAAACTATCATGCTTGGCATGAACAGGCCTTTTTAGGTTAAAACTTTAAGCTTGTTAATTAGACCAACTGTTTCATTCAGGAGCCATGGGTAATTTTGCTCTGATGCTATAGGTTTTTTGAACTCTCAAATCGCTCCCACAGACTTGGATTGTATGAATTAGGGCTGCACCATAATGAAATATCTGATATTGCAATATTTAATTTTTCTGCAATAAATATTGCGATGAACTTGAATAGCACTATTTGACAGTTTTCTAGGGAATCTAACATTATTCAGAAAATTAAATCATACAACACAAAAAAAATAAAAATGTTTTTCTTACTTTGTCTCATTTATGGTTAAAAAAATAAAAAAATCTTAGACCAAGTAAAAATATTGTTTAGTTCTCAGTCAAAAGAAATAGGTGAAAATTAAGAGTTTTTTTTTAATTTTATTTTTATTTTTTAAGAAAATTATCTGCCATTAGGGTCAGTGAAATGTTATTGTTTTCTCTTTTAAATGTAGATATTTGAACTAGAATCTTTCCCAGAGATGGGTTGCGGCTGGAAGGGCATCCGCTGCCTAAAAACTTGCCGGATAAGTTGGCGGTTCATTCCGCTGTGGCGACCCCGGATTAATAAAGGGACTAAGCCAACAAGAAAATGAATGAATGAATGAACTAGAAACGAGACAAAAATTCTAAGTAAGATTTTTTTTGCATAAATCATATAAATTTCCCATACATACAGTGATTAAATACAATTTTGTGGCTCCTGGTCAGGTTTAATTCAGACTGGACATTGCATTTCTTTGCTATGTGACTATTGCTAATGCGCACATTGCGATACCAATGCTGAAACGATATATTGTGCAGCCCTAATATGAATCACAAAGGACTATAGCTTTAGCTAAATATATTTAATGTTCTCCTAAAGAAAAAAAAAATCAGCATCTTGTCAGACCTGAGAGTAAATTTAATAATTTACCCTCGGTTTTACTTAAGTCTGAACTATCCCATTAACAGAAACATTCATGAACTCAAATAATATAGTTATTTATATAATGATTACAAATAAATACTTTCCCATTTTATATACGTTTCCCGATGATTGTCTACAACCAAAATGCAACCCAACAAAGGCACCACACAATACCTTAAAATAAACTCTTTTACACTTTATCATTAAACTATTAATAGGTATCTTAGCTGTTAGAAGAGAAAATAAACCAGTGCTCACTATCAAAGATCACACCTTTCTAAGATTGTACAGTAAAACTAAAAATAGACCACAGTGATGCACGTCTGCTCAAGCACAGGATCACAAAGCAGTGTGTGCTGATTTGATATCAAAAGAAGAGAAAAAAATAGACAAACGTGGAATGAGCATTCGACTCTAGTATTAATAACAGTGGTGTGTAGTAATAACACTTTCGACTGAGTCATGGCATGTTGATAAGAGACTGGTTCAAGGGCAAGAAAAGGCACAGAAAACAGACCCACACAGTGGGGTGAAGAGCAGCAGCTGGCAGCAGGTCGGCTCCAAAACACACAGGACTTGCACAGGTCACTTTCCAGAGCGTTTACAACTCTGATACGACTCCTACAGCAAAACCAGATCTTCAGCAAATGATCTGAGACTTGTGCAAATGTCACCATATCAGCAGCTGAACAACATTCAGAAGTGGCTGAACAGTTTCAGTCGGCGTTCAGTGGAATGGACTCAATTGTCTCTTAGCAATGCTTTACGATATAAAACAACTTACCCATTAACTCACACGGTGGAAACTTACTTATCACCATCATCCTGCTTGGTTCAAAGAAGCTTTTTGAACAATATTTGAACTGTCATTACTGGCTTTCAAGAGGGCGGGCTCGACTTTTGTGGCATTAGCAATGACCACGCCCACCTTTTCTGTCTTCGTCTTATTGGGTGATGTGAGTGGAGGATCCACCCTCCGAGGTGGAGTCTTTCCAGGTGGATGGTGTGGATCGTCTCCGATGTTGACTGATAGATTGGTGTAGAGTGGCTCAAGCTTTTTGGACAGGAGCTCATAAGTTAGTGAGTTGAGGCCATCTGAGCGCCAGTTCAGCCTTGTGCGCTTCAGCAAGTCAAACCTATGAGAATGATTTCAGAAAACAGAACTGATTTAATGAACAGACTCCATAATATTTACCTCGAAATCAAATCATTCTCTCTAAAAATAAGGTTTGTAGGTGCATTTAAGGACAGTTTTTCTTGAAGATATGTTAAACTAGGGCTGCACAATATATCGTTTTAGCATCAATATCGTGTGTATTCACAGTAGTGACATTGCAGGATCTGCAATGTTGATTGGAATTATATATTGACCAGGGGTCCCTTCTTCATACTTCGCTTAAATAATCTTAGATAATTTGATTATTATTGCTAATTTTTTTTTAAATATTATATTTTCATTTTATTAAAGCATTTTAAAACCATTATTACATAATTTCCTCCAAGATTATACATGGGTCAACAATGTTACAAGCACGCACGCACGCACACGCGCACACACACACACACAATATGAAATACGGTGATCTTGCAGACGATGACAGGGTTATACCTTAAAACTGTTATCCTAGACATTTGACAAATAGTTAAAAAAGGGTTTCCAGGTGGCTTCGAAGCCAGCAATGTTATCAGAAGGATTGTGTCTTAGTCTCTCTAAATGTAAAGGGGTAGAGAATTCTGAAAGCCAGGATTCAAAACATCCTGGATCTTTTATTCCTAGTAACTGATCTCGGGCTAATTTGGTTTTTCAAACAAGTTCACAAATCAGAATAAAATCCATGTGAGCAAAATTACATAAAATTCGTAGCAAACATTTTGATAAAAATGATAAACAATAACTTTCCACCTTTGTTGTGGACTGCAGGCTTTACACTTTTATGTGTCAAGAGCATTTAGCAATTTATTCACTTTTAGAGCACATTTTATTTACTATAGTAACCTAGGCCTATTCAAGTGTCTTAGTGTGAGAGTAACAGGCTCTATAAATTAATTTTGCATTAAAAAAAGTATTCTGCAAGTGTGTCTGCAACTTTTTTCGAAGCATCAAATCAGTCTTTGTACTTTTATTTCGGAGTGCAGATTGCATAATTTTATTTAATTAATTTTTCTAAACTATTTTAATATTTTCCCCAATTGTATATAACTACTACTGTAAGAAAGTATCAGCATTCAGTACATACCTTCAAGATTACCTTTGCTTGTAATAATGCAATCTAATCCTGTTTATATGAAATAAGCTGCTGCTCCCGAGCAGGTTTGAGCTACCAGAACTGTTGCTATGACAACAAATGAGTTTTAAAAAACTAAACGATCCTGGATTGTGTCAAAATGTCAATAACCAAATGCAGCTAATTGAGTAATCCATATATGAAGAACAGACCCCGGGAGTCGCAGTTGAAGATTTTTTACCATAACAATGGAGCAAAAGTTGATCATTTTTTTGCAGGTTTTTAAGGCATATGACTGTATGAGCATACCAGCAGAGATTAAAGCACTCGGGCACAAAAAAAATAAAATAAATAAAAGTAAAATCTGTAAATTAAAAAAATATACATTTACACAAAGAAGACTATGCAGTGATATTTTACATTTAATTATTCGATTTCTGTACCTGAATTCTAACCAAATAGCTATTTAAGCCACCTGGTGAAATATTGAAATATTTATAGCAGAAAAACAATACACTGCAATGTCAAATTTTCCAATGTTGTGACACCCTATTTTAAACACTCCCTTTATATCTACTTTTGACAGTCTCTGCCTCCTAAATCTATCAGCTCCAGTTATTCTAAAATAATTAATCATTTTCATCTTTTTGTGCGTTTACCAAGTTAAATAATTAAGAAAAATGTAATGATGAATTATTAATAATAATTTGCAAGAAACATATTTTCTGTAAAATTAGTAATTCTTGTAAGATAATTAATAACTGTGTGTCTGTAATTACACTGTAGTAAACTATCTGTAATTAAAAAAAAGTATTATCTTTAAACCACTGATAGAAATCGCATGTAACTTGCTCCAAGTGATGTAACTTCTTCTGGCAGGAAAATCTGTGAGTCATTATTCTTCTCTCATTAATTTGTGCAAAATATTTAGGATACTCCAATGGAGTTATTGTTTCTCAGCTCTGTTATTGTGATATTTCAGTGAATTTCTTATTCACATTTTGAAAACTATAATATGATGATTCTGAATACTGTAAACTATAAACTTTATCTCATTTCAGTTTAAGGAAAAATGAGAAAGTGCTTGAAATGTAGCCGCAATTCTGGAATGAGTCATACATATACACATGCATGCACACACAATAGAAATATAAACAAACTATTACTAAAACCTACTAAATATTTAATGTACTTTGTCATTATTGTTAACTAAAACTAGAAAATAATTTTTTGTGACTGAAAAAACAATAGAGATCTAAAAGTTATACACCAAAAACAAACGTTTTTTTAAAGCATATTAAAATATGCACAGTACACACACACACACACACACACACACACACACACACACACACACACACACACACACACACACACACACACACACACACACACACACACACACACACACACACACACACACACACACACACACACACACACACACACACACACACACACGTAAATAAAAACTTTTATTTTTTATGCAATTTCGATTTGACATTCATTTGACTGGAGTACTATTAATATTAACTACAAAAGCACCATTAACATTAAATTAACACTTTATAATATAATATAATATAATATAATATAATATAATATAATATAATAGAATAGAATAGAATAGAATAGAATAGAATAGAATAGAATATAAATTACCTTCTGGGGTTTTGCTCATTACCCTGATCGCCTTTATGTTTGATCATCTTATAATGACCAATGGCCAAAGGAGGACGCATTATCTTCATCCCCGAGAGACGAACTCTGAAGACAAAAACCACAGGCCAAATACAAAAAGAGATAAATAAGAAAACACATCTAGAAGAAGGATGCTATAAATTACCAAACAGACAGAGACAAAAGACAAAGAGGCACAAAGCACAGCAGGAAAACCATTCCCAGCAGAGTCTGCAAGGTGGGCCAGATGGATGTGATTTTACTAAACTACTAAAAACTACTGTCGTTGAGGATTTTATATAGAAAAAAGATTCTAACCAGAATTTTAAATCCCCAAAAGGTTCAAATGAGGTTGAAAAGTGTCTAATCCAGCTTTAAAATACTTAAAACTTTGGGTTCTTGCCTCAGGTTCAGCCATCTGAGTCATCTGAACACAGTGACGGTTAATTATGCCACAGTCAGGTTTTCACATCACCATGAGCTGATGTGCCCTTCAAACTGTTCTCAAATAAGCAACGTCAGTTTCCCTAAAACATATAAACCCTGCGTCTGGATTATTTGTCTACACTAAAAATAATTAATGTGGAACCAGACTAAAAAAACCATGCATGGTGAATCAAATCATGTATGCATATTAAACTGGGGTTTATCGGTGTTATTGGCTTAAATAGAAAGTATGTTTTTCCATTCACTTTGAAAATTTTGTCTTGGTTAAGACAAACCTAGCTTACTAGCTGCAATGTGAATTAAATATTTTTTTCCAGTCCAATGTAAAGAAAACATCACATAACATCAGAATTTATGTCTGTAGATTTCAGTTACAATATACAGAATACTGTATGCCCACCGCAACTCTGATTATACTGTAATGTTCCTCACAGCATAATTACAGCATTGTAAGTTAATGTTAAAATCAAACCCCCTTGAAGAAAATGAATGCATTTTTTACATTCAGAACCTTACTGCGACCCACTTATTTATGGTTCAAGACAGGTACATGTATTCATCTACTGATGAGGACTGAATACTACTGTACACTAAAGCATTTTTTTGACAATGTTGCAGTACTTACAAAGTGTCATTTCAATTCTGACTTAGTTTGACCAGTGTAGTCCTTTGATTCTCAACCAAGAGATTAAATTACAAATAATTTAGAGAATCAAATACATATCTCATGTTTGATTTGCCAATAAATGACTGATTTGACTGTGAATCAAACATATAGTGCACATTTACAACTTACCGTTTGTTGTACTTAAAGGTGCTATATAGTGCACTGATTTAAAAAGTAAATTGTTCTCTGATTTCTACAAAGTAGGTATGAGGCTTAAGTAAGTTACAAATTTCTCTAGAAACTGTTAGAAATGCTTACTTGTAAATAGAGGATTTACTCCTTGAATCGGAAGGTCCTTATTGACCATATTTGGAATAGTAATGAATATAAAATGAGCTGATGCAGCCCAGTGCCTGCTCTCTTACTCACAGACACAGTGTGTGATATACTCAAAAAGAAGTTTAATTTTACTTTAAACTAAGCCAGCTATTTTTAATCCACCAGAAAATACGTTTTTTTTCCTTAGTTGTGATGTGGATAAAATAGAAGTTAGATTATAATTATACTTGACAAAAAGGACTGACAGAGATGCATTTTTGGAACTGTAAAAACATGTTTAAAAAAATGCACAATTTTGAAAAATTGTTGATTACTGTAATATTCATTGATAAGAGACTACAGACAACTTTAAAGGTGATTTTTCTGAACATTTTGATTTCTTAAACCATTCGATTTCAGATTTCTAATATTTGTAAGTCAGCCAATCATTGTTATATCCTAACAAACCAAACTTCAATGAAAAGCTTTTAGAAGATGTATGAATCCCACTTTCCAAAAATTGACCCAAATGACTGGTTTGGTGGTCACATTTGTAGCTCATCGTCTCACCATTAGGGTATCAAAGATGTAGGTGACTTTTCTTCTTTAAAGATATAATATAATAATAGTAATAAATTGGAACAAAGATTGTTTTTCCAGTATAAAGGGTTTATGCATGTTTTGCAAAGTCAATTTTAAGACTTTAAGACATTATGACCATCAAGAATGAAATTTCAAAACGCTAAGGATTTATTTAATGGTCCAGCAAAAAAATAAATGTACTTGCCCCATTTTTCAACATATCTTATAAAAAGTTAAATAAATCAAATGTATATACAATGCACTGTAACATTAGTTATGAGTAAAGTTTTGTTAAAATTTAAATGTATTGTTGGTGATAAGATGTTTGTTTGATCGATTTGGTGTCTTTACATGCACCAAGGAAAAGGACAAAGGAAAATTTAGACCGGTTTAAAATGATTTAAGCTCTACAAGACAAAATTGCAGGGAATTTAAGACTTTTTAAGAGCCCACGGACACAATGAGTATAGCAAAACAATTGATCTGTACAATTTCCAAAATCGTTTTGCTTTATAAATCCCCAATGCACATCATCAGGAGCTTGAGTCATTTTTTTGACTGTATACATTTGTTACTTTACCATCAAACTGATTTTAACTGTTTAATTAGCAATTTATGTATCATCAAGTACCCTTTTATTACCTTAGCGCGAGTTAATCAGCAGCAAATTTTAATTTTTGATCAAACTATCCCTTCAAGGTAGAACTAACCACTACAAAAAAAAAAAAAGTGTTTCCAATCCTCAACAACATCACTAATCCACTACACTTTACTGGTTTCAAGGCTTTGCCAACTTTTAATCCTCTACAGCACATTTCTCATAGCCACCAAAATAAAATGACTATTGACTCTTTATAATTAAATCAAAAAGCAATATAATCACCAAAGCAATACTGACATCTAAATAGCTGGAAGCCTTGAATCCAAACTGGTGACTGATGCGTGTACTTACTGGTCCCTCCTGGGGCTATGAGGGGCATGGAGGACAGACGTATGCAGCCAAAATGAGAAGAATGACAAGACAGCAATGCAAATGTGAACTAAAAAATGATGATGAAGACATGAAAGACGTGTGCAACACAAATGCTTAACATGACGCCATTTCTGGTGTAGTCAAACAAGTTATTTTGATCTACACCACTGCAGAGGCATTATAAAAAATATAATAAAAAAATTCAGCTATCCTCACCGAGCAGCGATGTCATCGTCCTCGCCTCCCCAGCCCCAGTACTGGTTCGGAAAGCCGTTCATTTTGAGGTACTGCTGCGGGGTTACAGCAGAAACCCCTCCGAAGTATTGGGAGTATGGGAGCCTGAGGTGGATTCAGAGCAGAGGAATAAGGTCATCTGTCTCTCTCTACTAGCCTTCATCAATCATACCATCTGAAGTATCACAGTTCTCCTGCAATTTAATGCAGCTCTGCACCTCTGCATTACAGTAATCTGGACGGCTAGATGAGAAGGGAGGTACTCTTATAGAGTAAACGATAATTCTGATGAAGCTTGGGTTGGAATAATTTTCAGGATAGCGTAATGCTATTTTATTACAGTTTATAATAGTAATTACAATGTACACTACCTGACAAAAGTCTTGTCGTCAATCCCAGTTGTAAGATCAACAAATAAATACTTGACTTCTAGTTGAACATTTGGAAAAGTGGCAGAAAGTAGATTATTCCGATGAATCATCTGTTAAACTGCATCGCAATCATAGCAAATACAGTAGAAGGCCTGTTGGACCCAAGATTCTCATAGAAATCAGTCAAGTTAAGGAAATCATGGTTTGGGGTTACATTCAGTATGGGGGTGTGCGAGAGATCTGCAAAGTGGATGGTGCCATCAACAGCCTGAGGTGTCAAGATAATTGTCCTGCCCAATACATTACAAACAACAAAAGAGGGCAAATTCTTCAGCAGGAGAGCGCTTTTTCTCATACTTCAGCCTCCACATTAAAGTTCCTTAAAGAAAAAAAGGTTAAGGTGCTCCAGGATTGGCCAGCCCAGTCACCAGAATGAACATTATTGAGCATGTCTGGGCTAAGATGGAGAAGGCATTGAAAATGAATCCAAAGAATCTTGATGAACTCTGACCGTACGTTCACACCGAAAGCAGCGAGAGCGTCAAAGTAGCCGGAAGTCATTAATTTTCAATGAGAGCCGGCGGCGTTAAGCAGCGAGGAGCAGCGCGCCACGTATTCACCGGTATGGGCGTCGAGGAGAGTTGAAATCAAGTCAACTTTATGGTAATGAGCTATGATGCAGTTCGGCGTCCACCGCTTGATAGGAGTTCAGAGAACACAGACCTGTAAAATTTGGTTCCGACCACAGTTGTTCCCAAGGGTTTGATAATTGCGGTCGCCGGATTTTTAATTATTTACAAAGTTTTCTTGCAGGAACATGCATTAAATAAGTTACTGGCGAGTTACTGATATGCAATAATGTTATATAGATTTATCTTAAAAAAGCGGGAATCTCACGCAACGTGACAATACAAAACTGTATAGCTGCTTCAGGATATTTCAGACATATGGACACATATTGGATAAATTGAGCAAAGCCACACCACACACAACTTGATCTTCCATTGTTATATGAATTTGATAAGAAGTGCACAACATTTTCACGCTAGAAACATATTTTATGCAGAAATGTAACTGATATGCTGCAACGGCTCCTTTAAATACGAGGTCAATCTAGTGAGTTTTGACGCTCTTGCCACTGAGCTGAAGGCAGACAGCGTTGTTGCGACCTTGGACGCTCTCGCCGCTTTCAGTGTGAACATAGGGTGAGAGTCCTGCAAGAATGCTTACTTTGCCATTCCAGATGACTTTATTAATGAGTCATTACAGAGATGTATAAATGCAGTCCTCCAAGCTCATGGGAGTCATACACAATATTAATTCTCTTTATACTGCACCATGACTTTATATTCTATACTGTACATTAGCTCTGTTAAGTTACAAGACTCTTGTCTAAGTAAAGTCAGACCTTACTGTCCTAATTAAATCATTAATAAGCAAGGCATGATCATATTTTATTTTGGTAAAATAAATATAATCTAGAGGCCTTTGGCTTTTATATAAGCCACGTCTGATACTAAATGACCAACTAGAAGTCAAGTTATTATTATTTGTTGTTGCTAACACTTGAATAGGCAACAAGACTTTTGTCAGGTAGTGTATGGTGTGCAATTTTTTCTATTCATTGAATAACCATTAAACCTGCCATATTTAGCAAATTGAAGCTATGGGTTGGCAAATTCAGTCACTGTCCAAAACCACACCTCCTTTAGAACACTGACCTGAGACCAGAAGTGAGAAAACGTTAGTTTAGTGCATAGTATTGCAGTAGTACCATGAATACAAGAGCTCTTATCCAATAAATGAGAGCAATGAGTTCTTAATGAGTGTCCCATGTTTTAGCAACGTGATGAGGCATTTCTTATGTGCTGGTTGGAGAATGTTTAATTCTGAGTTAATCTAACGACTTTACTGGGATTTTGAAAAAGTGGAAGCGCTCAGCAGACAGATCACCAAAGCAGCTGAAAATGTCTGTTCTCTTCCAAAACGGCTCTACTAAATTCTTGAGATCTCTTCAGCAGCACTGCATTTAACCGAAGTCCCTAAATAGTCTTTAGTGTAAAGAGACAGTTCACCCAAAAGTGAAAATTCGATCATAATTTTCTCACATTTTACTTGTTCAAAACCTTTTTTTTTTTCTTCGGTTCGACAAAAAAGACTTTGTGAGAATCTTTATGAGTTTTATAACTGTCTTAAACACTAAACAATATATTCTGAAGAAAGCTGAAAACCTGGAAGCCTAAACTTCTATACTAGGAAAAATAACTACTATGGAAGTCAATAATTTCAGGTTCTTCAGAATGTATTATTTAGTGCTTAAGAAAATGAAAAAACTCCTAACGGTTTGGAACCACTTAAGGGTGAGTGCATTTTAATTTTCAGTGAACTGTCCCTTTACCTCAGAGTTGAATATTCTCCAAATGCCGGCACAATTAAAGTGCCTCATCATGCTGCTGCCGCTTTAAAAAACATACCACACTCCTCGAAATCAACAGAAAAATGCACATGTCTCAGGTTAAAATGCTTCTTTTTTGTATTAAACCCCCCTATAATTATGGTAGCGTTACTGCTGTAATATTAAATGTTTTCTTACTTGCGAGATATAGAGAAACCTCGCTTGTCACTTCTGGTGTCAGGTTTGCATCCGCTTGTGTATGTTCATGTGCTTTGTGAAGGAGGCTTGACTTTGGAAAGTGATTATCGCCTAACTGCTCCCCGGGCACTGCAATAATGGCTGCCCACTGCTCCAGGTGTGTGTTCACTGCTGTGTGTGCACTTGGGTCAATTGCAAAGCACAAACACCAAGTATGGCTCACCATAATTGGCCACTTCACCACTTTCACTAAAATTTAATTTAGGTTTTTTAAAATAATAAATAAATAAATAATTAAAAACAGCTAGGGAAGCTCAATCATACCTGCCAACATTAGTCTCCTGCTAACATTCTGGTGTCCGTTTGTCCGAATAACACAGCTGAGAACTAGGTGAGTAACTGTACTATAGACTGGGTTTTGGGCAGCCTCTGTGATCAAATGCTATACCAAAGTTGGCGACTCGGACATGTTACAGACTATACCAAACAAGCTGAGGACCGGGGATGGGGTGAAATTATGAGAGTTTTCTGGAAGAATTAACAAAACGGTGGCAGGATATGGGTCTGAAATACAAGAGACTCCTGGGAAAAACAGGATTCTTTTCAGGTATGTGCACAATATATCGGTGGACATATCAGTATCGGCTGCTAAATGCTATTTTTAAGTGATTGTTATCAGTTCGCTAACAATATTATGTCAATATCTTTAAGCTGATAAATAATGTATTTTTCTGCTGGTTGAACGACTACATATGGCTGACAGCTTTTTATTATTATAGTAGTATTTTGATTTTGGTTATTTTTCAGTGACTTGGTTGCTTTATGCATTTTTTTAATCAGCCAGTAAATTTTACTTATGTTAAAGAAAGTTGGCTGTAGAAAAACTAGTTGATGAATAAAATTAAGAGATAAAGAGGTCAAACTTCTTAAAATAAATCAGTTGTTAATTGTGTTTGCAATTATGTAGAAAAATTTGAGAAAAAGTCTATGGGCCCTAACATACACCAGGCGCAATAAGGCACAAGAAGTGTTTGGCACAATTTGTTTCTATTTTCAGACGAACACAACCCTAATTTTCAGGTTTTGCACCATGTTGTTTAAATAGCAAATCCATTTGTGCCACTTTGTGGACTCATGTGTGTGCTGGTCTAAAATAGAGGTGTGTTGCTATTTTGAAAAACTGAAATAGACTTCGCCATTGACCAACTAAAAGCTGAAGTCCAGTGCAGAACATGTGTGTTTTGTTATAACCCAGTTCATTTATGTTCATTTATTTGTTTGTTAGAAATTGGAACTGAATTTTGAAAGTTGAGACAAATCTTTGCGCTTAAAAAACGAAATTTAATATGTAGGCTTATGGATGTCTTCAGTGAAGTGAGTTTTCACAGTTTCCTTACTCCATGAAAGTAAAGGAGTAAAGTAAAAAGTAAAAGAGGCTGATTGGAGGAGACTCGTTCTTTATCCTCGTGCTGCAGATAGTCTGTTTAACTGTTTTCTCACTAGTGAAGCGTTCAGTTTTTCCACTTACAAAGTCCACCACGTAAACAGCAAATGTGCCATAGTGCAACGCAACTGATTCTTAAAGTGAATGTGAGATGGTTTAATGCACAGTATGCTCAAAACATTGTTAAAATAGAGCCCTATGTATCAGCTAATTCATCAGCTATTGGTCTCCAAATCTAAAAAGTTATTGGTTTTTGGTATCGGTCAGAAAAATCCCAAAATGTTTCCAAAGTTTACATCCCTAAATACATCAATTAGGTGAATATTTTACTCTAATCAAAAGCTGATTTGGTGTTGATTATTTTTGTAAAAAACAGGACACTTTTGTATAATTCTTTGATCAATAGAACAATAACAGCATTTATTTAAAATAGTTATCTTTTCTAAGATCAATTAAACATTCAACATAAGTATTAATTCCTTTAAAAAAATCTTTTACTGTGATCATTCGCTCCACCTGTCCTCCAGAGGTCCCGTGTAGTTCCAACACCTCTCCTAAGTTTTTTCGCACTGTTCATTAAACTCTGACTGATAGCTAGATGAGCTGCTGCAATGTATCTTTCACCGTCTCTGCATTTCTAGCCAAGGACTAAGTCTCTGAGTCATGTCTGGATGCTTTACAGCCTTCAGTGGATTCATCGCACAGAGGTCCTGATGTTGTCCTCAGCCTTGGTGGACTGAATATATGGGTTGTTTTCTCTGCAATCTCCTCGTTCTCTGTGAATGTTTATATCTAGGTGGACAGTGTGGCTGCCGAGTACAGAAACACACACGGTGACCTGAGATGTACTGAGGAGGATGTCAATTTGGAGGAGCAGATCCATGAGTTACCGTATTCACCTGTGTCAGCACTAATAATACATGAACTACACAGTCTGTTTTACCATGCGTGAAGAGAAGGAACTTTTACACAAGTTATATTCTTAAAAAGAAAAAGTATCGGTCAAGTGACATTTGTGTTTTTTTTTTCTTTGTTCCTCTATTTTTAAAGTTAACAGAACTGAGTAAAAAAAAATTCTGAACATAACAAAATAATAATAATAATAATAATAATAATAATTATATATATATATATATATATATATATATATATATATATATATATATATAATAATAACAACATTTTATTTACACACATAAATTTCAATAATGCTTAAAGTTATGATCAAAAGTGACAAATAATATATTAATAATGGTACAAGAATTTACCCCCAAAAAAATTCATTATCAGTAATCAGCAAATTGGATAGAGTCATTCTGAAGTCATAAGGTCTTTCCTTGCACACTGAAGATCGAAATGTTTGTATGCAGGGTTTTTTATTGTATTTATATGCAAAAATATTGTCACTAAGTCTAACTGTATTCTGTCTTTATTTTATGCACTGTGTTTGTGAAAGTTATCTGCAGCTCAAATGACGCCATTTTGTATTTAGCCTTTTGCTTGTATGGTGGCTCTGAACTGTCAGAACACCTCTCAAAGCGCTTTTTCGCAAAGCGGAAAAACAAAACAAAAACTCCATTTAGATTTTATGATGGACGAAAGTTTTGGAGGCAGTGTGACAATACGACTGACACAACATAAGGTCAAAAAAATGTTTTACATGCAAAATTTACAGACGAAAATTTCGGATTCAGTGTGCAATAACCTCTAAATAATGGTGCTTAAATATAATAGTTTTCATTTGAATAAATAAATCAATATCATTATAATATTTTTAGATATTAAAATCCAATTCAATACCTTATCTCAAAATATTAATGCTAATTTAAATGGGGTGTATTTTTGTATTTGTGTTTTTTTTATTCAACTCTGGTGTTCACAATGCAAACATGTTAAGCACAAAATAACAATAAAAACAAACAAACAGACAAATATAAATAAATATATAAATTTTATAGAGCCCATGTAATTACCCAACTTTGACACAGGCCAAGTATTTAAATTATTTTATATTTTGTGGTGGGGTGTTTTTTTTAAGTAACAATTAGATATTTTTCTTCTTTTGATGCCTTTGGTGGTCTAGGTTTGTCATAAATACATATATTGAATTTTTCACTGAAATATTCGAACAATCTGTTCAAAACATCCAAATCATTTAGAAACAAACAAGAGTCTTTATGTATGGATCACTGAATCACTGATAGTAGGCAAATACTGCAGTGTTACTCTGAGACTAATCTTCCACTCTGGCTTTGTTTACTTGTGCAATATTACTTATGGTCATGAAAAAAAAACTAAAATCATATAGCAATATTTTATAGTTTCTTTACAGACTTTACATTCTACCAGTTTTCAACTTTTAATACACATTTTTGCTAATTTAGTTTTAGCTTTCAAGTATTATCATAAACCTACTGCCCACACTGCTCCACTTTACATAACTCTTTACATAAAATTGCCAACTAAATAAAAATCAGAAAACAATCACAGTCAAAATACACAAAAGAATGCCAATCCCAGTGGTCAGGGTACCTGTATCTGAACTTGTCCATGGCCACAGAGAGGTGTGTGGGGTTCTGGGGATGGCAGGTGTAGGTATTGTGGTCATTCTCAGGCAGCAGGTCAACATCATGCAGGAAAATACAGCTCCAGTCCTCCTCTTTCAGCACCTCACGCACTCCAACATTCAGCAGCTTCGCTCGGTTAAAGGTGGAGTTCCCTGACTGAGAACACATGGAGAAAACAAATACACGCCTCAGCAAAATTAAATACACTAACATGGCCTAATAATAATCTATGAGCAACATTATAGGTCAACAGTAAGATTGGGTCATCTGTAAGATTTTATTTTTAGGAAGAAGCATGATCAACAAAGGTGCATTTATTTGATCAAAAACACAGCAAAAATTTCAACATTGTGAAATATTATTACAATTTCAGATAACTTTAGAATGAGAATTTTCAGCATCTTTACCCTAATCTTCACTGCCACATGATTCTTCAGAAACTCTAATATGCTGATCTGCTGCTCTATTCGACTCTAATTAGGCCTGCATTATATATCGTTTCAGCACCGATATCGAGATGTGACTATTGCAGATGCGCACATCGCAAAATCTCCAATGTTGAGTGAATTGTAGTTGTTCAGGAGCTACAGAACATGTGATCTGTAGAGTCTAAGTTTAACCAAAATAGAGTGGAAGCATGTGTTGTTAAGGCTGAGCACTTAGAATTTTCATCTTGGTTCTAGTCCAAATATCTATACTTCAAAGCAAAAACACAATTATTTTACTTACCCCATTGGCAGTGTTGTAAAATAGCAATCAGTTTTTTATTATTTTTGTCTCTTTTTCTTTTAATCAAACAATTATTTGTATTGGTCATGTAAGGGTTATATATTAACTGAACTTCTAATGTTGTGGGTGAGTGCTGTGCATACTAATTAGCATTTTTGCAGAAGTAGATAGATGCAGGTCCAAAGTTAAATTCAGCTCTGCAGAAACTTCCTGTCTGAATAGAGGTGTTAAAACTGAACACAGAACACAGAAAGATGTATACTTTGTTGTTGTGCAGAGAATTCGTAGAAAAAGAGGAAGTATGTCGAAGGTGCGGCCAATGGAGGACTGAACAATGACTGACTAGTGACGTTACACCAAAACTCCACCTGTTAAGATCGGTTGTGTATATATGCTGAAGTCAGGAAATGTATGTTAGTTGCGAACCTCTTGAATGTAATTCTTGTATTGCATTGGGGTAATGTAACCCAGAGCTCTGTCATCGAATTATTCATTTGTATCTAATAAATTACTAATATTTTTGGCATTGAAGAAAACCCTCTCCAGACCTTTTCTTATTGAACACGCATGGAATAGAGATATATATTCCAACAGCAGATAAATTAGCTTGTTTTAGGGAAAAGCTCTTCATTTTGACTTATTTCTTCTGATAATGAAAACATTATTTTTAACTAATTAAGAATTTGATATATATATTTGACTAGAACCAAGAGCTCTTCACACATATAGACCTTTCCAGGAAAATTACCGGCAATTTTCCAGTAAGGGATCATGTAAGAACAGGCCCTTTTTAAAAATACGGGTAAAATTATTCCAGCTATTTTCTGGAAAGAGAAGTTGTAACATTACTGGTAATTTGCCGGTAATTAAAATTTTCTTTTTAGAGTTGTTGGATTTAAAAAAAAGGTTTAAAATACCTGTATTTATTTCAGTTTTGTTTTGCTCTACAATAAAGTTTTTACTTTCATTCTTGAACAATTTACTGTGTTTCTTATAAATAAAAGTAAATACAATTTTACATGATGCTGTTTCTCAATTTCCACAATTTCCAGAGCGGATTTGCAACAGGGGCGGGGCGGAGGATCGCGATGCCGGCTCACCATCGAGGTGTCTGTAGGCCATCAGCCCAACCCTAAACTGCATGTCAACTAATTCTTATTAGATTAGAAGTAGACTGTTAGGTTGGGGTTAGGGTTAGTGTAAGTTGATGTGTACTTGCAAAGTTCCTATAGTCAGTTAAATGACTGTTGAAGAGCATTATCAACAGATATTAAGCAGACAGTCTACTAATACTCAAATAGACCATCAAAATGAAGTGTTACTCCTTTGTTTAAAAAAAAAGCTTACTGATCCCAAAACTTCTGACCATGAGAGTTTACTTATATTTCTATACAGCATAATAAGCATAGGAGGAGACCTGGTGGACGATGTAAATGGCGTAGTGGAGCTGCTGTCGCTGCAGGAAGGGGTGCAGATGGTAGAGGAGGGTGCGGAGGTGGCTCTGCCGGTTTCGGTAAGGCACCACAATGGCAGTGTGGTGCCGCGGCTCACAGTCAGGCGGGCGGTAATGTCCCCCTAAGGTCACCAGCGGGTTCTTCTCTTTGATCTCCTCCAGGGACGGGGGTGATGAGAGGTGGACAGAAACAGGACCCACTGGAGAAGGAGAACATACATAAACATGGCATTATTTATTTAGTATTTATGTAATACATCAGCACATGTCAGTGAGCCAATTTAAAATACTTAACGCAATCAATTACAAGCTTATTGTAAGCTTATTTAAACCTCAGATGGACTACTTCAACAGGTACATACTTCTCAAAGGTGAACTATTTTTTTTACAGAAATTACTTAGAGACAATTCTACAAGAAACTTTTTATTATGATGAACCATTATATCGACAGACAAATTTATATAAACTTATTTTATTATCATTTAAGCTACAGAACTATTTTCCACTAGATCCTATATTCACTATATCCACTATTTAAAGGGCTGAACGATTAACTGAAAAGTCAACATTCAGAACCTATAATGGATCTAACTTTTTTTCTATTACTTTCTGTACCGCGTGTGGAGTCATGTGACCTCACTCTGTTAAGGATGATTTATACTTCTGCTGCCACTTTGCAGCCACATCTGGTCTCTGGTCAAGTAGCACGTTGGATGCATTCTTGAGCCTTTACTTTGCACTACATTGACAATGATTGGAAGATGCACCAGTGATGCCTTAAGAGGGGACATTTTCCATTACATTAAAATTATTTACATTTAAATATTTGTTTACAAAAGATGCAAGAAATGCAATATTTAACCTATTTTTACAGGATATACAAGAGTTATTTTATTTAGACAAGATACTGTTTATTTTCTACTTTTAATATGAAAAACATTATTATTATTATTATTATAAAAAAGCAAAAAAGCTATTCATTTTCACTTTTTTATAAGAAAAAAAGTGGTTGTTGGTTTTAGGCAATGTGTGTTTTATTTTGGTTGTTTAATAAATAATCATAGATAGTCAGTGCTTCCCACAGCTGTTGCGGTGTCAGTCAGATTGAAATACACTTTTTACCCACATCACATAAATAGTTAACTATATGTGACAAACAAAACATTATAAGATTTTTAACAATATTTTAATTTTAATTTAATATTTTTCTTTTCAAATTCACTATTTCTTCACTAAAACTTGTTAGTGAACTATGAGGGCAAAAAAATTAAATAAATAAATAAAATAATTGTTTATTATTCGCAATCAAGTTAAAATGTTACATTTATCGAGATTTTGATTTTAGGCCAAATCGCTTAGCCCTCGGCTGAACTACCAAACTTTTTAATGCCCTTCAAGGTCAAATAAAGTGTTTGAGGGGTCAGAAATACGATAATTGTAATAATAAGGTCTTGTCAATGTGGTTTACTAGTTAATTATTTAATAAGCTGATCACTGTGAGTTATCAATGTACTGAAGTGTATGTAATTGCGCACAGTGTGGATGTAGACCGCATGTACCCAGTAGTGGCGAGGGCAGTGAACAGTCCCTGAGCTGCTGTTCTGCTCCGCTGGGGCCGGGATGGTGAAGCAGCAGAGAGGTGAGGTTGGTGTAAACGTCATGTGGCCGAGAGTAGTCAATCTCAGGCTCGGTGGAGTGAAGCAAAACAGACACCAGGCCACGGAATCCTCCCAATGAGAAGTAGAGGACGAACGCAAACTGGAAGCCCACCAACAGAGCCAGAGTGCAGGGGGAGTCCAGGGCTCGACCGCAGCAAACCATCATGACATCCGCAAGACGGGACAGTCAAAGGGGGAGGACAAGGGAGAGGCGAGAGAAGAGAGATAGAGTGAGGACAGAGCCACAGGCATGAGAGAGTGGAAGGATAACGGGGGTGACGAGGAGAAATAAAGTTAGCTCAGTGAGCTAAGAGAATGGAAAGACATCTATGGCATGAGTGGGAGTCGCTGGAGAAAAAAAACAGAGGAAACACAAAAATCAATAGTGACAGATCCATCACATCCAACTACAAAGGAGAACTTTAAAGCGCCAGCAAGCCCGGGATCAATGCCAGAGCTCAGATGAAATCAGCAAAAGAGCACACACACTTTTTGTGTGTGTGTGTGTCTGTGTATGTGTGTGTGTGAGGGGGTCATTCCTGTTACAAAGCACCTTTGAAAAATAATTTGCACACTTTGTCATTTCTATAAATACATACACGTAACTTTACGAGTTTAGACAACAGTTATGCTTGAATATTTGCATGAAAAAACACATGATAAATGATCATCTTCCTAAATGTACGGATTTTATATAATACAATGTAAATAAAAAGTCCATCATTCAGTGATGGGTTGTAAGTTTGTTCTCAAGGTTGACAATCTAAAGCAGGGGTCCTGGAGGGCCACAGCTCTGCAGATTTTAGCTCCAACCACATCCAACTCACACACACCTGCTTAATAGTCTTTAGTAGTCTTGAACACCTTGATTATTTGGATCAGCTGTGTTTAATTAGGGTCGGAGGACAACTGTGCAGAGCTGCAGACCTCCAGGAATCCAGTTTGAGATCTATAATCTAAAGGTATTTTAAAATTTTTGCAAACATTTGAAGAAATGTTGATATTTTCAGGAAAGTAGCAATGTCACCTCGCAAAATGAAAATAAAAATTATAATTGTAGTTGTTTTAATTATGTGTGAGCTGACATAAGCAAATGTGTACTGTAAAAAAAAATTTGAGTCAAAACCACAAATATGATACTGATTGTATGCAATATTTCAACAATCCAGAAGCAATTAATGAATGTTTCATACCAGACACAATATTTCCTCTTTTTCAATGTTTCAGACAGCTCGTTTCTTGAATAAATCTATTTTTACTTAACACATTTGATTAAGTGGCCCAATCATTTGAATGGATGATTTAAAGGTGCAGTGGGCAATCTGTGAAAATGCTTACAGCATAATAGCATTGAGAACACATGTCTCTGCCTGCTGTCCAAAGCCATGCCTCCTGAAGTCATAAACGCGCACACACTGAATAGATGTCCATAGACATCTTTATAACACTAGGGCTGTTTCTCAATATGCGTTCTTCAGTGTTCTTGTATCCTCAAGTTCTTGTGTAATGTCATCACCAACCGCCAAAGTTCAGTTCCAAAACTCAAGACTGCAAGAGCAGAGAAGCATGAAAGTTCCAGGATGCGTTCTTGATATTAAGGATGCTTCGATGCAGACTTCAGCACCAAACTCACTTTAGGAGTCCCAGAAGTCATAGAGGCTAAATAAAGGAGGTGGGAAGCACAGCATTTTACACAGATTTATTAGTACAGAGATATAACTTATTTATCTCAGGAGTTTCCCAAAATGAGACGGTGAAAGCAAATATTAACATGAAAATGTTAGAGGAATAAACACATTAAGGATGTTTATTTGCTGAAATTCATAATAAAATCTGTTTTATTTGTATTGTGCAAAGTATATTTGTGAAGTTTTTGTGCAAGATATATATATATATATATATATATATATATATATATATATATATATATATATATATATATATATTTATATATATATATATATATATGGAAAAATAAAAAACAAGAAATCATTGTATGAATGCTGTAATGTTTAAATAATTTTCAGTTAAAAATACATGAAGGTCATGTGACCATCAGGAAGAGAGCAGCATCCCATTTGTCAGAGCAAGCGTTCTGTTTCTGCGGACTCACAAGTTTGTTCTTCCAAAGTAACCTGGCAAGAACAGTTTTCACAAGAAAGCAAGTCCATTCTCTGCATTCTTGGAATTGAGAAACAGCCTAAATCACAGGTGTCAAACTCAGTTCCTGGAGGGCCACAGCTCTGCACAGTTTAGTTCCAACCCCAATTAAACACACCTGATCAAACTTGAGGGCTTTAAGCTTGTTTGTTACCTAAGCTGCGTCCGAAACCGCATACTTCCATACTATATAGTACGCTAAAATCAGTATGCGAGCCTAGTAGTATGTGCGAATTCATAGAATTCGAAAATCAGTATGCGAGAAGTACCCGGATGACTTACTACTTCCGGCGAGATTCTAGAGTGCGCATCTCATGCATGCTGCGCTATCCCATGATGCCCCGCGAGCGAATTCATGAATGGGAGTAAAGCAACGCAATTGACGCAGGTAGGTCACCTGACCATGACAAAATGGCAGATGTAGTACGTCCGAATTCCATTCATACTTTTCACGTTCATACTATATAGAACGTACTTTTCTAACGGCCGAGTAGTACGTTTAAATTCAAATGCAGTACCTACTGAGTAGTAGGCGGTTTCGGACGTAGCCCTAGAGATATGCGAGTTGAAGCAGGGCTGGAACAGAACTGTGATCATGTCATCATGTGATCACTAGATCATGTCATTCACCAGTGAAAACTTTATAGTACTTGATAATTCTGCAATTCTAGATCTTTTGGAAATTCTCTGCAATCTATACATTGCTGTATAGCGTAGTTGTAGACAGGACAGCAGGGATAACAGAGGAAAAACAAAAAAAAGGAGTGCTAAAAAAATATCCTGCAATCCATATCGCTTTTTACATTACACTTATGTTACCATGACAAAAACTGGCACTTTCACTTGCTGCCCCTTACAGCGCTTGTGTTTAAATGGCTTTTCACCTTGTTTTACGCCTGACTAAATGAATGCTTAGGACTATTTCACTGACTATTTTCGGATTTATTTACATTATTGATTAGGGCTGCACGATTCTGGCTAAAATGTGAATCATTATTTTTTTGTTTAAAATCAAGATCACGATTTTCTCATGATTCTGTAGATGTAAAATAAAGGTTAATATTGGTAGGCTATTATTATTGTTAATTCTCAAACATATGGTAAAACAACAATAATAATATTAGGCTTGTGTAGGTATACTGTTGCTTAAAATGCAAAATTCTGTATTATGGTGGACTTGAACAGAGTTTCAATATGCCCTTTGTTAATGCACAGTAAAATGATAACATCAGAATACAACTATTTATAATTATAAAATTGAATTTTTATGTTTGAGACAGGCGAGGCAGTGGCGCAGTAGGTAGTGCTGTTGCCTAACAGCAAGAAGGTCGCTGGTTCGAACCTCGGCTCAGTTGGCGTTTCTGTGTGGAGTTTGCATGTTCTCACTGCCTTTGCGTGGGTTTCCTCCGGGTGCTCTGGTTTCCCCCACAGTCCAAAGACATGCGGTACAGGTGAATTGGGTAGGCTAAATTGTCCATAGTGTACGAGTGTGTGTGTGAATGTGTGTGTGGATGTTTCCCAGAGATGGGTTGCGGCTGGAAGGACATCCGCTGCGTAAAAACTTGCTGGATAAGTTGGCGGTTCCTTCCGCTGTGGCGACCCCGGACTAATAAAGGGACTAAGCCGACAAGAAAATGAATGAATGAATGTTTGAGACATGAGTTTGTCATCTGTTATTGACAACATTATTAGACCCTTATATTTCCATTTTATATAGGCTGGGGTTGTTATACTGACACAGGACACATTTATTTCATGCACAACACTTCGCTATGAAAGAAAAAACATATCAAATGCTTGTAATCATAACGCTAAAATGCGTTTGATCTTTTAAATGATGTGCACACGTTTCACTTTCACTTCCTAGTGCGGCTCATGGCTGCTGTCACTGTGAGAAAAAAAAACACATACATGCAAATCAAACCTCCCACACGGCCCTCAAACGATCGCTCTGTGCAACAAACTGAACGTTATTTACAACTTCATTACCTGTTATTCTCATCATATGCAGGTTGTCAAGGAAGTGTCATTTGGTCATTTGCATGCACGCACGCGTTCTCGGTAGTAAGCAAACAGTGCGTCAGCTCAAATGCAATTTCGCGAACATGAATACATCATTACATGAAGATAGAAATGACGTTTTGGGTGAATTATACCTTGTAAATACAGCATGTGACATTTTTTAACATTGAAGGTGTCAATGTTGCTGTGAAGACTGCGGCAGCCTTTTCTTTTCTCCTGACCTTGAAAACATAATTGGCTGAATCGCAGAAAAAGCTGAATTAGGATCGTGTGTATAGGGTCGAATTGAGATCGTGAACTTTTTTCGATTAATCGTGCAGCCCTATTATCAATGATGTAAAAGATACCTTATGAAATTGAAAATGGTCACATAAACCTTTCACTAAAACTTTTTCAGTGGCTGATCAACACTTCAGTACGTACTGTATAGCCCCAGTGCTTCCCACACATAGTATATTAAAAGCCCCCAAAGTATTTTTTGTGACTTTTTTAAAATGTTATTATTTATCATCCTTTCACACCTTTTTATATCTGCCCAATATAACCAAACATCCGCAATCGATTAAGTAGTGGAAAATCTTTTTGTTTACCCTTTTTGTTCAGAGTGTGCGAGACCTGTCAGCACTCCCACAGACAATCTCACATGCTCTGCAGACCCACGGAGCCTTTTGGGGCCTTAAAAAATTGGGTCTCCTAAAATGTCTGGGATTCAGCTTTTGCTTTGCTTTCTAAAGCGGTCGTTAATCGCATGAGTTTTTGCATGAGAGCGTGAGAAACATTAAATAATTTATTCTTTAATCTTAGAAAAAAATGTATGTACTCAGAGAGGACGAAATAAGTGATGAATAATCAACACATTTGCCTTATTTAAATAATCTACACCTTTTAATCTTGTAATTATCATTTTTTTTTTGAGATATTGCCCATTTATATTGCTTTTTATATCACTTTATTTTTTATTTGTGGTATATTTTATAAAACAAAAAAATGATTTGGTAAAATTACTTTAACCCATTGAAAAGAAACAGTAACATTGTCATAAAAAAAAAAACAGTAACAATAACATAAATAACAAAAATTTAAAAAATGTATGTTTAGTTTGTACCATATAGTTAACTATTTATGTGATGTGGGTAGTTCAAACCTGTGGGAAGCACTGAGCCCATTCGTAAAAGAACACTTTGTGTGACTTACAGTTTTAAAGCATTCATACCTGTCAGACCTGTCAGATCACGGTTTGGAGAAGCATGACAAAAGCATACAAAACAGCATGCAAAAGGGATATTGAAAGAAGTTCAGGTTGATGGTGTTTGTTTACAGTTTGGGCTACCTTTTGTAATTTTCAACCTGAAATTATTAATTAAATGATTTTTTTTTAATCCTGTGCCCTACCCAGATTATAAAAATACATTTAAATCATTTAAATATATCATTACTATCAGAATGTGAGGAGACTTTCAACCAGCACAACAAAAAATGTTTCTGAAGACAATCACCTATTGCACCTTTAATAAATCCTTAATTAAAAAAAAACACCAACCTTGTGCCAGGGCAATGTGTGTCAACACAACATAAGTATCATTACTTACACCATCAAATACGTGTATGTATGTATGTATGTATGTATGTATGTATGTATGTATGTATATGTATATGTGTATATATATATATATATATATATATATGTGTATATATATATATATATATATATATATATATATATATATATATATATATATATATATATATATATATATATATATATATATATATATTATCACATCCATAATCAGAATTTAACATTTTAAAGTGAGATCTAATACCACAAAATACAGCAATAACAGATGGTGTCAATTCATAGCTTGTAAATGCTTGTGTTGTTGTTATGAATTTAATTAATGTCATTAAAAAAATGATAATTATACAAAGCTCCACCAACACAAAAACTTAAAAAAAAAAAAAAAACTTAAAAAAAAAAAAAAAACTTTGTTCACCTTTTACTTTAACATTACAAATTGCACCTTTACTACTTGAATATGGCGGTTACATTTTTCACTGCTAACTCTAATAAGAATACTTAGTACTGCCCAAAGTAAATGCACACTTTGATGGCCTGATGAGAAAGAGAAAACACTAGCAAAATTAAATAGTTTTTGGTGAACAAATCAGAACTAAAATGTACTTAGTTAGAGCTTCGTATAACTACAGTTAAACCTCTGAAGTCATATGTACGGTGGCCAAGAGGGCTTAAAGCGCTGCAAATTAAAAAAGCACAATTACAAAAACACCAGCAAATAAAAAAACAATCTTCAACAATTTGACAGCACACACTTTGCAAATTCTCACAACAAAAACACTTGAAGAAACGCACAGCAATTGGTCACAACACAAACAACTGAAGAAACGCACAGCAATTGGTCACGACACTTGCAAATATCCACGTAACACAACAGAAATGTTTTAGGGTAACATGACGAACCATATTATGTCATGTAATCAGGATATTAAAATAAACAAAAACCAAATCACTTTTCAAAGACCACTAATACCTTTGTGGAGCAACAGTCGCTGCCTAATAACACATCCATATCTCAGCATGGTCCATCATGGTATTGGGTCCCTTGAAACATTTCTGTCGTGTTACGTTGATATTTGCAAGTTTCATGACTAATTGCTGCGCATTTCTTCAGTTGTTTGTGTTGTGACCAATTTGCAGCACGCTTCATAAGTTGTTTGTGTTGTGAGAATTTGCAATATGTGTGCTGTCAATTTGATGTAGATCGTTTCTTTATTTGCTTGGTTTTTTTTTTTTTGTATTTGCATGTGCTTTCTTAAATTGCAGCGTGTTAAGATCTTTCGGCCAACGTACATATGCGATGCTTAGAAAATACGTATATCTTTTTTGGACTTCGAATGTCTAGGGACAGCTGTCTATTGACAGGCAGAGAGCTCTTGGATCTCATCTAAAATATATTAGTTTGTGTTTTGAAGATAAACAAAGATCTCAGGGGTATTGGAACAAAATTTTAATTAAAAACAGAATTTTCATTTTTGGGTGAACCAAAACTTTAAAGCATATGACTATTTTTTAATAAACTATAAAATGAACACACACACACACATTTATATATATATATATATATATATATATATATATATATATATATATATATAGACACATACATGTATCTATCTATCTATCTATATATATATATATATATATATATATATATATATATATATATATATATACATATATACATACATACATATACATTCACACACACACACACACACACACACACACACGTAAAAATTCATTAAATAAAACAAGATGAAAAGCGAAGGCACTAGCAAAACAAAACCTATGAAATAATTACACATTAAAACGATGTTATCAAGCAAACCTGCTAGTTTGAAACATTTTAATGCAAGAGTACATTAACATTTTCTGATTCCTATATAATTAGCCTTTTTCATGGCATAGTCAGACAAACAGCGAAAGCAACCAAAACCAAAACTAAGAGATTATTTCAAATTCACAGGTGTGCTCATTTACATTTGATTTGGAGAAAATACGACTAACACTCTTCTCATAATACAAAAACTGTGAGTAAAGCTTTCTAAAATAAGTTATGCAGAGCAGCAAGTGAGTAAGAAAAGACTTGTTTTTACATATTTCATACCTGTTTGGACTGCTCATCAACACAGGTTTGAGCTCACTATCCTCCTCCTCCAGTCCATCACAAAACATCGTGCACCTTGAGGAGATGGAGAGCCCTGGCCCGATTCATTTGCACAGCTCACCTTGTTGCATAATCAAAACATTGAAAGAATGTATTAAACAACCATACACGAAGCGACGTCAAAAGCAAGCAAAGTAATCGACGGATTTTTTGAGCACTTCAGGTCAAGCGTCTGACTCACCAGGATAACATCGAGTCTTCATACAAAGATTTAGCTGCAGTCGATACGCAGGCCTTTATTTAATATTAATAGGTCGATAGTGGATAATCATTCCTCTATGGCGCAGGAAAGAGCAGCAGACGTTCAAAGCAGCAGCACAGAGCCACGGGCAGACATGTTTGATGCGGTGACGCGCACGCCACGCTCAGCGATCATCATGTTACAATAAAAGCCCCCAACACCTGTGAAAAACCACAGTGCTGCCTACTGGAGCGAGGAAACACACATACCACTGGCAGACGACATACGACAGAGGATCTGTGATGACAGTAAATCCAAATTAAGTTGATGGAAAAAAGACACGAAATGTAATCCGCATTTGTGATTTTATAACTTGAATAATGACGTCTGTGAAACCGTGAGTCTGTTTCTGCCCTGTCAAAACAAATACAGTCTAACATTAGATTATCAGACAACGCAGTAGTGTTATAGTATTCTGCTCAGTTAAATTAGATCTATCTATCTATCTATCTATCTATCTATCTATCTATCTATCTATCTATCTATCTATCTATCTATCTATCTATCTATCTATCTATCTATCTATCTATCTATCTATCTATCTACATAACAGATATGTTGTTTGATATATAAATACCCTCACCGGTCACTTTGTTAGATACACCTTACCGGATTGGACCCCTTTTTGCTCTCAGAACTGCCTTAATCCCTCGTGGCATCGATTTAACAGGGTACTGTAAATATTCCTCTGGGATTTTTGTCCAGGGCAACTCAGTGGCGCAGTAGGTAGTGCTGTCACCTCACAGCAAGGTCGCTGGTTCGAGCCTTGGCTGGGTCAGTGGACTTTTCTGTGTGGAGTTTGCATGTTCTCCCTGCGTTCATGTGGGTTTCCTCCGGGTGCTCCGGTTTCCCCCACAGTCCAAAGACATGCGGTACAGGTGAATTGGGTAAGCTAAATTGTTCGTAGTGAATAAGTCTATATGGATGTTTCCCAGGGGTGGGTTGCAGCTGGAAGGGCATCCACTGTGTAAGAAGCATAAGCTAGATAAGTTGGCGGTTGATTCTGCTGTGATGACCCCAGATTTTTAAAGGGACTAAGCCGAAAAGAAAATGAATAAATGACTTTGGTCCGTATTGACATGACAGCATCACGCAGTTGCTGCAGATTTGCCGGCTGCACATCCATGACGCAAATCTCTGTTCCACCACATCCCAAAGGTGCTCTATTGGATTGATCTCTGGTGAGTGTGGAGGCCATTTGAGTACAGTGAACTGATTATCATGGTCAATAAACCAGTCTGAGATGATTCGCGCTTATGACATTGTGCGTGCTGCTGGAAGTAGCCATCAGAAGATGGTTACACTGTGGTCATAAAGGGATGGACATGGTCAGCAACAATACTCTGGTAGGCTGTGGCATTGACACGATGCTCAATTGGTACTAATGGACCCAAAGTGTGCCAAGAAAATATCCGCCACACCATTACACCACCATCACCAGCCTGAACAGTTGATGGACAGATACATGCTTTCATGTTGTTGACGCCTAATTCTGACCCTACCATCCAAATATCGCAGCAGGAATCGAGACTCATCAGACCACGCTTCTATTGTCCAATTTTGGTGTGCCTGTGCGAATTGTAGCCTCAGTTTCCTGTTCGTCGCTGACAGGAATGGCACCCGGTGTGGTCTTCTGCTGCTGTAGCCCATCCACCTTAAGGTTTGGATGTGTTGTGTGTTCAGAATTGCTCTTCTGCATTTCTCGGTTGTAAAGAGTGATTATTTGAGTTACTGTTGTCTTTCTATCAGCTGAAACCAGTCTGGCCATTCTCCTCTGACCTCCGGCAACAACAAGGCATTTGGGCCCACAAAACCTCCACTCACTAGATATTTTCTATTTTTCAGACCATTCTCTGTAAACCCTAGAGATGGAAATGAACCCTATATGTTAGTAGATAAGTATAGTATATACAGAGTACAAACATTTTGTGTGTGCAAATCATCTCTCTCTCTCTCTCTCTACTATTATGTACTAACAAAAAAAACAAAACAAATAAAACTGAATAAAACCACACAATTTAAATTGAGATTTATATGTCATTAAATGTTTCTGTAATCTGTATTCTTTGACATGATGTGGAACATGCATAATGAAACACGGACACAGTGCTTGATATTGTAATCAATCAATATTTGCTTTATTGAGAAACTAGGAGACATTCTTGTTCAACAAGAAGAGCATTGCAAACGTTTTATTTCACTGAACTCACCAAACTCGCGTTAACTCAAGTTTTATTAGTCACAGCTTTCAAACCATGATGGTACGCCATGTCTGCTCCTGAAGTCAAGCTGAAAGAGATTTTATTTGAACATGCAGCAGTGTGCGGTACATGCAGGGTCACTGCCAATGAGAACTTGACAATAACAACACAACACAAAAAAAAGATGTGGAATTCTGTGCAAAACGACATAACATTACAATCCTGTTACTGAATTGCTCTTGAACCCAAGACGGCTGGGCAAGAGCATCAGGCATTTGGCTAAATGAATCTCGAAGACATAATTATATTGTGTCTGTATACAGTTCCTCCATTGCCCTAAAGTACTCCCACAACTAAAAGACCCCTGAAGCAAGGAAGCAAGGCAATGACACATAAAAAAGTAAGCTAAAATCTTGACAAACAACACACACAGTATACACTCATTATAAGCACCATAAATTTAACATCTATGCTGTAGATTCAACCATCCCATTTTAACATCCCATACAAACGTCACTATATATATATATATATATATAATACAACAAACTAATATGAAGTAATAATACACATTAATAATATTATTATAAAAGAGTCGAGCGATCAAAGAGCCCTTGCAAAGTGATAATGTTAAGACTTTATCGTATAATTCTTTTAAAACAATGACCCTTATACACCTAAAACTGAAAGTTCTGTCATCATTTAAGCACCATTCACTTGTCAAAAACCTGTTTGAGTTTTCTGTTGAACACAAAAGATGATATTTTGAAAATTGTAGAAAACCGGTAACCGGTAACCATTGACTTACATGGTCTATGTTTTTCCTACTAGACGTCAATGGTTACAGGTTTCTAACATTCTTCAAAATATCTTTTTTTTTTTTTAGCTCAACAGAAAAAAAGAAACTCCAAAAGGTTTGGAAGCACTTGAGAGTGCTTAAATAGTGAGTAAATTTTCCTTTTGAGTGAATGATTCCTTTAAGTGTTTTTTTTTTTTTTTTTTTTTGAGTTTGCCAATACTTATTTTTATGGTAACACTTTACTATAAAGTTCATTAGTTAATGCATTTACTAACATAAATTAATCCAGAACAACACATGTAAAGCATTTATTAATCCTAATTGAACATTTACTAATGCATTTTTAACATCCAAGTCCATGCTTGTTAACATTAGTTAATGCACCGTGAGTTAACATGAACTAATAATAAACTACTGTATTTTCATTAACTATTGTTAACTAACATGAATACATACAGTAGTAAATGTATTGTTCATTGTTTGTTCATCTTAGTAAATGCATAAATTAACATTAACTAATGAACCTTATTGTAAAGTGTGACCATTTTTATTGCTTTGTCCTTTTTTTTTTTTTTTTTTTGTAGCCTTAAAAATACAAAATTCTAAAGGTACACAATGCTTTTCACACTGTGCTTAGCATCGGTTTATTGTCATTCTAATCACCATACTTTAAACCCTTGGTAAATAAACATTTCACAAGTAATTTAGAAGCAGGTGAGCACTGCTTTTTACCTGAAATTATTAAACTCTGCAATGGATTAGTCCTAGCATCACTTTTGCACTCTCAATCCCACATTAAGGCTTTTTACACTTGAACTAGTTAACCCTGGATATATGTAAACCCCGGGTCAAGAAAAAACTTATTTATCTTGCTTCACTTTTCACACTGTTATAATAAACCTTAAGATAATATTAAATCCCGATTATTTATATGACGATTCAAACTGCACTGTCCTGAAAATAATACTTCTCAAAAATATTCTTAAAGTTAGGTTTTGTGGTTCTTTCCACTGTGGCGACCCCTGGTAAATCAGGGACAAAGCTTTAAAAAAATGAATGAATGAAGTTGATTTATGCAACAATGTCATCATTGGTTTCCCAAAGGACCTTTCAGTCAATGGTTTGTCAAAATACCATTTATTTTCTAATATATATATATAGTGTTTCGTGTCATAGAAAAGATTAATTAAACTGTTGGTCTCTTTATTTTCAAATAAGTACACTTGCAAATCTTTTGGCCTCCATATTTGCGGTACTCTTTGACTGGAAAAATTAAGCACAAAAGCTGAATATACTGTATATTGTCCAAATCACTGTTAAATGAGACACATGTTTGGCTGCCGGTTGTTTCGAGACAAAACATTTTAATACTGCATTGTTTTAAAGCTCCGCAATGCAGGGTTAACAGCACAAAAGAGGCGCTGATGCTGCACCGTCTCATAATCCAGGATAAAAAGCAGTGCCAAGTCTGATTGTAAATCACAAGAGGAATATTTCTCTCCCTTCATGTAAGCGAATTGCATGTTCCATTCATCCAGTCAGTGAATGCTAATACTGTATGCCTGCAAGGATGTTAACCTGGGGGTTTCAAATTATACAGTGTGAAAGCTATACCCAGGATTAAATTTAACACAGGGTTAAAGAGATAGTTTACTTGAAAAAAGACAATTTACTCATTATTTAATCTCCCTCAAATGGTTCCAAAAATGTATGAGTTTCTCTTTTCTGTTAGACACAAAAGATGATATTTTGAATTATAGAAACTAGTAACCACTGACTTCTATAGCAGGAAAACAAATAGAATGGAAGTCAGTTGTTACTGGCTTCCAACATTTTTCTAAATATCTTCATTGTGTTCAAGCGAATGAGTAAATGATGACAAAGTTTTAATTCTGAGGGAACTATACATACTAGTTCAAGAGAAAAGCCTTGGTAAAAACTATGTGAAATCTCTTTGTTGACACGGTTTTGGTCCTCATACTAATTTGTGTCTGATTTATTTCAATTCCAGCATTAATATTTATTCACAAATCAATCATCCTCTATTTTTTATAGTTTCCAAACTGAATGGCCAGTCGGTCAGCAACACAGCGGAAGGTGGCAGGCTGCACTTCCCAATAGTTCACCGGGTTTCCGTAGAGGCTGATGCCATGGTAGAAGTTCCTTTTCATGCCAAAACCTTGAGGGCAGAAGTCATTGACATCCACTTGACTGATGTTGTTGGAATGAAGGTAAGCCACCTGTAAATAAAGCAAACAAAAAATCAATAACTGCCCATGTGCGAACGGGATTCTTTTTGTTCAGCGGCTTGATATCTGGCACCTGCAGGTACTTCATGTCTGGCAGGCCCTTCGGGACGCGGGTCAGACGGTTGTTTTCCAAATGCAACTCCCTCAGATTAGAGACGTATGATAGGCTGCCATTCTCAATCATGCGGATCTGGTTGAAACCCAGACCCAATCTGGCAAACAAGGACAAACACAACAATGAATAAGCAAAAGACAAAAGACAGGCTGCACACGTTGTGACAGACATCTAGTGAGGTGGAAACACAATAGACTGGAAAAACTGTGAACAGGCACTGGGTCAAATGAGGCCTGCAGGACAAACTGCTCGAAAAAAGAAATCCAGCACATGCAGGATCTTTTATTTTCAACAGGTTTTGCGTGACACAAATTCCAGGGTTATTCTTCACTGAAAAAAAGTCACAGTTTTCTTTGCTTTGTATATTGGGTTTCGATTTCTGTGTTGGTTTCAAAAGCACATGTGTTTTTTTATTTTAATAATATTTTTATATAGTTTTTGTCTCATATATTCCAAGTAAGATTCAGGAGTAATTTAATTACTGTATAATTCAACATCACAAAATGCAGAATGAAATTACATTGCATCTGTATATTCGGTACACGCACAAATAAATGGATTCTGGGCTATAAAGCCAGTGTTATGTTGCCAAAAACATAGTGGGCTTCAGACTCTTATGCTATGCTTGTCGGATGTGAAAGTCTGATTGACTTTGATCTTTGTAGATTTTAATAGGAGTAAGACTGAAATAATTCTGTTCAGCCCGTCAAACTCTTCTGGAGCCCCGATAGTTTTTCTATAAAGCCCTGGGTAAAAAATCTGGGTGTTATTCTGGAAGATGGCTTGAGCATTGACAAACGGATAAATGCAGTGGTTAAATCCTGCTTCTTTCAGCTACGACTCATAAAAACTGTTAAATCTATTCGATCTAGAAATTTTTTTTTAAAAATAATTCAATTATTACCACTATGTTAGACTATTGTAACTCACTATTCTGTGGGATTAGTCAGAAAAAAATCCTGTTTACAATGAGTTCAAAATGCTGCTGCAAGGCTTTTAGCAGGTACCAAGAAACTTGAGCACATTACCTCAGTTTTACGCTCGTTGCACCGGTTGCCCGAGTCACTTTTAAAATTCTTCTTCTGGTTTTTTAATCTCTAAATGGTCTGGCACCTTCTTGTCTGTCAGACATGTTGATTGAGCATCAGCCTGGTTGGATTCTTCGGTCATCTAACCAGAGATTGTTATGCATCCCTAAGTCGAGGCTTATTCTGTGCCTGATTACTGTGCCTTCGCAATAGCTGGTCCTATAGGTTGTGGAATGCTCTGCCCCTCGGTAAAATTGTCTGTTTTAGCTATTATTTTATAATTTTATATTTTTCTTTGTTGTGATGTGTATTGTGCAGCACATTGGTCAACCTCTGGTTGTGTTTAATAGTGCTATATGAACAAAATTGACATTGATAAAAATTGCCAAGAATACATTTTATGAGACAATAATTTTCTTTTATGCCAAAAATCATTTGTAAATTAAGTAGAGCTTGTGTTCTATAAAGAAATTTGGTAAATTTCCAACTCTAAGTATATGGAAACTCAATTTTTGATTAGTAATGCACACTGCTAAGCACTTCATTTAGTCAACTTTAAAGGCAAATTTCTCAATATTTACATTTCTATTGAACCCTCAGATTTCAGATTTTAAAATAGTTCCATCTCAGCCAAATATTTTCCTATCCAAACAAACCAAACATCACATCAGCAGAAAAGTATTTTTACAGTCAATTTTTCTGTGAAAGTATGTATGTAAAATCTTATATTGTTGTCATTGCCGTATTCTAGGCTAAAAGATGGAACCATTCTAAAAGATGTAAAAAACACACAGGGACTGCCAGCCAGTATTGAAGAAAACACGACACAGCGAGTTGTAACAGGGTGTTACAATTAAGCACACTTTGTTTAACACCAATTAAACAGACAAAATCAATTTTGAATTTTAAGTGTAATGATGAGAACGTTTTAATTAAAAATGTTTTAATAGAAGATATATTTTTAATAGATTTTTTTATTGCTAATAATACAAATAAATGCATTGTATAATAATAGAAAATAATGCAAATACATCCAAATGAGTTTATCCAAAAGATAAATAAATAAACATGCTGTACTATGTAGAATAAAATAATTGAGTTAAGTATTGAGGGAATATACTATTTAAAATAAACTGAATGTGGTAAATTTGACTATATAAGCACGTGTTACAACCAACCCTCTGCTTTTTAATGCAGCTCTTTATTTAAACAAAAGAGTTTTCACGAAACAGATTTTGAGGTGGCTGTTATGCACTGTATGGCTATCTGTGTTAACCTAGGACATTTAAATATAACTTTATTACATATAAGAGTTTCATATAAAGCAAATGCTGTGTCAAACTGAAAATATCATAAGCATGCTCTATTTTTATCCCCACATAATTTAGCTTTTATACACCAGGTGGCGCTGTTGCTTTATAGAGAGCCTGACAGGAAAAAAAAAAGCAAGCTGTATGTTTAGAGAAATGAGGTGCCTCACCTGTACAGGTGTTTGTAGCGTCTCAAGTCCTCCAGTTCAATGGCTTGGATCTGGTTGTTGTCCAAGTGGAGCTCATGAAGACTGTCAGGGAGATCTAAGAGAGGGACATTCATCATTAGATAATTGGAAGTAGCACCACGTCTCTGCTCTTAATATGATATTAAAACACGCAAATTGTGATTTATTACAGATCATATAAAACTCATTCAAGTGAGAAATTACATAGTGCTATCCAAAAAATAATTTCTGAAAAGTCTTTTAGCTGACAAACTTTCAGTATTAAATGACATTAAAGTGATGATTCACCCAAAATTAAAACGTGCAGTTTATTTGAGATGGGTCTGGATGCAGACCTGGTGCATTGCAATCTGAGCTGCATCCAATGCTTCTTAATGCGCTCACCTAACCCTACCCCTCACAGTGACATCACTCACCTCCATTGAGTGCATTGTGTCTGACATTGCATCGCTGAGTGATGCAATTTCAGCTTGCATCATAAAGGCTGCATCCAGATACTATTGGTTTATTTACTCACTCTTAGACCATTTGTAATGTAGGTGACTTTTATTTGTCAGTAGAACATTACAGTACATTTTTAGCCGAAACCAAGGTCAATGATTACTGACACTATGAGAGTCAAAACAAACCCATATACAGGCATTACAAAATTATTACTAGTGGCTGCTGATGATGCATTGAGGTTTTATTAAGCAAAATACCCAGTCAGTGCAACATTATAACATTATAACCTTATAAAAACAGTCCTGAGCATGTTTATTACAGTTTGGAGATTGGTTTTCTTGTTGTGCAGCATCCACACTCCAGACTGTCATGAACATGCTCAGAACCGTTTGCTGAGGCTGTGGATACAAGCTTTTACATGTAACTTATAAATACTCCTGCTGTCCCCTCTGCATGAGTTTTTTTTTATTTGACCGACAATTAGAACATTCATTCGTTCGTTCGTTCGTTCGTTCGTTCGTTCGTTCGTTCATTCATTCATTCATTCATTCATTCATTTTTTCATTCATTCATTCATTCATTTTCTTTTTGGCTTAGTCCCTTAATTAAACAGGGGTTGCCACAGTGGAAAGAACTGCCAACTATCCAGCAAATGTTTTATGCAGCTGATGCCCTTCTAGCTGTAACCCATCACTGGGAAACACCCACACACACTCATTCACACATATACACTATGGTCAGTTTTAGCTTACCCAATTAATCTATAGCGCATGTCTTTGAACTTGTGGGGGAAACCGGAAAACCCGGAGGAAACCCGCGCCAACATGGAGAGAACATGCAAACTCTAAACAGAAATGCCAACTGACCCAGCCGAGGCTTGAACCTTGAGTCTGCAGCCAGACCCCTGTCTCCCATAACATTTTCGCTAAATTATAATTAAACTTGACAAGACTGACAGAGATGTATTGTGCATTGTATTTTTTGCTATTTCTGCAGAGAATTTTGGCATAAATCTGCAATTTCTGCAGAATTATTTTGGGAGTATCATAACTAAAACCTTAATATGTGAAATAAAAAATACACCTTGTATTTAATAACTTGTATTTAATGTTTACAATGCAAATCCAATTAGATTCACTTTATTTGGTAAACAAAGCAAGTCTCTCATATAATATCTCTACAAAAAGACAGAAAATATTACTTTACAAACTGTATTGTACATAAATCAGATGAACATTTTCATATTAGTCAATAATATTACTGTAATTAATTAAAAAACGTAATAAATTTAGATTTACACAAATTTGCTCAAGTAAATAAACAGAATTTATGATGGGCTAAAAATCTGTGAAAAATCTGTGTAATTCTGTCCACACAGATTCCGTGTGGGCCTACTCATGAGTCACACAGCAGTCTGTTTTGTTTTCTGATAAGCCTATATTTCATCAGATGAAATATATTCACATGAAAACAGGGAAAGAATGATGTTTGACGTTCATGGTACACCAATTTTCATATACTGATCTTTTTTTTAGCTTGATATGTTTTTTTCAGGCGAAGCAGTGGCACAGTAGGTTGTGCTGTCATCTCACAGCAAGAAGGTCGCTGAGTCGCTGGTTCGAGCCTCGGCTCAGTTGGCGTTTCTGTGTAGAGTTTGCATGTTCTCCCTGCGTTCACGTGGGTTTCCTCCGGGTGCTCCGGTTTCCCCCACAGTCCAAAGACATGCGGTACAGGTGAATTGGGTAAGCTAAATTGTCCGTTAGTGTATGAGTGTGAATGTGTATTTGGATGTTTCCCAGAGAGGGGTTGCGGCTGGAAGGGCATCCGCTGCGTAAAAACTTCATTCATACATTTATGCCGCTGTGGCGACCCCGGATTAATAAAGGGTCTAAGCCAACTAGAAAATGAATGAATGAATGTTTTTTCAATCTCAAACTGATGGTAGCTGTTGACCTACAATTTCACATTTTCCAAAGACCACAGATTCATAAAAAAAGCTAAAAAAAACACATCTTCACATCTACACATTTTTTGTTTGACCTATGCCTTTAGTTATTATTGCAAAAATCACCTTTCGGTATTCCAGTGAGTTTGGCCTCAGAGACGCGCAGGTAGTTGAGTTTCAGGCCTTTAAAAGCGCCAGGCTCAAAGCCACTGTTCTGAATAGGGTTTCCGCCCATCTCTATAAGAAGCATTCAACATCAGACAGAATATCCCATCACAAAAACCAGCAGGCTCCATCTAAAAAAGGAAATGGTTTGGTCAGATTGTAACCTCTATACCACATAATGGCGAGCGTGCATACAAACCAATGCAGTTCATGCTGCCCAGACCAGAAAACGTTCCTTCTGCAACCTTCTTAATACGGTTGTCATGAATGCGCAGCTCCACCAGAGATGGGGGAAGGTTTTTGGGTACCACTGTCAGGAGGTTATGGGAAAAATAAAGCTTTTTCAGATGTCGGAGGGGTGTGAAGACTCGTGGGTGGACTTTGGAGATCTTGTTGTTGACCAGTGACAGGGCCTGACGGGAAACAGGAAAAGACACTAACATTTGGAAACTCATAAAGAAATGATTAATAATAGCTCGACTGTGCGAATTAAATATGTACACACAATCAAACGGCTTATAAATGATGTTTTAACTTGATGTCTTGTTTCTTTTTTTTTTCCTTTTGCAGGCCATGTCAAATATTGTGTTTGGTGAGAGAGGCTGAATAAATATTAGGGATAAATATTGGGGATAATATGAGTTCTAAGAAAGGAACTAAAACATTCAGTTTGGCACCGGCGTGTGTTTCCAGAACTACAGGAACATTCTTCTTCAGAGACTCGAACTGTTTGAACATCCTGTCGGGCTGTTTCGCACAGTGCCAAACGTAAAGTAAAGCTCATGGCGAATGCCAGACCAATTTTTCAGGAGTTAGCCAAAACACGCTTTAAAGAAGCCTGTCTCGGTAATTCTTATGTAAAATAAAACTTGTAAATATTAATGTTAAGATGAATGTACAGCCAAATCATGTCCATGTTCATCAGCCAATAAAGACTCAAGCTGTAAAACTGGCACGCATCAACAGACAGCAAAGGAAATCATCCATAAGGTTATAAAACGATAAACTGTCTCTTGAATAATCAGTCACAGATTTATGAAACTATTTTAGTGGCACTGTACTTTACATTCAGAGTCATCTATCTTCATTCTCCCATTTATCTTACAATTAACAAATTCATTACTTTTCTTTAAGTGACCTTCTCTGATTTATGTTTCTTGAGTCAATATAAATGTCTTACGTAGAGGTTTGTGAGCCCTTTGAAGTCGTTCTCCTTCAGTTCTGTGATGCAGTTGTTCTGTAGGTCCAGGAGTTTGGTGTCTCTGGGAATCTCCTTGGGCACTGCGATTAAACCTAAACAGGAAGATGAAATGTTTACATGCTAATGTAAAGCTTTTAGAAAATACAGATTTGTGTACAAGTCTCCGAACAGAGAGACCCTTAGCTCGACATCTGGTCTGGATTTCTCCTAAAGACTGAATCTGAAAAAATAACTGAACTAAACGGTGTACACAACTATAAATCTTAACCAATAAAGAGTGTTTATGACAAGATATTTAATCACACATGAGTTCCTTTGGCCATTTGTGCTTAATGGTCATTGACTATGTTCAAATTATGAGTTCTTATGAAAACATTACAGAAAATAATCTATTACATCTGAAGGACAATGTTTTGTCAATGTTAACTTCTTGATGACATTATAAGTGAACATCAGAGAGCACTACAACCTTGTAAAAAGGCAGTTCATGACCTCTTTAATCACACTAATACTACTCGACCAAAGTGAGCTTGTGCTCACTCAAGTGTATGAATTAGCTCTTTGACATTGTTCTGATTGGCTGGAGTACCTGTCTCACGTCAGCAAGTTCTAAGCGTGAACACGCTCGGCAATTTTTCTTCTGCGTTCACACAGCACAACATTCTGGCAAATTACCGGTAATGTTACAACTTCTTTTTCCGGGAAATTGCTGGAATGAATTTAACGTTTTTTTTAAAAAGGGCCTGTTCACACATACAAATGCGTAGTAATGTATGTGGTAAAGGTCTGTATGTGTGAAAGGGGCTATTGTTAATGTATTTGCACATGTGCATTAGCTGCAGGTGTATCTTTATATTAGTGTGACCTAAAGATGTTCGGTCAAAACTTTTAAAACCATTTGAGTTCTTTTGCTAATCATTGACTACATCACAAAACTCCAAGACAACCACATCTAGAGCACAAATCCAGTATTGTGTTTTAGCGATGCAGAGTTCAAAACTCTAAATCAGGCCAATGATTCATGATGATTTCCAGCAGAGCCCAATAATTTACACTAGGCTGGGTTCAACCTCTACAACCATTTATAATGCTCTTCACAACCACAACTGCCATGCTGTCTTGCTTCACTCTGAAGTAAAAAATTATTATTTCATTAAAAAATCATTCATTAAAGGAATGATTGCATTTATTAATGAAAACTATAGTTCATTATGTGATTGATTTGTTATTTTATCTAACAAATGATACAGAATTTATATTTTAATTTAGGCATTAAATAGAACAGCTTTAACAGTATTATTAACAACAAAGAGGTCCAAACAAGATCAAATATTACATAACAACAGCACCAAAGCCTTACGCGCAGCACACTTTATTTTAAAACTGAATTTTGAAGAATTCAAATCATTTATGAGGTGCATTGTGTAACCCATTAGTTCTATGTTTCCAGCATGCAGGCAGGCACACTAATAAGGGCTTTTGTTAGCACACCTCTTAACACTGGACCAACCAGAATTATGTACTGTAGCTACTAGATTGGCCATTTCAGTCATTCTGTGACTGTTCTCACACTGTAAAAAATGCAGTGAATTCATTAAGGTTCTCCCAACACAAATCAATTAAGCTAACTTAAATTTAAGTCGATTGAACATAAAACAATTCAGTTGTCCCAGACAAATCTCAAGAATTGTTGTTTTGGCTCATTTTAAATTAGTAGTTTGCACAAGCAGTGAAAACATTTTTTGAATGCATACAAGACGTCATATTGTCTCTTCACATTTAAATTCAAAGTTTCTTTTGAGATTTTAAAATTAAGCTTTGAGAGTCTGTCCTACATTTTAAAGTCATTATACAATCTTTTGGGTAATATAGCCTATAATGATGTAAAAGTCACTAGATTGCCTGCAAAGGTACTTTTCTCCAACACAGGTTCTTTATCAATATGGCAAACTTAAGTCGCAGTGAGGAGTTGACCACGACAACAGGGTTTGAGTTCATAAAAGAACGGTTCCAGAAAGCAGGTAAAACAAAAACAAAAGGCAAAAAATTAAATAAAGAATTAAATAACAGGGTGAGAACATGGTAAGATCAAAAAATCTGGCAAAAAAGCAGGTGACCCTAAAGACTTTTATTTTTCTGGATTGCTTTAAAAAACACTGTGGGTTGAGTTTGGGGAAAGTGGTTGGCAGGTCAATCTGTGCTTTTGAAAATACTATCGGTTGGGTTTAGGAAAGGAGGCGGTTGGGGTATCCGGGAATTCAGTCGGTCAATCATCAACAGCAGTGGCAAGAAGATCAGGCATCAATGAACTCGCAAGCAAAATTTGAGATCTGAAAAAGTGTACACAGCACACTCTGATGGATTTATGTGAGGAGAGCAGGTGCAAATGGAACTCCCAAGAGAAATCTGAGATCTGAACAAGTGTACACAGCAACTTCTGGTGGATTCGTGAAAACAAAAACTGCAAAACAACATACCTCCTGGGACATATTTCATGCTCTCCAGAAATATATACAGGAGAACGTATCCATAATGTGCCTGGGTTGCTTTTTTTTAGTGCACTGAATATGTTGTTTTGAAAGACATGTTTAAAGTTTGTGCTATCAGAAAGTTTCTAGTCAACAGAGGTGTGCATGTTCAAAGACAAGGGTCAATTTGACTGTTATTGTCATTCAAAACTCTTTTGTGTTTTGTAATTTTAATAAAATAACAAATATTAGAAAGAAAAATGCACACGTTATTTAAATACAAAATTTAAAAGTCTAAATAACTGACTCTGTAGTTCTAGTGCTAATGCCAGGTGAGTGATGTTTACCAGCTTTTACTAGCTGACCTTGGGATACACTTGCTTACTCCTATCCGGGTCACGCCACTAATATAACCTCTGTGGATGTACTCGTCCCTTTCCAATTGGATTCTGACATGGAAAGCTGGCACACTAACATGGACTCTAAAGTCTGCAGCCTCCAGCATCAATCACGTGTACACCTCTTGAGGCCTGGGGAGTGAGGTTTTATCCAGACAGTTTCTCCTAAATGCCCATTACACTTGCATCACCACAAAAACAAAGTTAATTTTCATGCATTTCAAGCCAAGATCCAGTTTCCTTTTTTCTTCTTTCAAGCCATTTGGCCACCTGCTACTCAAACTAACAAGCACACAGTGACTTTACCCAAAAAAACCAAACCCCCTAGAGTAAATCTGGGTTTCAACGGCTGCCCAGAACATCACAGACCCCAACCACAGATTTGCAATCCTAATAGTAAATGTTTTATGATGAAGGCACATGACCACCTAAATATATACATAATTCTGAACATCTGTTATGAATATACATCACCATCAATTCAATTACAGCCTACATCATGGAATAACTTCCAGATTTGTAAAAAAAAAATTTTAAAAATTAGAGAGCGGAGTGGACGGATCAATGTGTTACAAGGAAATCTTCATCACAGTGGGAGGAAGCATAAGGAATCGCCAAAACCAAGGGCTGTATTTTCCGATTTTATATCAAATCCACAAGCATAAACAAAGATGCTATGACATTTACAAAAACAAAAACACTTGCAAGGACCAAAACACATGGCATAGAGCATTCATGCACATATGCAAACACATTTAGACACGCACAAACAAAAAAGGAATGCATATAATTAAAATAATAAGCTCAGAATTCCTACATTATTGTTGCTTCTGTCAGTTCAATGGCTGTAAATGTTCTGTGAGGATCATAACTTGGACAAACTTGGCTGGAGAAAGAAAGAATGTCAGGATTCATAAGCATGAGTACAGACTACAGCGGCACTTTAGTAGCTGCTTTTGGTGCCATGTAAAAAAAATTTTAATAAAAATCTACAGTAACCCGCCAATTGTTGTCTGGAATATAACGCTTCAACCAAATTCTTAAGCCTTCATCTAGCCCAGGTCTTCTCACTTTCCCACATACTTTTCCCACTGCTGTTTGAGTGTACACACAAGCAATGTGGTTGGTTGGTTTGTTTTGTGTTTATACAATTCTTTTATATGTTTGCTCGTTCACAGATTACTGAAAAGCCTAATTATTTTGCATGACAAATGTTCCTACATAATGAGGTTAAAGGGTTTCTAAGAGATACGTTAGAAGTAATACTTATCATTTCATTGTAATTCTGTTGTTTCATACACATGGAAAAGAAAGTGAGAGCATCTTGAAGCAATAGCAATGAAATGAAGTGACCCCAGTCAAAGCTCTCCATTTTTAGGCCCAAATGACCACTTTGTTGGATGTTCTGCTGACAGGACGTATCTCAAAACTATTTCCAGCCATTTTAAAAAAAACCATCTCATCAAAGACTTTCAAACCTTCCCTTTCTATCTCTAACACTGTCTTCCCATAAAACATCCTGTGTGTGTGTCATAAAAACAACACAGAACCACTCCTACAGTTCAACAGGAAATTGCACGGGTTTCTTTTTTCATTGTTTCCAATTTAGGCTCCAGTTTTCTTTGAGACTTCGAGTTGGTTATTTTTGCCTGATTGAAAGTGAGTTGTCTACAATATGGAACTGAACCTAACTACAGGTCTTCAGTCTAGCTTTGAATCTGTTCATTTGGATAATTAATTGTATAGTAAATGTAAATATCATTAATGATAAAAGCCCACGCTCTATCTCTCCAATAAAAAAGGTTACCATAAACATCACTGCACAATGCTAATGAACATGCACAATATACTGACACTGAGCAGAAGAAATGGTCCCACTTTATACTGTATTAAAGGAGAAAATTAAGCACTCAGTCAAGTTTACATTATATTGGTTTTGTCATATCCTGTTTTGTCATGTGATCTTTCCCCATGTTTTCATTCTCCATGTGTGTTTGTTTTTATCATGTGACTCCTTTGTTCCAGTTCCCGCCATTTGGTAATGCTCATTATTTCCACTTGTGTCTCACAACTGTATACAATCAGTTCCATCAGCCTCTGTGTATTTATATCCCTTAGTTTGGTTTAGTCTTTGTCCGGTATTCTCTCAGTTGTGTCTTGTCGTCACCCCTTGTCGTTCCTGTGTCTCCTGTTTTATTGATGTCCTTCCAAGTGATTGTTTGCAAATAAATCTACATGTTTTGGTAAATCCTGCAATCTTTTTTGCCTTCCTGAGTGAGTCAAGGCATTACATAATAGCGAAGCTGAAATACAGAACAGTACAGCGTGGTCTACTCTATTCCAAGATGGTGGCACCCTAGGTCTAAACGCTATAGTAAAACATGCCGTTTTCTGCTAAATGGTACATTAATCGAGTTTGTTTAATATATTTTCATTAAAAAGGGATCCAATGTACAAAATAATGTAAACTTGACTGAGTGCTTCATTTCCCCTTTAAGTTGCCTTAACTATTAATTACTTTACATCAAAATATAAATACAGATACTCCAACAGAGTTGCCGAAGTCATAGACGGCAGGCGGCCAAACAACATAAACAGTAAACAAAACAAGGAGTCAGAAACATGGCAAGACAACACAGGAAATGCTAAGGTTATGCTCACTAGAGATACAAGACTCAGCATTGGATATTAGAGTGTGTGGTGTATATATAGTCCCAATAAGTATTAATGACAAGCTTCATCTGTGTGTGTGTGTGTGTGTGTGTGTGTGTGTGTGTGTGTGTGTGTGTGTGTGTGTGTGTGTGTGTGTGTGTGTGTGTGTGTGTGTGTGTGTGTAATCAAACGGTGATCAGAAACTGGTGTGTGAGTGCAGTGCGTGATGTGATATGTAGCTCAGTAGAATAGCAGGGAGTGTTCTCCAGAAGCCTGCAAGGGCAACACTGCTGGTGATCGTAGCATTAATTACACATGCAATTACACATGCAGGCATCAATCATATATACTATGCAAAATCATATAGTAATACAAAAAGTACATTGTAACAAATGATACATTTTAGTGTAAGTACAAATTAGATAAGGTTAAAGGTTCAAGTCTACCTTAGAATTTAAAAAAAATGCACCATAATGGGCCTGGAGCTCCACGATCAGAGGCAGGAGTGGGCGTAGCCAGCAGAGCAGGGGAGAAGGAGGGGAGTAAACAACTGTTTTAAGCCGACTCACAAAATGAAAAACAAACTGTGAAAAGACACATGATTTTATAGTTTACAAAGTTATAATGCAAAGAAATAAACAGTAATTTAATGCTCTGCTACATACGTTATTCGTAATTTCATACACACAATCACAATTTATACAATTGTAAAGATAATCGTGTTTATATAAACAATAAGGGCTCTATTTTGATGGTCCATGCGCAAAACGCAGGGCGTAAATGCTTTCAGGGCGTGTCAGGACGCGTTTTTGCTAATTTAAGGACGGGAAATCTGCCTTGCACTTCGGCGCATGGTCTAAAAGGGTTGAGTTTAATTTCTTAATGAGTTATAGGTGAGAATAAACCAATTATAGTCTCATCTCCCATTACCTTTAAGAGTCAGCTGCGTCGTGCCAAGAGCGCATTCGCTATTTACAGGATGTAAAGTAAGTCTAAGTGGAAAAAATGAGCATTTCACTTGTAAACAGTTAACAGTTAACAGTTTTTTTTAAAAGAAAACTGTTAAACAGAGCATCTACTGCATGAGAATGCTTTCACTTTCGCTCTTGGATAGGGAAACCTTTACGCACAGACATCAATAAGTCTATAAATAAATACTTTTGTTTGTTAAGCGCAAATATTTGTTTCAAAACTATTTCTAAATTCAGTTCTAATGTCCAGCAAACAAATAAATTAATAATAATAGCAAAACATGCTCAAAAACCTGAGTTATATCCTAAAACACATGATTTGCCCCATATGGTCTAAAACCTGACAGGTGGGCAAATCTAAGCTTGTTTTTAATTAAACAGATATAAATATGGATATAACAAATAATACTGCGAATAATAATAACATTATACAAAAGCAAATTGTTATGAATGAACTTAAAAAGCCACCCGAGATGAAGAAGACATAAAAGCAGTGTTTTTTTATATTTATGTAGGCTAGAAAATAATATGTTTTGTAATATTTCAATCCTTTATATTTATATTCTATATCTATTCTTATTATATCTTATATATATCCTTAATATTTACATTTTTTCATATGTAAAGATATTTGCCTATTGCTCTCTTGTGCGTATTAAGCAGTGCGTAAGCGAGGCGCAACTCTGCGCCGGAGTTTAGACCGGGTTAGTTTTGGTCTAATGAAAAATCTATTATAGTTTTTCAAAATAGCAACGCGCCAGCAGTCCGCCTCAGAACGCCTTCCTTTTTAGACCAGAACGCCTATGGGCGCAAAAATGAGCGCTAATGCATTTGCTATTTAAACAGTGTAGCGCAACGCCTCAAAATGACTCTTGCGCCAAGCTGAAACTACCAAAAGACTACTGCGTCACGCCTTGCGCCACACTGCGCCGGGTGTATGATAGGGCCCTAAATGAGGACTTGTCCCTAAATATCCGGGTCTGAATGCAGACTCAGTGAAGCAGGTCTCTTGCCCTGTCTATTTAAACCATTAGCCCTGCTGGTAATTTGGGGGATTTAGGCAAACACAGCAGCATGGCGAAGTGTCGAAATGTGAACAAACTCCTGATATAAGACAAAGTCCGCCATTCTCCAATTCTCATACTGCTCTCCCGACAAAAATGCTTGCTGCACACAAACAACTTTGCTGTATCGGCACTGACAGCATCGCAGGGAAAAACATGCAACAAATCCCGTAGATCATTGAAACAAACACATAAGACCTTTCATGAAAGGCTAAATACTGTGTGCTGTGGGTCCGTGGACGCGGTTTCACCCAGTCTTCAAGGTAGGATCTCACAGCTTGGCACTGGCAGGCCTGCCTTGCCTTCGGAAAGCACGCGCAGTCATGAATAATTAAGAAGCCGGCTCTTCTCATATAAGAAAACTCAGCTATGAATAATAATGAGAAACCGTCATCTATGCACTCGCAGTTTTGCGCTACGTCATCGATTTTGATTCTGCCACAAAAATTATTTTAAACCTGGAAGATGAAATCAGTTGACAAAAGCTCAAAATTATTCAGTTTTTCCCACAAAATAAAGCTAACAGGTGCTAACATTGTCTTAACTGATGCTCAACACACACAAATCTGTTAAAATCTCAAAAAAAAGTTTCGTGAACCTTTAATATAAACTGGGACTGTCAGAAACTTTGTTGTCTGTTTTTGTGTTGTGAAGATGAATGAAGTTCTCAGTGGTTTGGAACAACATGAGGGCGAGCAATTACAAACCTCATCAAAATTTTTAGGTGAACTAAAAATGTACATGTGTGTGAACAGCCCTTGTGAGGAATGAATGGATGAATGGATGAATAGACAGATTGAATACTCACTTAGGTCTGAACATTGCACTATGTTGACTTGACAATGGCATCCAAAGGGACATATAAACACATCTGGTGGCAGTTCCTCCGAAGCTGAACCCTCTTCATCTCTCATCATTACTGTTGTCGAATCTCCTGCTTCTCCGTCCATTGCAAAGTCCCAGAATCCTCTCTGCTCAAAGGGCAGAGCCATTGAGGGAGCAGTGAGGCTGCAGACACTGAGTAGCAGCAGCAGGAGAGAGCGGCAGGAGAACATCACTGACATACACAGACTTACACACACTGACCTGGAAAACATGGAGACAAAAACAGAAGACACAATCAAATCAAAGATGATAATGATGAAAAATTCTACAGTAAACGTACAACAAAAACTGAGACCATAATGACTAAATATTCAAATTACTTTCAGAATTATTATTTCAGCTGCTACTGTGAATGGCATTATAAACCAGACTCCATACTGTAGATGTCAAAACATCTGTCTTTGCTTGCAATAAACAAAGCAATATCATCCAGTTGTGTGGATTTTGGTTTCAATTATTTTTCTAGTCTTGGCCTTTTAATTCTTTAATAATTAAAAAACATTGTCCATTACTGTGGCTCCATCTACAACAGGTAATAAGATGCATTTTAATCCATACAATATTAAGGGGATACCTTTGAATAAAGATGTAAATGGGGTTTAAACTGTTTAGCGCTTGTCCACTTTTATATCTTTCAGAGGTAGTCAAAAACACGTAAGATCGGATTGCATTCATATTGTTAACATCATTTTAGCTGATCATGTGTAATCGAATGACCTAAAACATATCAGGTGGAATAGTTTGTTCTGCTCATTATTTATTTAAATTCCTATACACGCAAAGCAAGCCCATTAAAGGAAGCCTTTTATTTCAGTGGAACTGAAAATGTGCTAATGTGCCCTGCAGTTATTTAATAAGGCTCTTCTGTCTTTTCAAGTTCGTCTCACAACCCATTTCCTTGACTCTGTTTATAATAATTAAGAACGTTTTCACAAAGTACATCAAAGAAACAGAACGGAACTGGGTTGTTATTTGGGTTTGAGAAGGATATTGTAACACTGCCATCTAAATATAAATACACCATACAGCACAGGACTTGCCCTTCCTGAGAAACACTGAGACAGCATTGGCATTTATCAGATTTGAGGGTACATTATTCAAAGGTACTAAAAGTATCCCATACAAAAGCTCTGAAGGATTTTTTATCATTAAAATGTTTCTATACACTGTAAAAAGCAATGGATGTTCTCATTAATAAAATTAAGTGCAGTTAGCTTATTATGAATAAGTTTGTTCATCTTACAATATTTGAACAAGTAATCCCAACTTTTTAGCACCATTAAGTTGTTAAACTAAATAGATTCAAGTAATCTTAAAATACAATAATATATATTTACAATAAGTTGGTGGTTCATTCCACTGTGGTGACTGCTGATTAATAAAGGGACTAAGCGGAAAAGAATGAAAGAATGAATGAATTTTTGAGTGGTCACTGTACAATATTTTGAGAATAAAATGTTTTAGAAGTGTAGGTATTTGTTTTTGTCTTAGATGTTTTAGTTCAGGTTACTTGATCATTTAAGGCAATCAGTTTCCTAAATTTTTTCCTAGTAATGTGAACACTAATAAAAAGTTAACACAACTAAATATTTTGTGTCAACGATACTGAAGTTTAGTTTATAAAGAAGTTGTAAATACAAACTGTTTTAAGTTATGCTTATCATGAATTATCCCTTCAAATGAATACACTAGTTTAACTTGGCAATTGGTTTCCTCAATGTTTCTAAGTAAGGTCAACTTATTACATTTTACAGTGTAGAGAAAGTAAATTAAAGGAACACTCCACTTTTTTGAAAATAGGCTTATTTTACAACTCCCCTAGAGTTAAACATTTGGATTGTACCATTTTTTAATCCATTCAGCCAATCTTCGGGTCTGGCGGGGGCACTTTTAGCTTAGCTTAGCATAAATTATTGAATCCAATTAGACCATTAGCATCTTGCTCAAAAATATCCAAACAGTTTCAATAATTGCCCTTTTTGAAGCTTGACTCTTACATTGTGTACTAAGACCAATGGAAAATTAAAAGTTGCTATTTTCTAGGTGGAGTATATTTCCTAGCCATATCGCTCTAAAAAATAGCAATTTTTCATTTTCTGTGTGGTCTTAGTACATGGTGTAACTACAGAAGAGCCAGAAATTGTCTAAATGGATTGAAAAGGGTAAAACACCATGTAAAAACTGTTTAATTCTATGGGTGTTGTTTAATGAGTCTATCCCCCCCAGAAATGTTAAGTGGTTCTTTAAGTGCAACCATTTAGTTCATATGTTTTATTAAGTGAATGGGAAACTAAATAGACAAATGGTAAATGTCTGTGCAGGTCTGGTCAGACAGTGTGTGGTGGTGGAAAAACTCAAACTGGCCTTCTTAAAACATCTCTTAAAACAAGCCATTCATTAGACAGGAAGGAGGTAGGAGTGGATATTTCTGACAGTCTCTGTTAGTGTGTGTGTGTAAATGTCTAAAAGGGTGGGAGCCTCATGAGGTCATTTCTCAATGTCTTCCAGCTGAGTCCTGTGACGTCACCAGAAATGTGGGTTTTGGCTGAAAAGTGGTTTAGGATCTGGAGTCTGCAGAACCAGCAGATGATATCAATGACACATTAGACATGGGTCTGTAAACCTAAACCACAACACCCCCACACCCTCCACCTGTCACTCCTGACTTAACCATGGCCTTTGTGTTGAACTTAAACTAGCCAAGGCCTAAAATTAAAGCCAACACCTGTCACAAACAGACCATCTAAACTCAACCTTAATCCTAAACTTTGACCCTGACCCATGCATAGCCTTAATACCTGATATTGGATGTGATATCTCATGGCTAAAGCTAGAGCAACACAACATTACAATTATCCATTAAAATCATCCAGCTGGGGGAAATTTCACTGCCATCAAAGTTGATTGCCCATACAATTGAGCCGCCGCAATACTTTAATCCATAGTATTCTCTATACATGCTGGGAAGAAACACATGTGGATAAGCAAGAGGAGCCAAATGCCACGGGATGTTGTGTGTACTAAGAGAGAAGCTTAATGTCTTCCCATCACAATTTTACTCTCACATTCAAATACACTGCCTCAACAACACAAGTCTTTTTTTTTTTTAAACTGAAGCATCTGTTTATTTATAAGCTGAAACTGCAATACAATCAAAGTTTTTTAAAATATAGTAATAAAATAAATCTAGTACAAATGCTAAAGGAAGCTCAGTATTACATTATGAAACAAATGTTGGCAACCGCTGCTAAACACCACTTGCCTTTGACAGCAAAAGCCGCTATATCCCGAGAACCAATCAGAAGGCGCAAATCGAATCATATGTTTTCAATGTAGCATCGCACTGATACACTGGCTTTTATGAGGAGACATATTCTGCTTTCGATTTTGATTTTAAAACATGGAGTTTGATGAACTGGATGAGCCTGTCTGACAGTCAGTGAATGACAAATGAAAATGCCCCTTACCTCAAAACTGTGCATTATAAGAAAAAGAAAATGTGCAGTCTGAAGTGTAACATGTATTCATAACGTGTTTCTATGCAGCGACGCTACTTTGAATGAGTCCAATTTACTATACAATAAATGACAACTCCATTTCACAAAAGACAGAGTTAAGATGCCATTCTTTTATCCCACGTGGATGCTATGAGGATAAACAGGGGACCAAGACCTTAAGTTTGGTGAGAATGAATGAATGACAGCTTCTAAAATTGTCTGAGAGGCATCCTCTTTTTGCCCAGTAGGCTTACCTTGTGTTTTATTTGCAATATTAAGCTACTTTTTAAAAGATAAATATAATGTATAAACCTATACATTATTTACATTACTTCATAACACTTATAGATCCGATAAGCTTTTAGCCACTGTCACTGTAAAAAGACTTGTACATGGATGGTAAATTTGCTACAAAAATGTAATCTTTTACCATACTATTTATTAAGTGTATATATATATATATATACAGCTGAGAAACTATGTTTGTACATCTATCTCCCACTTTGAACTATTAGCAGATGAACATGATGTATAAATTACTTTCTGTCTCTCCTGATGCCTCTAATTTGATTTCCCATTTTGTAGACATTTTTAATGATCAGTTTGACATATCTACCTTGTATTTGAAAGATTCCTGGAAGAAAGATTTAGGCATTAAAATGACCAATGAGGACTGGGAAAAGTCTATCAAGGTCATAAATACATGTTCTTTTAACTCCAGACATCAACTAATCCAGTATAAAGTGCATTCATTTTTCTAGGGTTAAGCTTAATAAATTCTACTCCTCCATCTTCTCTAAATGTAACAAGTGTGAATCTGTGGAGGACTCTTTAGGATATATTTTTTGGACATGAGAGAAATTTTCAACTTCTACTCTGAGGCTTATTCTTGTGAACTCGCACGTGAGCCAGCAATCGCTGTTTTTGGTTGGTCTGACTCACTTTGTGGGTTCAGTCATCAATTTTAAAAAGCTGTTCAATATTGAATGGTGTTAGTAAAAAAATTATTCTTTATTTTTGGCAAAAGGCATCAAAACCACTTTTTAAATCCTGGATTTCAGAATTCTCTACCACTTTACATTTAGAGAGACTAAGACACAATCCTGATAACATTGCTGGCTTCGAAGCCACCTGGAAACCCTTTTTTAATTATTTGTCATATGCCCAGGATAACAGTTTAAAGATATAACCCTGTCATCGTCTGCAAGATCAGCATATTGCCTGCGTCCACTCGCCTAGATATATGTGTATCATTGTTGACCCATGTATAATATTGGAGGAACTGATTTATTGGTTTTTATAATGGTCTTATATCCTTTTTTTGTCTTTATAATTGTTCTGTGTTGCTTTAAGTAAAATAAAATATAATATTAAAAAAAAAAAAAAAAAAAGATTTATTAATCTGGGGTCGCCACAGCAGAATGAACCGCCAACTTATCCAGCACATGCCCTTCCAGCCACAACCCAACACTGGGAAACACCAATACACTCTTGCATTCACACATACACCACGCCCAATTTAGCTTACCCAATTAACCTAAAGCACATGTCTTTGGACCGGAGCACCTGGAGGAAACCCACATGAACACAAGGAGAATAGGCAAACTCCACACAGAAATGCCAATTGACGCCGCTTGAGGCTCGAACCAGCGACCTTCTAGCTGTGAGGCAATCATGCTACCCAGTGCTCTATCGTGATGCCCCATTAAAATAAATTATAAAATAGAGTAAAATACAATACTATAATTTTTTTCAATGCATTATTATATTGAATTTTAAATTACAGACATCTTTCCAAAGACATGCAATTTTTGTCTATCCATTTTATAAAGTGACTAAAAGGAGACCACACTTTTTAAAAAGTCTCTGCTTTACCGCTATGTTCATTTTTCAAGAGCAAGCTTATCAGACATTTCATTTATCCATTGTGCAAGAACAGGTATTTAGGTATTGTTCCATACCAAAGCTACAACACGTTTAGCTTGTATAAAGCTGAAATCCATAAGTTTCTTTTTGTTTGCATTTACTGACACATGTTCAGGATATATACTGTATTTAATAAAAAAACATTTTCTCCATCCATTTCACAGACCACGCCAAGCACCTCCTTCCATAACAATTGCATCTCTCCACACCCCCACATACAGTGAATTTCCAATTCATCTTTACATTTTGTGCAATAGTCTGGAATATTAAGGTTAATCCAATGCAATTTTACAGTTGTAAGTTCTTATCTTCCGAATGAATGAATATTGAAGAAGAATATAAAGTTATCAATCATCCATGTTCTCAATATAATGTTATTTTGGGCATCGTACTACGGTGGCCGGGAAGTGCAAAACAACATTACAAAGTGTGAAACACTTTTACAAAGCTCGAGACAAATTTACATTTTGAAAAACATTTTTACTTATCATCAGATACAATTACATAGGAAAAACACTTTTACCAAGGATAAAACAAATTTACATTTTAGAAAAAAATTTACAAAACGCAAAACACTTTTACAAGTCCCGAAACAAATGTACAATTACAGATTCCTTACAGAAAGGGAACGTACCACACACCAGTGGTGACCCGGAATGTAACACACACACTGGAAAATGTCAACAATATCCAGCTCGGGTGTAAGCTTTGTAGACAGGTTTCCACGAGTCTACAACTATAAAAATCATGGTTTGACCAACTGCGATAAAACATTTTTGAGCTATTCTGAGAAAATATCAGCGTGATAGAGTGTAGAAACAATCAAAACACGGCTTATGTTGACTGATAAAGATTTCAAAACCAACCCTTTACCTGTAGACCCGAGTAGCTCAGTAAGTATGATCGGATAATACTTATGCAGAACCTTTTGGCCTGGGTTCGAATCCCGGTGATGACATGTCAATTATAATTATTTCTTTACATTCATTTTAGTTTAAACTGTTCTGCTACACATATATTAAAATCAATAATGTTTACACTGACACCAAGGAATAAGAATCTTTATTTGGTATGGGCATGTTTTGTTGCTGTAAAAAGTGACGAATCTGTCAATCTGTAAACGTGAATAGCTTACATCTGAAAAGGTGCCTCAGTTAACACGGACACCAGTTAAACCGTAACACCGGCTTCATTCAGTTTACTGTTAAGAGTCCTCAAGCAGATGTTTACACCGTGCAGACTTGACATCATGTCCACGATTACAGCATACGAGTGGCCCTCGTTAAAATATTGAACACATTGATGCAGTATGTCTAGTGTTTCCGTCGGCTCTGCCTCCTTTATAAACTCCAAACACGACCACACGTAAAGCAAAACCGCGTTAAGCTGCTCATGTGTTTGCTACAAAACGGGCAAAACAACCCTCGACTGCTGTCCATGTTCGGTCACTTTGTTTACACCATGTACTTCACAGCACGAATTTACCTCGCTCAACAACAACAACAACAACGTTTCCCTGCGTCACTCCTGGTGTGGTACATTCTACGTCACTTCCGGGGTGTGGTACATTCCCTTTCCGTAAGGAATCTGTAATTGTAAATGTGTTTCGGGACTTGTAAAAGTGTTTTGCGTTTTGTAATTTTTTTTCTAAAATGTACATTTGTTTTGTCCTTGGTAAAAGTGTTTTTCCTATGTAATTGTGTCTGATGATAAGTAAAAATGTTTTTCAAAATGTAAATTTGTCTCGAACTTTGTAAAAGTGTTTCACACTTTGTAATGTTGTTGTGCTATTCCCGGCCACCGTATAAAACAACAATTTGCATGCAAAAGGAACAATAATACTTGACAGAGTAAACAAATCCCAACCATTTATACCTTTAACTGTGTCAAACGACAACAGTCCATGACAATAAAAGCAAAATATACTCCATTACTTCTATTACAGTGTCAATCCTGTTGCCGAATTGGTGTAGCTTCCCATTGCAAAATGAGACAGAAATAATAAAACCATCCCATTATAAAAATCCCCATCATACAGATTAAGTTTAAGCATTAATCAACTCTGTACTGCTACATTCAATGCTATGGAAAAACAACAGTCAAGACAGAAATGAAAAAACTCCAATCTGCGATTTCTGGAAAAGGAAAGCACAACATACCATGATACCATAAAGTTCCAAGAACAACAAATTTGATGTTTATTTATAAGTTAGATGATATCTACTGGCACCATTTGTCATTCCAAGAGGAACAAAGAGATGAGAGATGTTTATAATTCAAAGAAATAGCCTTAGTTCCTATTTATGAATAGCGATCTCCCAGTAAAGACTGCCATTAAGCTGAGAGGAAGCCCACACAAATGTTGCTCATGTAAATGTGTCCGTCGAGTCCTTTATGTCTCCCATTTCACACAGCGTCTGTGCCATTAACTGAGTAATGAGCATGGATGCTTTCGCCGTTCCCCCTGGCTACTCCTCAATCATCTCCTGTGAACATTCACACTTGTTGTCTAGGTCTGAAATGGACTTACAAACAGACTTTTACATTAAAAATTCATCACAGTGGCTGACAGTTCCCAGAGCTGACCGTATATATCTGAACGTTTGCTAAATATCAGTTCATACGAGGCAGACATTAGAGCTTGAAGTAGAATCCCATTCCTCATCCTGACATGCCAACATCTATGTGTTCTTCTCATATTGTCTGGCCATCTTTCACTTTAAAATCAAACACGTGGGAAAGGGACAGACGTTTTTTTAATGCCGCCGACCTGGAATAAAAGCAAACAGGGAAGAAAATGTACCCGTTTGTAAAAATAGCGACTAAATTATACCATGCTCCCCAAAAAAGGTCCGGTTTGGACTGGCCAGAGGAATTCGAGGAGAGGGTAGAGGCACAATTATACACAAATTCTTGCATCCTGTGCTGCAGTGAAGAGTTTTGAAAACTATATGCGTTATTTATGAACACAAGCAATGTGTTAAGTGCAAGTGCTGTTTATGGGATGAAATAGTGTTGTGCTCAGCACTTTCATGCAGCAGCTCTTTAATTAGGAACTCAAGAAAATAAGTCTTGAGTGGGATCTCGAAAGTTATGTTCACACATCAGCAGAACAAGTATGTCTGCACTGCTCAGAGTGCCAGATAGGCCATGAAATGCTAATAAAATCCACACAAACGAGGTAGTAAGGGAAAGCAGTGCCTTATGAAGTGTTGTCAGATTTCATCATGGTAAAGTGCGCAACCATGTTCTTGTTCACCATCATGATGCCATGCAACAGTGAAGCCACTGGGATTCATCAAATGACTCTTCAGAAGTGGTGTTTTTAATAAATCAGTCAGTAAAGGGATCATGAAACAGCCTCAAAACACAGACAATGCACTTCTGCTACTTATGAATAAGAAAAGTGCATCAACCAATATCACAGGAAATCACACCTTCTAAATTAAAGAGCTAATTAACTAATAATCATTTGACTAAATCACATATCGCTGCAGCAGCCAACTGGAGATCCGGCTGCTATAAGTCAAGTATTTCAAAACCGCACATGTCTATTGGCTGAATCAGTCAAAAAAAATTAGCTTTTTAGGGCAAACCTACAGTAAGAAACATGTGTCGGGTAGTAACTGAGATTCTTACAGAGATTTTTGGATTGTTCCATTCATATACATGGTATTTGATACCCAACATTGCTGCCCTGAGGTGCTGCAAATATGGCCAGAATCAAAGACACTTTCCTTTAAAGGAATTGAATCTCATATGGACCATGCTTTTTTTGTGTGATGCAGAAATCATGGATGGAATTCTGGAATCCAGTACAAACTATTTGTGTAATATTAACATAAAAATTATTTGTATGATGTGGAATGTCATGTAATTTGGCAAATTTAGGATGAATAAATCATAAAAGTAAACTCTTGATAAATTTCTTCATTTAAAGAAGGGGTCAATCAGTGTCCCTGCAGGGTTTAGCTCTAACTTGCCTCAACACACCTGCCTGGGTGTCTCAAGTATGCCTAGTAAGACCTTGATTAGCTTGTTCTGGTGTGTTTGATTAGGGTTGGAGCTAAAATCTGCAGGACACCGGCCCTCCAGGAACAAGTTTAGTGACCCCTGATTTAAAGGTTTCAGGAAATAAAATGAACTAGAAGCTTTTTTATTTATTTCTAAATAAAGCCATTAAAAGTTTAGTCCAGAAAGTTTGAAGTAAACACATATAACTTTTTCATTCAGTTTCTTTTCGGCTTAGTCTCTTTTGCCACATGGGAATTAACCGCCAACTTATCCAGCATATGTTTTACACAGTGAATGCCCTTCCAGCCACAACCCATCACTGGGAAAGACACACACTCATTCACACACTCATAAACTTCAGACAATTAAGCCTACCCAATCCACCTGTACTGCATGTCTTTGGACATGTGGGGGAAACCTGTGCAGCTGGAGGAAACCCACGTGAAATCAAAAATGCCAACTGACTCAGCCGAGGCTCGAACCAGCGACCTTTTGCTGTAAGGCAGATGTGCTACCCACTGCCCCACCATACATGTACCTTACTTTGGGAAAATATGAGTCATTGATTAATTTATGAAATGTTTTAGTAATTGTGTGAATGAAAAGTACTGATTTCTGTCACACATTAAGTGTCTTTAGTGTTGGACGCACCACATTTAAAAGAATCTGCTGAAGTACAGATTGATCATCAAAAAGGAAGTAAAATTGGTGCATCATGACAATGTAAAAAAAGATTTTTTGAAATTGTTGCAAATTTATTAACAATAAAAACCTAAAAAAAATCACATGTACGTAAGTATTCACAGCCTTTGCCGTGAAGCTCTAAATTGAGCACAGTTACATTCGGTTTCCACTGATCATTCTTAAAGTGTTTCAGCAGCTTAACTGGAGTTCACTTGTGGTAAATTCAGTTGATTGGACATGATTTGAAAAGGCATACACCTGTCTATCTAAGGTCCCAGGGTTGACAGTGCATGTCGAAGCACAAACCAATCATGAAGAAAAAGGAATTGTCTGTAGACCTCAGAAACAGGACTGTCTCAAGGCACAAGGCTGGGGAACATTACAGAAAATTTTCTGCTGCTCTGAAAGTTCCATTAAGCACATTGGCCTCCATCATCTGTAAGTGAAAGATGATTGGAACCACCAGGACTCTTCCTAGAGATGGCCGACCATTTAAGCTGAGCAATCAGGGGAGAAGGGCCTTAGTCAGGGAGGTGATCAATGAGCCGATGGTCACTCTGTGTCTAAGCTCCAGCGTTCTTCTGTGGAGAGAGGAGAACCTTACAGAAGGACAACCATCTGTGCAGCAATACCCCAATCAGGCCTGTATGGTAAAGTGGCCAGACGGAAGACACTGCCCGCCTGAAATTTGCCAAAAAGCATCTGAAGGACTCTTAGACATTAAGAAACAAAATTCTCTGGTCTGATGAGACTAAAATTGAACTCTTTGGAGTGAATGCCATACATTACGTTTGGAGAAAACCAGGCACCGCTCATCACCAGGCTAATACCATCCCTACAGTGAAGCATGGTGGTGGCAGCATCATGCTGTGGGGATGTTTTTCAGCAGCAGGAACTGGAAGACTAGGATAGAGGGAAAGATGAATGCAGCAATGTACAGAGACATCCTGAATGAAAACCTGCTTCAGAGTGCTCTTGACCTCAGACTGGGGCGACAGTTCATCTTCCAGCAGGACAATGACCCAAACACACCGCCAAAATATTAGTGGAGTGGCTTCACCACGACTCTGTGAATGTCCTTGAGTGTCCCAGCCAGAGCCCAGACCTAAATCCTATTGAACATCTCTGGAGAGATCTGAAAATGGCTGTACACAGTCACTTCCCATCCAACCTGATAAAGCTTGAGAAATACTACAAAGAGGAATGGGCAAAAATTCCTAAAGACAGGTGTGCCAAGCTAGTGGCAGCATATTCAAATAGACTTTAATTGCTGCCAAAGGAGCATCAACAAAAAATTGAGCAAAGGCTGTGAATACTTATGTACATTTGATGCTTCAAGTTTTTATTTTTAATAAATTTGCAACAATTTCAAAAAATCAAATCAAATCATCAAATCTATTTTTACATTGTCATTATGGGGTATTGTGTGTATAATTTTGAGGAAATAAATTAATTGAATCCATTTTGCAATAAGGCTGTAACATAAAAACATGTGGGAAAAGTGAAGCGCTATGAAGGGTATTCGTTGTATAAAACATATGGTGGATAAGTTGGCAGTTCATTCCGCTGTGGCGACCCCTGATTAATAAAAGGACAAAGCCAAAAAGAAAATGAATAAATGAATGAATGAAAAGCATTGTTTGGAGTATATTAGCTTATAAGTTATGGCTATTCAGATCAAGAGCACTTATGGGCACTTTAGGTATGAACCAGAGCCATTATTTTGATTCATACTGAAATGTGCATGTTGCATAATTAAACATAAAGTACATACATTCATAATGAACTTTATGTGATCAATTATTTACATGATTTTTTTACACAGCGGCCTGGAAAGCTCCCTTTTTATTAGTCAGACTTGGCATTCCAAGGTATGTTGTCCTTAGATAACAATGGCTAAATAACACAGGCTCATCTAGTAACTTCTAATCGCTCTATCATTGCTGAAACTGTTTACATCCTTATACTTACTTTCATTAATTTGTATATGCTGGTCTGTCACACCGCTATTTTTGACTGTTTGGCGCATCATCAATGCCTAGGTTAGTATCATTCAACCAGATTAGTTTCCGTTAATTTTATGTTTTTGACTGTTTGGTGCCATCTGGTGACTCAATAATGCGTAGGTTAGTGAATGCTCCATCAGCTTAACTCAGCGGGTTTCATTTTTTTTCAGCTTTGTGTTTAATTAAGGAATTAATCAACTATTAAATCTCAGAACAATGTTTTGTGTGTCTTTTTTTGATTTTGTGGCTAGTAGCCGTGTAACAAGCGGGATAAAGTATACATCCAGGACAGATGTTTTTGCAGAATAAAGCCTTTTAGTCTTCGCTTCGGGCTGCTGATAAGCCTGTCAGGTTTTATATAACCACTTGTAAAGTTGAAAGGCAAGTGTTCTGTAGGTTAGTTTTACATATTTATTTATTTATGTACAAGCTGTCTATCAGGTAAAGCAAAACTTGCTGACTTTCCCAGTTGACTGGTTACTTGCTGGATGGCTACTTTTAATCGTGACCAGAGAAAATGACTGACATTGAGGATCAACAGTACATTCGGTTCACTATTGTCAACACATGACAACTGACTATCATTTCTATATGCTTGTCAATCCCAACACCAGGATGATCCTCTCACACGGCCACAGCCAAACACGAAAGTGGACAATTCAAAGCTCACAGCACTTTTCAGTCTGAAGATACACTGTGACTTGAGGAATGGTACGGCCTAGACATAACAACCACTTCTGCTGCTAATTACACAGCATATACTCCTCAATGAGGAACGCAGACAGCTATTTCTACCACTCAAAATGTCAGTCTTAAAGTCACATGTACAAGTTAGTTGTAGACATTAAGAGAGAGAGAAAGAAAGTGAGACAAGCAGCTAATGCTGAAAGCAAGATGAAATACTTGCTCTTCGCTTGTCCAACCGAATTTAAAACAGAATCATAATAAAATGTGTCCAAAATATGTTGTAAAGAGTCTCTTATTATATTTTTGTCATTCATGTCTCTAGAAAAAAAGGACTCTGTCTGGGCTTGAAAAATAATGCAAAAATAAATTTTACAAATAATATAAATCTACAATAAATATCATCTCCACAGAACTAGAATCTAAATAAAACAAAATGCTGACCTCACCAGTTTATAACTGAGTTTATCAAAGAGGTAAATGTGTTCATCTACAGTATGTAATGTTTTTGGTTGGTACTATTGGTTCACTTTTAGTTATATATTTGTTTAACTTGTAGAGTATCTCCCTACATCGTATTTTATTTGTTTATTTATTTTCTCAGATTGTTCTATCATATAAATAAATATATATATATTTTTTCTTTTATTGTATGAATTATAATTTTTACTTATTTATTATTATTATTAAGCTGGTAAGTTTCAATTAAACAATTTATTCCTTAATTTATATTTTATGTATTTGATCTTATTTGATCAAATACTTCATTAAATTTAATCATCTATAAATATACAAAAATCAGATACAAATACAAAAAATCTGTCATTAATCTGTCATTAATGTCATATTCAGAGAATTGATAAAAACTTTGAAGCAGTCTCTTAATTATTTTTTTCTAGAGCCATATATTGTATATGTTATAAGCAGGATTGGGCAAAAATACATTGAAGTGTATTTTAAAATAAAATACCAAATACCTTAGGTGCATCAAAATAAACTACGAAATACAGCAATCACAACGTATAATAAAATAAACTTATTTTACCAAGGAGCATGGCATTTCTTTGCAAATCTAGACTTAGAAAAGTAAACAATGTTTGATACCAAATGTGGCCAGTAAAATTGCCATCATCTCTGTACATTGGTTATTCAACCTCGTAATATTGTAAAAGGATGTAAAGTAAAGAGTTCATTTACTTTTTTTGTTCAAAGAGTTTTTCAGAAATATGATTATTATTTTTTGCTGATTAGATGATTAGAAGTTTTTGATTATTAAATATTTGTGTTTTATATGTTGTGACATCTTAAGGCTTACATCTTTCCTACTTGGTCCTACTGATCAACTACTAGACGTATTTTTATGTTGTTTGTTTTAATGACAAACATTTTGCATCAGCAATCCATCCAAAAACTACTATTATTTGTGGATTATACTCTTTCTCCTAAGTATTTTTCAATTCTTTTTTAAATGGGGGGGGGGGGGGTGTCAATAACATCCAAAGCTCCAATCAGAGGGTGCTTTATATGCTCTATATGCTCATAGAGTATTTATATGATATCTTGATGTATATTACCTACAAAGCATTTCACAGTATTTTAAAAATGCAAAAATACAAGACACTAAAGTATTTTGATACAAAATATTAAGGCAATTTCATCAGCCCTATCAAATACAAATTACAAAATACTATTTTTGTATTTGAAATATGATATCCCTGATTATAAGACATTATAAGACTCTTTCTGCAATATGACTTGAACAAAATATTACTGATTTATGTGTTTTATTTTTTGATGATGTTTCCACTAAAATTATGTTGCATTAGTCATTTAGATGATTCAGACTAATTTAAGATTTTCTTCAAATATACAAAGATAAAATAAATTGTATTTCTACACTTTTTTAAAAACTTTTTTTCTGTTGTCTACAGTCCAGTAAAGACTTCCGTTAAGACTTTCTTTAGTCTAACAAGTTCACAAAAACAATACTCCTTAATATTTAAAAATTAGACATCAATACACTTTTTGTTTTCTTCATTAAAGCAATGAATAACCATCCAAATCTACAACTAGACATAAAAAAGATACATTATGAACTAAATGTCAGCTTGTAATAAAAAAGCAGCTGACGCCTTTCAACGCTGCAGCATTACTGTAATAATAATGATAAAACACAACACTAACACATTAGCCAGAAAGGGAATTTCCCCTGGAACTGTGAGGCATGTGTTTATGTCTGATTTGTATGACTTTTAAGACTTATTTGTCAAGTTAAGGCTGAAAAACGAAATGCAAGTTTGCATGGTTTGAGTTTGATTTATAAATGGGACAAGAAATAACAAGAAAACAACTAAGTACAAGAAAACAACTGAGAGAACACTATAAGAAAACATTAAAAGAGCACAGAAATAGGAAAGAGTGCTTCATCAACATCTGCTGCTGACCCTTTCAGAGGATGTTTTGTTAAAAGCAAACAGTTTCACTCGGAAACTGTTACAAAACAAATAAAATCTAGTGTCATCCTCTATTAAATATTAAACTATGAAGTATAATAACTGAATAAAAAATAATAGAAAAATCTAGATTCTGTTTCTAAAATTATAAGCATGAAAAGTCATGATAACTTGCAATTATTATCCAATTTGTATTGATACATTTTTGATAAATTAATTAAATAAATAAAAAAGAAAGGACAAATAAAACTGCTGCTATTGGGAAGTAAAACCCCCAAAAGCCTATGAGTTTACTGATCATTCATGTAAACATGCTCAGATTCATGAATGCTAAATAAAGTAATCAGGGTCACTTGAATATTTATGTGCTTCAGTTTCAAATCACATCAAACTGAAGATCAGATCAAACGTTTTAACACTGAGCAAATGTTATGATTATAGTGTATTTAGAATCATTGGAGGTCAACATTTAATTTCAATTAATAGCACATTAAATTTACGTCTCACTTAATGGTTTTTTAGTGGTACCACTGTAAAAATCCTATTGTGAAACATTCATTGTAAGTGTGTATTTCTGTTTAGTGTCAACAAAGAGGTAATGGAGCCCTACTTATAAAGCAACAAACAGTTGGGAAACACCGCTTTAGCAGAAATTTAACAGCCTTATAAATAATTCCTGTAAAAGATCTTTTGCAATACAATTACATGGAGCTGAGTGTTGAGAGTTTTGGAGAATTATGGCACTTCTCTAAGTGACATACCATAGTTGGGAGGAGGAAGTAGTTGGGTTTACTGCGTTAATCGTAGAAGCCAATGAACTCACATGACCCTGTTCAATCTGGGGTTTGTTACTTTAGTTGGCAAGGCCAAGAATAAAGCATTTTTATCAAAACAACAGCTCTGACACATTAAATGCGGTCTAATTGGAAGTCCAACAACACACTTGTTCAGTGTTTAACGGCCAATAAAAGTCTAACATCACCAACCAAATATATGAAGGTTTTCAGTATAACACAGTATGTTGAGTAATGAAGTCAATCATCTAAATTGGGTCATATATTCTGCTCCATGCACACATGAATGGCTACTTGCTTTCTCCCACTCGCACACACACTTTCTCTTCTGACAGACCATTGGGTGGTTCTGGGCTCTATTCACTTGGCAGGAATTAAATGCTGGCTTGACTGTAATTTGTTAACTTCAGTCCCTAAAAAAGCTTCTGCCTGGCAATGAGTGTTACTGCTCTGCTTGAATGTGGTGACTGGCGCAACAAAGATCAGCCAGACCCGATCAACAGAGCAGCTGGTAGTTAAGAGTTATATAGAGTGTGAAGCGGTATCATTTTAAAAAGATACTGCCCATTTACACAATTATCCTGGATATAGAGACAATCTAAGATAGAGAAAGAAAAGAAGAATAACTATTCGTGAGATAGAAAAGATGCAGTGCCCTTAAATTTGGGCAATATCTGCAATGTTTATTTGGGCAATGTAATTAAAACCTGTTGTAAAGAATCAATCAATAAGGCTTTTCTAAACACCTTACAGCTCATAATTCTAGGTAGAAGGTTTCTCACTTGTTACTTAGAAACAGGGTTAACATTAGTTTTTACCAGGGGATATGAAACCTTTAGGGCTCTATTTTAACGATCTAGGCACAAGATCTAAAGCTCATGGTGCAAAAACATTAAGGGCGTGTCCGAATCAGCTTTTGCTATTTTTAGGACGGAAAAAAAAGGTTTAATTCAGTGATGGTCTAACAGGGATGTACTAATTCTCTTAATGAGTTATGGGTGTGTTTTAAGCATAAACCAAAGTCTCATCTCCCATACCCTTTAAGAGTCAGTTGCGTTGCGCCATAGAGCATTTGCTATTTACATGGTGGACTTTGTAAGTGGAAAAACTGAACGCTTCACTAGCGAGAAAACAAAACAGTTAAACAGTTAAAAATCTGCAGCACGAAGATAAATAACAAGCCTCCTACAATTGGCCTCTTTACTTTCTCTTTCTCTCTTTCGTGGATATGGAAACAGTATTGTATGCTCTCCACCGAAGACATTCATTAGCCTACATATTTAATTTCATTTGTCAAAGATTTGTTTCAAAACTTTTTCTAAATTCAGTTCTAATTTCCAGCAAATGTATAAGTGAACAATAATAGCGAAGTGTGGTCAAAAAAACTGATACCCAAACGGATTTTTAGACCTGCTTTCGGCTGGTTTATTGCACAGTCAATTTTAGTTCCTCAAAATAGCAAAGCGCCAACAATGTGCAACACTAGGGCTGCACGATTAATCAAAAAAAGATCACAATCTCGACCCTACACACGATCTTAATTCAGCTTTTCTACGATTGAGCCAATTATATTTTCGAGGTCAGGAAAGAAGCATAAAGGCAGTCGCACAAGTCTTCACAGGAACATGAACACCTTCAAATGGTGTTACAAGTGTCACATACTGTATTTATGACATATAATTCACCCAGAAATGTCATTTCTGTCTTCATGTTATGATGTATTTGCTGGCGCGAAATCACGCGTGAGCTGACCACGAGCTACTTCCGAGAACGAGCACGTGTGCATGCAGCACGCCAATGACGGCTACTTTAGTGAACAGAACCTGCATAGGCTGTGAATAACAAGTGATAAAGTTGTAAATAACGTTCCGTTTGTTGCACAGAGCAATCGTTTGAGAGCCGCGCTGAAACAATGATTTGCATGTGTGTGTTTTATCACAGTGACGGCAGCCATGAGCCGCACTCGGAAGTAAAAATTAAACTGGCCGCAACTCATTTAAATGCTCATAACGCATTTTACAGTATGATGGCGACAAGCATTTGTTGAGTTTTTTCTTTCATAGCTAACAGAGTGTTGTGCATAAAAATAAATGTTTAACAGTGTATAGCTACTCTAGCTTATTTAATGTTGAATATAAAGCAAGAAGAAATCTGATAATGACAAATGTCTGAATTTACCAGTGAAAACAAATGGTCTAATAATGCTGTCAATGACAAATGACAAGCACATGTGTTAAACGTAATAATATAACACTTAAATATTATGAACAGTTGTATTCTGATGTCATCATTTTACTGTGAATTAACAAACAAAACATATTGAAAGTTTGATCAAGTCCATAGTGACTGAACAAAATGTAGCATTTTAAGCAACAGTAGAGCTACACATAGGCCTAATATTATTATTGTTATTTTACCATACAGTCACTTTAAAATTATAAGGTTCTATCTGACATTTTTGTCAAAATTGAGTTATTGACATATTCTTATTAAATGACAACTTATTGTTTACATTTTAAGACTTAAAAAAAAACAAATTTTACACATACTATTTGCTATGTGGATTGCAAAAACTTTGAAGCTCAATATCTCGAAATCAGTCAGAACACAGATAGAACGTTATAATTCCAAGATGATAATATGTTTGAGTATTAACAATTATAATAGCCTACTCATATTAAGCTTTATTTTACATCTAAAGAATCGTGAGAAGGAATCGTGATCTTGGCTTTAAGCAAAAAAATTGTGATTCACATTTTAGCCAAAATTGTGCAGCCCAAAACACATCTTTACTAGACTGGAACACCCATTAGTCTATAAAGTGGTGCAAATGGATTTGCTATTTACACAACCTGACACAGAATGGGGAAATTATAGTTGCGCTGGTCTGAAAATACCAACACATCACGCTAAACACAACTTGTGCCTTATTGCGCCAGGTATATGATAGGGCCCTTAGACTCTAAAGTTTAGAGTTGGCATCCCCTTTCCACTGTTAAAACCACAATACTGTGCTAAATATGTGCACTGTAAAGCAACACAGTGCTAATAAAGTTTCTGCATTTTCACTGTTTTCCCAGATGTATTTATACTTTTATATCATTGTTTTTGTAGTTAGGTGAAGTACTGTATGTTTTATAACATCTGGAGTTCATTTTCACAGAGTAACACATTCATAAAACAACATTGATTGTTACTGTAATTGTGTATTGTGTACCAAGTATTTACAGTCAACATGAACTGTCAAAAGACAGCTAAAAAGCAAAGCATAGGCTACACTTTAACATCATGGCTTAATTCAGTGATAAAGTGCTTGAGTTGACTTTACAATAAGAAATCCTGTGCTTGAAAAAGAGCATTGTAAAAAACATTTCAAATGACTTCAGTAAAATAAATAAACCTCAAGGAACAATTACTCAAACAATACATAACTTTCATATGACTTAAGCAAATTTGACATAATTCCGTGCATGCAATTTACTTAAAAATAAAAAACATAAACAAATTTTTTGTGTTTTTTGTTTTGTTTTTTTGTGCAGCTTAATGCTTAGCAACCGACAGACAACTGGTTGCCTAAAATTCCTGATTGGATAGACACGAAAACATTTGAGAAGGGAAAAATGTGAAATGGTATTAGAAAACATGTTAATTTAAGTGAAGAGTTTTTATACATTTTTTCATCATTCTAATCTGAAAAGTGGATTTAGGATGAACTTGACCATAGTTTGCAATGAGAAGAGGATTGGACCCTGTGTTTATCCAATCAGCAACAAGGAAATTGTAAATATGTAAATCTGCCAGTGTCTAAGTATGAGCAGAGAGAAGCATGCAGCAAGATAACCTCTTTACCTGCTTATAAACTACACCGGGCTAAATATTTCAAGTGTGAAAAGTTATATAAATTAAAAGAAAATAGGACTGCCAAACTGAACTAAATTAGTTTTTAAAGATGGATGGATAGAAATATAGATAGAGTTATGCAACTTAAAGCATCAAAAAGGAAAAATAGTAACTTGAAAAACTGAAAGAAATAGTTTTTATCCCAAATCCCAAAAGAAATTACACATCACAGAAATTACACATCTGCTAAGTGCTATGATTTCTGTGTAAGTGGATGAACTTTATACTAAATATAATAAAATTATACTTTTTAATTTTTGTTTTATTTTAATAAATTAGTGTTTAATATACCAAATATCTGAATAGTATGACATTAAAACGACCACTGGAAAAAATACAAATAAAGATGTTCTAACTACTGCATTTTTGTGTACTCCCTGCACACATTAACAAACTCCTTTCAAACATAACTGTTTAACTAAACATTGTAATTATCTATTTTCACCCAAACAGATTATTAGCACCAAAAATTTTCTTGAGAAAAGTTTCACAATGTCTCGGTTTCAGGTGCTTACAACCAATTAGTCCTGAAAGATTGAGTATGCAAACTCCAAGACAAAATCAAATAACAGCATAAAGTACATTACCGCGCAAAACAAACAAACAAAACAAAAAAGTCAAATAACTAGTAAGTCAAATACCTTATTTCGGGCTTCAATATTTCCACACTATGAGCTTCTGCGACCGTATTTATTATCTTCAGATTTTGTTACTTGATCTTCAGATTATATATATTCAGACCGGCGTGACTTTTAGTGTCCGAGTCCTAGTGTGAACTATCTTGACAAACTCCTGCGGGTCATCCGCCTGTATCAGTCAGCGAGGAGGAGAGGAGAGGACAGCTGGACTGCTTTACACGCGGAGGCGCGCGGGTTTGGGTGGGTTGAGAACTTCAGCCAACAGCTCTCTGCTGTGATGCGCACTTATGGGGGCTATACCTATTGCGCAACACCTCTGTGAAACAATTTCTGACAGGTATAAAGTTAGCTACAAGGTTTTCATTCGACTTAAAAGTATGTGAACAAATTAAACGGTTTCTCAAAACGCGGACATGTTAGCACGTCAACAATCTGAGAAACTCCCAGCAAGAATTTTCTGCCAAAATGATGTTTGCTAATAAATTTTATGCTAATTTATTGAATTTTAATGTAACAAAAATGTGCAAATATTAATGTGGTAATGTTACTGTTGTTTAGTGTTCATAAACATCGCCATCATTTATTTTTATTGTAATTAATTAATTCATTCAGAAAAACAGTTATAGATTAAAAAATGAGGATCTTTTGTGGAAACAGATCAGTATCAATTAGACAGTTTTAACTATGAGGAATGTACAGTAATACCCAAAGGAGCCTGGCTGAAATCCATTCAAGATCAAATGCATTTTGCTTGTCAAAACCTATTACTAAAGAAAAGGCTTATTCTTAGTAGATGAGGGAAAGTTTCTTGCAAGCTGATGGAGCGAAAATGGTATGCAATTTATAATGGAATGGGAAAAAATGCAATCATGAGTTAAAAACTAATAGATTTTATTAAGATTATATAACAATGGAACCACAAATGGTTCTTTCCAGTGAAAAAAAAATTTAGACTATAGTAAAACTTTAAATTTAGAAAGAAAGGCTGATGGTTCCATGAACTTTTTATCACTGTTTACTGAAAGTTTCATAATTCATACCATTTAACACAATTCTTTAGAATAATAACAATATATAACAAAAATATGTTTTCTCGTCACTGAAAATTATTTTGTGGAAACCAAAATTATTTTTTGTGGCTTCACTGTGAAAAAACACATTATTTTGTAGTGATGGTCACTGAAAATTTCTTTATGGTACCAAAAAATTTATTCTTATATGGAATTTCTCCTTAAAACTCAATTTGGATTTCTAAAAGTATTTTTAATTTAAACAAAGTAATATCAAAAATATTATTAATTTATATTTTATTCTTCTCAGCTATTTCATTAAAATGCTGTCATGCTCTCTGATAAGAAACTGTATAATATACACTCACCGGTCACTTTATTAGGAACACCTGTCCAACTGCATGTAAACGCAAATTTCTAATCAGCCAATCACATGACAGCAACAGACATGGTCAAGAAGATCTGCTGCAAAACTGCAAACTGAGTATCTGAATGGGAAAGTAAGGTGATTTAAGTGACTTTGAATGTGGCATGCTTGTTGGTGCCAGATGGGCTGGTCTGAGTATTTTAGAAACTGCAGATCTGCTGGGATTTTCACGCACAACCATCTCTAGGGTTTACAGAGAATGGTCAGAAAAAAATAAAATAACTGGCAGCAACTGGCTCTGATGTTTGCTTACAAAGCGATTTGCGCCTCTTCTTATCTGCTCTCACTTCTGCAGATTTATAGGCCCTCCAGAAACTTGCGTTCTGTGAATGAACGTCACCTCGGGGTTCCATCCCAAAGAGGGAAGAAGTCACTTTCCCGAACTCTCGCAGTAGAACTCTGAACGGCAGTCACTCGCTGTCTTCAAAAAACTACTAAAAAATCTAAAAAATCTACTATTTAGTCTCCACTTTCCTTACTAATATGCAATTCCCTCTCTGACTCCTCCACTAACTACACAAATTAAAAAATTACTACTGTTTTGCTTCTTACACTTTCTTTACATACCTGAAACTTGCCATTAGCACTTATTCATTGTTGCTCCTTTAGTTGTGTAAATTGCTTCCTTGTCCTCATTTGTAAGTCGTTTTGGATAAAATTGTCTGCTAAATGACTAAATGTAAATGTAAATATCCAGATAGTGGCAGTTCTGTGGGGGCAAATTACTTCCTGATGACAGAGGTCGGAGGAGAATGGCCAGACTGGTTTGAGTTGATAGAAAGACAACAGTAACTCAAATAACCACTCGTTACAACCGAGGAATGCAGAAGAGCATCTCTGAGTAAACCACATGTTTAAGCTTGAGGTGGATGGGCTACAGCAGCAGAAAACCACAGTGGGTGCCACTTCTGTCAGCTAAGAACAGGAAGCTACAATTCACACAGGCTCACCAAAATTGGACAATAGAAGATTGGAAAGACGTTGCATGGTCTGATGATTCTTGATTTCTGCTGCAACATTTAGATGGTAGGGTCAGAATTTGGCGTCAACAACATGAAAGCATGGATCCATCCTGCCTTGTATAAATGGTTCAGGCTGGTGATGGTGGTGTAATGGTGTGGCGGATATTTTCTTGGCACACTTTGGGCCCATTAGTACCATTTGAGCATTCTGTCAACGCCACAGCCTACCAGAGTATTGTTGTTGACCATGTCCATTCCTTTATGACCACAGTGTAGCCATCTTCCAGCAGAATAACGCACCATGTCATAAAGCACAAATCATTTCAAATTGGTTTTTTTTTAACATGACAATGAGTTCACTGTACTCAAATGGCCTCCACAGTCACCAGATCTCAATCCAATAGAGCACCTTTGGAATGTGGTGGAATGGGAGATTCGCGTCATGGATGTGCAGCCAACAAATCTGCATCAACTGCGTGATGCTTTCATGTCAATATGGATTAAAATCTCTGAGGAATATTTCCAGTACCCCGTTAAATCTATGCTATAAAGTATTAATGCAGTTCTGAAGGCAAAAGGGGATTTCAATCCGGTACTAGTAAGGTGTACCTAATAAAGTGGCCGGTGAGTGTATTGTTACAAACTTGTATTTAACTTCCATGTTTGAGGTTGTGGAGATGCACATAGTTGTGGCTTCATAAGTATAGCACATTCTAAGGAGACAGTCCAGCAATAAAGAGATGCACTCAGATGCACTTTCTTTCAGAGGAAGCTGCAGTCAGAATGTTGTTCTGCAAAGGGACATTAGTGATTATGTTAAAATGTACTCTAAACGTATGGCAGAGCAGCATAATCTAATGTGTGGACTACCGCTTTACTTTATCTTGATTTATGGACATGCTCATTTAATTCATGTCATGCTGAGCTATAGAAAGTACAGTTTAGCTTATGATGATGCTGTTTCTGGTCTGTTTTCTATTTACCACTGGCAACCTGCACTGTTATTTATTTCAGCATTTAGTTCAATCAACTGCCAGCACCCAATCACTAACAAACAGCAGCTGGAGGATTGGGAACTGAAACTGCGAGACTTTCTGGAGCAGACCAGGAAGAAAAAAGGCTTTACCTGACATCCTGCCCAGTCATCTTCAGCAATGGTGATTGAGACTACATAAAGACCAATGTGGCACTGGTCCAGCCAAATAAATAAGACATAATTTTTTGTAGGAAAGAGGAAAATTCCTGCATGGTAAATATGTGAAGAGTAAGTAAGAAGCAATAAAACACTTCCTGTTTCTATTCTACACTCTAAAAAGTGGTTTTGTTGAGTCAAATATGGATATACCCAGCTATTGGGCTCAAAGGGTTAAATTAAATTTAACTGAAAAAAATTAACCCAACCCAATTGGGTTTAGGGAAGGGTGGTTTACTGGTCTGGATGATCTGTATGATAAACCACACCTTTTTGTAGGCTTTTAGGACATGTATATGAAACATAAGCAAACCATACCTTAAGTAACATATTTCAGATTCACAAAAATGTGCCTGGTAGTGGATTTGTCATCTAAAACGTGCAATGAAAGGTACCTGAAGCAACCAGCCTGATCTCACAAGGAAGCATAAGTATTTTACGTTTTGTCTGTTTAGTGCTAATTCGTATGAATTCATACGAGTTTAGTCGTATGAAAATGTACGATTTTAAAAAGGAGGTGTGGCACCCAACCCCACCCCTAACCCCAACCATCATTGGGTGATGAGCAAATCGTACTAAATTCTACGAATTAGATCGTATGAATTCCTACGAATTAGCCACTAAATCAAAAAGTTACTAACTGCCATGAGATTGGGTTGGGAGCAACAGGCATCTGAAGAATCCAAAGAATCTGGGTTAATTCAATTTAGAAAAGTGTCAGTTTTTTTGCTCTTAAAATTAAATTTTGGTTACCAACATTTTTCAGTAATTCTTTTTTCCAATATTGTCACAGTAACCAGCGATCTAGCCCATGCAGATCACCGGTGAGCAACAAATCTGCCCGCAAAAAAACTACATATCCAGTCATGCACCACTCACACAGCTGGTCTAGATCTCCATGATTGCAAACAGACACCGCTGAAGCTGTTCAGGACTAATTACACAGACTATTAATACATCTCTCAAACACACACACATGTTGCTGAGTCTTGTTAAACTGAATAGTGAACATTACGACGTGTTTTCCTCGCCTTGTTTTGACCCTCGCTTTGTTTTGTTTGTTTACATTGCTTGCTGCCTGCCTGTACTGACCATTCGCCTGCTTATTGACTACAACTGGATTGCCCGTATACATCTGTCTGCTCCTGTTTGTGACCATTGCTTGCCTGACCATTTTCTGTATAATAAACCCTGCGTTTGGATCCACACTCCCTTGTAAGCATCCCCACTTCACATTACATACATAAGTTTATTACAGAATTTTAATTTTAACTATGCTTTTAATAAATTAATATTGATAATATAGCATTATTTTTAAGTAACATGGAATGGTATTTTTAGTAGGTTACAGTAATTGTCTTAATGAGTCATTCTTTGAGACATTTACTGTAACCTACTGAAAAACAACTAATACATATTATTTAAAAGAAACACTTTATTATTAATATTAATTAATAAAAACTAGTTCAAAAAGTTTAGACTTCTTAGACAACATGACACGGCCATTTTAGAATTAAAATTCTGTCATGATATAGCTCCACTTGTTCCAAACCTGTTTGAGTTTCTGTCTTCTGTTGAACACAAAGGGAGATATACTGAAGAAGGTCAGGGGGAAAACAGCTATAGACTTCAAGTGTGATTTATTTATAAACTAATTTCGAGAGGATCACGTGCTTATGATTGAACACAGCTGGTACCGCATTAGCTCCGTATATTTGCACCAATCAGATGAATACTGACACACTATAAATTACCAGAGCTTTCTACTCGAGTCATCTTCGTCTTGAAGAATCCCCCTTTCCACCCCTACTCCTTCTCTCCGATAGGGTGGCAGGTGGTTCAGTGGGTAGCACTGTTGCCTCACAGCAAGAACGCCACTGGTTTAGCCTTCTCCGAGCCGGTCAGTGTTTCTATGCGGAGTGTGCATGTTCTTCCCGTGTTCCGCGTGGGTTTTCCCTGGGTTCTCTGGTTACCTCCCACCATCCAAAGACATGCACCATAAGTAAATTGACCACTTCAAAATAACATCCAAAGGCAACTCTAGGCAGATATATCTCAGCATTTTACAAGTAGGGGAGTTCTCGAGACCTGCCTGAGCTCAAACTCTCCTCTCGCCCTTCAAATGGGAGGGAGCCCCGGATTCAAGGATATTCTGAGCTCAGGGCTCTCTCCCGGGACATACCAAACGCGCTTTATTATCAATCATCACATAAGTGTGAATAAGTGTTTTTTTGTTTCCACTATGCATATCAATGGCTGCCAGCCTGCCATGAATGATTTTTCCAGTATTCTTCAGAGTGTCTTGTGTTCAAAAAGAAAAAAAATGTATTTCATAAATAAATAAATTCATAAACGTTTAGAAGTGTAAGAAAATGTTAATTTTTGCATGAACTATCTCTTTAAAAGTTCAAAATTTCATGTGACCACATTTTTATTTTCAATTTTAGAATTTGTCCTGTTCCTAGCGAAAAAAGTTTTCTCTCTCAGCCAGAAACTGAAACAGAAAATAGCATCGCTGTTTGTTTGTTTTATAAAGATTTAATTTTTGCATTTATTTGACAGGAGAGTATAATGACAGAAAGTGAGGTTGGAAAGTAAGAGAGAGAGAGAGAGAGAAGGGAGAGTGGGATCTGAAAAGGTCCAAGCTCTTCCGCAGCTCTGACAGCATCACTGTTTTTATTCCATGTATTGTAAATGATGAGGTTTGGTTTGAGCGTAGGCTCTGGGGGTCGTCTCATTTCATCAATTCACTCACTTTATAATTTCTGGCCTCGCCACTGCTGTGCACATAAATCGTACAGTGATGGAGACTGAATGTTTACTGCCTCATTTTATACAATCTGCTTTCTAGTTAGACACCACTATCGTTTCCACCACTAGGCCTATCATATTTCTGCCATTTTTATTTTTGTGTGCGTGATCTCAGTATTAAATCTGTCCAGTATTTGAAGCTGCATGGGCAGAAGAACTGTTGTTGATGGAGGCAGTACAGCAGTGTCCTGAGAAGCGTGTCTGTGCTTATTTCTGTGTAATGAATGCTGTTTGTTTTCTCTTTTCTCACTCATTTCATTCTCTTTTGACTGTCCATAGTGGAATGCCCTGTTCTTTGGATTCACTGTCCAGTGGGGACTGTTTATGGGCTGCTTTCCCATTTTTGCTCCTTTAATAACAAACACAGGAAGCTGCTGTCACTGGACAAGGGCAGAAAGAGGACAACAAAGTTGGACAGAGAGAGTAACACTTGCAAACTGTAACACTAAGTGAATATATACATTTATACTTGTTATCATTTAACAGCCATTATACATTGTCTGTGGTCTATTAAAAAAAAAAACAGTTCATTTCATTATTTTATCACATGTAACATGCAGTCAATAGCAATTCACTTCAGTGCTGCATTTCTGCAGATTTAAAACTCGCAACACTTTCATGCAAACTTGTCCTTTGGCTACCCTACATTTACATACTTCTATGCATTTGTGTAAATGGGGGTTTTGGCTGTAGTAAACACATATACCCTGATCAGATGCAGCAGATACAGGCAAACACGAAATTGATCTTGGAGCTTCATTCCCATTAAAAACTTAGTTCATAATGTTTGGACAATGTTTTTGATTCCTTTTCTGGACTTTGAACATCTCACACATCTTGCTGTCTATGGAGGGTCAGAGAGCTCTTGGTTTTCATCCAAAATATCCTAATTTGTGTTCTCGAAGATGAACGAAGGTCTTAAGCCTAGTTCACACTACAGGATTTTAAACATCAGCAGATCGCTGTGCTGTTCACACTACATGACTTGACTTTGTGTCTTTTGATCTCTGTGGTGTTCACACTACGCAACACTCCGTGAACGATCCACAAGAGGGGGGTCACACACTACATGATCTGACAACATCTCATTCCCCATCAGCTCATTCAAGCTACCAAACCGCAGCCAATGAAATTTTGAGGGAGGAGTCGTCAGAAAAAAGCTGAACACTATTGGCTGCTTGTGTGCTGATGACATCACTGACAGCGTTTCAAGCTTTGGAGAAAGCATTTAAAAACATCGTCAAATCAGCTGATTTATCAGCGGATTAATCACTCATCTGCAAGGTTTGAGTGGATAGATACACAGAGAGTTTTTAATTTTTGTAATTTTATAACTCTTTGAAATAAAACTAACATATTTATAACACCCTGCCGTTTTCTAACTATCAGTGTATTTCTTTCTGACATTGTTTTTTTTATTTATTACAAAACAGTAAAGAACTGAGCATTTCTGCCTTAAATTACTATATTGGTCAAAATGACTGCATGCATGTCTGATACTTTTCACTGTGACTTTAAATATGTGTGCATTTTCTTGCCTGGCAACTTCCTGCTAACATAAACAAAACTTTCTGATGGCAAAAACATCAATTTACTTCAGATATCTTTCAAAACAGCATATTCTGTGCAGTGAAATAGCTCCTGTTTGAAAGTGAAAATGAAAGCCAAGACCTTTAAGTGTTTTAGTATCTTAACTACATATTTATAGGCTGTATTACCAAAAAAATATTATATTTTTAGGGTAATGGTGTCATTAAATATGATGCCAGACATTTAAAGCTTAATTTTAATATCTCAATAATAGCTTTGAATGTAAATATGATGTAACAGTATGGCGTTTTATATGAGAACGGTCAGAATGAGCAGTATGGTAATTCTAATAGTTACAGAATTCTAGTTCCACTGTTATATCCTACTCCCATGTCTGTGCTAACGCAGAATGAAGTGAGTGCACCGATGCCCATTCTGACCAATCACAGATGTTTCTGCTGAGCTCCTGAACACACAGGCTCATGCTGGTATGCTCTCTCATTGGCTGTAGCTCGTCACTACATCTGACCACACGTGGGGTTGAGTCGGCCGACTTCTCTGGAATATTTAGCATGCTGAATTTTGGATTTCCGTCTGCGAGGTGTCGGCGACGCGTCAGCGAGCCTCGTTGATGCGTTGCTCAGTAGTTCACACATAAAGAGCGGCGAGCGCCGAGCACCCGCAGATTTCTTCCCGATAACAGCCCGATCAGTCGGCGAGCTCGTTAACTTCCAAATCGGGCTCAAATCAGGCTTAAAATCCTCTAGTGTGAGCTAGGCATTAGAGGTTTGGAAAGACATGGAGGCGGGTAATTAATGACAGAATTTTTATATTTGGGTGAATTAAATGTGAAAAAAAAACTTTAAATGTAGTTTAATAAGGAGTTCAATAATTTCCATATTCACAAGCTAAAACGCTCTTGCTTCACCAGCCAAATGTACTTTACAATGTAAGATGGTCTCATGAATAGGGCTGATCATCTAACATTTGACTGATACATTCATTTAAATAGCAGGTGCACATCTCAAAAAAACTGGATAAGCTTTTTCATTTAATGATCAAAAGACCACAAAAGAGATATGCTGATTTTTTTTAACCATGTTTCTGCTTTAGACAAACAGAGTACATGCATAAATTAGAGAATGAAATTCAATATCTTTTAAGACCTTTTTAAGACTCTTTCCATACATTTTAAGACCTTATAACCACTTTAGGTCTCAACTGGAAACACTGGTGAGATTTTAACATACAGTATATTTACTAAATATTAATGTAAGAAACTAATTCAAAACTAAAAACCTGATTCATTTACTGAATAAAAAAAATCTATCAAATCCAGCTAATTCAGCAGGTTGACGCCTAAAGAGCTGCAGAAATAATGGTGTTGCCTTTATTGCTGCAGTAAACAAGGCAGCAGGATGTCAAATCTAGCAGGATTTAACTGATTTAACAACATCCTGATATTTGCAGATTTTTTTTTTCAGGTAAATTTTAGCATACAACCATACATTTAATATTGAAAATGATATAAAATGTAATACTTTACAAAATAGCACTTATGACTTTTTAATACGTTTTAAAGGTCTTAAATTTCTCTGCAATAATTAATCAACTTTTAATACTTTTTAAGATCATGCGAATACCCTAAATAAAGCATGAATTGCCACTCTTACTAATTGTGACTTTGTCTTTCACAACTGTAACTTTGCAATCTTGCAATTGTGACATTGTTTCTAGTAATTCTGAATTCATATCTTGCAAAGCAACACATTTTTCAAATGTGACCTAAAATGTCACTGGTTGACTTCACATTTATGTCTATCAAAGTACAAAGGACCTTATTTCCGTAGCCAAAAGCAAACCTTTTCTTTTTAGTAGATATTTATCTGCACCATATTAATGTTTTGTATCATCTAATTTTTACGAGCTGGGTCGTTACCCCAATGCTCAACCCTCAACTTGGAGGACCAGGACATACACACATACACTACGGACTATTTAGCTTTCCCAATTCACCTATAGCGCAGGTCTTTGGGCTGTGGGGGAAACCTGAGCAACCGGAGGAACCCACGTGAACGCGGGGAGAATATGCAAACTCCACACAGAAATGCCACCTGACCCAGCGGGTGCTAGAATCAGCGACCTTTTTGCTGTAAGGCGACACCACTCACTGCGCCATGTGCCGCCTGCAGGAGGCACATATTATTGCACTTAAAATGAAGAAATGAAGAGTTCAGATTCAAAAACCGTAGGGTGCTGTGTGAAATTTCCATCTAAAATTAGCATTTTTCTCAGACACCTATGTTTATGTTGAGTTATTTCATTTTAAAGGTCTTTAAAGAGTGCATTTTTGCGATAAACTTGAAATTACTAAACCTACACACAGGAGCCTGATAAAAATGCTCATTTTTTAAGGAAATTTCAAACGGCTTTTAGAGGTTTTTGCATCTGCTCTTTAAATACAGAGTGAGAAATAGTTTTGCTCCAACCAGCTAATTAAGGTCTACACATTTTTTAATAATCCTGAATACCTTCATTAACTTGCTCAAATAATTTTAGGGTTGGAGCAACATTCGAAATAACTTGAAATGTTAATTGAAATGTTTGTAGTAAATTATAATTTATTTAAAGTGTTTTTTAATGCTTTGTTATTTACAAAAGTCAGCCATTTTGAGTGTCCCTGTAAAACCATTTTAAATGTCCATATTGTAAATTGTGGAACTCTTCTGACTGACAGTGGATTTTCTTCTAAATAAAAGTAAAAGGCTATTCAGACAGAGAAGGAATCAGAGAGAATAGATGTTTTTGCATGTCTGTGAGGATGTGTGAAGGCCAGCTTTGCCTGCATGGCAGAGCCCGCTTTACATGTGAAAACAGCTCCAGGCTGAATAATGAAAGAACAGTGCTTGTCTGCGGGCCAAAGAGGATATGAAGGATAAGACGGATCTCCTCTGGGCCGAAAAAAGCGTATCCTCAGTGCTCTTATTCTGAAGCAATGGAATCTGAGCCAGTCACAGCTTATGCCATCAAGTTAGTGAGTTCAGTAGACAATCGGTTAGTTATATCACCATATAGAAGATCTCCTGCAGTGACACTATGAGGCTCAAGATAAATTACAGCGTATGCATCATTTATATTTCACTTCTGGGGAATGTGGAGAAAGACTTCAAATTCTGTTTTATTTTAATATATCCCCCCAAAGCCAAAATCACATAGATGTCAAATGAAAACCCAGCAGCAGGAACACGAGCAGCATGAATTTTGTTGGTTGCAGTGGCCACTTTCTTAGACAGTAAAGCGCTGTTTTCAAAATGACTGTACAATTATGTCAAATCAAGGTTATGCTGTGTGCAGATCGGATAACAAAGCGCACCGGCCAACTCAGTGGAGCTTAGAAGTAATGTGTGATTATATGCTCAGCTGGGAGTTGGTTTGTTGCACTTTTGTTACAACAGACATCTTGAGATGCACAGCTTATTGTGTGGCTTCAAAAAACAAAACAAAAAAAACTAAAACCTGTTTGTATTTTTATTCTAGGGCAGTTTTTTGGCTTTATGTAGTCCCATTATCATCTCATCAAACTTTATGTTGCACTGGACAGTCGTTAGTCTCTGGTATGCGGCAGTTTCACACAATGTGCATAATGAGCGAATGGAGATATAGTGCTAATAACAAGCATAAATTAGACACGACATGCAGGAGAAGAGAGAATTTTTTAATGGATGTCACTGGAGGAGATGCTACAATAATAAACTCCCCATCATTTTAGGAATCTTTTTCATCTATTGGTGTTCACACCAAACAAAACATATTTTTATTAGTCACAGATAGTTCTGTGACATGTAGGATACAGTCTATGATACATTTTTATGATCTACTCAAACATTGTTGCACAACACTGACAAACTCAATTGACATGAATGCTAAGAGAGAGATTGTGAGTGGTTAAGAAAGGTGCTAAATAGGCTCATTTGTAAAAGCTTAGACCTATACACATTTCTGGAGATTGCAAATTATGTAGTCAGAAGTACGTATGGCTGCATTTGATCTTTTAAACGAATGCTACAGGGCAGTATGACGCCGTTACTTTCTAGTCAATCGGTTGGGTTTAAGGAATGGGGTGGGTGGGGGTATCAGTCAATTGGTCATTCAGTCAGTCAGTCGACAGCAACCTCTGGTGGATTTAAGCGAGAAGAGCAGGTGTGAACAGCACTTGAATGAGAAATTTGAAATCTCAAAAAGTGTACACAGTGGCCTCTGGTAATTTCTGGTGATAAAGTACCTCCTGGGACGTATTTGGTGCCTGAAATGTATATAGGGTTATGTTTTCAGAATTAGCCTGGGTTGTAAAAGGTACACATGGACTGGTTATATGATAACAGAGTGTTATCAATATAATTTGCATGAACAGGAGGATCACATATTTTCAAATCTGATATCTGCATTCTAAATATTAAAATTTTCTGTTAAAATACCAAATATTGATTACAGCGACAACTACGGAAGACTAAAACTTAAGAAAAAGCCCAGTCTGATGCTATTGCTTTTTGTTCTCTCTTAGCCAGGAGCTTAATTGTGTATAAATGGAAAAACACCTTACCTCCGATGTTTAAACCCTTAATTAAAGATATTAAATTTAACATACAATTAGAAAAACGTAGATGTTTTATGAAAGGGTCATATAAGATATTCTTTATCACTTGGCAAGCTTTTCTAACTTTTGTGAAAAAACCTCCTGAAGAGCAATTGTGCTGAATGTATATAATTTTTTGGTGTTTCTCTTTCTTTCCTTTTTCTTTTGTTTGTTTGGTTGTCTACTCTCTTAGGACCCTATCATTCACCCAGCAAAATATGGCACAAGATGTGTTTGGCTTGATGTGTTGCTATTTTCAGACCAGTGCAACCCTAATTTTCACGTTTTTTTATCACGAATCCATTTGCGCAACTTTGTGGACTCATGGGTGTTCTGTTCTAAAAGGAAGGTATGCTGCAGGTGCATTGCGGAACTGAAATAGGCCGCGCCGTTGACCAACTGAAACCTGGTCTAAAGTCCAGTGCAGAGCACGTTAGTTATGCACATGTGCAGGTCCAAAACGCTTACACATTGCTTAAGACAGCAATGCACAAATATCTTTACATATGAAAATACTGAAGGATTACAGTGTTACAAAAAAAAAATATTTACTACATAAATATATCATGTATAGGTGCTTTTTTTCAGTTTATTCATTACAATTAGTATTTCATTTATTCATTTTCTTTTCGGCTTAGTCCCTTTAATTATCTAGGGTCGCCACAGCGGAATGAACCGCAAACTTATCCAGCATATGTTTTGTGCAGCGGATGCCCTTCCAGCTGCAACCCATCTCTGGGAAACATCCACACACACTCATACACTATGGACAATTTAGCTTACCCAATTCACCTGTACCACATGTCTTTGGGCTTGTGATGGAAACCGGAGCAACCGGAGGAAACCCACGCGAACGCAGATGATCTGTTTAACTGTTTTCTTGTTAGTGAAGTGTTTAGTTTTCCATTTACAAAGTCCGCCATGTAAATAGCAAATGCACCAAGGTGTGTGACACAACTGACTCTTAAAGGGAATCGGAGATGAGACTCTGATTGGTCTAATGCACGTTATGCTCAAAACAACATTTCTCATTAAAAGAATAAGCACAACCCTGTTAAACCATGCTCCAAGGCACAGAGCACATTTTTCCACCTTAAAATAGCAAAAGTGCATTCGGGCACACCCCTAATATTTTTGCGCCATGCACTTTAGACTTTGCGTCTAGATCACTAAAAATAAAGTCCTTACAGTTTTTTTTCTGCTCTGTTAAAAATATATATTTTTTAAAGAGAAAACAAACAAAAAAGTAAAAAAAATAAAATAAAAAACAATGTTGCTGAAAACCTTAAATTACTTTTTAGCTTGGATGAAGTAAAGTTTCAGTGAGGCTTTTGAGCCAGTGTCTTCTGAGCCGTGAACTGGCTAATTAAAGCATTAAGTATGATATGTGTGTGTGCGTAGTGACTAATAGAGATGAATTATGTTCTGTATAGACGTACGAGACAAGAAGGATTACTAGAATCTCTCAAACTTCTCTCAGAAGTCTGCTTGCTGTCAGATTATGAAGTCTGTTCATGAGGACAAGACGCTATAAATAGAAGCCTAAGAAGACATGAAATGAGAACAATCATACTAATTGACCTACTGTGTGTTTTACAGCAAGCACAGGATTATATGCAAGTGTGAACTGTGTAACAAACTCGACAGGTCTTCTTAAACAGAAGAGGCTTTTAGCATCCTGGAGGGCTGTTTTGATTACTGCACGTGTTTTTCATTAATGCTTGCTAATAAAATGTCAGGACAAAGAACATCAATAAATAAGAAGTCACATTGTTGACAAAGCTGGAAGGACTACTGGGTTTCTGTGGCCAGGATGTGCTGGAGAGTATCACAGCTCTGCATGTCTTTCTGCTTGTACCAACATCTTAACTAGTAGTTTTGCAAATAGACCAAGCACTATTATTAAATTGATCATCAGGAATCATGCACATTTCAGCCATGTTTTCTGAGCTGCAGAAAGAAGCCCTGCTGCTTTGCATGTTTCTTCACATTCACACTATGAAACATTTCCAGCATGCAGGATTTTGTTTGCTTCTAAATGTCATTTTGAAACATCCATCTGCTCTTCTGCTCTCAAGATGTCAGTGGGGATCAGTGTTTAAAATATGTAAGCATATAATCGATAATTATCGATGCCAAGTGCTTTACCCAAACAAATTTCAAAGCATGCTCTAAACACAATGAGCGGTTCCAGTTGCATTTTTACTAAAGCAGCATTCAGTATTCTAGGTATATGGTTAGGATTCTTAGTTCCCAGGGTAGAGTTGCACTAGCTGTTTGTAAGTTCTTTCTTAATCTGGCATGTTAATTCCTCACTAGGGGCTTAGTAACTACTAGCTAGTTTGTAACTAAAGTTATTCTTACTTTTGGTTGCACTAGATATTCTTAAGACAAACTATAGCTAGTAGGTCTCTTTGTAAAGTAATGCGTACACATTGAATGACGTAATATCCAATAAAAAGCATTTAAATTGTTAAACTGCATTAAAATTCTGCAACTAATGCATCTATGTATAACTGTCCTATAAAAATGAAATGACTAATTACATTTTTCTAGTACATTACATTTGTCAGTCACTAATAACAGACAGCGCACACAGTTGCATTGTGAGTCGTAAATACACAAAGTTTTTTTATATCCTATACATATAAAAGAGAAAAGAGCAGGAGGAAAAACTTTAGTCATAAAGACATTTGCATTTTAATTGATGGACACAATTAACACAAAACACTCATAGATAGAAAATTAAACTCACAAACCAAAAAAAAAAAAAAGAGATTTGGGAGGAAATTATGGCTGTGAGTAGAGGGAGATAATTCTTCATTATGATCGTGAGCTGCTCAATGTAAACTAATCTCGCCATCATCTCTTCTCTACTATTATACATGGGGGGTTGTAAATATTTAGATTAAGCGGGATGTTTAAACTAAGATCAGTGGTGCAACACAAAAATATTTTGTAGTATGTCCCTTAAAGTCACAAGTAGGCTACAGTTTAACTTATGCACTGCTGGTGCAACCGACCCCAGTTTTTAAATCCTGGATGAGCCCCCACAGGTGCATTTCTCCCCTCTAGGGTTGATGAGAAGGTAAAAATTTTAATGTACTCAAGTAAGATTAAAGTAAGTACAGTGTTGTGAATCAGAATTACAAATGATTGACTTAGAAATGTTTTATAAATAGTCTAAATTATAGGTGTTCGCCAGAATTTTGAGCCAGCGGACATATTGCGCACTGAAAAAAAAGCAATGTCAAAAAGTCAAGACAACAAATATTTTTATGTTGGTTAAATTGATTTAAATTACTTAATTAGGTTTCAAAAAAATTAAGTTAAACAATGTTTAAATATTTTTAGTTAGTTTGGTGATGAAGATGAAATGAGTAGAAAATTTTGTTTGATTGAACTAAAAAAATTAAGGCAACAAGATTTTTTACAGTGCAGAAATTTCCCTTTTTTAAGATATAAGATATATGTTAAATATAAAATATAGAAATCCTAATCCTATTTTGATTTGGGTTTCTTAACCTACCTTACAAAGTCATATATTATCTCTGGTGAGAAAATCTTAAATTGTGTCAACAATCAGATATGTTACCAAGTAGCCAACACTTTTTTCAGTTATTATTGGTGAAAAAGTATTTATTCAGTCACCAATTATGCAAGTTCTCCCACTTAAAAAGGTGAGAGAGGCCTGTAATTTTCATCATATATATACCACAACTATCAAAGACAAAATGAGAAAGAATTAAATCCAGACAATCACATTGAAGGATTTTTAAAGAACTAATTAGTAAATTCCTCTGCAAAATAAGTATTTGGTCACCAGCAAACAAGCAAGATTTCTGTCTCTTAAATACCTCTAACTTCTTCTTTAAGAGCCTTCTCTGTCCTCAATCATTACCTGTATGGTTAACTGTAAAAAAATGTATGACCTCTGTTATTGCCAACAAAGCTTATATAACAAAGTATTGAGAATAAATTTTGTTATTGACTATTTTTTCGCATTTTGTCTCTCATAGTTGAGACATACCCATCATAAAAATTACAGGACTCTCTTATCTTTTTAGGTGGGAGAACTTGCACACTAGGTGGCTGACTAAATACTTTTTAGCCCCACTGCAATAATGAAACATGTTTAGCTATTTAAAAGACCCAAGCCTCCCCTTTTCAAGTAGATTACAGCCGTTCTTTCATGATTTGTAATAGCTGCCCAAAGACATTACCAAGACGGCCAGCTGGTGGAAAGACTCAAAAGGACTTTCAATGAGCCCACATGCCTTCAGTTTAATGCACTTCAAACTAAATGTGTCGTGCCATCAGACTGATCAGACAAGGTCATTGGGGTCATCCACCACAGTTTGATGTAAATCATTTAGAAATGTAAGCTAGACGCCGATGCTTAAAGAAAGTCATCTTGAGGCGCTTTTTGCTTTGATAGATTTTCATGGTTACGAGAAATCCGAGGTACTTATGTATATTGCATTGAAGTAACCCGTTCTCACCCAGAGGCAGTGCTGCCAAACGAGCACAGAGAGGCCCGTTTCAGACCTGCGGGCGTCATTCACACCTGAACTCAGCAGACATCACAGCTCATAAGTTCTGTCTCATTACCTTGCCATTCAAGACATCATCTCTGCTCACAGATCTCCAGCCGTTCACCTAAAGCTTCGCTCAAGAATCCTGCAGTGTTTCCTGAAAGTCATTGATAATAAAGATGCTGTCACATACGCCTCAGTCTCAGGCTGAGAAATTGTATTTAGCTATACGTACCTTGGCAGTGAGCTATGGTTCCCTCATAGAGTATCACGGACACATTCAAACTGATGTGAACCTTTTAAAATTCATAGAGGGTTTCTTAAACATTTACGTGGATAAAATCTTGACAAAGTATTTTACAGACATCTGTTTTAATGCAACATCAGATAATGCAGAGGTAAAATAATGCAATTAAAATTATAAATATGAAAAAACCACATATGCACCAAATTCTAATTGAATAATGTGAAAGAAAGGCATTATGTAGTCTGAATGGTTATTACAAACAAAAAGAAACAAAATTTAGTGTGCTACAAGCTGCTTAACAGCCAAATGAGCATTTAAAGAGCAACCATGACATTATTAATGGATCTATCTAATGAACATGGCGTTTACAGTACTCTGAAGTCTGAGAGTGTTTGACAGGGAGGCTGTGAAGTGACAAGGTGACATTTCTGTAGTTTAGTAGCCCTGGCTTTGGTTCTGGGGCTCCAGGATGATCTTGCTCTGGTCTTGAATGCAGGAGAAAGCAGCACGGTGGATTTTCTTCACATTGATGTAGTTGTACTCTAAATGGACAGTTGACAGGGGAGAGTCCTCCGTCCTTTTAACCTTACAAAGCGACTTTGAGGGGACAGAGCTGAAAACACAATATATATATATATATATATACTGTTAGGTCCATAAATATTTGGATATCGACAAAATTGTAACATTTTTGGCTCTATAGACCAACACAATGAATTTCAAAATGAACAAGGTGTGCTTTAACTGCAGACTGTCAGCTTTAATTTGAAGGTATTTACATCCACATCAGGTAGACGGGGTAGGAATTACAACAGTTTGCATATGTGCTTCCCACTTGTTAAGGGTCCAAATGTAATTGGACAGAATAATAATCATGATTCAAACTTTCACTTTTTAATTGAAAACTTAATTGTTTCTTAATTTCAGTTTATTTTAGAATGTAAGGAAACTTACTAGATGGGGAACAGGGCTTAAGTGTGCATACCTTATCCGGTTGTGGTCTAGATGCAGCAGCTGGAGTTTCTTGAAGTGGCGCATGTTGAGGGGAACCCTCTCAAACCGGTTGTTGTCCAAGTGTAACTCAACCAGACTTTGATATACTCCACGAAAAGACTTCCCTTGTACAGTGTGCTCCTCTAACAGGTTGTGTGAAAGGCGTAGAGTCTGTAAGCCTGGGCGGAGGTGACTCAGTGAGTATGGAGGAATGGAATGAATGTGGTTGTGCTGCAAAGAGAGATAGAGCAAGGCCCTGGGCAGATCTGTGGGCACCACTGCCATCTGGTTATATGACAGGTCAAGAGATTCCAGCTTCCTGAGAAAACAGATACAGGTATGGTTTTACATTCTAAATTATATAAGTGGTGGAGAAATAAGATCTAAATATCAATGTTTTTTAAGATGATACAGTTGTGGCCAAAAGTGATTTCTGGAAGAGATAGTATTTGATTTAATTTACCAGTTCAATTAAACTTCATACAATAAGATGAATATCATACTAGAACATGTTATATTGGGAGGCGGATAACACTTAACTTGGTTAAAGTTGTTTAACAGACTAAATAATTTGGAAAAAATACAGTTTATCACAAAATGATTATTTTTTCATAGACTCAAATACCTCAGATGCTAATTAGGTGGTTTGTTTAGTGTTAAATGTTAGCAATGAGAATTTGAATACCATTTTAAGTGACATTTATTGCCATTCTGAAAGCGGCAGCAGATAGTATCTCAGATCTTGAAAATAAAACAACTAGGAAACATACAGTTTAAACGTGAACTTTAGAAATGTGCAAACTTAAAGCATCAGTCACTCAGCATGTGCTTATAGTATCATTAATAAGGTCTAAAATTCATTATTTAGATTATAAACATGTTTATGTGGTTGGAATAGTGCAGTGCTCTGGTATATAAATGTTTCTGTTGTTTCGTGTCTAGTGAAGACACTAGAGTGACCACATGTCCTCCTTTTCCCTGACATGTCCGGCCAAGAAGTCTAAATCTCCTTAATATCGGTTTTTGCTTTCAACATGCAATCATTAGGTTACTATCATGTTTAGGCTATTTTATATTTGCCTGGCTCCTCAGTCTCCTCAGTAAGGCTTTCTTACATGACGCTCTCGCCATTGTACTATTGACTTGTAGTCACTGTTGTTGTGGTTAAATGATTGTGGATAAATTGGGAAGATGCTCATGAAAATTTATTTGATGAAATGATGGATGTCAATAATGAAAATTGTTTTTAAAAAAAGCCAAAAAAGGGGACTTAAGCGATCAATAAACTTGCTAACCACACGCAAATTAACAAGATTCCAGTGACTTTAAAACATAAAGTCATAACATTATAAATAAGACCTCTTTTGTGGCTATTTTCTATAATTTATGTTATATAAACCTATATCAACGGTAAACAACAATTTAGAACAATCACATTGTGTTTTTAACAAGCATACCATATAATGCATTTTATTCTATTAACCTTATTCTTTAAAGCGGAAGTGCACTCATTTTTGCAATTGTTTTACAACTTCCGATTCAATAAACAGCAGAAAACGGTCAAACTATACAAGCTATTAAGTGATTAGATGGAGATTATTGAGTGATTCATTCATTTTAAAAATTGTTTAAAATGCAAATTTGCTATTTGCTTATTCCACTTATTCCTCACGTACAAGCAGGCACAGCCATTTGAATCTTTTCGACTCAAGACTTCCGGTCTCATTTACTTCCATTCATTTTTGGACGTTTAAAACAGCTCGTTATGCAAGTTTTTGCATGACTATACAAACAAAGCAGAATAATAGAATAAGAAAATATCAGTTCGCAACATCAAGCAGCATATCGAGCTGTTTTTAACATCTAAAGATGAATGGAAGTGAATGAGACTGGAAGTCTCGAGCCAAAAAGATTCAAATGCCTGTGCCCGCTCTTACACAGAGAATAAGGTGAATAGCAAATTTGCATTTTGAACAACTTTTTAAATGAATGCATCAGTCATTATTTCCATACAATGACTAATCACTCAATAAATCAATAACAAAATCGGTGAGTAAATCTTTACGAGTAACTCAAAACAGTCATGAGTTAAGGATGAATCCAATCCTCATCACTAGTACATAGAGTAAATGTAGTCTTTTCTGGTCGGCCAGCTTCATTAATAACCTTATATTAATATTTTTTCATGGTCCATCAACAGACTTGTTCTAAACAGCTTATACAAGAATAGACAACGGCAATTCCTGCTTGTCTGTGCAGGTCTTACAACATGTATTTGTATAAACCATCTTCAAGTATTTTTGATGGTTAGTGTAGAGGGTTTCTGTGAAGTATTGGGGGAGCTTGTAAAGTATTCGGCAGAACTTGCCCCATGGCAGGTCATTAACCCAACACAAATCAGCTAGAGCCAAAAAAGCCTGTGTGTTGACTTTGGTGAAGTGTATTTGTGTGTCATGCGTTCTGTGGAGGCAGCAGAAATGACAGTATGTGTTGTAGGGGGTTTAGGGGTTGGAGGATTTTGAGAGTGAGAATGTCCTAAAAGAAATGGCAGTGTATGAGAAGCTTTTGTGTTTTCAAGAGGGGTCTGAAGGAGGCAGCTGGTGTAAGTTTACAGTGTTGGTCTCAGCAGGAGTCAGGAGTACATTTCCTCTGCCTTCGTAACACTGACGACTGAGATGAGGATCTCATATAGCAACGAGTGTTATTATTACATCAAAAGCTACACTGACCTCCATGTGGTTTTCATTCACCGTACAAGCTCTGCTACTGACCTTGAGATGAGACTGTAGATGCTGCAGACTGAATATCAATCAAGATATCTGGCAGTGGATGTGGCTGACAGAGTTTCAGTGGGAGCCGTGAGCTATTGTGTTTAGCTCTTGTTTTAAAGTGCACCTACTATGAAATTCTTAAAGGTTTCTCATTTTGTTTTGGAGGTCTCCTCTAATGGGTTTAAATTCAAATAACAGTTTCATTTTCCTATAATATATATTTTTCATGGTCTGCTTTATCAAAATGTCTGCAACTAGTTAAGATTCCTGCTGCATTCCAATTTGACATGCTACAAGTGCCTCAACCAATGTTAAGCAAAGAGGTTTAGCTAAAAGGTCTGAAATATGAATAATTACTATCCAACCTGATGAAATACTTTTAGTTTTGCTTTTTATTTAATCTGAAAACATTGACCTATACAACACCTATCCAAGTTTTAGGAAAAAAATAATATTGTGTATGAATCCCATGAGCTCGGACGACTGCATCCAGTCTCTCTGTAGTGACTCAAATAACTTAATGAAGTCATCTGAAAGGGCAAAGAAAGTGTTATTGCAGGACTCCCAGAGTTTATCAAGATTTGGGATGGGTATTGTTAAGGTTTTAACGGTATTACTACTTTTATCGATACCACTTATCAGTTTGGTACTTTAACGGGTCTCTTATCGGTACTTTTTTGTTAGTGAAAAAACAAAAACAATTTGAACTTAATTAAAAATCTTTTATTTTATTATTATGTTTTTATGTAAAATAAAACAAAACCAATAACTGTAAAACAAATAAATATTTTTTCCTGTTAAAGAATGTGCAATGGTTTGAAAGAAAATGACTCTCAGTTTTTAACCATTCTTCTGGAGAAAAATCAATATGTTTGCCTTTTCTGGCAGAAGTCGGGATATTTCTTGGTTTATTGTGCTCCCTGCAGTTGAAAATACCCTCTTCGAGTTGCAAAATGCAGTTTAATGAGATAAAGTTTTTTCATTTTTCATTCACATAAATGAGTTAACATGATTTGGGAGTTAACTTTGTTTTTATTACATTTTTGGAGCATCTTGCAATGTAAAAATAAGCCATTTTATCATATTTTTTTTAATAAGCATAGTGTATTATTAGGCTATTCATATATTTTTAAATACAGCAGATGTAAAAAAAATTATGTTTAAGATTTATTTAGGCTACTGCAGAAAAAAACATTGTTTTCATTGCAATCGAAAGTGTGTGTTTATTTAACTATTAATTTTAAACTAGGGCAACTCAGTGGCGCAGTAGGTAGTGCTGTCGCCTCACAGCAAGAAGGTTGCTGGTTCGAGCCTCGGCTGGGTCGGTTGACATTTCTGTGTGGAGTTTGCATGTTCTCCCTGCATTCGTGTGGATTTGCTCTGGTTTTCCCCACAGTCCAAAGATGTGCGGTACAGGTGAATTGGCTAGGCTTAATTGTCTGTAGTGTATGAAGGGTGAGTGAGTGTGTATGGATGTTTCCCAGAGATGGGTTGCGGCTGGAAGGGCATCCGCTGCATAAAATATGTTCTGGATAAGTTGGTGGTTCATTCCGACCCTAGTTTAATAAAGGGACTAAACCGAAAAGAAATATGAATGAATGAATAATATACTAATTTAGGTCATTTACTGCTGGCATAACGATGTGGATGATGTAAAGTTGCCGTTAGTAGCTAGGCAGTCAAAACTTTGCATTGCAGTAAATGCACTTTTGAAAGATACTTTCACTTAGCCAGATTGCTTGCGTTTCCACTTATACAAGAAAACAACTTGTTGTGTTTGTTGCAACGGCATTGTCACTGTCCACTCTGGAAATACAGCTCATTTGGTTCACTCTGCAAGCTTACAAGCCGTGTGAGCACGAGTCTGTGTCGCGAGCTATGTGTCTGCACTTAGCGCAAGCCTCCGCTGAGTGCGCGCACAGCCAAGAACTGTGAAGGTTCTTTCACAGTTTACAGTTTTTTTTAATTACAGCTTCCCTTTGCAAGAAGAGCAATGACAATTCAACTCTTTTTGAAGACAAGTGCGTTTTAAATGGAACCGCCCAAATTTTTACAATTAAGCTTAATATTAATAATTTTAGGTAAAAGTGTAAAATGCTGTGGAAGAAATTTGGCAAATCTAAAAATGTCTTGTCTGGGGCACAAAAACAAAAAAAAAATAATTGCAACAGCTAATAAGTTCTCATTTGGAGACATGTATCAACAGTTGGGTTGTTAAATTATTGCACAAACTTTTTATTAAGCATGTGCACAATAAATAACTGCCACAAAGGAGCCGACACAACAATTTTACAACCGCACTTGCTTATTATCTTAGGCATATATATGAGTATAATCAGTACTCATATTTAAATTTTGTTTCTTATACAAGGTAAGGCTTTGTTAGCCTATTTTATATAATATAAGTAAATCATTACAAATTATTCAATGGTCTATTTAAATGATTGATTTTGATTGGCTAGAAGGTGTGTAATAAAACCGTTTAATGCACAGGCAGTTCTGTTTTGTTCACAAGTCAATCTAAGTACCATTTCCTAAAATATTATTAATAGCAGCTATAGAAACTAAATGATGTTTGCTAGAGCCTTCATTCATCTTTGATCTTAAGACAATTGACATGTGCTAGACCAGAGAGCCGAGGGGATCAACCAAATTGCCAATATGCTTAAAAATATTTGCAAAGAGGCAGCTAACATGTTCCTATGAACTGTTAGATATGCTTGTGTCATTTACATGCACACACACACCATCTCTCTGTCTGCCTGCAACTGCTGATTGAAAGTGGGAAGATCTAACATATCACAACTGATGTATATTTGGCCAAATATTGTCTATAACTTTGCAAATGACCACAAAATAAGTGGAGGCAAGTGGAAATGTCATGTATTTAAAATCCTTTAACGCATGGCAAGCCAGTGATTTTCCCTGTATGTACTTTACTTTATGAAGTAAAGAAAAAGTGTATATACTATATCAAAAAAGAAAACACCTTCTCAGGCTGCATTTACATTCGTGTGTTTTTGGTTAAAAACTAAGACAGCCAAAATATAGAGCCTAAAACTGAAAATATGTGATCATTCACACTACCTATTGATCGGGATATTTTTACTGCATTCGTATTTGCAGTCTACCGGTTGTGTAATGGTCAACTGAGAGTGGCTTGACAACTTGGGGAATGAAATATGCCTAAGGTATATTGACCTTTAAACAATACCTCTTTTGCAAAAAAAGAAAAAAAGTAATTACAGTACAAATGTGCATCAAACTGGAAAACAGTTATCTGATGTCCGAGACAGATTTGTGTAGAAACATTCTTTTCACACAGATATCCCCCTACTAACAAGCCCACATTGGTGGGAATCCTCAGGGAGTACTGCCATAATGAAAAGCAGAGAGCACGGCTGCCACCACATGTCCACGGGCACACCGACGTTGGCATTGCACAACCACTCTTACATAACCTGACACACAGGACAGGAAGACCACTGTCACAACCAAGCACATTTCATTGGATCTCATGTTATGTCATGTATGCGGGAAACCCAGGCTCAGCAAAACTCAGCAGCTTTATTTTAAGGGAACCATCATTTGAGATAACTATCTCCATCTGTGGCTCTATCATGTATTTTGTTGTTCAAATTTTAAGGCCTTTTTAATTAGTCTAATCTATCCAAAAATACACTTTTAATTGCTTCTTTTGTTGCATTTGATTAATTTGTCTCTATAGATTTCAATTACGTATTAGATTTTTATATTTATCATATATTTAAAGGCTGTTCTCTCAAAATATGCTTTTTTCCCTCATGCACAGAGGCACAAATAAACTTTTATAGCTATCCAATAGGTTTTTCAGGGATACTTTCCCACATAATTTGGATGTTTAGATCGTTCTACAATTACAATTACACTCTAAAACCCAAAACGTTATGGTAACCATTTAAGAAAATCGATTGCAACAAACTATTTACGTTCAAAAACTAATCCAAATGGACAATGGACACTGTGAACTTAATCCATTTGATTAAATGAAGCAGTTTGAGCACAGCAAAACTCGATTAAGTGACAAGAACTCAAACCAACTAAATTCTGTAAAACCCAATATGTTAAGGCAACTTGAACCGTTTAAGGAATCAACCAATTGAAACAAAACATTTGAGTTAAAAAAGTAATCTATACAAGTACTGTGATCTTAATCAATTTAAGCTGAACTAATGAGGTATTTAGTTAACTGATTACCTTCAACACTGAGTTCAAAACTTTTCAAATGAGTAGAACTAAGAGTGTTTTCACCAAGGGCGTAGGTTTGCGCTTGACATTGGTGGGGACTGGGGACGAGTGAATAGAATCCCCCCCCCCCCCCCCCCATATATATATATATATATATATATATATATATATATATATAATATATTATAATTCCTATTTATTATTTAACTGCTATTAAAATGTATTATTAAGTCGCCTAATGTCTTACAACTAAAGTTAAATTAAATAGTCATGCGCGTAGCCAAGGGGGGTCAGGTGGTTGAAAGACCAAAAGATGGATTATTATTATTATGTTTGAATTTATCTTATTATTCAAATGCCCAAATTCTCACAGAGGAAGGTTGAATGCACTGGCCAGTTTGTAATTTGCCTATAGACTTCAGTTTTTAATTTAAATCAAGTTTTAACAGATTTAACAGATGATAAAAAAATATATTTTGAAAATAAGTATATTTTCATATTTTAAATGTTTAGATGCAAAAACCTCTAAATGCCATTTAAAATTTTCTTCTAAAAATAGCATTTTTCTCCAACTCCTGTGTGTGGACTGATTTTACTTTTATAGTGACTAATACATTTTATTGCCTTTAAAGTGAAATAACTGAACATAAATATACAAGGCTGAGAAAAATGCTAATTTTACATGGCATTTAGAGTTTTTGGCATCTGAACTCTTCATTTCTTTATTCTAAGAATTTAAAGTTCTAATTTCTAATTCAAAGTATTTTTATTATTTATAAAACTGTAATAAAACTTAGTTTAAATGTGTAAATAAAGCAATTTGACAAAATGGTAAGACATATTTTTGGTACATCAAAAAGTGTAGTTATAATAACTATCCAACAAGATTATCCAGCAAAAATTAGTTCTTAATGTCACTAAGATGTAATATTTATACCTCAATTAAACAGAATGAATAATTAATCAGGTGAATAACTGCAAAAAGGTTCAGTTTTTTTGAGGTTCACGTCCCCACCGTCCACCCTAAATCTACGCCCCTGGTTTTCACACCTGTGAATCGATTCATTTGTTCCGAAACAGGGATTAAAATTGCTACAGTGTTGCTCTTTGTTCTTGGTGCGGTTCGTTTTCACACGGCAAAGTTTCTAAACGGACCGAAGGAGCTAAAACAAGTCACGTGGGAGTAAACTCTCCTTACATTGGGCAGAGTTTCAGGGTTTATTTAGCAGAGTCTCGCTCAGCGGTCATGCGTCTTTATTTTAATTTATGACGATGAGCAATAAAGACATCATATTCGAAAAGCTGCACTTTCTTTTTGAATAGTGACACCCACAGACATCGTCACCAAGTATATATCAGAGGTAAGACTTTGTCATACATAGCAGTTGGCTTATGCAATATAGGCTTTAACATGAAATGCATATTTACCTGTTGGAATGACCTCCTGCCCTACTCATAACTCTCTCTTCAGTTCATATAGCCGTATATATGCCTATGACATATCCATGATACACTGTGATATAGCCAGGCTCGGATGGTATCGCTTTCTAAGTAAAATCTTCCTGTCCAGAGTTTGTTTCAATCGAGCCGAGACCACCTCATTTAAGCGATCTTGGACCAATTGATTTGGCGCGGATCCGAGCGCGATTGCTGGATTCACATATGCCAAACAAACCGCTCTAACTGGGCAAACAAGACAGGTTCTGAAACAAAAGTCTAGGTGTAAAAGCACCCTAACTTTCAGCCGATTTTGAGTTAACTACACTCATTTCACTTGATAAAGTTGACTGTTGGGTTTTACAGTGTACAATTCTACAATTCACAATTTTTCTGCCTATTCACAGCATTTTCTAAATTATGGATGCTATCATATCTGTTAATAAAGTATGCCAAGTAACAAATATTGAATAAAAAAATGCTTCACTTGCATATTTAAATAACACATTTTAGACTTTTTTTGTAATATAACAATGTTTACAATAGTAAAAGTCCTCAATCAACTGTGGTATGTAAGAACTAGTCATTTTTACGCTATTCAACTGCTGTGCCTTTCCTTAGAGTGAACAGCATCTCAGGCAGAGACACCTTATATAACTCATTATGAAATGAGAATGTGCACTTCTTAGTGAAGCTTGGTGTACTAACTTGCGTTTTTGTCTCCCTGTGTGAGAAAACAAGCAGAGCGTGTCCTCTGTTTCACCCCCCTGCCTCATTCCCGTAAGCTCGGTCTAGCTAGCGCATCAACATTGTCCTCTCCATCCATCAAAATCCTCAGAGTCACAGGTCATTGGCCTGCAGAACAGCCCTGTCCCAGCACAGCCTGTTATTCACCCCGAAAAACAAAACAACCAAACTCCAGATGACAGGGGGCCTGTGGTGTCAATGCTCACACACAAAAAAACTGTGCACCTATAAAAACACTGGCATATGAACACACAGACTGCTGTGGTCCAAGATGCAGAGATTCCCATGACATTAGGCCATACAGTAGATTAAAGGCATGACAGCACTGGTCAGAGATGTTTCACTTTTACAGAAACTTGTGACTTCTATTAGCTGTTAGAGCTTTGCTTTCAAATCATGAAGGTCGTTCAGTAAAATTGCAAACTCTAATTGGATTTCATAGACCTGGCACAGGGATCTTTAAAAGCGATGCAACGAGACACAAGTTAAGATGGTTTTTTAACAAGTCTGAGAAGTTTTTGTTCTTCCAAGCAACCACAATTCTATAGATATGACATGAGGTGATGACAGAAACATAATTTTTCTGCAAATTAAGCGAAATCAACTTGTTCTTATACAGGAGCTTTGAATATCCGAACCACCCTAATGCCTAGTTCAGACTGCGTGATTTTAGCCCAGATTTTGGCTCGCCGACAGGTTTTGAGAAATCGCCAACAAATGCCTGAAATTACAGGCAAATTGCTGCTTGTGCACGTGAGTGACAATCACACAGTATGAACTATCAAAGACGCGATCTGAGAGAAACGCTGATGAGTCGCTGATGCCTGCGAGATATTTAGCGTGCTAAATATCTGGAGCTGTCGGCGATTCAAATCATGCGGTGTGAATTGAGTTTTGACTGAAAATAACATCGGCGATCGCCTACAGCCAATGAGAGAGCAGCATTCACTTGTGTGTGCGTGTGTGTATACCTGCCGCAGGCCAGCGGGAGGCTGGGGGAGAAGTTTAAAGCGCTCATTTTCGGTTTTATTTGGACCCACGAAATGGAGGAAAAACTAGTGGAGGTTTGACAGGACTCAAGAGCAACCGTGTCTGTTTGACGTTTCATACAGAAAGAAATTAGTTTATTATCAACTTTGAGGAGAAATGGCTAATTCCCTTTAAACCCAGGTGAGCAAATATGTACATTTTCTACCCCATTAAAGGCTTCTTTCTTATTATGTAGTTAATAACAAAAGATATACTACGTGTTTTTGGCTGTGACACGTAGTTTGGACGAAGTTGTCGGCGATTCTTACTATAAAGTCATGCAATGTGAAAGTCTCTGTCGCCGATCCATCTTGCAGTGTAAACAAAGCATCGACGAAACGCTGGCCCAGATAGTCATGCAGTGTGAAAACATCTGTGACACGACTACTTTGAAAATCATGCAGTCTGAACTCGGCATAAGCTGAACTTTAATTTACATTAAAAAAATAAAGGACTTTAATGAATTGCAATGTAGTACATCAATTCTTGCTGACTTTTTCACCAGTGCTACTTATAAAAATAGTTTTGCTATAGAATTTTTAAAAAGTATTTGTTAATTTACCACACCAAGGAAAATCATATCACTACAAACTTTGATTTGAGGCTAAAACTTACATAAAAATTAGTGAACTTAGCGACTTCAATGAGGAAAAGAAACAAAATTGCATTAAGACTTGCAAACTGCAAACTCAAATTATAAATGATGGCGAAATACAAAATCTGTATCTTTGCAATATATGAACATACACGCAAAAAATCTTTACTATTTTGAGAGCGCAGGATGATCATCTCGATTACATTTGTTGTAGAGTGGAGCTAATTCTCTATTTGGGGAGCTTTGCTGGCTGCGACTAACCAGCATCATGGTTCAAAATGGTTTCGATGTTGGTTTGTGTTTTTTTAAATGGCATTTGGGTTCATGCTAAATTACGAGATGGGGTCAACAGAGGCCCCGTTTACACCAATATGTTTTAGTTTTAAATGATGTTTTAGAGCAATAAAGACATGCACTGCAGTGTGTGCTCGCGACGGAGCTCCAGGCAGTTAGTGCTTTGAGCACATCTACCCAGATAAGAGCTGTGCACGTCGTACTGTTCATCAAGGATCTACCACTGAATCTAATCTAACTATATTTGTTAAACGAGATATTTAATACATCTTGTTGTCTATATCTAAAGACATATTCCCCGACTTTAGTCTTTTGAATCTATTACTTGTTCTCGAGTAACGTGTTTTGGCTGGGCACAAAGATAAGTTAATATATTAATTAAAGTAGCCACATGATTCTGCGCATTTGACTGAGTGCTTGCATTTTTTTTCTATAATGTATAAATCTATTGTACGTCATACTTTTAAAATGGCCATTATTGATTATTAAAACTGATATTCAGCAAAAGAGACAGGGTGTGTTTTCTATTTTCAATGAAAATGAAAGGAGGCAGTATTGTTATAGGCTTGAAGATGGTGGTCGTATAAATTTACAGCTACATGGCAATAGGCAGTTCCTTATATCATGTTTTTTTTAATTTGATTGTTACGATTGTGAAACAACGTAGCCATGATGATGTGAATGAGGTTATAAAGTACACTGTTCCCTTTAAAGGTTTACCCGACGTGACCTCGGGAGTTTGATTTCCATATCAAACTTATGAAGTCTAAACTTGCAAGGAGAGGATTTTGAGTAGGCTACTTAATATTGAGGAAAAAGCCCCAATCAGATCGAATGTCTGCAGCCCCGCCTCCATTTTTAGATGTCTCAGTTTTCCCCTATTCACACTAACATAGAGCAGCAGCATTTTAAAATGACCTCTTCAGCGTTTTCAAAAAGCTCCATTTTGGTGCTCGAAAACACCAGAGTAGTGTGGAGGGAAGGCATAACCGTAGCAAAACTTATGCATTTTAAAACTAAAATGTATTGGTGTAAACGGAGCCAGAAGCATATAAAATCAATTAACATTTTCTGAGCTCATAACAGGTCTATACTTAATCTTTATGTGTCATCTTTATGCAAAATCAGTTTCTCTGTTGAGTCGATGAATTGAGCCTTCGCTAAGCCACACCCAAATATCGCCACCCACCAATCGTGGTTTAGTAACTGTAGCTACGCGCAGGGGCTCTGTCAAGCTTTCGAGCGAGTGCATATGGATTGTGAAAACTGATTTTAGACTAAGGGCCTACTCACACTATGCCATCCATACCGTGCCCAGGCCCGTTTCCCGAATCGTTTGAAAAGTGTGAGTGCGCTGAATCGAGCTCAAGCACGGTTCACTTGGCTGGCCCTGGCCCGGTTGGAAGAGGTGTGCCTGAGCGCGGTTCACATGGGCCCGAAACTGAAAGCGAGACGTGACTTTTAAGGGGCTGTTTCATATGGATTTATTTATCATTCTTACTGTTCAGTGAACGCAAACTGCCGTAGTTTATTAAAGCTGCGCGCCTTCAGCAAACCTCCACATTCCTGCAGCACGAGAGCTTTATGATTATAAGCGCCAAAAGTGGCGGATCTGTTCAGCGAAATATCTGACTGCGTGTCACCGCATCCCTAAGGACTATTTGGCGAAATATTTGACTGCATGTCACTGCATAACAAACGACTGAAACTATATAACAAGAGAAATCTCCACTGTGCTGCTGAGTGAGAGAGCGCTTCTCACTGAACAGTGCAGCAGCGATGACATAAGCGTGCCGAGGCCCATTTGTGGTGTGAGTGCGGGCCGTTGGGGGAGACAGAAGGGGGACAAGCGTGCTTTGGCCCGGTTCGAGGCAACTGTACCTAGTGTGAGTACAGCCTAAGGCAACGGTGGCTCAGTGGTTAGCACTGTCGCCTCAAAGCAAGTAGGTTGCTGGTTCGAGTCCCAGCTGGACCAATTGTCATTTCTGTGTGGAGTTTGCATGTTCTCCTCGTGTTCGCATGTGTTTCCACCACAGTCCAAAGACATGTGGTATAGCTGATTTGGATGAACTAAAAAATCGGCAGTAGTGTATGAGTTCGCGTGTGGCATCCGGTCTGAAAACATATGGTGGAATAGCTAGTGGTTCATTCCGCTGTGGCGACTCCTGATGAGCAGAGACATATTTTATATTTTTTTAGATTTCAGTTCATTTAAATTCTACTTTACTACATATAAATCTGTATTGTATTTGCTACCTGCAGTTGAAATTCAGGAATTAGTTTTTTATTCATTAAATTACTATTGGCATACAACCCAGAACGGAATACAAGCTAGTGAGGAAGGGTAAATGTAAAAGAAAAAAAGGTGTCTATAATAGGCAACCATTAACATTCTCAATCATTTCGAAGGCAGTTCTGACACAGGATCCCCCAGAAGTTCACAATTAGTATGTAGTCTTTGGACTACGGATGATATTTGAGCTAATCATCTCAGCTGGAAACGACATGTGACTGATCACACAGGCGCTCTGAGAATATATTTCCATGACTACCTCTTTATGTATGTGTATATATGGCTAGATTTTTACATGACTGAAAGTTTGAGAAATTAAGTATGAGGAGGTGTTGATAGTGCTGGGATTTACAGCAGTATTTAAATCGAATCCACACAGTGCTGATTTTCACATTATTTGGGCTGACAGCCACTCATAAAGGCTGAAGAAATTAAAGCAGACAGTAAAAGTCCTGCTTTAACCGGGGAGGTTCACAGATAATAGCATGGTGCTGCAGTGTTTGGGTAGATCACAGGATCAAACACATGAATGTGCACATCCTCAGTAACAATTAACACCACAATTTGGTGACAATGTGACGTTATTTTTTAAAATAAACAGCCTGTAAAGTTGAGCTGATAGCTGATCAAAGCTCACTTATACGCTCACTGCTGCTAATTACAGGTTACTTTTAAAAAAAACAGCAGCTGGAAAGCAAACAGTACATCAGCCATGGCTACAATTCCAGTGATAATATCTGCTTTCCTGGTGCTGCAGATGTGGATGAGAGTGAATAAAATAGAATAAAGTTCTTCTTGTTTCTGCTTTGAATGGCACTGTTTCAGAAAGATTTGCAATTTGCGAGAAAAGAAAATGAGTAAAAGATGTTAAGGCTGAATAATGTATTTGCTGACGGCATGATAGTCAGAAAGAGAGAGGGAAACTAATGCTGTAGCTTAATGAGAATTACTGTATATTGTGTGTATTCCCTTAAAGGTCCCATGAAATTAAAATAAAAGAAATGTAGATGTTAATTTTAGTCGGTTAGTTTTAAGGACATTCGCACTTTAGGAGATATAAAATCAGTAGAAACATGTAAAGCTTGCAGTTTGTCACTTATGCCTAAGTCAGTTAACGTTTTATTTCACATCTCCTCATACTTCAGTTTCTCATCAAAGCTTGACCAATCAAATTCTTTCTAGTATGACGTGTCCCGCCCCTTTTAAGGCGCTTCTCATTTGCTTTTCATTTGAAGTGTTTGAGCTCAATCACTCTCACTGGCCAGAGCTGTGATAAAAACAAAACTCTATTGGCTACTTTTTAAAAAGGGGAAGGGTTTTTTTCAGTTGAGATTACGTCAAACATCAAATAAAAAAATTCCCATTTCAAAGCACTTCACAGGACCTCTAATAAATGCCCACATCAGTAATTTGATAAAATGCATATGTTTATCTCCCAAGTCTGCCACAATAACATGAGCAGTCTCTGTTATGACAGTAAATCCATGGAAAATCCCTCTAAATGGATCCTTCATAGCACAGTGTTTGCCTTTTTGTAAGAGCCATCAACAACACCGGTGTTGTTTCATCTGGCTTTAAGCTAAACCATCAAGACATTTGTGTTCTTCACTAAATCCAGACCCTTCAGTAAACAATCCCAAACTTGTGCTGCCGTTAAGCAAATAAACAGACTGCAAACATGCAGGACAGTTTAGCTCCTCTTTGAAGCATAAACATTAACACAACAAACATTTGTCGAACATGCTTTATCATAAGGAAAAACAATTTGTGATCATGATCCTTATTATTTAATCGCTACTTGATGTATAGTTTATATGCTAGTTTTATTACAGTGTTTTGATGCTTCTGTGGCTTTTAACAAGCTTGAAAGCTCCAGGTGATGTTCGGTGTAATCGCATGAAAAGAACTGACTAGCAGATCGTTTAAAGGGCACCTATGGTGAAAATCATCTTTTGGAAGCTGTTTGAACAGAACTGTTTGTATGTATAGTGTGTTAAAATAGGATCCAAACCCCTCCCATTATGAGGCCCACCACAATGTGACGTAGGAGTGCGGTTTCCCCGCCCACCAAATTGATTGACAGCTGCGTATTAACATGTCTCTGTAGTAACGCATATAATTATATTAGCAAGACAGGATGTCCGCAAAGCAACTGGGATTGAAAGATCTGCTGAGTTCTCTGTGATAATCAATCATCAAGAGTAAGTTTTACTAGTTCAAAACGTTGCTGGTTTGTAATCAATCAAGGCGTTTTTACCATCTTTATTTTTTCACCACAGTCACATGTCAGTATAATTATAAAAAAAGATGCTTCAATCCCAGTTTGTGACTGTTAAATCCGGTTTATTTTGTACAATAACATAACAGATATCCATACAGCAGTAGATATTAATATGTATATCCTGTCACATTTGCCGTGCAAAAACAGTGCAAACAGTTTAAAGTGCGCACTGTGTGTGTGTCCACTCTGTGTGTGTGTGTGTGTGCGTGTGTGTGTGTGTGTGTGTGTGTGTGTGTGTGTAAACTTGGTTTTGATATTGTGTGTGACTCATCATTGCAGAAAGGCTTGAATTAACTCCACAACAAATACATCAAATAATCATTGGGAAAGTTCTTACTGTAGTATTTCTCACAAACGTTATATGAGATTTACTTCCTTCATGTCTGTCACTGTGCTGTTTATCTGACGCAGCCGAGGTGGAGATTGAGGCAAAACTCTGACAGGCATGTGGTAATGGTAACCGGGGAGAACTGGCAACAAACTAGCAACAAAAACAACTACATTGTGTTCAAAGCAGGAAATTCCAATATTCTGAAAGGTAAAATAAATAAATCTGATGAGTGTTTTGAGCTGAAACTTTACAGACACATTCTGAAGACAAAAGACTCTTAAATTTTGAAAAAAGGGTAAAATAGGTGCCCTTTAACATAGCTATTTTTTTGTTCCACAAAATAAAGGAGGTCACACAAGTTTGGAACAAAAGGAGGTTGAGTAAACAACACAAGCTTCATTATGGGATGAACTTTGGATGTCACTTTAAAGAATCAAGCACTAATCATTTCTCCTGTTTTTTTAAGCTTTCAGTAGAAAGATTTGGCAAGCTCTAAAAATCCACAAAATGTCTCTCTACAGGAATGCTCGAGCGTGACGGTCACCCCCTGTATGAATCACACCACACACATTTACCATATAAACCAGCAGTGTAAACCACTTCATTTGGCTGATCGGCTGCAGGCCAACATCTGCATTCCCCACAATACAAGTGCAATCCATGAGTGAAATTGTACTTATTTGCGAAACAGACTCTCAAAAGAAATCTTCATTATGAAATTAAGATTGTATTTTCAAATGGCTGAGACGTGGCAAGTGTGTTCTGGGGCTTGTTTTTCTAACTGCATCCCATCATTCAGAGTGTTTGACAGGGTAAAGGGCAGAGTGAGTGATGAGTGAGCTCCCTGTCGCTTCTGCCTGCCGTATAACACACTCCTGAGGATGAGTGATGGATGGGAGACCTTGGCGAAGCACATCTACTGCGGTCGAATCGAAACTATGAGGCAGATGCAGGATGACAGCAAGGCCAGAATAAATGATCACCCTCCTTCAGCCCATTCGGATGATGACGAACACACGGGTTCTGGGAATTGTGCTCTACCACTACAAGTTTAGCAATAGGTATGGCACAGCAGGGGCGCCCCCAAGGGGTGGCCAGAGGTGGCCACGGCCACCCCACGGTAAACTCTGGCCAGTGGCCACCCCTGTGGCCACCCCAATATAATTTTGCTGTTGACATTATTGATTTAAATGTACTTATAAATTCCCAATATTTAAATAAATAAATAAATAAAATGCAGCCACTAAATTATTGTTGGTGTTACTGACGTAGCTCTCCCCCTCTGGTTCAATGCTGGTGAAAGCAAACTGACGCATGCGCGCAGAAAACCATTCCCGCGCGCCCCACGCACTCCTGTGTGAATCCCGGTTGGTTGTTTCCATGCACACCAATAAAATAGGCGCCGCTCATGTGCCGTGAAACCGGAGTAACAGCCTTTTGTGCAGAGGTGTCGGCACGCAGCGAGTTTTGAAAGTCGACTAAAGTTTATATAATATGATGATTATGATGATGATGATGTTACTTTCACTAAGCATGGCTTTATAAAGCAGAAAGGATGGATAATGAGTCAGGGAGGTAAGACTTCATAACATGATTTCTCAGCCATGATCTGGTCTAAGACCACAGATAATTCTTTAGAATTGTCATAATTAATTTTCATGCAAAAGGTTTCTTCAGTTATCTTGGCATATCACTCCAGTTGTTGTTTTCCAGTAATATTTGGGATTGATTTCTGTTATTTATTTAGAATAATAATTGTATAATAATATTAATATTAATTGTATTTATTTAGAATAAATATTAATAAATTGTTATGTTTATTAAATAACAAATCTAACAATTCAAGGGAGGTGAACTTATCTAGCACATTTTTACACAGCGGATGCCCTTCCAGCTGCAACCCATCACTGGGAATAATAAACTCATTAATCTTCATTATTTTAGACTTGGCATATACCGTATGATGTACTATAAAAGCACGTAAAAAAAGAGTTATTTATACAGTATATATATAAGTGTTTTTAAACTAAACATAGATTTTTATTTGGTTTGACCATGTACTTCCTGAATTATTTCAAGGAATAAATTGCAATATTTCAAGAAGAATTAATTAAATTAATAAAAACTACATTATTTCATTTACCAGATACAAAAATATAACATTACACTGAATTCATTATTTTTTAGTGTGCCACCCCAAGATTTGATGCGGCCTCTTCTGGCCACCCCTAAGAAAATTTTCTGGGGGCGCCACTGTGGCACAGCTCTCTGCATGTGTTTTGTGCACCACCTAGTGGTAAATATGGAAAATGTACAGCTAAGATAAAGGAACCTTTTGCCGTTTTTTATGTTTTGTGGGGACTTTCCACAGACATTATTTTTATCTCACAAATTGTAATATCCAAAAATGCCTTTATCCTTTCTAGCCCTCAACGCAGCCCTGACAACATTCTGTATATTTATATTTTTCAATCAGACAATCAATGAATCAAATTATAAATAATGTATATATTGTAGAATTTTTAAATGCACATAAATTTACAATTTATTTAATTGTTCCCAACCATTTTTTTTTTTTGCCTGAGACCCCCTTTTCCCCTGAAAAACATGGAAAGGCCCCCTCCGCAAATATGGATGACGAAAAGTCCAAATGGATGTCAAAAGATGAACAAATAAATATGACGAAAAAAATGCATGTGGCTGGGTTTGCTTTAGGTAAATATCTTGGTATTTCCTGCACTCCATGTTTCTAGTGTTGCTAACGCTGCGACCCGAAATGTTTAGAGCTTCCTCACCTGGGTCAAGTATGCTTGGGTCATTACTATTAGCTGCTGAAAGTAAATCAGTGAGACTCTGTTATTTTTGTGGAGGATGAATTACAAATTTGTTTATTTTTTGGTCCGCCAGGGTATAAAAAGAACTAAAATAACATGATGGTTCTCCTAATGAGCTCTATGCACAGCTAGAGTTTAAAGGTTCAGGACACCCCGGAGAACTTTTTTTTTATATTAACAGATGTGTGTGTGTTGAGCATCAGTTAAGACAATGTTAGCACCTGTCAGCTTTAATTGTGGGGAAAACTGGATAATTTTGAGCTTTTGTGAGCTAATTTCAGCTTCCGGGTTTAAAATGATTTTTGGGGTGGGATCAAAATCAGCGACGTAGCGCAGTACTGCAAGTGCAATGATGACGCGTCGGTTTCTCATTATTATTCATAGGGGAGTTTTCTTATCCTATGAGAAGAGCCGGCTGCTTAATTATTCATGAGACCTGCCAGACCTGCCAGTGTCAAGCCCGAGCTGAGAGACACGGAAACCACGGCATAGTATTGAGCCGTTCATGAAGGCTCGTATGTGTTTGTTTCCATGATCCACGGGGTTTGTTGCATGTTTTCCCCCGCGATCTTGTCAGGGCCGATCATACAGCAAAGCTGTGTGCGTGCTGCTAGCATTTTTGTCGGGAGAGCAGCACGCGAATTAGAGAATGGCGGACGCTGTCTTTTATCAGGAGTTTGTTTACATTCAGACACATCGCCGTGCTGCTGTGTTTGCCTAAATCCTCCAGATTACCAGCAGGGCTAATGGTTAAAATAGACAGGTCAGGAGACCTGCTGCACCGAGTCTGCTGGATACGGGGATTGAGGGAGAAGTCCTCATTTATAGTGTTTACATGAACACACTTATCTTTATAATGATATAAATTGTGGTTGTCTGTATATGAAATTATGAATAACAAATGTAGCAGGGCATTAAATCACTGTTCATTTCTTTGAATTTTAACTTTGTAAACTATAAACTCATGCGTCTCCTCACGGTTTGTCTCATTTTGTGAGCTAACTGACAACAACAGTTGTTCTCTCCCCTTCTCCCCTGCTGGCCACGCCCACTCCTGCCCGATGCTTGCGGAGCTCCACGCCCATTAATCATGCATCTTTTGAAAAAATTCTGAAGTAGACTTTAACCGAAAGTGGGGGGTGTCATGGCCCTTTAAAAGCCAATGCTAGACTTCCAGTGAAAGCTTAATGTGACTATTTTCAAATTCACAAGGTTGTTTTTACAGCATCGATGTTGTAATGTCATTACAATCTTCTTCTTCTTATTCTTCTTCTTTGGCCTTAGTCCCGTATGGTTGCGGGTCGGCTTTTTGGAACAAGTCCTCCATTTTAGACTTGTCCATATAATAACGACTTTTACAGATTCCGGCCGGCCTGTCGTCTGGGCCTGTCACCCTCATACATTCATACACTCATATACTACAGACAATTTAGCCTACCCAATTCACCTGTAGCATGTCTTTGGACTGTGGGGGAAACCGGAGCACCCGGAGGAAACCCACGCGAATGCAGGGAGAACATGCAAACTCCTCACAGAAATGCCAACTGAGCCGAGGTTCAAACCAGCGACCTTCTTGCTGTGAGGCGACAGCACTACCTACTGCGCCACTGCTTCACCCTTGTACTGTCAACAATACACTTAGGTAAATGCCTTAAGCATTCATTTAGTTGTTCATTCATTTATTTTCTTTTCAGCTTAGTCCCTTTATTAATCAGAGGTTGCCACAGCGGAATGAACTGCCAACTTATCAAGCATATGTTTTATGCAGTGGATGCCCGTCCAGCTGCAACCCGTAACTGGGAAAAATTCATACACACTTTCATTTAGTTGTTCAAGAATAAAATGAGATGAAAGACTGTGTAACCCCTAGTGCTGTCATTAGCAACAGGTTAGCACAGAAACTCCATTGAAAATACTGGGCTAAAATAAACATGTTTTAAAGACATTGTGGGGGGAAATGGAATTGAATGCAGTGCTTCTTGTCTGATTTGGGACCCACTTCATATCGCATATCTAACAGGCAGTGAAGATCGCTGATTTTTAAAGAAATCTGATCTTAAATGTGATCGTTTTGTAATGAAAAACAGTTCACCGCAAGCCCTTGGGCTGCCTGGCTGAAAATTAGGTCTGTTTGCAAATAACAGAGCTCACTGAGGCCCCCTTGTGGGCTAAGATCACCTGTTGGGAACTGCTGGTATACATTTCTAAACATATGCAATTAAATAAATTGTTAATTCATATGTGTATTTAAAAATATTATAATTTAGCATATGAAATATTTAAACACAAATGTTTAAAGGTCAATTTTTATTTTATTTAGATTTATGTGGATTATTTAGCACATACTGAAATGGAGTATGTGGAGATGTGGAATTATGTGATAATAAAAAAAATATTTAATAGAATAAAATCCATACATAATTGCATAAATAAATTTTTTACATTATTTTTTATTTAATTATTATTAATGAATAATTTATTATTTTAATACATTTTTTAAATACTTTTTAAAATATTAAAATACATTGTTTGAAATATTACGTAAAAATACTGATTTCTTTGTAGTCTCTTTTGTATAATAAGCAAAACATGTTTTAAATATTGACCTTATTCTGCAATGCTCTTTTCTGTGATTCACTTGTCTATGGGGAAATGACTTAGAATTACTACTTGCTCTACAAACGGTTGTGTTTAAGATAATGCACATGAACTAAAACAAAATAATAAGAAAATACAAGTTTGCAACATAGAGCAGCATAATAAGCAGTTTTTATGGCTAAAAATCAATGAAAGTAAATGAGACCGGAAGTCTTAAACCATTAAGGTTCAAAAGGCTAGGCCCACTCATACGTGAAAGAATAAGGTCAATAGACATTTTGTAATGTAACATTTGATTAATGCTGATCATTCTGTTTTTTTCATACTTAAATAAATGTTAAAATAACGTGTCATTCCTATAGCAATAAACATTTTATTTATAAATAAGGTATAAAAATCTGCTTGTGAGACTCACGGCTGTTTGATCCAAGCCTCTGGGTAGATGCTGTTCTCTTTCAATAGATTGTGACTGAGATCCAACACCTTCAGGTGGACACACTTGTCCAAAAGCCTGTCCTGGATCTCTACTATTTGATTTTCCTGCAACCTCAGTTCCTGCAAACACACCAAAACATATCAAAACATAAACACCACAAACCTATAAAGAGCAGCTAGTGACTGAAGCATTGACTGGGTTACAGAACTGACCTCTATAGATGGGGGCAATCCTGCTGGAATGGAGCTGAATCTGTTTTTATCCAGTCGTAAATACTTGAGTGCCTTCAGAGGTTTGAAGGCCCAGGGTGCAATGCTGCCCTCGTAGAGAATGTTTCCTGCCAGTTCCAACACTTGTAGGTTACTAAACCCTACAGAAAATAAAATATTATTAGTTACTTTACTCTTAAACAAACGTTTCAGTCATTTTAATTTTTAATTCCTGGACTTACACTGACACCCAGTGGTAAAGCTGTTACCTTACATATAAGTTTCATGCATTACAATATTATACCGAGATAAATCAAGCAATTTTGCTTGTCATGTGATCTCACTGCCTCCAAATAAAAGTACTTTTATACTAAAACTGGTATCATTGAATAACTCCACTCCTGTAGCATATTTTAGAACTTCTGCTCAGTACTACCTAAGCAATGAATAAATGCATTTCTGTGCAGCTGGCATGAAAACAAGACAAACCTTTAAAGACATGTGAAGCCAGATGGGTTATTTTATTGTTGTTTATCTTTAGATCCTCCACAGAAGTGGGCAAGTTTGGAATTATTGTAAGATCATTGCCATCAAGTTTCAGTCTTTTCAGCTTTGTCAGATTCTGTAAAAAAAAAAAAACAAATAAGAAAAAATAAATAATAACTTGGGAATCAGTGATTATGTTCTGTCTGCATTTGGCCTAGTGAATCATGAGCCTAAATAACAACGTGCAATAGTAATTTGCCTTTCAGTGTTGACATAATGCATTTCAAGTAACGCAAGTTATGAAATCAAACATTTTTTCTGGTAAATAGTGAATACACAAATTACTTTTTAATTTTCAAGAAAATATCTGAGTTTCTTAAAAAAGGATCACCAGTTAATTTCCCCTTTATTGAGTGATGATGGTTGTTCTCCTGTCTATGTCTTGAACGAAGTGAACACTCAGTGCAAATAATTTGACATATTGCTTAATTTCAGTGAGGGTACTAATGAACTAGAAATGCGTGTGTAAAGGACATAATCTATGGATGTCATTTCACAACTGATTCACAACAGTGTGTAAATTGATCTACACATAACAAAAAATGTAAATAACATTTACAGTGCATCCAGAAAGTATTTATAGCGCTTCACCTTTTCCACATTTTTTAATGTTTCAGCCTTATTCTGAAATGGATTAAATGAAATTATTTCCTCACAATTCTACACACAATACCCCATAATGACAATGTGAAAAAATATTTTTTGAAATTGTTGCAAATTTATTAAAAATAAAAACTTGAAGAATCAGATGTACATAGGTATTCACAGCCTTTGCTCAATACTTTGGCAGCAATTACAGCCTCAGGTCTTTTTGAATATGCTGCCACTAGCTTGGCAAACCTGTCTTTGGGAATTTTTGCCCATTCCTCTTTGCAGTACCTCTCAAGCTCTATCAGGTTGTGTGGGAAGTGGAGTTGTTCAGCCATTTTCAGATCTCTCCAGAGATGTTCAATAGGGTTTAGGTCTGGGCTCTGTCTGGGCCGAGTTGTTTACTGAGTTGTTGTGAAGCCACTCCACTGATATTTTGGCGGTGTGTTTGGGTCATTGTCCTGCTGGAAGATGAATCGTTGCCCCATTCTGAGGTCAAAAGCACTCTGAAGCAGGTTTTCATTCAGACTATCTCTGTACATTGCTGCATTCATCTTTCCCTCTATCTTGACTAGTCTTCCAGTTCCTGCTGCTGAAAAACATCCCCACAGCATGATGCTGCCACCACCATGCTTCACTGTAGGGAGGGTTTTAGCCTGGTGATGAGCGGTGCCTGGTTTTCTCCAAACGTAACGTCTGGCATTCACTCCAAAGAGTTAAATTTTAGTCTCATCTAGAGGTCTGCATCCAAATAAATCGCAGGAGCGGTCGGTAACGGGTTTAATTTGGGACGGGAGCGGGCTGTCTAGCAATATCGCGGATATTGCTATGCGAATGAGAGAGAGAGAGAAAGCTTTGCCTGTGTGTGTGCTTGGTGCTTGTGTGTGTGTGTGTATGTTAGTGTGTGGCGCGCGAGCGAATGAGAGAGAGAGAGAGCTTTCCCAGATAGCAAAAAACACTCGGGCCAGTTACAGCTAGATTCTCATCCTGCTGGAAAATTACCACTCGCCCCGGCTCCGGCTGCCGGACTTGGGCCGGATGCTTAAGGACTCACTTTTCTGTAACCTTCCCCAGCCGTGTGCCTCGAGACAATCCTGTCTCAGAGGTCTACAGACAATTCCTTTGTCTTCATGCTTGGTTTGTGCTTTGACATGCACTGTTAACCCTGGGACCTTAGATAGACAGGTGTATGCCTTTTCGATTCATGTCCAATCAACTGAATTTACCACAGGTGAACTCCAGTTAAGCTGCTAAAACATTTCAAGAATGATCAGCGGAAACAGAATGAACCTGAGCTAGCTCAATTTAGAGCATCACGGCAAAGGCTGTGAATACTTATGTACATGTGATTTTTCGGGTTTTTTATTTTTAATAAATTTGCAACAATTTCAAAAAATCTTTTTTTCCCATTGTCATTATGGGATATTGTGTGTAGAATTTTGAAGAAATAAATGACTTTAATCCATTTTAAAATAAAGCTGTAACAAAAAAAAATGTGGAAAAAGTGAAGCGCTATGAATACTTTCCAGATACACTGCATAAATGCAACCCAAAATAACTGTAGACACCTGTTACTACAAATGTATATTAATGTATTTTCAGGAAATGTTTTGTGTTACATATTTTTGCAGATTAATGCCATCCTAGCGCAAACATTTTTGGCCAAGCACATTAGGTTGCCGTTGGACAAATGTTTACTAGGATGTTGTGTTTGATTTGAAAACATTTGAAATACTGTAGTTCTAGCTTAAATGTGAACATGAACATGTATTTACTCATATCACATGCATGAAACAGATTTGGTTTAAGTTTAAGTAAATAAAATGTGAAACTGAACTGTGTACTTAATATATGAAGTGTTCAGATGTAGAAACCTCTAAATGCCACCTGGAATTTTCTTTTTTATCAGCCTCTTATGATTATGGTCCGTTATTTCTTGTTGAAAACTATGAAAACAACCTATTTTTTACCATAAAAGTGAAATAACTGAATCAAGACATGGAAGCCTGAGAAAAATGGTAATATCAGAAGAAAAATTCAGAAGCCACTTCAAGGAATTTGTATCTGAACTCTTCATATTAATTGCTGAAGAGAGTTAAACTTTCTTTTCTTGCATTCTATTGTTAATGTAATGCAGAAAGGTTTGTTTGAGCTTGTCTGTACAGATATCTATTTACATTTATTTCAGCTTGAAGTTTATTCCCTTCACATTTCACTTCTGGTGTAAAAGGGCTTTAATTTGTTCCAAAAATTAATATGTTTGTTTGTTTTTAAATATAAAAAAATAGGCCCAGTAGAGTTGACAAAGTAACATATACAATTAATTTCCTTAAAAAGTAATAAAGTACATTGCAAACAATAAACGTTATTTTACAGGTAATTCTGTCAAATTGTTTTTAGTGAAGAGTGTTTTTAGTGAGCATTGCGACGCGGTTTCCCTTGCTGTGTTTGACCCTTTGCTTTACTTTGTTTGCCACCTTTACGATTGGGATTATCTGTATGCACCTGTTTGTTCCTGTTTCAACCTTTGATAGCAAGATTATTTTCTAAATAAACTGCAATTTGATCCTCAACCTTGTTGTGTATGCGTTGTGTTTTTGTTGTTAAATGACCAAATGTGTTATTTGTAAAAAAAAATTTTAAGAAAGAAAGAAAGAAAGAAAGAAAGAAAGAAATTAGATATATAACAGTTTTGTATTTTTTCAAGCAAATTGTTTTGGAGTATAACCTACATATCCTAAGAATATATGTTACTATAGTATTTGGTTATATTTACAGTGTTTTATAACAAAAGCAATTATTTGTACCTACGCTTTTTTAATCATTCTTCAAAAAAAGATTCTGTTTTAAATGTATGTTAAAAGTAAAAAAAATTTGCAAATATTTAGATTTCATGCATACATTAATTAATCTGTATAATCACATTAATGTGTATAATTACAGTAATAACCTGCATAATTACAGTAATAATCATTATAATCACATAATTAGTATGCATAATAACCTGTATAAACAGTAATAATCTTTAAAATCACATTAATTAATCTGTATAATTACAATTATATATTATATATTTACAGTAATCATTTTTAAAATGACCAATAGTATCTTGATGCAGCCTTTGTGATGCAATGTCAGACACAATGCACTAAAATGAAGCTAGTGACATCACTGTGAGGGGTAGGTTTAGGGGTGGGGTTAGGTGAGCCCATTAAAAAAGCATTGGATGCATTTACACTGCACCAGTCTGCATCCAGACCCCTCTCAAAATGACAGCAATAATCGGTATAATTGCAGTAATAATTAGAAAATGACAGTAATTACTTTTATAATTTTTTTAACATTATTTTCACAGTTTAAATGCAAATTATCAACATTAATAAACTGTAATTTAATTAATTTGATCATAAAGTATGTTCTGTCTTTTTACAGTTTTTGCTTGTAAATCTGTGAAATGGTCATTTTCTGTAATTTAACAGAATATCTCCGGATACCGGCGGCACAGTGGCGCAGTAGGTAGCGCTGTCGCCTCACAGCAAGAAGGTCGCTGGTTCGAGACTCGGCTGGGTCAGTTGGCGTTTCTGTGTGGAGTTTGCATGTTCTCCCTGTGTTTGCGTGGGTTTCCTCTGGGTGCTCCCGTTTCCCCCACAGTCCACAGACATGCGGTAAAGGCTAAATTGTCCGTAGTGTATGAGTGTGAATGAGTGTGTGTGGATGTTTCCCAGAGATGGCTTGCGGCTGGAAGGGCATCTGCTGTGTAAAAAAACGTGCTGGATAAGTTAGTGGTTCATTCCGCTGTGGCGACCCCGGATTAATAAAGGGACTAAGAAAATGAATGAATGAATCTCTGGATACCACTAAATTAATAGCTGTAATTTCATATCTAGCATAAAATGATACAATGTAAAACATGGATTTTCAACAAGGCTCAAGTGGTAAGTGGTCTCTCAACACCGTCATAAATAGTCACTGTAAACTCTGCACTTATTTACCTCATCAAAGAGTATAATTTTACTGACATTTCAGAGACAGTCCAAAAACGACAGTGGCATTTTCCACTGGCCAGTGTGTGGTTCCCATTTTCCTGGTGCTGGCTTTGCTTTGGGAGTGGTGTGTTTGGTCATTTTTGAAGGCTCACAGGAAGAAATCTGGGCTTATCTTGGCTGGATGTATAGTTAGCAGTTATAATTTGTAACCTTTTTATCCCTTTTAATTCATATGTTCTTAAAAATCCTGACTAAGAAGAAACTATTTTGGAGTTCAACGTAGACATGTACATTGCAGACTCTATAAAGATTATAGGAGCATATAACTGGCGTAATTAAAGGGATAAAGAAATGACAGTACCATAAAGAGAGCCGAGTCTAAAGAGGAGTCGTCCAGCCTGTTCATACTTAGGTCAAGCTCTTCAAGATTTGGCAGTCCGGAAAAACCACTGGGAGGAATGCTTGTTAAGTTATTCCCTGAAAGACAGCGCATTGGTTAACATGTTGAACGGCTGTGTTTATTACAAGACATAACCAACATTAATTACAGAGCGCCTCAGTGACGCATATACTTATGTCGGATCTTTCAGTCTGTCCAGACCTTACCAGGCAGCTCAAGTATGGTGACTTCCAGATTTGTGATGACGGGCAGTTCGGACAGGCCAATCTGCATGCAGGACAATCGAGATTCTGCCAGTTGGCAGCCTTCTGGTAATGAGTCTGTTAGAGTGCTGTTAGATGCTTCATTCTCCTCTTCTTCTGCTTCCTCTTCTTCCTTTCCCTCCTCTCCTTCTTCTTCCTCCTCCTCCTCTTCTTCCTCCTCCTCCTCATCCTCTTCTTCTTCTTCATCATCATCATCCTCTTCTTCCTTTTTCTTGGCTTTTTGCTCTTCTCCTTGGTCCAGAAGGCGTTTTTTCTCGTCTTTGAGTTCCCTCAGGATTGTGTTTAGTTTCCCCGCAGCACCGCCCCATCTCTCCAGCACGGCGTTCAGCTCCACCCACACACCCTCAGTTCGGCCCAGAACAGACTGATGACAGAACACGGCCGAATCAAGGCCATTAGTGTCACAGGAATGACCAGAAACACACTGAACAAACTACAGGAACTAAATATAGCGGACAAATAGCAGAGGCAGGAATAAAGCGAGGTGGAAAATGAGAGGTTAAGCATTAAGACAGGAAGCAAAAATAGACTTATAATTAGCATTTATGGTATGGTTGTGCTATCTTGGACTGCCAGAATACACATGCTCGTTCCACTGTAAGAACAAGGGCGGCTTGTGGGACAAAAAAGGCATTAGTATGGGATGCAAATATTGTCATGAATTCAATATTTACTGTTTTCTATTTTTTTCACCAAACTATTTGATCAAACAAAACTAGGAGAGTGACATTTAAACAGAAATAAAGCTTCACCTGTGTGTCTGAGGCAGCGTCGCTCTGTTGCTTTGTTCTTTCTGCTTGATTGGTTCTCTGTTCACCTGCAAATCCAGACATGAGTTATTTAGGGGTTCAAATTTAGTTTTTTAAGAAATGTATATATATATTTGTATTTCTGTTTATCATATTCTGTTGCTGAAAGTTTTATGAATGGCTTGTTATGGGGGTGGGTTTTATTTGTTATTTTTCATTCATTCATTTTCATTTCAGCTTAGTCTCTTTATTAATCTGGGGTTGACACAGCGGAATGAACCACCAACTTATCCACCATGTTTTACTCAGCGGATGCCCTTCCAGCTGCAACCCAACACTGGGAAACACACATACACTAATTTAGCCTATTCAATTCACCTATAGGGGAAACCGGAGCACCCGGAGGAAACCGATGTGAACACGGAAAAAACATGCAAACTCCACACAGAAATGCGAACTGACCCAGCCGAGGCTCAAACCAGCGACCTTCTTGCTGTGAGGCGATCGATCTACCCACTGCACCCCCGTGCTGATGCTCTTTTTATTATTATCTTTTTTCCAAAAAAATGTTTTTTTTTCTCCGCCTATGTAATATGTAGACAAATATGTAAATCAAATAATCCTTTTTTCCTGATCGTTTGTCCTTAAAAAACTTTTTTTGGCAAAAAACTATTTGACAAAATGCTTTAGGAATTTTATTAAGCAAAGATGCATTAACTTGATATCTAGTAAATAAATTGGTCACACTTTATTTTGATGGTCCGTTTGTTGAATTCAAGTTACATTGCATCTACATGCCAACTAATTCTCATTAAATTATAAGTAGACTGTTCGGTTAGGGTTGGGGTTAGTGTAAGTTGACATGTAGTTGCAAAGTCTCTTACAGTCAGTTAAATGTCCATTGAAGGAGCAGTATCAACAGATATTAAGCAGACAGTCTACTAATACATAAATGGACCATCAAAATAGTGTTACCAATAAATTTATATTGTTGCAAAAACAATATAAGTCTAGTTAAAATAAATAAAAACTTCATTCCTCCGAGAACCTTCATGAATGTTTTTGACATAATAATAAATGACTTCTGTTGGATCATGTGACACAGAAGACATGTTCTAAAAATGACATTTTGCCTATACAGTGCATGAATAAAACCAGTTTCAATTAAGGTGTTTTTTTCAGATATTTTACAAAATAATTTTTTTTTTCTGGAGAGACTTTACAAACTTTTTGAAACTTCCAAAAATCCTTACAAACTGCACACTTTTAAACAAGGTATAGTAGAGGCCAAAAAGTTTAATTAAGTCACAATTAAGAACATATGAACATCACTCCGTTATATCCAAGTTCTGTTTATTTTAAAGAAAATCAGCCAAAGTGCACTTTTCAAGCAAAACCCTGAAAGTTTTCACAAGGTTTTAAACAATGAACCTATAAACATATTACTCATAGTTAAATAAAAACATTGTTTGTACTAAATCATATATATTGTAATAAACATGTTTATATATATATATATATATATATATATATATATATATATATATATATATATATATATATATATATATATATATATATATATATATATGTGTGTGTGTGTGTGTGTGTGTGTGTGTGTGTGTGTGTGTGTGTGTGTGTGTGTGTGTGTGTGTGCTTTCCATGTGTAGTGATTCCACTAGGACAGTTGGGTGAATATGAGAGCTAAAATCCTGTTCCTGTAAAAATGGTCCAGAAAAGTGAAGTTACTGTAGCTCAGACAAAATTCTAATGATTGCAATAACCACTTGCTTTTAGATTTCATCATCAAATAAAATACAATGCTTGCATTTAAATGAAATATCATTAAGTATTCAAACACTTCAAAAATCACTGTAAATGCAGACTTGTGAATTCAGATTTGTGTACATTCCATCGCAAAATGCTTTTCTTTAATTAATTCATAAATTCTTGTTACTTAAAGTACTGCTTGTTACTTCTTGTGTTTTTTCTTTCTCTTGTAAAAGCCATTTCAATGAGATTTTTCCTAACTAAACCACTTCGAGAAACTCAAACTCCTCACAATTGTCTTATCTGTCCAGCCCTGAGATTTCATCCTGTGCCACAGCTCCTATAATGAACATCACTGTAATTACTGGTCTACGCACCTGATGCTGAAGAAGAATCCACCAGTTGATGCTGCGAGTTTGAAACACCAGCCAGTTTAATCAGCGAATCCAGTACATTGAAGGCTTCTCCTTTAGCCACTAAAGCCCCTAAGCATACACAGAACACCAAAAGAGCCTGCATGGTCCTGATCCGATCTGTTCAGATGCTCACTGTGTACCTGCGGGCTCACCTCCAGCTGCCCTCTTAAATTCCCTCTTAGTCAGCAGCGAGAAGCAGAGGAGGAGGAGAAGAAATCAGGGAGGAGATTACAGTACGTGGTTAGACGTGCATGAGGACCAACATTGCCAGGAGTTCACAAAAATATCAACCCCTCCTTATAAAGCCAGCAAACACTAGAGATTTGGAAAAGAGAGAGAGACAGAGCGACAGGGAGAGAGAGAGAGAGAAATGATGGTCAATGTCAGTCACGTCATGCCACAATGACACAGAGTTCACACCTTGTAGCACTTGAGATGGACAAATGAGAGAGTTGTCCAAACAAGAGCAGCCTGACTGACCCTGCACAGAGATCTCTGTCTGGCTCCACGTCTCGTCCTCGACATGTTCCTGCCTGGCATGCTGCCATTAGCACGTATGCAAGAAAAAGACCTCGCCAAAACAGAAAGACATGGTTTTGTAACTCATAAAACAAACACATGCATGGAGACAGACAAATGCGGTGTGTTTTTATGGCACACAGATACACACTCACCTCGTTTAATAGAGATTACAGGATAATTTGTGTGTAGCCGCTGCAAAAAGTTATTGGATTCGATAATTAGAAACTTGCGCTTTTTTCTTTAAAATGAAATCTACGATGGTTTCAATATAATCGTCTAAGTCAATGCTGACAATTAGTCGACATCAACATTTTAATCCACTTTTTATGTTTTAAATTTAGTTTTACGATTCGATGGAATGAGCAATGTGCATCATGTCATTCCTCAGAAATGCTGTTGATTTATCATATCACAGTAGCAAAAACTGGAAATACTAACACAATTTCACGTCAATTTGAAACTTTGTGGCTAATTTGTAAACAGTTGTGAATTGCATTATGGGACCTTGATTTCTGCTCTGTAGACTTTTGATGTTGAAAATTCATGTCTAAAGTTTAACAAAATTACTTTTATTGACATTTTTATTTACATTTAGGATATATATATAAAAAAATTATATTATTTGAAATAATATAACGTATAAAAAATAATATATAGAGAATTAAGTCTACAATAACAAAAAGTGTACTGGCAGTTTATTACAAAGTTTTTGTAGCATAATATATAACACTAACAATGTATCACTTTAAACTATCAAAAATGTTAAAAAAGTTACTTTTTCAAACTTTTCAAGGTTAAAGTTGTAGAAATAAAGATCAAAGTTCCATAATGCAATTCAGAAGCATAAATAAATGAGTAAAAATAAAAACATGAATCACAAAATATGAAAAACTGCTAGCTTAATGATATTTTTTACAGTGTAAAGGGGTTATTACAGATAATATTCCACCAGAGAAGGCAAAGCCAACTTAGAGGTTTTTGTTTAGTAAATTAGCTCAACTTTTGTAGGCAGCATCTTCAAAAAGTGCTGTCAGAAACATTGTTGGTGTGCTGTCTGTGTTTGAGGAAACACAGGCTAAGTTAGGCGATCCACCACTCTGCACATTTTGTATGCTTCTCTTATCTCTTATCAAGAGCCATGCAAAGAGGACTCCGGAGGGAGCATACCTTTTATCAAACAACATTTTAGTCTGCAACATGTAAATTTAAATCATGCTCGTTTAAAAAAAAAAGTCCAATTATGTAATTTCCAGTGGTGGAAAGAGTACTAAAAATCATACTTAAGTACTAATACTTGCCTAAAAATGTAGTGCAAGGAAAGTACCTGTTGTGAATATTACTCAAAGTATGAGTAAAAAGTAGCCCTTTCAAAAATACTTAAGAGTAGTGAGTAGTGAGTATTATGCAGTAAAAAGCTGATGCATTTAAATGTAAACATTTAATGTGTGTAAACGTAACATTCTGTAGTGAATTTAGTTATTGCCCAGCAGGCACATAACATCATAAGACGGTAATATTAGGGTAGATTCAAGTTGTGGTTTCAGGTGACTAAAATTCTATGTCTTGCCAGCGTCTAAGGACAACATTATTTTGATGTCCAATAATGACGTCAAATGATATGTCAGACGATATTTGGGTAAATTTAGGTTGCGTTAGAAACTGAAAAATATCCAACGCCAAGCCAACATCTGAAACCAACGTCATATTGAAGTCAAATACTGATATTTTGGTACGCCAACCAAAATCCAACATCTGACATATGTAATGGTGGTAACGTCAACACAACGTCAAGCTGTAACACCATTAGACATTAACAGTTGGTTGATTTTAGGTTGACCGTTGGACACTGACCTCGACCAGATGTTAGATTCTTATGCCAATTTAATTTCCAAACAAATGACAACGCCCCCATGATGTTAGGGTACAACTACAATCTGACATCATGTTGACGTCATGTGCCTGCTGGGTGTTTAAGGCCATTTTGGTCATCATACAGTAAATATTCAGCATTTTTTATCGTGACATGCATCTAAACAGTTTCTGGGTCAATGCGTGTGAAAATTTTGGACCTCTTTTTGGACACTTGTAATGCTTCCAAACAGTTTACAGCAATTATAAAGTGCCCATGTCTTGATGTAGTTTATCATGATGGAATTTACCTTCTATGTGTGATTTGATTCAGTGACTGCAGGTTAAAGGAAAGTAGTGGAGTAGAAGTACCAATTCAGCGCTAAAAATGTACTTAAGGGAAAGTAAAAGTACACATTTTTAAAACTACTTGGTAAATTACTATTTAGAAAATTAGAAAAAACTACTCAATTACAGTAGTTTGAGTAACTATACTTAGTTTGACTTTATTATTCTGAAGCGAAAGACATTCTTTCATTGTACTGTAGCTGTGTCCAAATAGTTTTGTATTCAATTTCGGTTCTAATTTGGCTAATTATTGTGAAATGAGAGATTTGAGATGTATAATTGACTGTGGGGGAGGAAAGGAGGATGTTTAAAAAGGCCAGAGTTAAGGTTGGATGAAGGTCTCACACACACATACAAACAGACAAGCTCTTAGGGTCACAATGTGTAGGGAGAGATTGTTTGCATTTACATTTACACCATAAAGTATCACGGCAGAGTGAGATACTGCCATGCGACTGTTTAAATTTGCTCTGACAACATGAGGAACAAAATGGGCAACAACTGTGTATGTTGACTTAGGAAGCATAATGTTTTTACATTCACATCTTGTGGCATCATCATGCCACTTTTTTGAGGTTTCTCAAAAGTTTTAATTGGATTTTTATTCAGACATCATTATAGATTTAAATTCATTATAGGGATTTAAACGTTGTTTTATGAACAGAAGCTGACAAAAATGGGTTTTATTAGAATGAATATTGTTTTTAAATAAGATTCAGACATCATTTTAAGTTTGATGTCATGTTATTACAGGCATTAGATGTTTTATTTAGTGCTGGGCAAAGATGAATCACATCCAAAATAGAAGTTTGTTTTGACATAATATGTGTGTGTGTGTGTGTGTGTGTGTGTGTGTGTGTGTGCGCTTGTGTGTGTGTGTGTGTGTGTGTGTGTGTGTGTGTGTGTGTGTGTGTGTGTGTGTGTGTGTGTGTGTGTTTGTGTGTTTATTATGCATATAGGGCTTAGGTTTGCACTTGACATTGGTAGGGATGGATGAATACAGTATATATATTGCTATTAATTATTTAACTGCTATTAAAATATTATTTAATCCTCTCTTTATACAGTTTATTAAGTTAAATTAAATAGGCTCGTAGCCAAGGGGGTCCGAGTGGTTTGAAAGACCAAAAGTTGGATTATTATTATCATTATTATTATGTTTGAATTTTTCTTTCTATTCAAATGGCCATATTCTGACTGAGTAAAGTTGAGTAAACTGCCAACTTTCCAGCATATGTTTCCTACAGCGGATGCCCTTCCAGCTGCAACCCATCACTGGGCAACACCCATACACACTCATTCACACATACAGACAATTTAGCCTACCCAATCCACCTGTACCGCATGTCTTTGGACTGTGGGGGAAATTGGAGCACCCGGAGGAAACCCATGCAAACACGGAGAGTACATGCAAACTTCACACAGAAACGCCAACTGACCCAACCGAGGCTTAAAACAGCCACCTTTTTGCTATGAGGCTACCGACTGCGTCACCGTGTACCCCTATGCCATTATTTGTTTATTATTATTATTATTTTTTATTTATTTATTCAATTTTATGTTGTCCTGGAGACGTTTTGTTTAAATGTGATGTTCAGATGTTTGGATGTTGAGAAAAACTCAATACAAATAATAATTAAAAAAGGTAATTTTCCGTGTAATTTAACATCTTTTGCTTACTTTTAATTAAATTTTATTTTCATGTTCCTAAAGATTTACATGTATTGTTTGTTTATAAAATAGATAATAATAATATATAAATTAAATTACTTAATAATTTGAATATAAACATCTTATTGCAGCTACTATCAAAAAAACTAAAGTTACTTTTATTAATTTAAGACTCAATGTTTCGATTCCTTTGTCTAAAATTCTCAGTACACAAATAAGCTTCCTGAATCTCTGGATGGCCTTGTATTACAGTCCAAACAAACAGTGGGTAAAAGTAAGACAGTATCTATAATTTTACGCTATCTGCCAAAACCACTTTGCCAGACTGTCGGTCCTCATACAAATGTCTGTCCTGCGTGAGTCAGTGTGAGTGTGTTCTGCTGACCTGTCCGCTGTCCAACCCTCTGCCCCAAACACGTCCTCTGAACCAGCACTGTGTTTCAGCTGTTACATGCTCTCAGCATGAGCTGGCTGCGGTTACTGAGAACATGCAAAGAAACAGACAGAAAATGAAAATCTGATTATCCGTTAGACTTCCAAAATAAAAAAACTTTACAAAGCTCTGAAATTTCATATCTTTGCAATTTAAAACTTATTATAAAATGATCCCACTATTTGTGTGTGTATTGTATGTGTGTGTGAATTGTATGTGTGTGTGCTTTGTGATGTCCTGCTCTGGCAGTCTTTTAAGGGAAGGTTAAAGGCTAGTTGGTGGTTCTTTATTTAGGCCAGAGGGATCCAGAATAGCATAGCATATCATTGTGATGTAAGCTCTGGAGCCATTGGTTTAAGTTTGATGCTTTCATGCTAACATGTTAATGATGCTGTCTGATTAAGACATATAGAATGATGACAGGGTTTCTGCGGGTTTAATAAAGTCAAATTTAAGACTTTTTAAGACCATTATGTATGAGATTTTAGACTTATATGTGGCCTAACACTACAGATTTATTTATTATTATTATTATTATTTTATTTTATTGTAATAGCCCAGTTGGATCAATGGCATTGGAAAATTTTTTTTTTAATTTCAATGAGGAGAAAACTGAGCTGGTCAGGTTTGGGGATACTGCCCATCTGGAATTATTACGTTCTGGTGAGCTGCCAACTTATCAAAAACCTGTTGTTTAAAACCTAGGGTTTTAGTTCAAGAGTGATCTGAAATTTAACAAAAAAGAAAATTCTGTTGTGAAATAATTTTTTTTTTTCCATTTACGACTTGTGGCAAAAGTGAAGCCATTTCCTCTTTTAATGACCTTGAGAAGGTAATCCATGCTTTTTTTTTGCATGGGGGGGGCGGGGGGGGGGGGGGGGGGGACTTGACTGTTGCAACTCTGTATATGTGGGTATTAGTCAAAATGCCCTGAATAGATTGCAATTAGTCCAAAATGCGGCTGCAAAACTTCAGACAGGGACTCGCAAGTATGAGCACATATCCCCAGTTCTTTCTTCTCTGGGCTGGCTGCCTGTTAGGTCACGGATTGATTTTAAACTAATAATGTTTTTATTTTAAATCTTTAAATGATCTGACACCACCTTACTTATCAGAGCTCCTACATGTATATAATCCTGGTAGATCACTAAGGTCTTCTGATCAGTTTATTCTTTTGGTACCAGGGTCCCGGTGCAAGTGGGGATCAGACTTTTGCTGTTATCACCGTATTGTATTAGTATTGATGGTGTTCAGCACTTTTGGCAACATTGTGTTGTAAAAATGTGCTATATACAAAAACAACAAAAAAATGTGTTATTTCTTAATCCCATATTTTATTGTGTTAAAACAAATAACTTGTTGTTTTGACACATTATACACAACTTTTTTTCAAAACAATGTTTCTTTCTTTTTATTTTATTGACAATGTTATCATTGTTAAAAGTATATTTATTATAAAGAAAACTACACAAACAATCAAAAAATATATTTGTTTGCTTTTGGTCAAAATGAATTAAGTATAACTACTATTCAACCTTATGAGTTTCTGTTATAAAACCTTTAGGTTCATGCCTGTTTATAAATATTGATATCACTCACACTTTTGTAAATATTTTTAATGTAAATGGAAGATCATGTAAATGCATTTGCTCTGTTATTATCCAGAGCAATTGTGTAATTGTTTTTAGTTTTATTTTCCTAATTAGGGAATTTAATTAAGAGAATTTGCTGAACAATTTCTGACAGCTGTTGTAAAATAAACATCTCTTAGCAATTAAAAAACTTAAATATACTGTATATATAAAGAAAAATTATTTTGATGGATTGTTGGTGATTGGATGGGTGTCAGCCTTCTTTTTTTTACTTGCACAACTTTTAAAATTAAGACCTTTTTAAAATGATTTAAGGCTAAAACACAACACATCTGTGAATTTAAGACAAATTCTTTTTTTTTAATTAAATTTAAGATATTTTAAGACTTTTTAAGACTCCGCAGACACCCTGAATGAAGATGGAAATCGCAAAAATGGCAATTTATATATATATAAATTACATATGTGACATACAAGTTCATATTTGAATTTTACACATATTAAAAATGTTATGAACTAAAATATTGTAAGTGACTAAAATATATTTAAAATGCAAAAAGCAAAAATAAATATTTACATATGTACAGTTTTTCGCAGAGATGGGTTGTGGCTGGAAGGGCATACGCTGCGTAAAACATGTGCTGGATAAGTTGGCGGTTTATTCCACTGTGGCAATCCCAGATTAATAAAGGGATTAGGACGGAAAGAAAATGAATGAATGAATATGTACAGTGGAAGTCAGAATTATTAGCCCCCTTAATTATTTGCCCGTTAAATTTTTTCCCCCAATTTCTGTTTAAAGGGGAGATTTTTTCAACACTTTTCTACACATAAGTTTTAATAACTCATGTCTAATGACTGATTTATTTATTTTATCTTTGCCATGATGACAGTAAATAATATTTTACTAGATATTTTTCAAGACACTTCTATACAGCTTAAAGTGACATTTAAAGGCTTAACTAGGTTAATTAGGTTAACTAGGCAGGTTAGGGTAATTGGGCGAGTTATTGTATAATGATGTATTGTTCTATAGACTTTCAGGAAAAAAAAATATAGCTTAAATGGGCTAATAAATATGTTCTAAAATTTTTTTTAAAATTTATTTAAGCCGAAATAAAACAAATAAGACTTTCTCCAGAAGAAAAAATATTATCAGACATACTGTGAAAATTCCCTTGCTCTGTTAAACATCCTTTAGGAAATATTTTAAAAAGAAAATCAAAATCAAAGAGGGGCTAATAATTCTGACTTCAACTGGATATATATATATATATATATATATATATATATATATATATATATATTTTTTTTCAACCATTGGAATTACAAATTTGACCATAGATAAGCACATGTACAATATATTTGAACATATATGTACATATTGTAATTCCAACGGTTAAAAAAGAAATATGTAAGTGAACATTTTGAAATATTTATAAAGAGTTGCAAAAACCTCTAAATGCCGTCTGAAATTTACCTCTAAAATGAGCATTTTTATCAGGGTCCTGTGTGTATGTCCAGTGATATCACTTTTATGGCAAAGAATGCGTCCTTTTCCTGGTCTTTAAAGTGAATAATCTTAACAAACATAGAAGACTTAGAAAAATTTTCATTTTTGATGGAAATTTTTAGATGGCATTCAGAGGTTTTTGCATCTAACATCTTTATATGTAAAATTCAAATATGGGCTTTTTTATGCAGTATATATGCAGTCATATATGCAGTTTGAATATTTTTCCATGGCATGAATCAGATTTCTACATTGGGAAAAAGTAAGAAAGGGAACTAAAATATTCTAAATGACTATACATTTAAAATGCAAAAAAGCAAAAACTGTCATGTCTTTTGTAGCCAGGACAAAAAATAACTTCACAAAATAAGAAAATATGCCATCAGGCAGCTATGACAAAAGATGTGAGTAAGTAAGGTTCCACCTCTGGACTTAATTATAGAAATTAAGGTAGAATTTGGGTAATTGGATGTCAAAAGATTAGATGCTTCCCATGATCTTTTACTCAGAGATGTGTTTATCTTGGTTACTTAGGCCAAGAACATATGATACTTTTTAACTCTAGTATAACTGCACTAAAACGTTTAATACAAAAGAGGTTTTAACTTCATGAAGACACAAACATCAGAGTTAATTAAAAACTTCACAAACTTTAAAATAAAATCTGCGAATAGGAACAGAAATGTACATGGAAATAAGTTTTCATTCTACATATTTAAGCATTTCACTTGAGGCTGTTAAATGTCTCAGAAAACAAATCTGAATTTAATTATTTTATATGTTATCTATTTTTAAATAGTGATGAATGTGACAAGCATGTGACATTTTATGCCATTTCTATTATTACATTTTCTCTGCACTGATTTAAGACCCTTTAAAGACCTCTGTTTATAAAAGGTTGAATTAATGTTCTTTCAAAAATATAATTTCAACATTTAGTCATTTAGCAGATGCTTTTTTGTCCCAATGCTTCCTTTCCTTGCTCCTTTTTAACACAAAATAAAACATATTGGAATGGAATAAAATTACTACACAAGTCAAAGGTTAATCACATTTCTCATAGTATCATCTTACAGCAGAAGAATGAAATTCATGTCTGTAACAATATAATAGTCAGTAAACTGCAGAAACGCTGATAGAACTTGCTCAATATGCAAGAAGTACCCACTGCTTCCAGCAAGATTCTGAAGCATGCATCCAACGTACACATTACTATCCCATAAGGCAATCCAAAACAATTTATAAATGGGAGTGAAGCGACGCAACTGACAAGGTCATGTGATAATGAGAACATGGTGGATATAGTACCACTCATAATGCTCATATTCACACTACTGTATATACAAGTTCATAAAGTAAATTTAAATTCAATATAGCACCTATCCAGGCACAGCTTATTTATTTCACTTCACAGCATTTATCCATTCAAACAATTGCTGTAACTATAGATTATTAAAAATCACACATTTTCTATATGATTTGGTCAAAGAAACCTACTGGAAGGGCAATATTAAGTTAATTACCTTCAACCAAGCACTGATTGATTGGACCAGTGCTACTAGTCTCTTAGGTTACAGTCATGTTCATACGTATATGACCAGTGCCTGGCACAGGAATGGAGCTGTGATGCTGCTCAGCAAATGATTGGCAAATGCAGGTGACCGGTGGATAAGTTTAGAACCTGATATGGGATTGTTGCTTAGGCGGCCAGAAAGACCAGTGCCAAGGACTTATTGTCATAACTCGAGTTCTCCTGCCTGTTGTCTCTGAAATTCCTCCTCTATTTATAGCCCATACCATCCCTAACCCCTTTCTGCCCTGCTCCCTTTCCTTTTTCACTCATCCCTCGCTCTCTCTCTGATAGGAAAGGGGAGTGACAAAAGCCATTGTCTTTTCTAAGCCATCCATTCCAGCCATAAAGGCCAAGGCAGGTGGCCCTGGGACTCTTTGTCCTGTGTCTGCCGTGAAGAGAGGAGCGCTGGATTACCTGTGAGGAGTTTACTGACCATTTCAAAAAAGGAAAATCTAAACCCGGGACAGCCATGGATGATGTATATAAAGCAGCGGTAAGTTATGGGCACAGTAATTAAAGTTAGTTGAAGACAAAATTTTTCTTATTATTTTTATATTTCCCATGTGATGTTTAACAGAGGAAGAATTTTCTTCACAGTATTTCCTATTATATCTTATTATCATCTGGAGAAAGTCTTTTTCTTCTAGTAAAAAAAAAAAGTTCAACTGCTAAGGTCAATATTATTCGCCCCTTAAGAGATTATTTTATCTTATTCGCTGTTGTCCAGTGACTTCACTAATTAACTAAAACATCACTTGGGAAATATTTGAAAACGAATTCAAATTTCACAGTAGAATTACAAATTTTGTCTTCAAATGTATGAGCATTTAACTCCCCTTCAGGCTGTCTGTACGGAAAGTGACCCCGTAATAAGTCCCATAAATAGTTTTGCATGCAAATGTCAGCGAAATTTTAAATTTATAAATGATAGTTTAACAGCTTACCTGTCCTTGACCATTTCCTTCCTCTACAAATGGCAGATTTCTGCATTATAACTAATAATCAACCGGACAGATCAATGAGTGCACTGTCTGCAGGTTAGCTCTCAAGGTTAAATCAATAAACGGGACATTTGAGAGAGCTACTCTGGAGCCTTTTTAAAGGCACAGAGCCTAATGGCACAGGAAACACTGTCAAAATGGATTTGCTCAATAATTGATCAACAAAACTAGGGAAAATTATAGGTTGAAGCTGATGAAATATTGAAGGGTCACAGACACTGAGGTTGAAGCATTTAACAATGAGGGTGTCTGGTGTCTGAAGACCGTTACGCAAGTGACAGCTGTCATTTCTGTAAAGCACATACCTTGGTCGGTCTATGATGAACGACAAGCTATATAGTCTTACAACAAATTGTATTTTTAGTTCTGAGTCAACTGGAGCCAATTTTGAGCTCTCTCTTGAACCTAACAGGTGGAGAACTTGACAGAGGAGCAGAAGAATGGTAAGTTCCTCGTTGAAATCTGTCATATCGCTGGATTTTGTGTGATTTTACATGACTATTCTCTTTCCAACTTATAAATGTCTGTGATGTGTCGTTTGTGCTTGTGACTGTACCTGGCAGAGTTCCGTGCTGCGTTCGACATCTTCGTGCAGGACGCTGAGGACGGCTGCATCAGCACTAAGGAGTTGGGGAAGGTGATGAGGATGCTGGGCCAAAACCCCACTCAAGAAGAGCTTCAGGAAATGGTAGACGAAGTAGATGAAGATGGTATGTCATTCATTTAAGGTATAATTTATTCTCCTCAAGTTTATGGTACATTCATAGTAATAAAGGTAATGTTACAAAACCTGTCACTGGGGCAAAACCTTGTGAAAAGGTAAAAACTATTAATATGTATCTTAAAGATATCTAGATCATTAGGTACTAACATGCAGGGCATAGCAGACATTTTAAAAGTATGTGTCTGTGTGTGTGTGTGGGGGGGGGGGGGGGGTGTCTTGAGATCTTAAAGTTTATGTTCATGTAATTATTAATCACCTGTTAAATGGCCTGTCTCTAAAAGTAAGGGGGACATATCCCCCCATCCCCCCTGGTTGCTACGCCCCTGCTAACATGTATGTGACAGCTTTTGTATTTTTATTTCCGAAAGTGTATAAATTGGGATTTGATTGTTCACTGGTGGTCTCTGTGGGATGTAGGGAGTGGGACAGTAGACTTTGATGAGTTCTTGGTCATGATGGTGCGCTGTATGAAAGAGGAGAGCAAAGGAAAATCAGAAGAAGAACTGGCTGAAGTCTTCCGCATGTTTGATAAGTATGTATTTTTATCAAAGCATGTTAAAGTTGGCCTCAAAATCTATTGCAAAACCACGTTTTATTGTCCTGTTAAGAAATGGAGATGGTTACATTGACTTGGATGAGCTGAAGAACATGCTGGAGTCCACAGGTGAGGCCATCACTGAGGATGACATCGAGGAACTCATGAAGGACGGAGACAAAAACAACGACGGCAAGATCGACTACGACGGTAAATTCATATAACAACCACTTTATTATGGATATTTACTCAAAATAAACATTTCGACAACTGATTAGCATTTACCTTACATCCCAACAGAGTTCTTGGACTTTATGAAGGGTGTCGAGTAAAAACCCGCCAAGTGAAGCCATTTCATTCCCTGAACCAATGCTGCCTGCCTCTCTGACGTCACCACACGGACACCTAATTAGAAAGCACGGAAAATGATCTGCATTTCATTTAGTTCTGAAAGGTTGTTGAAGTGAATCAGTCTTGTCATACTGCTGCCCTAATTATTCGTGTTATTTGTGCTCAAGTAAAAACCTTTTCTGTACACAATTGTTTTTTTGTTTTTTTTGAAGATAATGTACACCTGTTTTTAGCGTTCACTCACGTTATAAAAATGTGCTGGTCTTAACTCCTATACACTGAAAAATACAATCCCTTGAAAACATTCTAAAACTTCTAACACCAAATTACACTCCCCCATGCCTGAACACAAACTTGAATGCTCCCAGCAAACATTTTTTGTTTTTAAAAGAGGTCTCATAGATGTTTAAATATAGTCGTCTTGGCTAAAACCAAGCTAAATTTGGGCTGTCACGGAAAATCTAATAGACGTCAAATAAACAAAAATTAATGATTACACATATAAAGTCTAATCGGTTCATCGGGCTATTCTTATATGTCTATTAGATTTCTGCTGACAGCGTAAGTTTAGCCTTGTTTTAGCCAAGCTGTCTACTCTTAGATGTTCATTAGACGCCTATTAAACACAAAATTTTTTGCTGGGCTTTGCTATGAAACATTTGTCTGGGACTTTCCTAGTATTGTGTCCTAAATGGAAGTTCTTTACACTTTCAGTAAAAAAAAGAAAAAAAAAGAAAAGAAGAAAACACCTTGCAGTACACAGTTGCTCTCCAGAGACAAACATGCTTTATAATTACCAGTACAAAATTTGTAGTGTATCCAACTACATTCATTTAGCTACCTCATTGTCTTCATTAACCAAAAGGCTCTTCAAGATATACATTCATATACACACACACACACACACACACACACACACACACACACACACACACACACACTACCTACACTTATAAAGCAAATAGGCAGATTAGATGGGCAGTTGAATTTATTAACATTACCAAATTGAGTGAAAACTACAGGTGAAAAAACAACAACAGTGAGGGCATCTCAGTAACGTGACGTTTCATCAAGTCACCAAAACCAAACCATTCAAGTTCAACTTTCCAAACCTGGGTTGTCCAGTGGTTAACACAGCAGTAAAAAAAAATAGATATATATTTTGTATTTATTTTTTACTCCCTGAAAGCATCATCACAGCCATCGTCAAATGTATTTGTTCAAACTAGCATGTAATTACAGGAAGCACAGCCAAAAGCAATTGGAAAGATGAAATGACTTTTGAAACGGTCCGTTAACAATACTTTCATTCTGATCTAATCCATTAATGCACTCTGATAAACCTCCAAATCTTTTAAAAACACTTTTAAATGTAGCATTTAAAGCGGTCAAGGCAAAACCAATGATGACACAAAATGGAAGCATTTCAGAGCTGTGAAGGACACTGTAAACTACAATGCACGCATTAAGAGTTGAGAAGTTAGCTGTATCCTCAAGCCGTAAGCTGCTGGAATGATATGGATTGTGTGGTGAGCTTGTCTATGGGGTCTGGGTTAGGAGTGGAGAAAGAGGAAGGGTGTAGCTCAGGGTGGTTCAAACAGTTTCAGTTGGCGAAAGTACGCTTGACGGCAGCAACAATACATTTGGCACTGATGCCAAACATGTCCAGCAGCTCCTGTGGTTTCCCACTTCTGGGCACACGGCTCACGGCCAGCCGGTGCACCACAATGCCAGGCTCTTCACCCACAGCAGACAGAACAGCCTCGCCCAGACCACCTACAATGAGAGCAGAAGAACCAACATTAAAGACCTCTGTTTGGACAAAATGTAACAAAATACTAAGAAAACTATTTTCTTTTCCGCTAATAATGCTATTATTTGGATGGAAAGAGCAGCTCACCCTCTTTGTAATGGTCCTCCACAGTGATCACTCTTCCTCCTGTGGCACGAGCACTCGCCACAATAGTGGAGGCATCCAGGGGCTTAATGGTGAATGGGTCAATAACCCGAATGTTCACACCTGGCAAATTGAAAGAACACATCACAATTGTATATACGTTTTTATACACTATAGCAGCATGAAAAAAATGGTGGTCTAGTACATCTAGAAAAATGAACTTGATCACTTAGATTTTAAACTTCTTAGGGGAAGAAAAATTTACATTCTCATACTTGGATATTTCTTCACCACATTCCCCAGTTTCATCTACCACTTTTTATTAACAACTGAAGGGTTCAGATGCAAAAGCCCTAAGTACCATATGATATTTTATTTTAAAATTAGCATTTATCTCAGCCTCCTAGGAGTATGTTCAGCATTCCTCTTAAACAAGTGAAATTACTGAACGTACACACAAGCCTGAGAAAGATGCTCATTTTAGAAGAAAATCTCAGATGACAAAGAGGCTTTCACATCTAAACTCTTCAATTTACGTCAGAATTATACACTTGCTTATTTAAGTAAGATCTTTTATGGTTTTATCTATATCAGGGTCTCTGCAGATAACATGATGTCAAATTTAAGACTTTAAGACCTTTTTATGACCATTAAGCATTAAATTTAAGACCTACATTGCAATATCAAAGACACGCGAGAGAAAATGTAAAAGCACAAAATTAGGGGTGAAATAAATGTATTTAAATTGAACAGTACTAAAGACAGGTTAAATGCACCATTGAACTACAGAAAAAAAGAAAAAAAACCATCTTAACGCTGATTTATACTTTCGCCTGGCTTCGCATCGCACACCTCACAGAACAGATGAGGCTTTTATACTTGACGCATTCGCCATTGAGATATTTTTTTAAATGACAGGGGGCGGTCCAAAAAAAACTAAGTAAAATCAGACGAATAAAAAGAAAATCATTATCATTGAAGATGTTTTTTGGGGGCCTCTTTTTTGTTTTAACAAACTTATCCCTCAGGCTTTTCCAAAGTTTAAAAAACACTTCCCTCCTTTGCCATGGCTGTTGCAATTTCTAGCCAAGAATTATTGGTCATCTGGTTCTTTCTATGATCACACATGGACGGATCATAAAGATGTCAGTCTTATATTTTGGCTGTATGTTATATGATGAGATATTTCCAGTTTCAAACACTTAAAGACAAGGATAAGTTTTATTTTAAAAACATTTTTTATATTGTGCTGCATCCTTCATTCTTTTATAATCACATTTGACCTGTTTTTATGTTTTTTTAATCATTTTTATTATTTGTTTTTATTTTTATTTTACTTGTTTCTTTTATTCTTGTTTATGTAAAGCACTTTGAATTGCCACCGTGTACGACATGTGCTATATAAATAAACTTGCCTTGCCTTGCCTTATCCTCCATAAGGTGCACCATACTAATAAAAAAACAACAACATTTAAATATAACCAACACAAGCAGAAATGTAACAGTGATAGAAAATAGGGAAACACTTGATAAGGTATTATAGCCTACTGTACTATTCACTCTTCAAATAAATGTCACTATCAATCCCATTTTATCTCTAAAATAAAGTGAACTAGTGTCTGCTGTACAGTGTTTTGTAAAGTACAGTAAAGTGCTTCAATTAATCTGTTGTGGTAATACTATAGTTGCTATGGTAACACAACAAGTGTATAATAAACAAACTACCCAGTGCTTTAGTTTTGTTTTTTTTTGTTTTTTACAATATAGGGTATATTATTCTACAATTCACCACACTTTACTGTAGAAAAACTACACTGCATTTCATTTTATCAGTTCACTATTCTTAATACTACAGTATGCTGAAGCATCTCTGGAGAGCAAAAGCACGAAAGGAGTCCGACGGAGTGAGAGCAGATCATTCGCACGTGAGCAGCCAGTGTTTTGAGAGCTCGCGAGCAGTTTTGTCCACGAACAGAGGAAACCGGCGCGTGAGAAGAGATTCGCTCCCTCGTATTACAGCGCTCCCGACTTATAAAACTGCGCTTGCGACATTTGTCAGTGAAATAACGACATACTCTGCCAGACGAAATCATGTCACGCGCACTCAAAGCACACTTCCTCAAACACAGCGATGACGTCACATTTGCCGCGCGCACTGAGTTTAATAACATAAAGCTGATTGGCTATTGCAAGCTGACCTTTTTGTAGTTGTAATACCGCAAATTAAAATTGGATTAGTGAAATAAAGAACTACAACACCCCAAAAACCAAGCAACAACAACAAAAAAAGAATTTAAATGAGCATTAGATGTAGCGTTACATGGACATCGCAAAAATAAGACCTGTGCAAAAATATTTAAGACCCAGAAGAGCGAATTTAAGACTTTTTAAAGCCTTAAATTTCGATTTTTAAATTTTAGACTTTAAGACTTTAAGACCACGCGGGGATCCTGTATATTGATAAATTATAGCCAACTTGAATTACAAGATTCAATAGTCTTGATTCATAAGGGTCTAAAACAGGGGTGGGCAAACTCGGTCCTGGAGGGCCGGTGTCCTGCACAGTTTAGCTCCAACCCTAATCAAACACACCTGCTTATAGATTTCTTGTGATCTTAAAGACACTGATTAGCATGTTCAGGTGTGTTTGACTAGTGTTGGAACAAAACTCTGCAGGGACACCGGCCCTCGAGGATCAAGTTTGCCCATCCCTGGTCTAAAATGAAACTGGGAATATTAATGATTTTAATTAATACAATATCCTAGCCAATGGATGCAGAACAAACCTTCTTTGGCTAGTTGGTCATGTGCTGCCAGCGCCTCATGGAGTGTGACTCCAGCTCCAATAACGGTCACCTGATCTTTGCTGGACTGCCGCACCACCTAGAGGACAGAAAGAGAATTTAAGAAAACCCCTTAAAGCAGACCGTTTACAGCTGTCAGACAAAAGGCCCTATATTTGTGCACTGCATTACTAAAGGCAATATTTTATAAGTTTCAGCACAGCTGCTAACTAATTCTTGATGTAGCTTGAAACTCCATCGTTTTTTTTTCCCTCACCTTGGCTTTCCCAATTTCAAATTTCTCTTCAGGATTATAGATGACTGCAGTGTCAGGTCGACTGGTTCGGATGAAACAGATACCCTAAAAAGAAAAAGAAAACCGCAAAAACACGAGCTAAATAACAGCCAGTTATGATTATTGGTAATTGAGAGTGATAACCAACTATGAGACCAAGTTAAAACCATAAACCACACCTTTGTATTGGCTGCAAGCTCCACAGATCTCTCAGTAGACACTCCATCACTAGGGTAAAACACCGTGCATGTTGGAATAGCGCGGAACATGGCAAGATCCTCCAGAGCCATCTGTGAGGGACCATCCTCACCTAATCAAATATCAAACATTTATTAAATGCTTCCATAAAATCCTCAAAGATCAATAAAAGGGACAGCAGAAGAGATCTGACAATTACATTAAGATGAACCGCAATTGTTGCCATACATTTTACTTACCAATGGAAACACCACAGTGAGAGCCGACCAGGTTGACATTAGACTGGGAGATGGCTGCCATACGGATTTGGTCGTAGGCACGAGCAAGGAAGGCGGCAAAAGTGCTGGCGAATGAAACAGTGCGCTCACGAGTGGCACAACCAATAGCCACACTCACCTGAACAGCAGAAAAATAATAATAATAGGTTTAATATGCAATACTACAAAATTGCATATGGATATTTTATGTTAAAATTAACCAAAACTAATATTCAAAAGTTTAGGGTTGGTATAGTTTTCCAGAAAGCATTTAACAACAATTTATTTAATGCATCTTTTAGCTAACAAAAGTCAAGTAAAAACATACTGCTCCCATACTTTTGAATATTAAATAACCGTTTAAATATGTATTACATAACTAAAACCGGTCTACTTATTGCTGAATTAAATCTAGTATTTAATTTCATGAAAACATCTATTTTCACCTCTGAATGTTCATAGAGGAAGTCTTTCTGATTGTGGGAAGTCATGTTACATTGAGTAAGCACTTGTCAGTGATTAATATTAGTCAAAGTGAATAGTAACAGATAACATTTGAATGGGTGAGGTCAGGTATTTTACAAAGCACTATAAAAACAGGTGCACCACACCTTCAACCCGTCACAAAGCTCTACAAACGGCTTACAGAATCATTCATCTGTGACATACATGACACACTGTCAGCCAACATACTTTTTGATATGATGCTTGTAAACTGTCAGCATAAAAGTGGAAAAAGTTACACACCATGTTCTGCTCTGCAATGAAGCACTCAATGTAGCGATCAGGATGAGCCTTCTTGAACATATCAGCAAAGGTTGAGTTCTTAGTATCGCCATCCAGTGCCACCACACGAGTACTGGCATCACCCAACCTTTTCAGGGCCACACCGTAAGCTTTCCTGGTGGAGATCTGAGTGGGCAAACAAAATCAAATAACTAACAAGTCCTACTTTAAAAGTTATGTATCATTTTTTAAAAGAGTTAAAATTCCGAAACAAAGAAAGAAAGAGTGCTGTGGGAGCAATTCAGAATTTTAGGAAGTACAACACTGAAAAAGAATTCAGACCGGCTTAAATAGTAAGACATAGAACACACAATTTTTCAACGAGTTCACAATAACACTCTTCTTATTGAAACTTTGCTCAATTTACAACCCCCCCTTAGAGCTAAACGGCTCAGTTTTACCATTTTTTAATCTATTCAACCAAACTTCGAATCTGGCGGAAGCACTTTTAACTTCGCTTAATCACTGCATCAGATTAGAGCATAAGCATCTCACTCCAATGACTTAGCTTTGATAATTTCCCTATTAAAGCTGGACTCTTCTCTAGTAACGCTGTGTTCCAAGTCTGACAGAAAATGAAAAGTTGCCATTTTATAGTCAGATATGGCTAAAAACCACTCATTCTGGCGTATCAATCAAGAAATATTGTTGTCATACCACGGCTGCAGCACGCACATGAATATATACAATGCAGCACCTGAAAAAGGTTTTGAATCATCTCACAAATGTCTTCAAGACTTGCCTATATCATTGTACTGACAGAAGCAAGCCAGTTTTCATGTGCTGCATAATATCATTATCAAATACAAAACAATATGTTGCCTTCAAATACTATTAAAATTAAAGAGTTATTTCATTTGTTAATTCTGTACTAGTTCCTGGATCACTTCCGAATCATTGCACTGTATACAGTATGAAATTTGAAGTCAACTTACTAGGGTTGCATGGTTTACCGGTACTAGTATTGCAAAACTATGGCTCCAAAATACTGGCGGTGCCACTGTAGTATAGTCATTAATGGTTTATCTACAATAGATCATGTTGCATGTTGAAAGTCACTAAAATGCTCACGTTTGTGCAACATTAAACTATTTTATTTTATTAGTCTGTGGAGCCCTTTAAGGTTATAAAACTGTGTAGCACTTGATCTAATGCAAATCTGAATTGGATCATTTCTGTTCCTGTTAATATGACTTCGTAGATACAACAACAGCAATCTTTTGTGAAAAAAAGTGAAATTTTGAATTACTTTGGATTGTTACCTGATAGGAATGAAAAAGAAGAAGAAAAGAAAATGGACGAAAAACTTAATAGCAACATGAAACATTGAAAAATGAGTACTTCATATCGCCTAAATTTGTTGGGAAAAAATGCTCTTTTGTAACAAATTTCATTCTGTATAATTTGTATCTTTATTTTAATGTATTTTTGTTGGTAAGTTACCTACAAAAACAAAAACAATGAATATATTTTAGGTGAAGTGACGTGCAAATAATACCTTTTTGGCTTTAAGGGAATTATGAGTTAAATTCAAGTAGGCATATTATAACATAAAATATAGTATTTCTGACAATTTACTTTATAATTTATTAGTGTCGTTGAATTAATTTATGGTCTCACGACAACCCTACAAACTTACAAATCTGATCAAATAATGTCTTTTTCAATGAACAAAGCTGATATGACTCTAGCTTCAGTGCAACATCTGATATACACTTTATAAAAAATGTCTAAGCTTCGCAACAAGAGCTTGCACTGACATGGCTGTGTAAATGGAGTGACTTGAACACCTCTGAATAGCCACTGTATTTTGCTTTTAATGTTCACACAAATATGCACAGCAGGATTTAAAAGCAGTCGCCAATCAGCAGTTATCAAATCAACTCAATTTTAGAAGTGGCAGTGTTGCATTTTTATAAGGCAAGTGTCAAAGTGGTAATAATGCAGAGGGACTTGACAGAATTAGCATCAGTTTATCACCTTGTCTCCAAGCTTGTATTCTGGGGCTGTGAGCAGATGGATTGGGGACAGGTCAGCTGGAGGCGCGTCCTCTTTTGGTGGCTGAGGGTAGAGAGGCTTATTGGGAGACTGGATCTGGCTCAGGAGGTCATTAATCAGCTCCTCTGCACGGTCTTTAGGCATCGGCTTCCCGTGCCAGTTATCCTGATCCTCAATGCCTGAACAAAACACCACAGGTCTGATGGTCATTATGAGGATTACCATAACATATCATTCATGTTAATCATAATCATCATCCTGTACTGCAATCATGGTGTTAATCACCTTTGAGACCTTTGCCTTTGAATGTTTTAGCTACGATGGCAGTGGGCTTCCCCTTCACTCCTTCAGCATGCCACATAGCCTTGCACAGCTCCTCCACATCATGCCCATCCACTACATAAGTGTTGAAGCTGAAGAAAAATAAATCGGTGGTAAACACATTGAGTTATCAAAAGGCAACACGGCTGTGTTCCAAATGGATGATAGCAAGAATTACATCACTAGCTGCTTAGTTTTGTCTATATAGGCTAATACAAACAACAGTATGCAATATCATACACAATGCAATTACTTAATTGGAGCGATTGTGTAAGATTTAGGAAGAAAAAAATGGTAGCTGATTGAATCATACCCGAAGGCCTCACAGCGCTCCTTGTAGACGTTCACATTGTGCTGCAGTGGTGCTGGCTCACTCTGGCCCAGACGGTTCACATCAAGAATGGCCACCAGATTGTCAAGCTTGTAATGGGAGGCAAAAGCCATGGCTTCCCACACCGACCCCTCTGAACACTCGCCATCTCCCAGCATACAGTACACACGGTAGCTAATGATACAGTAAGACAAGACGCATTCAATTCGACAATTTCGGAATAATTACAAACAAAAGCTTTCCATTATTAAAATGTTATTAGTTTATTTCAATGACTTCTATTTGATCTCTGGCACCACAGAAGTATGAGGTTTTGAATTAAGTGTACACAAGCAAATTGGTATCGTAGGCCATGCTATAAGAAAAACATAAGTCATAGTGCAAGCACTCTTTAAAGTTTCATAAGTCAAAACTTTCTCTTTAGTCTAAAACATCTTATATTGAAGCCAATCTACCAAACAACAGGTTGTTGAATATGCCACCTCATTAAGGGCGACTAATCTCTGCCTTTCCAGAGCTCATATAAACTTGGTGCCGTTTAATTTATTTTTATGGTGTATTTGTTTTCAAACATTATATGATTCAACAGATGTTTACACTGGCCCACACAGCTGCTCTTTTGAAAAAAACATTTAAATATGCTAAACTGTTAGCCAATCATAACAGCAGACTTTTTTTTGAGTCTACAATCTGTCATGTTCATTCAATCAGTGTTGTTTCTTCAAAAAAAAAAAAAAACACCATAAAGACTATAAATTCAAAATTAGGAGGATTTTTTGGTGTAAAAATCTTGATAACTAAAAGTGAAATAATGTGGAACAAAACACTCTCTGGAGAACACGAGTACCTTGATTTATCCAAGTATTTGCCGGTGTAGGCCATTCCACAGGCAGCACCCAAACCCTGGCCAAGAGAACCTGTTGCTACATCCACAAATGCCAGTTTCTAAAACAGATATGACAGTGTTAACACACAAGTCTGCAAGTCTTAATTAAGAAAAAAAAAAAAACTAAACGGGTATCTATTAAGGCTGTGACAACAAATAAATTTGCAAATCTGAATACATTGCTATTCTCTTTTTGAATCAATTCTGAACACAGATTTTACCGCCAGATGGCACTGCACCCTTTACAAACAGCAACACTGCCAAACCTTACATTTTCAACTTAAAAGTAAAAAAATAAATAAATTCATAAAAATAAATTACTTAACGAAAATGTTTAGGCAAGTAACAAGAGTGTTCATGGTAAGCAGTGTTTACATCTAACCACTTACAGTACGACAAAGCACAGATGCTCTTCTTCATGCCAACTTAGAGCGCAAGGAAAAAACACGCTTAAAGCACCATCTGCTGGTTAAAAAATTGAGCTCAAAATCCATACCATAGAGCAGGGGAGCCCAATTTTTTTCTTAGGTAAGGCCAAAAAATAAGCTAGATTGAGGACTGTGAGCCGAAGGTAAATATATCAAGCTGTACTATAAAGTTGCCATGAATAATTTCCTCGTTTATTTAAAAATAAAATAGAAAACATTACTTAAAACAGATTAACTAATCCATTATTTATATATATATATATATATATATATATATATATATATATATATATATATATATATATATATATATATATATATATATGTGTGTGTGTGTTTTTTTCCCTTGCATTATATAATGAACCTGTTATAATGAAAACACAAGAATTCTTCCATTTACAACATAATGGAGTTTTTTGTAGCTCAAAAATAAAACTAACAAATGAAAGGTTACGTTAAATTAGAAATGAAAGTGGATTAAAACAATTAACCACAACCCTCCCCAAAACTCTCCATCTCTTCTCAGATGGGATGGTGGGCTAAATCAAAGGTTACAATGGGCCAACTGTGGCCCGCGCACCCAAGTTTGGCCATCTCTGCCATGAAGATTCACTAAAAAAGAATCCATGAATCACTATACATTGATTTATGGTCCCAGCTCTGTCTATTGTTTTGCCATGTTTAGTTGTTTGTTGACCACAAATGTTTTTCATGGAGTTATAAATGTGGTGCTACTCACAGGAGTGGGGTGACCCTCTAGGTCAGAATCGATTTTGCGCAGGTTTAGCAGATCAGACGCTTTAATATATCCAGCCTCTGCCCAGGCAGCATACAGAATAGGAGCAGCATGGCCCTGAAAACAGCAACAGGAAGAATGCATTAAGTACTTGCAGGAAACAAACAAGTTCAAGGAAGCTCCCATCCAGCATAAATCACCAGTCCACCTTGGATAGGATGAAGCGGTCATTGCAGGGGTTGCGGGGATCCCCAGCTTTGTAGCGCATGGTGTGGAAAAACAGCACAGACATGAGCTCGGCAGCACTGCAGCAGGAGGTGGGGTGTCTGTTAGAAGGAAAACACATCTGTATCAATCCCTCCATCAACCATTAACCATCAGCTCAAACATGCTGGATGTTAAAAACCAGTCCGACGTGCAGGTTATCGTTCACTTCAAAATCAAAAAACTGATTGCAAACGGTACTAGAGGGCAAAACATGACCCTGTCATCACTGGGGATTGAGGTGTAGTAATAGACCTTATCATAAGAATCAATGACTTTAGCTACTGCCAAAACTAATAAAAATTATATGAACCATTTAATAATCACTGGAGTTGTAGATTCAAATAAAGAAACAACAGTGCAATAGACCAAGGTATAAACATTCTGCTTTTTTTGAAGGTGCAAAAGGTAAATAAAACATCAGATTAGTAATTCTAGTGCATTTCACTGCAAACCTGTGTATTGCTTAGAATCATTATTGAAATTGCATAGAAAAGATAAACCTGTACATTGTTCTACTCTGCACTGAAGTCACATTGATGAAACACATTGTTATGACATACATGTTTGGACTTCAACTAAGGATGCAGTAGAACTGTTAGTTTTGTTTCTAAAAAGTGTTTTTAATTCACAATAAGACCCATGCAATTCAGTCGCCACAAAACGGTTTAACCTGTTATATTTTGATTGCGAGTCAAACTACATGCAGTCTTGTGTTATCAGTCAGTTTACTCCTAATTCTTCACCACAAAAACACCACTGATTAATTACCATATTGTCCTACAGAGTGACTCATTTAGGCTGAAATAAGAAAACAAAAATGGAAAGGGTTAAGAAAACTCTCCACTGATCCGTTTCAGAATGAATGATTTGGCTGCAAAAGGTACAGACAAAGGAATGAGTCATGATAAATTCTTCCTTGTATAAACTGAGGATTCAGTAAGAACAAAAACTGGTTATTGTACGCTAAAATAAAAATAAGGAAGTGTCATAACCTAAACAAATAGTATCAGGTAAACGTTTCAAAATTCTGGAAAATCCTCAACTTGAACGAACGAAAGATTATTCGTTTATTGCCAGAAAGGGTGTGTGAGGTGTTTTAATATATTGACCACCTGACACATGGCGTCCAACAGAAAAAAGTTTTTCGATTTATCCTCTGCAGGTTTAGAAACCCCCATGTGGGACTTTGGTTCATGTTAAGAAATGGCCTCTGTGGCAATAAATTGGTCCACCGTACAAAAGAGAACTGCAGAGCAGAGATTGAGCAACGTCAAAGTTTTCCTGCTTCATGTGAACCTCCCTTATCGATTTATACTTAAACAGAGCGTGCTTTTAATTTGATTTTCATTAGCATCATGGAGGATAACAGCACTTTAACCCACAGCACAACGGACACCACGAGACCTCCACCTCTCCACGTGACAACCTGTAGGAACCGTGCAGACGCGAGCTTAGTGTATAAATTAATTAGTGATGAGAAGAGTCCTTTTCGCAGAACGGTTCTTTTAAACGGTTCGGTTCAAATCGATTCTTTCGAGTCTGGGCGTACTTGCGTCATTACGTTGCCATGACCCGACGTGACATTCCATAGCTGTAAACATGCATAAGTGTTTATCACGTATATTGCGAATTAAAATCGTGACTTAACTCAGCAGATAAATCAGCAAACTAGAAACTAAAGACAATTTAAATTTCACTTATTTCAATTTTAATTCATTACAACTCCATTTAAAATGTTGACAAAATCAAATCAACAACATTAACATAACTTTTTTTGTGCATTTCCAGAATAATAAAAACTGTCAATTTAAGTCAATCGCTTTAACAAATCAGCTGTTGCTCCCAGTGTTCAAATGGGGTCTGTGAACAGATTCAATATCCGCACTCACTGAAAAGATCCGACTCGTTTACGAATCGGACATCGCCATAATCAATCAGTTGCAGCTCAACCTGTGATACTTTTAGAATCTATAAACAATGAACGCTTTATAATCCTATTTAAAATCCCCCACACACACACATCCGTGCTAATAATAGTGGCGATGAGAGCTAACGTTAAGCCAATTTCACTGGTCATCTTTATAAGGCCGCGATGGGCTAAAAAGCTTTTAAATGTAGCCAGTAACGCTAAAGCAGCTATATTGCATTGTGTACAATTTGAGTTATATTATATTAATGTTTTATACTAACTACAATGGTCGAATGAAAACAGAAAGCATGAGCTCCATGCCCGTCCCCCTCGCCAAGTTCACGTGCTATGCAGAAACGTAAAGTGAACATTTGCACGACAAATGACATAATTGAGCACATACAGCTGTAAACATGTCGTTCGGTATCCTATAAAGACTTTAATAATGATTTTAAATGAGTGTAACTTAGACGTCTTTACCCGGAGTTTGAGGCGCATGTTTGCCTGATGGAGTGAATCCTGAGCTTGTTCGCAATGTCTTTCAGGGCCTGCAGAGTTTTCTCGTCGGGTTTGTGGTAATCCATGGTTCAGATGTATAGGGAGAAAACGCAATGAGATATACCCAAGTGCTGTAGCTCAGAAATGAAACTATCCTGATTCTACGGAAAGAATAATTATAGCAAGAAGTGCAGCACAACCAGAGGCGAGTACGGTGTGGGACGCGGGTAGCGTGGTGCGTGTGTCTTTTAACTGACGCGTGACGTCAGCTGTCAACTCATGCGCTGCGGCGAATCATTGGACGACAGGCTTTTCGCAACAGCATGGCTGAGGTGAGGTTGCCAGATCAGAGCAGAGACCGCAGGCAAACACAAACAGAGCTCTGTTGTAATAAAGCTCACGACATGTAAGATAAGGATGAAAGGGTACTCGGGACTTCTTCTTTTTTTAACTTAAGTGAAATCTTCATCTGCACACACGGTTACACTGATTAAATGTTGCGACGGTTGTAAAATCTTTCAAATGATTGAGATGATTGAATCACTGATTCGTCGAGTCATGATGACGGTCAGGAGGAAAGGAGTGCGGAAACTGTTTAACCCTATGAGTTTACAGCTTTATACATTCTGTTTTAAAATCCTCTAAATTACCTAAAACCTTAAAAACAGCAAAATCATATTTACATATAATTATTTTTGTAAAATACCCTGTCATGAACATTTTATTTTTTGCTGTAAATTATATATATATATATATATATATATATATATATATATATATATATATATATATATATATATATATATATATATATTTTTTTTTGGAATAAAATTGTAATTGTTAACAATAATTGCAATGGACTAACAAAAAGTATTCTGACAGTATTTATCGATTTAAATGTCAGTTTCACTATTTACTAAATTATTGAAATAAAGAGCTTCCTTTGTTAACATAAGTAAAGAATTACAAACAATTTAATAATTATTAATTAACCAACACGTAAAAAAAAAGATACTTAAATTTAGGGGTGACACAGTGGCACAGTAGGTAGTTTTGTCATCTCACAGCAAGAAGGTCGCTGATTCAAGCCTCGTCTAGGTCAGTTGGCATTTCTGTGTGGAGTTTGCATGTTCTCCCCACGTTCGCATGGGTTTCCTTTGGGTGCTCCGGTTTCCCCTATGCGGTATATGTGTCCCCTATGTTCGCTGTGTATGTGTGCGAATGAGTGTATGGGTGCTTTCCAGTGATGGGTTGCAGCTGGAAGGGCATCTGCTGCATAAAAACATATGCTGGATAAGTTACTGGTTCATTCTGCAGTGGCGACCCCAGATTAATAAAGGGACTAAGCTGAAAAGAAAACGAATAAATTAATGTTATCAATTTGGCTTATTTATCTTAATCTTTAAATTTTATACTAAAATATACTGGGTCATGTAAAGTGACACTGACATTTACCTGCATTTACTGTAAGAATTCTGTTAGATTATTTTTGAAATCTCATAATTTTACTTCACAAATGTTCAAAGTTTCATTTTACTTTTCAACCATATAAATAACATCTTCAAAATGCCTGAGGAAAAATAAAGGTGTTTTTTTTCCATTTTTGAGCGTCAACACATCACTTATATTGACCACACCATTTAGTTGTTTAGATTGTGTTTTATATTTAGTTGAATGGTTAAATAAACTCAATTTATTTATTAAAATTATTTGTATTAATTACATTTCCTATTTATTCAAGCTTTAGAGATTAAAACTAGACTCTGCCCCTTTAATGTGGGTTGGTCTTCTTAAACAAGGAAGTGCCACTTCTTGTTCTGTCTTGGTAGTAAACCAAAGTGTATGACATTGCAGTAAATTAAAATATACAACAACACAATAATATACACATAGAAATGGTTTAATATTCCAATACTCACATTCTTAATTGTGTCTTTTTAACAGATTTTAATTAGACTGCAAACCTTTTTGAGATGTCTTGTTTTATTCCTTGGCATTAGATTACAAAGATACTTGTTATATCATATCTAGTGATAAGTCTTACTCATTTTCATTAACAGCTATACACCCTTACAAATCACATGCACTAAATGGACAGCCAGTCTAGACTTTATTAAATATAAAATCATATTTGGCACAGACTATTCAGTCGTCCTCTTGATCTTCAGCATTGTCATCTTCAAACTCCTAAAAAAAAGTACATTGTTACAGTGTACACCGTAAAACTATCTGAGATATATATTCAAACAGACAGTTCACCAAGAAAAGAAGTAAAAATTCTGTCATTATTTACTCACCCTTCGCTTGTTCCAAACCTGTTTGACTTTCTTTGTTCTTTTAAACACAAAGAAGATATTTTGAAGAAAGCTGAAAAACCTGAAACAATTGACTTCCATAGTACGGACAAAGAGCTTAGAACAGGGGTGTCAAACTCAATTCCTGGAGGACCGAAGCCCTGCACAGTTTAGTTCCAACCCTGCTCCAACACACTTACCTGTAGGTTTCAAACAAGCCTGATAGACTCAATTAGTTTGATCAGGTGTGTTTAATTAGGGTTGGAACTAAACTGTGCAAAGCTGCGGCCCTTTAGGAACTGAGTTTGACACCTGTGGCTTAGAATGACCAAGAGGTGACACTCAATAGAACAATCAATTGCAACAGCAGTGCCCAGCAACAGCCTCGGAATCTGCCATTTTGGAGTGAAAACGATCGGCTGTCCATTAGATCTTATAGGGTATTTGCTGAAGCATGCTAATAATTTCCCCGCCATGTCTTTATAATATGAGTATTTAGTTTACCTCAGTATATTCAATGAAGCTTCTGCGCTAGCCTGCCAATTCTGATGGGCTTATGCGAGTAAACGGCTTTTTATCTCGTTTTACGCTTAAGGAACTAAATGAATGCCAAAGTCTGTTTAACTGATTGTATTTGAATTACATTACAACATCGATGCTGTAAAAGGAATTGTATAAATTGGAAAAAAATTCACAATAACAGGTCACCGCAAGTTTATCAGTATGGGAAAAACACTAGCTCGGCATATTTACCCTATTGCAGTGGTTCTCAAACTGTGGTACGTGTACCACTAGTGGTACGCAGGCTTCCTTCTAGTGGTACGCGGAGGAAGGAAATATGTCATGCACATGCTACACACATTTCAAAATTTATTAAAAATTATGTATATAATATGTCATATATGACATATAGCCTATATTTATGATGTAATCTGCCACATTTTTTAACTGTGCAGAGTTGTAGCTGCTTTACTGGGCCTAATGCGCTACTGTATTTTAATACTACTCATTTTGGTGATACTTGGAGAGACAATTTTTTTTCTGAGGTGGTACTTGATGAAAAATGTTTGAGAACCACTGCCCTATTGCTGTCGTGATGGCAACTTTGTTTTTTATTGATTTATTTAAAAAGTGCATTAATGCTGAGGTACAACCTGAAAGATGACAATACAACACTTACTATCACAATCATCAGCACTTTTAATAGTTTATTTTACAGACTTATAATATGCTGTTGTTATATTGGAGTTTTCACTCCAAAATGGCCGCCATTTTCCAAATTGCACTAGAGTGTCGCCTCTTGGGGATTCTATGCTCTTTGGTATGGATGTTGATTGTTACCCATTTTTAGCATTTATCAAAATATCTTCTTTTGTGTTCAACAGAACAAAGAAAGTCATTCAGTTTAGAACCACTTGAGGGAGAGTAATAACTGAGTTAAATTTCATTTATGGTTGAACTATCTCTTTAGTTAAAATAAATTGTTTCCACACCTTTTTTTGTGCCTCAAATTTTTCTTCAGGTGTGACGGGATCTTTGTCCACTCGTTCCAGGTGGGGAAGTTGTGAGATCACATAAAGCCTGTAATCGTCAGTCTTCGCAATAGGGTTGTCCAAAAGCACAAGTGCCTTTAGTGTTTGCCCCACACTTGCCAGAGTCTGCAAAGCCCTCATAGAAGATATAAGGTTCCCCCTTTAAAATGTAAACAGAGAGTTATCAGATATAAACAGTTTAAAATAGTGAGAGACATTTGCTTTTTCGATTTTAGCCTTCAGTTACCTGACATTAAGATACTCGAGGCATTTCATACTGGCACTGAGTCCATCCAGTGTTTCTAACTGGTTATGTCTGAGGTGAAGAGTGATGAGACGCTCAAGCTTTTCCAGACCCTCCAGTTTCTTTATATTGTTCTGAGCCTAAATAGTTTGGTGAATGTCCAAGATGATAGTTATTTGGAGATAAGCACTACTGTGTACTTTTAATCCACAATAAACATCAACAAGAGCAGCTACCAGATACAAATGGCGTAAGTTGGGCAGGTAAATGCCATCTGTTGTTTCCAAACAATTTCCTCTGAGCTCCAGAGTCACCAGATTGGTCAGATTTGGATGATCCAGGCCCTGCATGGTCTGGATGCCATTACCTTAAATAAATATACGCAAGAATTTAAAAACATTGCTGCAGATGAAGCTTAAAGTTAAATGTTTAGTGTCTAATGTAGACTACAGTGAAATACGGCCAATGTCAAAGTGTAGTAGTACTTCATGTAGTGTGTTTTGATTTCATCTATGCTTTTGAAATGTTTTATGGGACTTTTTTTAGCAGTTTGAAAGGATGTACTGTCTTGGTTGTTCATGTAAATGTTAGTACAAAGACTAGCTAATGAGCAGTACATTCTGTTATTTTGTGAATTTATTTTGCTCTATGTATTATATCTTATGCAATAATATATATATATATATATATATATATATATATATATATATATATATATATATATATATCAATAATATTAAGATAATATTAAGAGAAAAATAAATCCATAAAATGTCTCAGACTAGTAAAAGTCTAAACTGTAAAGTCAAACATTCAAAAAGTCAATGGTCCTATAATGCATCATTTATTTTTATTCAACTTCAGGGGCCGCCACAGCCGAATGAAGGGCCTTCAATAATGCAATATAAAAATAATAACCATCATTTTTTTTCTGTAAATTTTTTTCAAAGGAATATAAAAGTGTTTCATGGGTCATGAAACATCAAAAATTTAATTGTACGAAAAACTGGACTAAAATACATTTACAAGACACAATCAAATAAACCTTAAATTACATTGTGATCATATCACTTCATAAGACCTCAATGTATCGTCAGGAGTCACAGGTAACAGTTTGCCCGTATATGTTTTTTTTTTCTTTTTTTACTTTTTTTGGCAGTAGCTGTTAACAAGCAGCTTATTAATCACAAAACACCACCATTTCAGCTAAAAAACTTCTTAAAAAAACAACTGAGAAAAAAACATGGACAAACTTAGGCTACATTAATAGTAAATTAAAATAACTTTGGTATTTTGAAAGCATAACCTGACCAAAGATATTCCATTTGTATAACTTCACGGAAGTGGATCTTGCACCTTCTCTGATTGGTGGAAATTTCTTTAATGCATCATGGGTAATGTAGTTTTCACCCTTAATTTAGTTGTTAAATGTAATTATTTTTTAAAAAGTTGAAATAGTGTGACAAAAACATATACCATCGATTAACAGCTTTAAAATTCATAGCAAGTTTTAAATTAAAATTTTACTATATGGTGGAAAGTCGCTGGCTCGAGTCCCAGCTGGGTCAGTTGGTATTTCTGTGTGGAGTTTGCATGTTTTCCCCGTGTTGGTGTGGATTTTTTCCTAGTGCTCTGGTTTCCCCAACAGTTCAAGCACATGCGGTATAGGTGAATTGGATGAACTAAATTGGCCGTAGTAGTATAAGTGGTTGTGTTTGAGAGTGTATGGGTGTTTCCTAGTACTGGGTTGAGGCTTGAGGGGCATCTGCCACGTAAAACATTGGCTGGAATAGTTGGCGATTCATTCTGCTGTGGTGACCCCTTAAAAATAAGGGACTAAGCCGATGGAAATATAATAAATGAATGAAATTTCACTGTAAAGAAAATGGATGCATTTGTTTTATTGCAGAACCTGATTATTGCACTATATAGTTTAAAAGAGCTCAATAAAAGTATTGTACTAATTAATAGACCAAACTAACCAGTAAGATTGAGGGTTTCCAGTGCTGGGCCTCCGAGACCCTTCACATCAAACAGCCGATTGCTTGCAATGCTGAGCCACTGCAGGAAAGTGAGCTGACCGAAAGGCTGTCCCTCAAAGCCCTGAAGCAGGTTGCTGTCTCCCTTCACCCACAGCAGCTGAGTGAGGCCAGCCAGTGGAGAGAAGTCTGACAAATGATTGGAGGACAGGTCCAAATAACGCAGATGGATGTAGGAGCTGAGCAAGGCTAGGTCTGTCAGACCCCTGGTTTAGACAGGTAATGGGAATCAATATTTTTTACTTTAGTGAGATACAGTACATGGTGTAGAGAATTATGAAAATAGTCATTCATTTTGATATTTGTACATATTGTTCTAACGATTAGTAAAACATTGTCAACCAGCTCATATTAGAGTATTAATTTAACTTTGGCAGGAAGTTAGGTTACAGTCAGTAAAATAAGCTGACGTGTAGTTACAAAGTTACTAGTTTATGGAACATTTGTTAAGTAGAAAGTCCATTAAAGAATAGCTTGCACACAAAATGAAATTTCACTCACTGTTGTCTCAGACCCAAACCTTTATTACTTTCTTTCTACTGTTGAGCACAAAAGAAGATAATTTAAAGAAAGCTGAAAAAAGCTGTAACCGTTGACTTACTACATTTGCAAATACTAAAGATGTGAACGGTAACAGGTTTCTAGCTTTCCTCAAGGTATCTTCTTTTGGGTTTAACTGACTAAAAAGAAACTTATAAAGATTTGGAACAACTTGAGGGCAAGTACACAGTTTTTGGAGTAACTATACCTTACTTGCTCTAATGCAGGGGTCACCAACATGGTGCCCGCGGGCACCAGGTAGCCCGAGATGATCAAATGTGTTGCCCGCATGCCTGTTCTAAAAATAGCTCACTATAGCGCCACTTACCAGTAAGCTTCATCTAATATAGAAGTAATCATTTAAAAATGTAAATATTTGCAGAGATATGTAAAAATAAGGTGTTGCACATTGATACATTAAATACAGGGTTGATAACTTTAGTGAGAATCATTAACATGATTGGTGTCTTCACATGGATGAATATCATTAATTATTACCAAAAACATAAAGTATAATTAAAAGTAAATTGAGCAAGTTTTTTATTTGAGAAGTGTTTATCAAACTGGTAGCCCTCCACATTAAACGGTACCCAAGAAGTAGCTCTCAGTTTCATAAAGGTTGGTGACCCCTGCTCTAATGACTGTTAGTTGAAAAATAGTTGAAAAGTTGCAGTTAGAAATTAGAATATCTAAAGTCTACTAAAAAGTGTTATTGAACGAACAAACTTACTTATTTTTAAGATCAAGTCTGACATAGGCATGAGACAGACCATTCCCTGTGCGACATAGCAAAGATAAACTTCTCGCTAAAATGTCCTGGGTTAGTGGACAAGACTCTAGCTGAGTAAAGAGAGAGACAGAGAGATTCTTAAATGAACTCACGAAGAATCATTTTAATTATTTGGATAAAAATGTTACTAAAATAAGACCAAAGAAAACACATTTTATACCTGATCTCCATCTGATTTCTCTTTCTCTTCCAGATCCTCATTCTCTCCCTCATGATCAGAGTCTGCTTTCAATACCTCATCTTCACCAGAGTCTGACATTATTCTTCTATCTTAACTACCTTGTCGATCAACTTTTCACGGGTTGAAATAAATGATTGGGAATTTAGATCGATCAATTTACATCATTAGCATGCTGGCTAACTTTAGCTTGCTTGTTAGTAACTTAACAGACAGGATGCACTGAAAATAACTATTTTACTTGTAACGTTAAACAATTTATGATCATTTCCTGTAACATTAATAACTCAAAAATTACAAATGGATTATATGATCCCGATGTCCGAACAAGTTTTCTGTCACTCACCTCGCGCTGATGAGTGTTTATGGCTGTTACCATAGTAACACCACATGTCCCAGAGAGACTACCGTTCCCTCATCATAGGATCTCGAGAGTGCAATTTCACATCGCGTGGCCATGACAAAAAAAAAGTTGTGAGCCGAACACATACCCTCCCGGTAATTATTGTGCATGTCTAGGGTTATTCACATTTAACCACACTGAGTTTCTGTGGATAACTGAGTGATAACTGAGTTGTTACTCACTATATTTGAGGTAATAGTTGCAATTTAGGTATAGAGTGACACGAATGCATGAGTGTTTCCAGAGTAATGGCAGTTCATAACACTATGGCGACCCCTGATAAAGCAGGGATTAAGACAAAGGAAAGTGAGCTAGTGTGTAATTTGAAAAACAGACTAATAGCCTCATGTTGTTTACAGTGCATCAATGCCATTGGAAAGTCGAGATCTTTAATGAAGGGAAGAAAAAAATCATCCAAATATCAAAAAGTAATATTTGGTTCACAAAATGTAAAGGCAGTAAGATGCTTATTGGGTTTATAAAGGTTATGTCATAAAGTTGTTTTATGTTAACTGTTTTGTAAAACAATTGGTTGTAATTGCAATAAATGTTAACTTTAAGCTTGAGCTAAAAACTAAAGACTAATGCAGACTCAAAAATGGAGACACTAAAGATGTCTGAAGATGATATCTTTATTTCAGTTAGAATCAGCATCTGCCTTGTCTTTGTCTTTATAAAAAACTCAGCTGTATGTCACATCAAGCACCTTGCAGTGATCCTCAGCAGCACTCACCCTTAGGTCACCCTCACCAATCCCATTGTCTTCTGGTGGCCCCTCAGAGGGTTGTGCTGTGTCTTTGGTGACCCTCACCAACCCGCAATGTCTTTGGTGACCCTCACTAACCCACAACATCTTTGATGACCCTCACCATTCCCCAGTGTCTTTGGTGACCCTCACCAACTCTGTTCTTGGTCCCCCTGACCAACCCTCTGTGTCTTCAGTGACCCTCACCAACCCACAGTGTCATTGGTATCCCTCAACAACCCCCAACGTCTTTAGTGACCCTAACCATCCCTCAGTGTCTTTGGTGACCCTCACCAGCCCGCAATGTCTTTGGTGACCCTCACTAACCCACAACATCTTTGATGACCCTCACCATTCCCCAGTGTCTTTGGAAACCCTCACCAACCCTCTCTGTCTTTGGTGACCCTTACCAACCAGCAATGTCTTTGCTGACCCTCACCAACCCTGTCTGTTCTTGGTGACCCTCACCAGCCCTCAGTGTCTGTAGTGGCCCTCACCAAGCCACAGTGTCTTTGGTGACCCTTTCCAACCCTCTGTGTCTTTGGTGTACCTCACCATCCCTGAGTGTCTGTGGTGACCCTTACCAACCCTCTCTGTCTTTAGTGACCCTCACAAACCCTGTCTGTTCTTGGTCATCCTCACCAACTCTCAGTATGTGTGGTGACCCTCATTTAACCCATGCAAGTAAAGTGCACACACATAGCAGTGAACAAACACGCACACACGCACGCACACACACACACAGCGAAGCGTGGACACACATTCTAGGCAGTGGGCAGCTTTTTCTGCAGTGCTTGGGAAAATGTGTATGATATCGCATACTTTCACAGTGATAAAACACCTATTATGTTTGTCTGTTTTTGCCGAGGGGTGTCTGGAGCCACGAGTCAACATCAGAAAAGGGTCGTTAAAGCCGGAAATCGAAAACTGAGTCAGAGTGAGTCAAAATGAAACGCAAAACCAAAGCCTTATAGACAAAGTCTGACAAAAGCGCCTGTAATCAATAGAAAAACAGCAAACCGCACAAAGCAACAAAGAATTCCAATAAAGAACCTGCTCCACCTTACGTCAGTAGTGCGTTCTGTTTAGGATCAGAGGAATAGATCCGAGGAAACATCTATAAAAACATGTACATGCATTAACTTCAGCAGTTTACATGAACAATATTTACTGAACAACATATAAAAGAAACTAAAACTACTTTTTTATACTTTTAAAATTAATTTCAATGAAATAATAGGCTACCAACACCATGATTTTATCCGTTAACGCAGTTATGCTTTGCTTTTTTTTAATTTTACTTTAAAATAATTGTAATTTAGTATTGTACATTAGCATATTAAAAAAAAATTTTTTACTATATGTTTCAGCTTTTGTTAAACATCATTCTTAAATGAATCATTTCATATTTTAAAGTTGCAATAATAGTTATAACCCACTTTATACTTTTCTGAAAGTGTAAAAAAAATTCAATGAATGCTCTGAAAGTGCATCTTTTTGGCTCCTTGAGTGATTTAAGTTTCCATTTATTTATGAGCCAAAGGAAAGTGAGTGTATGAGTATTTGTATCATAGACAGTTCTTATTTAGTTTAAGTTATGACTTAAATACACAAGTCAAATGAACGAAGAGTGAATTTTAAAATACACAAAAAATAAAGAATGTACTGAACTGTTAGAAGCACATCAGTCTAGAGTGAGTTGGCTAAGCCAAGCAGGACACACATCATGTTAGCTGACCCCTATAATTTTGGATCAGTTTTGGTATTCTGTGTAAGAAAACAATATGAAGACATTTTCTACCAGGACACATTTACATTCTTTTACAGCAGCTCTAAAACATAAATAAATAAAATTCCATATTACAAGAGAACCCTGAGCATAATATTTAATGATATATGATCATCAATAAATGATTTTTTGCATATTTACAATTTAAATGTTAGCCTACTTTTACTAACTGTATATAATTAATAAAATATATATTAACAAATATTTGTAAAATCCACACAGAAGATAAATATGACAATTTAATATAACAACCACATACTTCTGTTTACGTACTTAGTTTTGTCTCTATTCGAATTGATCCAATCCATTCCTGTTCGTAAACATACAGCATGTAAACAAGTGATAAACACTGACTCAATCAATACAGTGCAAAGTGAGCATTCAATAAAATCCAAATAATTTATTTCGGTAGCATCTCTCTAAAACAAATGACTACCGTAGTAAATCACACAACAAAGTAACCTGCTTCAAAACAGTAATCATAAATAGTGATTAAATCATGCACGCTAAAAGCAGCAACAGCGCAATAATAAACTGAAGTAGAATAACATTCTACTCTGTAACAGTGTAAGGAAAAATATAATTCTATTTTAATTCGATCAGAGTTTAGGTAAAACAACATTTACCTAAAACTGGAGAGGAAGATGCTGACACTTTAGCATCAAATTGCAACATTACTTAACATCAAGTGCGTTAAACTGCATTTATGTAAACTAAGAAACACAACATGTTAAAAGTTTTGCTTTGGTTAGTCTCAGCTTCAAACTTGTCTTAAAACAAAATGGTTTCAAATTATAAGTGCAAAAAAAAAAAAAAAATTCTTCACACTCTCAGAAAATCTTTAAGTTTTTGATGCAAAACACACTTTGTTAATTGCATCAAAGTATAAATACTGTAACATTAAATACATTTTTAATGTTCACAGACCCTGAGAATAAGGGTGGTAAATGTAAAACCTGTGACAAAATTGCATGTAAGAAAAAAGAACTATTAAGCAGCTGCCAATGTTTATGAAAATAAAAATACTACATTCAATATGGCATGTGCTGTTTGTGATATGTCAGTTATTCAGGATGTAAATATGATGGTTTGATCATATATATGATCTGTGATTGTAGCAGAGAACATCCGACATGGTTTTTCCACATTGCACTTACCACATTATCATTTTAATGCATAATGTGTCTATTTGATATGTACTTGTGTTACTTGAGCTTCATTCGGCTATACTGTTTGAATATTTCCCTCATAGTTCTCCATGCAGATCTGGATGCGTCGGGTGAAATAGTCAGGCTCAGAAATGGCCTTCAGCAGGTCGTTCTGAACCAGACAGAGATCGTACAGCTCTGATGTGCAGGCAGTTCGGGTCTGCAAGCCCCCACGCTCTAAAAACACCTGCAGAAAGAGGTGGATGAAGAGTGAAGAAATGGAAGAGAGACATAGGACGGTTATTCTGCAGATGAAAAAATGGACTTCTCATACCTTAGGATGGACAATAGTGTCCTCGTCATTTTGACGAATGTTGTCGTCAATGAAGATATGTTGAACATTGCTGTCAAAAGGGTCAATCCAGAGTGGTTTTCCTCCTAAAATGGAGTATGTGTTTCGTGCCCACCTATTTAGGATAAACAAAACATGCACTTTGACTTCAATGAGACAATATGGTGACAATATAATTAAATTCTCTGAATTTGACCACTGTTGGAAACAGTCGTTAATAGAAATGTCAATTTTAAAATATCTATTTCCCCCTAACATTTGAGCACTGATGAGTGTGATCTTAAACACTGCTGAATGCCCTTTTGGGTTATGATAGTGACTGAATATGATTGCGACTGGATTATCAATTCATCACTCCTCACAGAGCAGAAACCGACAGGGGAACATTTGAAAGTGGCGTCTTTCAGCTAATCTATCAAGGGATCGCACGTATATCTTACTCATCGATGGATCCTCTGATATATGTTACTTTCAAACGCTCTGAATATGTCTGAATATTTGTGTTCACACTCTGTGAAGAGTGGTGAAGCGATGACCATTGGAGCCAATTACAGTGAGCACGCAAGCACAAAAGTGCAATAAGAAGTGTTCTTATTGTTGTAAGAAGTGTTTTTAAACTTTAGTAAAGACTCATACCAAATAGAGATGGACCGAAATGAAAATTCTTGGCCAAAACTGAAAATTCTGTATTTACTTGGCTGAAAAATGAAACCAAAAATGAATTGTAATAATGATATAATTAAATTATCATATTTTGTAAGACTTTCTAAATTAAACTCAATAACTGAGACTATGTGACTACAGCTAGAGGAAGAGTGAAACCAGCGTGCTGACCATTGTTGCACAGTGTGACGCAGCATAACACTTTTTCGGTTCACAAATTCTGTCATTTTTCTCTTTCAGCCAAAAAACGAAAATGCCATTTTGGTCTGAAAATTTCAGTATCCCTTGTACCAAAGTAAGTACCTTAGATATCTATAATATACATACAAAATAATCAAAAAACAACATTATTCAAGTTTTTTTTAATATATTTTAAAACAAACATTATTCATATTGTGCATTTAAGTCACTTGTTTTAAAGCAAAGCAAGTAATGCACAGGTCTGAAAACACCACAAATTATTTCTAAATCCATAATAGACCCCTTACCAGTCAAAGTTGTCCTGGAAGCCACCCAGACCCTCAGCAGAGCTTAGATACTGGTACACACTTCGCTCTCCGTCCCGTGTGGATGCATGCTCTTCTCCACGGGTCAGCGACACACCTTTAACACTGCACCTGATGCGTCCGGCCATCATATTCACCTTTAGCTGGGACAAGAGACAGTCATGTGGACATGAGTGACAGCGCTAAAAACAAATGCTCAATCAAATCTTTTTAAAATCCTGAATCGACACACTAAAGGACGGATGACACCATGGCTGAAGTATTTCTTTTAGACAGGTAATGTTAGGTTTTAAAATTATTTTAGTCATGCAAAGCTTAGACTTTGTCGTTTTGTGAATGGGTTAACTTATATGCACAAAAGACTATAGCTGTGTCTCATTTTAGAGGCTGCATCCTCTGAAGGATGAAGACTTCAAAGGTGAGTCCTTCGAAGTCCACACAGGCTGAACCGAGCATTTTGAAATGAGACGATCTAGCCCACAGAGGACAGATCTCGTCACCAGGCAACCGTAACAGCTGCAGGTAATAAGTGCTTGATGAAAATTTTTTTCTCAAAGTGTTTTTTAAACGTATTTTAAGCAATCTGAAGACAAAACAAGATTTACAAAAGCTGGAAATATATTTCCTTTTATCCATACATGTACAAATAAACAAGTAAACTGTCTATTAAATCACTCTTTAGTAAGACAGGTCATATCTTTTTGTTTTTTTGTTACGTGTGTTTAGATATCCAAGTAAAATTAACCTAATTCATACATTTAAACTGGAGCTTTCCTTTAAAAACACACACGTATCTTGGGGTGTTCGAGGTCGCAAAGGATCCACCAGTTGTATCCTTCATTACCTGGAAAATGAAGGAAGCTTTTGGAGGCTGCGTTTGAAGGAGCCTTTGAATTTTTTTAAAATGAGACCACCTTCGTTGTGCCACAATGACGCAGCACACTTTAAATGCATCCTTCGGAGAATGCAGTCTCTGAAACGTGACACAGCTTATAGAGTACACAAGACATGTCACTTGTAGACTTTTGAATGGGAAAAAGTGTAAATTTCAGTATGCTGAATGAAGCCCCACTTTCTAGTAAAGGAGCCAATCAGCTATCGCTACAAGGTGAATAAAACCCGCCTTCTAGTATAGTAGCCAATCAGTGATCGCTATAGAATGACAATTCTTTGGGGGAGGAGCTCAGATCAGATGTGAGTTTCTGCAGATTTTGTGTGATACTAACATTTAGAAATGAAACTAAATCTTCTGGCGAAAGCTTGATGTGACTATTTTCAGTTTCATAAGATACCTTTTACAGCAGGGGTCCTCAAACTTTTCAGCCCGCAACCCCTAAAAATAACAACACCAGTGACTCGCGACCCCCTCTATCCTAGGCGGTGGTTATAAGCATACAAATAATGCACACAATGGTGCACTAATACTCATACACTTATAGGAACTATAAAAACAAGCTTATTGACGACACAAAATAGTGCAACAGTCTATTTTTTTATAATCATTATTCATTTGCTTAATAAACTCACTTAATGAGAATGGTGAGCACAATGTTTATAGCACAAGACTATTCTTGTTTTAATTTTGGAGACTTGGAGCCACTTGGAGATTCCCTCCTTGTTCAGTCATGGCCTTTTTAAATGTATGTGAGTGCCATAAAGGTGTCAAAGTTTAACATTGTACTGTAAAATCAATCTTCTGCAACCAACACTATTGCTGTGATGTTAATCTAGCATAACCACAAGGGCCGCAATCTAATGGAAAGAAAGTTGAAAGGCTGATGACTTTTTATTTGCATGTTTTTTTATGTAACCATTAAATATTAAGTTTATATTAAATATATTATAAGCTAAAAATAATTAGCTCTAGTTTTTATATTCTGCAGGTTATGGAAAAAAATGTGGTCATTTTAATACTTTAATAAAATATATGAGATTTTTGGAAATCACCAAGCGACCCCCCCCAGGGGGTCCTGACCCCTACTTTGAGAGCCACTGTTTAACAGCATCGATTTGAATCGAAAACAATCAAATTGTAGTATTATAAAGTACTGTAAAGTTTTCTAACTGGTGAATGGCATGATCCAGTGGGTCTCTGTCATCTTTAATGTGCACGTTTGTGATTTCAGGAGGCGTGGCTTTGGTCAAAAGGGAAGGGATTGTATTTAAAAGATATTATGCTGGCCGCTTAGCATTTAGGCAGACCACTTACAACACCTTTAGGTGGGCTAATATTATTGACCATAGCAGTTTATTGAAATACATATAAATAATTGGGAAATATCATTTGACTAATAATTTTGTCTTCAATTGTATGTTTGTTGCTTGTATTTGAAGTTTGAATGGAATGTAGTTTCTGCTCTACAGTATGCGATCATTGACACGGTGTATGTCACAGTGTGTACAGTGTAACACCTTCAGTGCCGGGAGGTCAGGAAAGAGCGGATGTGAGCCATGCTCCACAGCATTTTTGACTGCAGCCAGGACACGAGGCAGATCTGTGCCAAACGTCCGGAACAGGACAGAGAACTCGATGCCCTGCGAAGCCAAGTCCTGCAGCATCTGGAAGAAGGAGGGCAAGATCCAGTGGTACAGCTTCCCATCTTCTCCCTTCACAGACAGCTCTTTATCTGCAGGTAAATGAGAGGGCCAGCTGAGCAGCTCCAGATGCTCCTCAAGGACCTTCCGGAACCGCCGACCTGGACCCACTGTGGTGAAGGCCGCCACCCGGCCAAACTGAGAGTAGTATGAAACAGCGCCTTCACAAGGCGGAAGGAGAGATGGAGCTTCTGACAACCACTCCCATTTACCTGTGAAAAATGAGGGAAAATGTTTGAGTCATAACGCAAAGCAACAGAGTAAATAATATATTACTAATTAATAAATTATTATTTGTATAAATAATTATGATTTACACATTTATATTTATTATAAAATCTACAAAAAAATCATACATTTTATTAATGGAAATAATCTATACACATGCATTACCTTGACATTAAAGTTATAACCCCCTACACATACATACATACATAGATACATACATACATACATACAAGAGAGACGCACACATCTAGATTATTATAAATGAATCTTTGTAAATATACTGATTTTTTTATTACTGTTTTATCCTAAAATGTTGATTGTTAAATGCACAGTTTATTCAGATTTATTACTTTTATTTATATATATATATATATAAGATTAATATGATAAATTGAATAATATATATATGAGAAGTCTTACAGATATTTTCTGTTGTATCCAAACTAATACATCGTCTAAAAATGTTTGTGTTTTCAGAAATTATAAGTTGAAATAAAGTGAGTTGTTCCTTAAAGCAAGGTAAAACATTCGTATTTCAACCCAGTTTTACTTGTCAAAAAAATGTTTCCTGGTGTAATTATTTTAAAATATTTGGAACAACAAACAAGACAAAACTCTAGGAGAAGTGAAGCCCCTAGCTAGATGTCTCACCTTTGGTCATGCGGCCCCAGGTCACAGTGGACAGGAAGTACTCAAGAGCAGCGACTGTGCCCTGTCTGGTCACCGCGTCCGACACCAGGATGGTGTTGTTGAGATCGAAGTGAAGGACGACTCTTCTGGAGGCTCTCCTCCTCGGGACAGAATCACTGGGCTCTTTGTGTTGCCCCGTCACGTCACTTTTGAATCCATTGCTTTGGTTTTGATCGATACTGGTTTCAGGGAGCCTCTCAGAGTTATACATGGTGTTCAAATATTTGTATTAGCGTTCACTTAAAAAGTACAAACATTAAAATTTAGAGTACGCAAGATACTTAAATAAGGCTAAATGAATGTCTCTGGCGACGAGTGAATGATGAATCCATGTTACGCAGATGACACACATGGAAGAACAGGCTTTCAGGTGATGAAGTCCTCATTTGTGTATATTTAGAGCCGTCAGATACAGATACATTTGTTTAATGCGTTCGTTTGAGAAAGAATATTAGACTGAAAACAGCTGAGCTCTCTAAACCGGCTTTTACAATGACAGCATGACTTCCGCGTGTTACTGTCAAACACCGCGAGAACAGAATAAAGATGGGATTGACGGGAGAAGGTTGTGAGAGCGCCGCCTGCTGTTCTTACTCCTCTTCAGACGCCAAAATAAGAGAATTAAAGGTTAATCAAAGAAAATTATAGCGAACAGTTCTTAATCTTAAAATAACTATTGTTTTATTTGTGGGAAAAACATTTTAAGAATTGAATGATTTTTCTTCACCGTAAAGAATATTTTGAGAACTTCAGAGATGTTCGCACAGGTTTTGCCAATTGCCTTAAGTACATTGTGTGGGGCAAAATTATTGATTTCCTTTTACGCCAAAAATAATTGGAATATTAAGATCATACTTGGTTAAAATATACATTTTTTTCTTTAAATATGCCTTTATCAATTTCAGATTAGTATGCCTATGAACTTTAGACAACTTTAAAGGTGATTATATATATATATATATATATATATATATATATATATATATATATATATATATATATATATATATATATATATATATATATATAGTGATCAGCATAATTGAGTACACCCCTTTTGAAACTGAATATTTTTATCCACGTCTCAGTGAATATAAGCAATGGATTTGGGCGCATTTGAACAAAACATATTTATTAAACAGATATATTTATTAAAATAATATTTTAGTCACCAAACATATTTAGAAATTGAAAGATAATACACTTAAATTCAAGCTAAATATTGCTAAAAAAATTACAACCTACACAATTTCAACAAAAATGCAACTTTTTCTTTTTTATTTGTATTTAATATTTGTCTCTACCATATAAATTTGACTACTAGTTTTTGGACCATTATCTTAAGGTATTTTGTTAGATAAGCTCCAGCTTTGGCTTCAGTACTGACTAATCTAATGTATATGCACCAATGAAATATTGTATAGCTTCCAATTAAAAACACAAAGATAGATTGTGATAGATTGTACTTAGCACTAAATACTAAAGCACTACTAGCACTAAACCTCTCAAATAGAAAGCTTATACAATGGAAGCTTATTTATGCAATTTTCAGATGATGCATACATCTCACTTTGATAAAAAAAAAAAAATAGCGACTTATAATCTGAGACAAGGGTCACAAGTAGAAACTTAATTTTAAGAGCGTAGTTTATCATGTATAACAGTTTTAGCTTTAACAGTCTTTGTGGCTGTTTCCGGTTAGTTTGAACTAAAACGTAACAATTTCCATCCTTTTTAAAAAACCCTATTTTGTTTATTTTTTATTGCTATGAAACCCTTAATTTCCATGGCAGTAAAAATACATTATGCACTTGTTTGACTTCACATTATATAAAGGTCTTATGTGATTGATCATTTGTATAAGCAGATGCACATATTTTTACAACTTCACTACAGTTTAAAAAAAATATATATATATAACATGATTTTTAGGTGAAAACAATGTTATGAACATAATCCATACATATTTCGAACAGAAATGGACAGTTTTAGGACCATGTATAGAAATCTTTGAATAGGACCCCTTTATATTTGTAAATAGACCATGTATTTGACTTATGACTCTAAAAAGAAAACCACCACTGCCCAGCCAATAACTTTACATAAGAAGCCTTCAAACAGTGCATAATGTACATCTATGCTTCAAAATTAGTCTGAAAGTATACATTACTATCAATGCATGTACCAATTGTGTTTTTGGTAACAATTTGTTGGGGATATTCATAATTTAAGCAAAATATGACTCATGATGATGTAGCAGTTTTAACGAGGGTCCGACTTGTTCATTGTAACATTTTGCTTATAAACGTACAGGTAAAAAGTGATATTTGACAAAAAAATTAAATAAAAACAATAATAAATAATAATAATAATTTTAAAAATAAATGCGCATACAGCTGTAACATCTAATGTTGTTAAGCAAAAAAGGCTTTTTATTTATATTAACCATTTGTTTTATTCACAGCAGCATTCTCACGATCAAACCCCCAATTCCCACTTACTATGCAGTCCGATACGAAAACAAGGAATGGGGGAAAACACAACAATTCACTCAAAACGTAAGAAAAAACTAAAGAGATGGTATGTGATACACAGTACTAGGGCTATTGCAGGTCAACATGCATCTCGTTCAATCAAACTCTTTTTGCATTTCCACAGGATCCAACAAAGAGCAAAAAAACAAAATCAAAATCTATTCCGATCGCAGGATTGTCTGAGAAAGAAAAATGGACATCAAGTTGAGTAATGGCCTTAGTGTAAAAGGTAAAACAAATCCAAAACAATCTGCTTTGTCCACACTTAAAACTTCACCTACAACAGCTTTGCACAACACTTCCAGACTCTTCATAGAGAAACACATCAGGCCAGATGATAATTCAAAGAGGAAAAAAATAAAAATAAAACGTTGAACGCACTCACTAATGGGCTTTTCCCAAAGTAACACCTCGTGGAAACAAGCAAGAGAAACATTTTAGTAGAAACCTAATGTGAAACTGTGAACGGCATAATTCCTAGGAGTTAAAATGTTTTCATAGTCATAAAAAACCTTTCAGATCTGTGCGCTTCCTCTTACCACCGATGGTGTATTTCAATTTGTGCACTTTCCAGAAATATTTGTGAATATGTGATTAGTCCTTAAGCATCATCGCCTTGTTGTATCGTAACATTCAGGCTGTTTCCAAAACAAGCAGTCTTTGTATTGGAAATGGACACCCAGCCTCTTGTGTCCACATTGCAAATGTAAATAATAATAATAACAATAAAAAAAGGAAATAGAGCACCTTTGCCATGCTAGATCCACTTGTGAGCATTAACGTCAATTAATGTTTGTTGTTTTGTTTGGAGAAAGCAAGTCTCCCTGACCGGGTCAAGTTTCAATCCACCTCCTCCATGCTGCTGTAGGACGGGGCGGCACATTCTCCAGAGTGTGCAAACATGTCTGAGGTCACTTCCGTGCTCAACTGAGGGGGCCCGTCAGGATCCAGGTCTGTCCCAAACAGTGTCTGGCTAGAAGCCTGTAAAATAAACCACCGTTATAAAGAGAGAAACGTCATGCACCTTCGGAACGGAGTACATGAACGCCAACTGCAAATAAGACCATTATGATGAGAAAAAACAAAACAAAAAACAGATCTTAATCATTTTATCCAGGACCATTCGTAATTACAATCTGTGATGAGGTACAATTATATCTGATGGTGTTGTTTTTCAGTCATGGTGTCCAGAGTTGAGGCATTCACAGAAGCCAAATGTCTGTTAGGCTTTTTTAGTGTGGATGGAAACACAAACAATGAATAGGCCACCAGCATCCCTGAGACTGTAGAAAATGCCACATATCCATTAACTAGAGTAGCGCTCATATTACAATATAAGGATCTCATGTCAATGTACAACATGTGCAATCAGGCTTTGAATCAATGGTGCATAGTAGAGGGAAAACAGAAGTACAGTATTGAGCCCACTCAGAAAACGCTCAACTACAAACTCATTATTAAACAAAACATCTTAAAACATTGCAGACTACTGAGAACCTTGGCAACAATTCCATATTAAGACAGAGGAAAATCATTTCATGTTTACAAGGAGTAAATACAAGCAACTAAATTTGAACAAGGCAGGACTGGATTATATTTATCGGAGATTATTTGATGGCAAAGTAGTGGGTTTAACACAAAAACCTAATTTACACCTGGTATTAAATCCATTTGTTTATTTTTTTACAAGATAAGGTTTATAAAAGCATGGGCAGCAAAAATGACCATAGCCATACCACCCAGCAGGCCACGACCACTTAAGGCTGATTTATACTTCTGCGTAAAACGCCGGCGTATGCTACGGTGCTGACGCATAGCCCTTCGCCGTGGCTGACGTGCACCTCTCAAAAATTGTAACTACACGTCGCAACGACGCGTAGCGCAAGCTCTGTGATTGGTCGGCTTGGTAGCGCTGACGAGGCTGGGCGGGGCCGAGAGCCACGCAAATGGCGCGAGCCCAATGTAGCGATTGTTTACAAGTGTGGAGTCCCGTGAAGGAGCTCCGAATGGAAAGTTTTGTTTTGCGTTTACCTCATAGTTAAAGTTGTTGCACGTCCGCCGATTCCTGCCTCAAAATGAGCGAGTTTGAGCCACTTGTACATCCCGGAAGTGTTTAGGAAAAGCAAAACAGCAGAGAAGAAACTCGACACAGAGGAACATTTACACCTCACTGCCCACTAGCGTTTCGGAAGTGTTAATGCAGACCAACAGAGACAGCGCGCAGAAGTATAAATGCACAGCTACGCGCGTTGCATGCGCCGTGGGTCACGCCGGTCACTTGACGCAGAAGTATAAACCAGGCTTTACTCACAGAAGTTAAGCAGGGCTGAGCCTGGTCAGTACCTGGATGGGAGACCACTTGGGAAAACTAGGTTGCTGTTGGAAGTGATGTTAGTGAGGCCAGCACAGGGCGCTCAGCCTGGTCTGTGTGAGTCCTAGTGCCCCAGTATAATGAAGGGGACGCTATACTGTCAGTGTGCGCCGTGTTTTGGATGAGACATTAAACCGATTTTATAGCACTTTCATACAAGTATGAATTTGGAAACTGGCTGCTCAATTTGGTCTTGGTTTATATATACATACGCAGAGTAAAGTTAAGCATTACAACAGTTCCAGACATCACAACAGTTTTAAAGCTGTTTATGTCTAGATTCACAAATTTGATCACTTGCAATTAACAGTGTAGATCTGCTGGAAAACATCCGATTGGAGGGGGAAAAAAAGTCTTGATTGGTATGCAATATGAGCATAGCCAAGGTCACATTTTGAGCTTGTCCACAAAAATACATCGTATTGGACTACTTTTGTAGTGTAAATGTGGTCAAATGCATTCACACAGCCACAAAAGTACACTCCATTGTACGAAAACACAGATTATGGCTGAAATTGTAATTGTTCTCCACATCTTTTTCATCCACTAAATTGATTCTCACTTTTGAAACACAAAGTGGTCAATAATGTGTCATGCTAATACCAGGTATAAAAGAGGCCACAAACTGGGATCAGAAGTTTGTAATTTTGCTAAAAACATGGACTAATTCAGTGTTTCTCAACCACATTCCTGAAAGCACACCAACAATACATGTTTGGATGTCTCTTCTATCCATTACACCCGTAATAGGTTTTTCAGTCTGTGCTAATGAGCTGATGATCCAAATCAGATGTGTTTGGTTAAGGAGACATGGAAATTGTGCAGAGCTGATGGTCCTCCAGGATGGTGGTTGAGAAACACAGGGCTAAATCCCTATCTAGCCATTATTTTTATCAACTAAAACAAGCAAACAAAAAATTTTATATATTAAAAACACATTTTCTGGGGAATAAAATAGACTGGTTAATAAAGCGTAATAGGACCAAGTCTATGCCCATTAATAATAGTTACAATGGTGTAACATGAGTAAATAATGTTTAAAGTATGTTGACTTTAAAACTAACATTTATTAATTAGCTTATACATTAGAAACCTACTTAGTCAGCAGAGGAGTCATTGCTAATGATGATTATAAAGGCATTCAAGTTCTATTTAAACACATAGCTGATACACAATGCTGACTGCCAGGTGTTATAAAGACTTCTTTTTCACTCAATAAGGAAAATTCTGCCATCACTTACCCTCATGTCATTATAAACCTGCATTAACACAAAAGACAACATTTTAAACAATGCTTGGTAACAGTTTTTGTTTTCCCATTAACCCACCGTATGGAAAATAATACAATAGAAGTTAATGGGAAGTGAAACTGGTTACCAATGATTAACAGTAATCATGAAGCTTTGGAACGACATGATGGTGAGTGAAGGATTATTATTTCCCTAATGAACTGCCGCTTTAAAATTACTAATCTACATTTAGATTTTCTTATTGGTCATACAGTTAAAATAAATCTATGTAAAAGGAACTGGCAAATAAATCCATCTAACTCTAGGTAAGCATAAACTATTAAATGCATATATTAAATACATTTATGTTTTTGTAAGATAGTTTTCCTGAGTGTTTATTTAAAAAAAAAAACTGGATAATGTTATAAAACAAACATAAAGAAGAAAATAAAATTCCTCCAAATATAAATAACATTGAAAATCCCATCAAAAATAGACATGATTAACAGTACGATCATTTTAAAGTGCAAATCTTGTACTGAGGGCCTGTCAAAACTCTATCAAACCCAGTTGGACCAGTACAACAAAGGATAGATGAGATTGAACAGCAATGCTAGGATTGCCGCCACAGTGCCCAAGATGAAATATCTCATGCGTTCGCCATCAGAATAATCTGAGTTGTCATCTCGTCTGCGGTGAGAAAGCCCTCCCCTGCCCTCCTCTTCTTCTTCTTGCTCAGGTCTCATCCTGGCTCTTCTTCCGCGCAGACCGGGGCGGAACAGGCTCCGAAAAGAGGCCTCTCGCTGCCCCTCCTCATCCTCCTCCAGTTCCTGCCATATCAGAGACGCCTGCGATTGGCGGAAACCTGTGTCAGCTTCTAGGAAAGGGCCTTGCCTCATCATTACACCGCAGAACACCAAATACACTGAGTATCAAAGAGCTCACTGGCTGCTCCAGTTTCATCTCCCGCCCACACATTCAGGTGGACAGGCAAGATGATTAGCATGTAAGAGTCAATTCCACAATTTGAATATCAAGTTTGTCAGTGAAGTTTGCGACAAATTCTGTCATGTTATGTTGGCTACTAAAACTTTTGCTCAATGTGTGAAACTCTTGCAAGACACAAGTTTCAATTTAAAGGAAGTCCCCTTGAGGTAAACAGTCAAATTTTACCATTTTTGAACCCATTCAGCCAATCTCCAGATCTGGTATGACAGGATCACTTTAACTTTGCATAAATCGTTGAATCAGATTAGACCATTAGCATCTCACTCAAACTAATTCAAATAAGAGGTTCAATAATTTTCCTACATAAAGCTTGATTTTCTGTAGTTACATTGTGTACAAAGACTGACTGAAAATAATAAAAAGTTGCTATTTTCTACATCAATATAACTAGGAACTAAACACTCGTTCTGGCATAAAATTCAAGGAATTTTGCTGGCGTACAAATTATATTATGCAGCACATAAAAATAGTCCCCAGATAGGTAACAGGTCTGCGTAATATTATTGCGTCTATATACAGTATATCCGGAAAATATTTATAGTGCTTCACTTTTTCCACATTTTTTTGTTACAGCCTTATTCTAAAAATGGATTAAATTAAATTATTTCCTCAAAATTCTACACACAATACCCCATAATAACAATGTGAATTTGCAAATTCATAAAATAAATAAATAAATAAAATAAAAATCACATGTACATAAGTATTCACAGCCTCTGCCTTGAAGCTCTAAATTGAGCTCAGATACATTCTGTTTCCATTGATCATTCGGTAACATGTTTTAGTTTCAGTTCGGCCATCTAAGCCGAGTGATTGGGGGAGAAGGGCCTTAGTCAGGGAGGTGATCAATAACCTGATGGTCACTCTGTCTGAGCTCCAGCGTTCTTCTGTGGACAGAGGAGAATCTAACAGAAGGACAACCTTCTGTGCAGCAATCCACCAATCAGGCCTATATGGTAGAGTGGCAAGATGGAAGCCACGCCCTGCCTGGAATTTGACAAAAGACTCTCAGACCATAAGAAACTAAATTTTCTGGTCTGATGGGACTAAAATTCGGTGAATGAGACTAATAAACTCAGTGAATGTCCTTGAGTGGCCCAGCCAGAGCCCAGACCTTAATCCTATTGAACATCTCTGGAGAGATCTGAAAATGGCTGTACACAGTCGCTTCCCATCCAACCTGATAAAGTTGATAGGTACTGCAAAGAGAAACTGGCAAAAATTCCCAAATACAGGTGTGCCAAGCTTGTGGCAGCATATTCAAAAAGACTTAAGGCTGTAATTGCAAAATGTAATTGTAATATGCAAATGCTGTGAATACTTATGTACATGTGATTCTTCAAGCTTTTTTATTTGTAATAAATTTGCAACAATTTCAAAAAATCTTTTTTTTTTCTACATTGTCATTACGGGGTATTGTGTGTATAATTTTAAGTAAATAAATTATTTATTCCATTTTGGAATTAGGCTGTAACATAAAAAATGTGGAATAAGTGAAGCGCTATAAATACTTTCTGGATGCACTGTAATCATTGTGTCTATGTAATATCACTTTTTTCTGTGAGATGCTGATGGTCTAATCCAATTCAATGATTTATGCTAAGCTAAGCTAAAAGTGCTTTAGTCAGACAGAGATCGGCTGACTGCAACAATAGTAAAACTCTTTACTGTTTACCTCTAGGGGACTTGTAAAAAGAGACTAATTCCAAAAAATGTAAAGTGCTTCTTTAAGGTAAAGTGGAAAGTCATAAAGACATAAAAACATTTCTTAACTTCTTTTTTAGCAGTTACAACACTATGCTAGCATACTGACAATATTTGTAACATTTTTAACACAACAACGTGTGTTTAACTTTACTTATTATGCTGCTAACACATTTTATATGATGCTATTATGTTTTAACATGTTGGCCAATATGGTGAAAATATGAATTTGCATGTTGTAAACTTTTCTAGCTTGTTGCTAACATTGATTAACATTGTTAATTGCTAACTATGTTAGCTAACGTTGCTAACATTGATTGTCTTGGAAATTTGCTGTACAATTGTTTACGCACGTTTTGACACTGTTCATAATGAGATCAATGTGCTGTATATTTTTACCTTTTGAGAGCCACAAAATCATGAGTAAAAAAAAATTAACCCAACAAACAAAAAAGTGATCAAATCGACTCAATCAATGCTCAATGCTTTGAGAATCATCTATTAGTCACAACTCAAGATAAGCTCCAGAACATCCAAGAGAAAGTAATCTCCCAAAGCTGATAGACTATAATCAGCTGATGTTGTCTGAGTGAGACCTCATTAAAAAATGAATGATGGAGAAACACCCTACTGTCAGTGTTGAGCATCCACCAGGAATGTTACCCAATCCCTTGCAGTATTAATGAGCAAGCACATAGCAGCACGACTAAGATGAAACGGTTTTTCCACTGGGTTGCGGTGACATAAGAAGGTGCTGAGCTCACCTGACTGGCAGCACCACCTGTGGCAGCAGACGATTCAGCGCCAAGGGGTCCCAGCAGGTGAGACGGCCTTTCCACTGGAGAGTTCCTGCGTCGATAGAACAGCACATAGGCGTAACGCGTCACCACCTGACTTTCCTCCACCGTCGTGACTGTGCTGTCATCAAACAAACGCCAGCCTGAAATAGCAGAAGACATGCAGAAATAGGCATTACATGACAGCCAATGAGATGTTTTGAATTCAGAAGAGCTCAGACGTACCAACATCACTAAGCTGGCTGTTCTTGTCGCTGGGAAGGCGAGCATAGGCTGTGTAGTGTCCTCCAATCATTCCACCATAATGGTTGATGACAGCGTACAGATCATAGATTGGCGGCTGCTGGATGTCACCCTTATGACCAATACAAAACTTACTCAAGTCCAAGTTTCTAATAAGAAAAGGAAATTAAACAGGTTAAACATTATAACATTATTAGGTGGTTAATTCAAATTATAGAACACACAAAACTAGGGAGTGACTATGATAATATTGCAATGGTGTTTTAATGATGTGTGAGCTGACATTATCCCGTATAACTTTGAAAAATAGATCATTTGAATGAATTATTCAGTGTAAGTTTAAGAAACATATTTACATGACAGGCATAAAGCAGCTAAATTTGGGATTTCGACTCTAAGCCAAATATCAAATTCTCTGGCTTTTCGGTTTGTTTCACTGACTTGAAAGCCGAATTACCATAACCTATAATGAATAGAAAACCAGTCAGCCATTCTGAGATTACTGAATTTAATCCAAAATCAAGTAAATGGCACAACATGTAGAGGAGCTTGTCATTTTTTACCTGATGCGGATTTTGACCAGCCAGGACACCGGTAAGATTTCTGCTGTGCCATATGCATTGTTATATATTAAATAACATTATATTCACGAATTGAAAGTGCAAATCTGGTGTGCTATATCTTGAGTTTTCATAGACATGGCACAACACTGCACTTCTCCTTAGGTCAGTGACTATGTATCATGTGACTTTATCACAACACTCATTCGGGCAAAGCCTATCTGAATAAAGCTACATTTGATGTATAATTCACAATTAGTTTTACATTTTAACATGCTTTTACTATTGCTAGATTTTAAGAGCCATTTATGTATCAAATAGGATTTAGTAGGCTTCAAATGGTTAAGAGGTAAATGCTTTCACTCTTTGTTTCTCTCAGTGATTTCTTTATATAAATTACAAAGACCAATTGTCAAAAAAGTTATAAGAACTATAATGTCTATATTTTCACAGCAAAACAAGAACTGACACAAATATTGCTGGACATTTTGAAAAACGCCACTGTAAATCTAAATTTTAAGATGCAAAATTAAAGAGGGACTGGGTAAGCACTGAGTAGACAAGACACAAGCACTGACTGTGTTTGAACAGGTACAGACTGGTGACTGCATTTGATTAACAGGTGGTAAGTGGGAAAGGAATTAAATGGCAGTGAAAAATAGCCTAACCATAATAATAGGTTAAACACGTGAAACAATGTCATAAAAATACATTATAGAAAAAAAAAGTATTATATTATATTAGACCTTTTAACAGACCCCCTAATTTTTCGTGCGTATGCCATCGCTGAATCTAACGCAAAATCAAGTTGCCATATTGATAAATAAGACAGTTCACTTTTCTAAGTACAATGTTATTTCTGTCGTGAATAGTAGATACTTAATTGTGAAAGGGAAAATTTAAGCATTCAAACACCAGTGCAAGTGAAAGTCTACGAAACTTTGAGTAACTTTCAGTATACCTGACTGGAAAATCGACCATGTCATTAATCTTGTCCCTCCATATGAAACTCCTAAATGAGAAGCGCTTGAGCTGGATGATGAGTACATTCGGAAGACGCCAAAGTAGGAGCTGTTTAGAGGCCTCTCTGTGCTGCTGACACTTAGGACAGTACCTGAATAAGAAAAATAAATATGACCACACATACAGTTTTATTTGAACACTTTCTATGGGCACTCTGAGTGCGTGTTCATACCATGCCTCCTCAGGGGCTAGGACCTCAGGTTTGGTAAAGAGGTTGAGGCACTGCTCTAAGGTGAAGTGTCCTGCCCTGGAGGTCTCGGTAGCAGAGCCCGGGTCCTCATCAAACTCCAGATCTTTAGAGCGCACCAGCACATATTCCTTCTGCCGCTCGTTGTTCTTCCACACCAGCTCTAGTGTGCACTCATCAGGCAGCTCCAGTACCGCGTCACCTGCAGGAGACAAAAAGATGGTAAAAACACACAATAAGGTTTGGTACTGAAACCCAGAGCCAATAAGGCAGAATCAGAACACAAACTTTGGAGCAGAAATGATTGAATTTGATGCCTAAAACTTAAAAATAGTTTAAAATATGTGGTGGTTCAAATGACAATAAATGCCAAACAAATCACAATACAACTGGCATAGCAGTTTTTATGAACAAATTCCTCAAGAAAATGACTTCCTTCAGAAGAGCTAATGTGGTATTTTCTTTTCTTCTCATCCCTGAATGATACATATTAAAGTTCTGTTTGAAAGTGCAGCACTGCTTTATTTAGGGGAAGTAACCCTGGAAACATTATTTTATAGCTATTGAGAAGTTCAACCTGCTTGTAGAGAGTAAAATCTGCTTTTTGCTTCAGAATTTTGAGGTTAGAGGACATTGTAGTCGTTTTTTGTTGACTGTTCCTTTAAATGCAAATAAGCAGGATCTCCCCACCCACTCATCCCACATGCGTGCGTCACATCAGATAAACAGCAGTCAGTGAAATAAGCTTATTTAATGTTTTTGTTAGGGAGTTTATTCAAGCATTTTAGCAACGATGAGTTACATAAATGCTGTTACAAACACACGTACACACAAATACACACGTTTAACGTGCACTGTTTTTGCACGTCTACTTGCAGCAAATGTGGACATCCATTATGCTACTGTACAAAAAGGATGTAACATCCACAAACCAGGACTCCTGTTGTGTGTTTGTATCCTTGTTTATATCCTTGTATAACCTGGGGTCCGTTCTTCGTACCTCGCTTAAATGATCTAAGATTATTTGGCAGATCCTGGATCTTTTAATCTTGATAACTGATCTCTCGCTAATTTGGTTCTTCAAACAAGTTCGCGAATCAGATTAGAATGTCTGGATGAACTGATCTGAGATCGCTGCGTGTGTTATGAAGGACAGATCTATCGATCCTCGAAATCATGATCAGCAATGCAACGATTGGCTGACGGCACAGCAGCGTAATGACATCATCTGATTAATATTCAATTATCCATGTGAGCAAAATTACATCAAATTAGCAGTAAACGGCTTGTTAAATATGACACGCAAGAACTTTCCACATTTGTTGTGAGCTGCAGGCTTTACACTTTCATTTGTCAAGACAAGAGTATTCATCTTGTATTTCAATGCAAATCAGTGTATTTAGTTCTACATTTAGAAAAGATTTTCTTTATTATTGTAGCCGTTTTTTAATCGGTGTAAAGAATAACTGGTTGTTTACAAAAGCATTTTCGTATTGGTAAAGGCGTCTGCAACTTTTGTGAAGCTTCAAATGTCACCCTGCAGCCCAAGACCGGTTACTCACTGAAGCTAAGCAGGGCTGAGCCTGGTCAGTACCTGGATGGGAGACCACTAGGGAACACTAGGTTGCTGTTGGAAGTGGTGTTAGTGAGGCCAGCAGGGGGCGCTCAACCTGTGGTCTGTGTGAGTCCTAATGCCCCAGTAAAAGTGAAGGGGACACTACACTGTCAGTGGGCGCCGTCTTTCGGATGAGACGTTAAACCGAGGTCCTGACTCTCTGTGGTCATTAAAAATCCCAAGGCACTTCTCGTGAAAGAGCAGGGGTGTAACCCCGGTGTCCTGGCCAAAGTCCCTCTATCGGCCCTTACAATCATCCCCTCTCCACCGAATTGGCTCTATCACTGTCCCTCCACTCCACCAATAGCTGGTGTGTGGTGAGCGCACTGGCGCCGTTGTCCTGTGGCAGCCGTCGCATCATCCAAGTGGATGCTGCACACTGGTGGTGGTGTGGAGAGACCCCCCCTCATGATTGTGAAGCGCTTTGGGTGTATGGCCATACACAATAAATGCGCTATATAAATACACATTACATTACATTACATTTACATTACATTACATTACATTCAAATCACTGGCATATTAACAAAACATGTTTATGACTGCATAAATGTATTATTGCTTTAAAAAAAGTCACATATTGTGCATTTCTATTATACACAATTTGTACTAAAGCGATCTAAAAAGTTAATATCAATAAGTTTTCTCTTTGCACCAGGTGGCAGTCTTTGTACTTTCATTTCGAGAGTGCAGATTGTATAGCCTACGTTTTATTAATATGTATAACTTTATTTATTTTATTAATGACTATAACTTTATATATATAGTTAAAAAATATGTACCATTTTCCCAAGTCTATATAACTACTACTGTAAGAAAATATCAGAATTCAGAACATACTTTCTGTATTATCTTTGCTTGAACTGAGCCGATCTAATCCTGTTTATATGAATTGAACCTGCTCCCGATCAGGTTTGACCTAGCAGAAATGTTGCCATGACATCAATTCTCGGATCAGCTTTGAAGAACGAAACGATCCTGGATCATGTCAAATCGTCAATATCCAAATCCAGCTAACTGAGTAATCCACGTACGAAGAACGGACCCCTTGTTTATATCCTTGAATATAGTTGTACTAAAACTGTGCGTTTTTGTATTAAACATTACGTTTTTACGTTTTACATTAACGGTTTTAAAACTGTTTAAAATTCATTCTTGGGGTGCAGCTGATCATAGAGAGTTGAACAGATCTTTTAATCCCAGATTTTTTTGAAAATCCTGTCCTGTGGACATGTTTGTATGTGCTACTACATAGACATGTTAATACACTCCTGTCAATTAGTTTGGTAGGTGGAAAAAAAACATACTCCTGCATCCCATAGTGGAGGTCCTCAAAAATCTCTAAGAACTAAATCCTATTTTAACGTAAGGAAATAAAACAATAAATAAAAAAAAGAGACTTTTTACACACAGTTCTGTCTAAACAGCTTCCAAAATTTTATTTGGTATCATAGGTGCCCTTTAAATATATATTTTTCCATATAGTATCAGTTCAGGCACTAACCCCAAACATTTTACAAAACAAAACAAAACCTCTGACTGACCTTTCTCTTCAAGTTTTTTGTCTTCCTTTTGGCTCGAGTCCAGAATAGTGATGTAAAATTGAGATGCACCTCCACTCGCCGACTCAGAAGGCTGTTGATACCCAGTTACTACAGCTGCCAATAAACAAACAATGATGAACTATAACACCACACAACAACAAAGACCTGAGTGAAGAGCCTTAGACCAACTAACCTTCTGGTTTAACAGCCTTTTCACATGACGTTTCTTTCTCCAGCAGAGAATCATGGGAGCTGGAGGCGAGCTCACAGCAACCAGAGTCAGTGGTATGTGTGGAGAGAGTGTCTCCTCCATCTGCTGCACTCTCCGTTTGTGAGGCTGTGACAGATTCATCCTGCTCTGCTGGGTTTTCTGGGTCACCTGCTGATGGCAGGTCCTTCTCTTGACACTCTGGGACGCTGCTCGCCATGGAAGTCAGGTCAACACGGGACAGACTGGACTCAGGGGACGTCCGACCTGACTGGAAAGGTGGCTGGAACACATTGACAGAGTACCTGCACACAGAACTCAAGACTCAAACAGGGCTACTACTTCATAGCTTTTAAATGATTTTTTTAGGTCACCATAGGTTAAAGACCTAAAATTAATCCACACAAAATATTCAAGGCTACAAAAAAAAAAAAAAAAGTAAAATTACATCATATTCTACAAAATTACAGTAAAAAAGTTAAATACATACTTCTATAGGACAATCCTACATGAATGAGTATATATAATATAAAACTGATTAAAATTGTTATTAAATAAATAAAAAGTAGCTTATAACACTATTAAAACAAAGATGTTATAAAAATACTTTTAAAAATAGCTTATAAAATGATTATGATAGGATAATAATAAAAATATATGCTTTCTAAATAAAAAACCTACACAAAATTGGCACAAAAATGCATACAATGTATAAAATGTATATAAAACCTTACAATCTATTTATTTAAAAAATAAATAAATGACATACAAATAGACTGACAGATAAAGCAATAAATAAATAAATACTAAAATTTTATCAGTGTTTTAATTATATCTTCATCTAATCCTGACTGAATTACATAGATAGGTAAACAAATCTGAATATAGCTGTAATTATACCTAGAGTAGCCTTCTAGAAGCTGTGTGAGGCGAGTGTAAGAAAGTCTAGACTCAGGCACGCTGATTAAAAATGGCTGTCCAATGTTTTCCACATTAGACCGACACATAGTCTTGTGAGAAGGCCAGTGGTTCTTCTGGCAGGTCCTGTAATCAGAAAAAATTCTTACTACCAACTACGCCAAAGGCAAAATCTCTAAATCTTATGTGTGATGTCAAAGCCAGAACAACACACAACTCACTGATTGCAGTAGCCGACACGATAACAGCGTGTGCAGCGCTTCAGCTTCTCATCGTCAGAGGCAGGAGGCTTCAGACAACCAGCGCACTTTGTGATTGGTATGCTAGGAATCTGAGGTCTCTGAAGATAAAAAAACACATGATTATAGCAAGAAAAAAGGCAAATGCTAACAAAAATCGGCAATAGTTAAGGGAAGAAAGTAAGAGCGGTGTAAATGGCGTACCTGCTGGACCTTCAGCAACACCACTCTCTCTTTGATGAGATCTTTTGACAGCATCTCAAAGCAGAAGAGCAGGTCACTGGACGAGACCGTGTCTAAAGATTGAGACGGTGAGAAGATTCTGTGGAACCTGCCCTTCACAACCTGAGGGGAAAAAACAACAAAACATAAATTAGAGAGTATAGAACTTTTCAATGACACACAACTAAAGCACTGTAAATATGGCTGCCAAAAAAATTTGATCATACTCTAATTCTAAAGGCAATACTTAAAGGGATAGTTCACCCAAAACAGAAAATTCAAGCATTGTTTACCAAGCCTTCACCTGCCACAAACTTGTTTGCAATTTTTATTCTGAAAATTGTTTGAAAACTCTGACCATAATTATTTCCTAAGTATTTGTTTTTCCCAGTATGGACGTCAATGGTTACATGATTTTAAAGGAGGCTGCACACCGGATGTGCCACTCATATGGAAGTAAGGCATGCATTCAAATGTTATTTCATATGAAGCTATGCAAATGGCTCTATGACGCGGCAGAAATATAAACTGTCCTGAGTAGTAGCTGGGTGCTGCAGAAAGCTGTAGACTTGCGGCTCCGGTGTGCATACCCTGATAGAAATCTATGTTTAGAATTTTAAACTGCATAACGCTGCATGGCACATCCGGTGTGCGACCACCTTAACATCTTTAAAAATATCTTCTTTTGTGCTCAACAGAAAAATTTTACTCATAAAGGTTTGGAAACACTCGAGGGTGAGTAAATATAAAATTTTTGAATGAACTATCCCTTTAATGTTACGGGAAAAAGTATTCTATTGCATTGCGTATTTTATTGAAATGAAATTACACTTTTTTTTTAAGTTTAACATTTCAAACAAATGTTCAAAAAACAAGGTTTTAGAACAGAAAAATAAACATGAAAAAAATACAAAGTCATACACTATAAACATTTTATTATGAACTTTAACCCTAAATGTTGAAAATGCATTACACAAGTGATAATATATTTTAGCTGCTCTACATTGGCTTAATTTTGGCACTGTTTGGTTGACAGATCATGTACTGATAATTTGTCAATGACAATGGGTGTCAACTTTTTTGTTTTATAGTGCATCAAGACAGTTAATGTCATAAAATAGATGCTTCACAATATCAAATATCAATAATATATGCATATTTAATTATTTTTCATTCCTCCACCACAGTTCCACCACCTTTTGATGTTAAACAGCAGAAGTACAACTTGTACAGACAATGATATTGGTGTAGTAGCAGGTCCACATTTTTCCTTTTCTTTTATATGGCAAATATAAGTCAGAACAGAACCCCACTCAGAGCAGTATCATCATACCTCTGTCAGCCTCAGGTTCTCTGGTTTGATCCTCACGCTGCGAGATATTGACTCCAGTACTTCAGCCGTGCTTGAGCTCTCTTTACTCACACTAACCAAGAACTACACAACCAAAAATATTCATCATTAACAAACAAGAATGTCCATGCAAATAAAGCTTTCTTGGGCACTACAGAAAGTTGTTTTTACCTTGACTGGTTTCTTGTGAGGCTCTTTAGCAAAATAGAAAACAGTCAGCACCTTCTGCTTCTGAGGTAGAGGGACTGGCAAGTACAAGAATGGATCAAAGGTTATGGAAACCTGAAAAAAGAAAAGATATATAAATTAATATGCTTACTTCTAAGAGAGTGAAAATCGTAATTATCTCCCAAACATTTTAAAAAAGGAATGATTCTTTTACAAAGTAAATGATTTAAAGTGGGTCCAAGCATGGAAAGTGTAGACAGTTTTTAAAACTTTTTAAATTAGAACTGTTTTAAAGTTTGGGGTCATTGCTTAATATATACTTTCTGACAGAAATATTTTATTGTTGATTTTATTCTTTAATGAAGACATTTTTACATTTTGCCAAAACATTTCCATTTCAAATTAACTGTTTTCTTTACCATTAATCATACTGAAAGGAAATGCATAATTCTTTCAAAAATATCAACATTATTCAACAAAATTGTTGCAACATTCATGAGCATTTCTGCAACATTCATAAGCATTTTTTAAAATCATAGTAGCCTCAATGAGCGCAAAAGACTACAAATATCTGAATGGGAATCTGAATTAGAATCATACTGTAGCTCATTTTGACATGAAATACCTTGGAGCACATTGGACACACCAGCTTTGACTTGTACTGGCCTTGAAAGAGGTCAACAATGAAGGAATCGTTTCTCATTTTATGCCTCTGCCATGCCTCTTCTGCAACAACCTACCAAAACACAAACAAAAACAACTTTCAGCAGATTTATTATCATGAAAAAAGGAATTCACAACATAGAGCTGATTTTGCTTAATAATAATAAAAAAATTAAAGAATATCATAGTTGTTTGTAACTGAATGCAAAATATTTAATTATTCACTTTACAATAGGGTTTCCTTGGATAATGTTAATGCATTTATTAATATCAAAAATAATGAACAATACTTGTACAGGATTTATTAATCATAGTTCAAAATTTACTATCCATATTCAAGCTTTTTAACATTAGTTAATGCAATAAGTTAACATGAACTAACAATGAACAACTTTATCAGCTAACATGAACAAAGATGTCATTGTTCATCGTTTGTTTATTTTAATAAATACATTAACTAACATTAACTAATATAAACTTACTCCCCAATTGTATAAGTGTTACCAAAAAATGTATACAATTAAAAAAAATCAAGTGATTTACATATTTTTTTGCTTATGTAATGTTATGTAGAATTGTTTTTAAAAGCTCACTTCATCCTGACGGCCGTCTGAGTCCACAGTCTCGGTGTATGGTTTGTTTTGGATGCGGTTCAGGTCTTCATGAAGACCATCCAGCAAAAAAGCCATAAACTCCTGAGCATCATGCTGCGCATAACCTGTAAACTGACTGGCTTTACTGGCAACGATAGCCTAGAAAGAGAAATGAAGAAACAACCATTTATAATGTGTAATTAACATAACTTAAAGATGCAGTATAGGAGAAGAATCTAAAAATACCTTTAATTTGGAGGGTTGAAAAGCATGATGAGTGCCCTTCCACAGCGCCCGTAGCAGAACAGCAAAGCCAATGGCCAGCCGTCCACCCGTGCCCAATGGGTTATTACAATTAATCTCTGACTCAAAACCTCGATCTGAAAACACACACGTCTTAATAAACTTAAGACACATAGGCATATGAAAAAATGTAATATTCTGTAGAAAATGTAACTGACCATGGAAATAATCCCTGAGCTCCCGTGTGTTGGAGAGGGACTGGATCACACTGTTCATAAAGCAAGTGTTTCCCAGATTGACCAGTCCAGTGAAGCCAGGGTGACATACTTTTTTCTCCTCCACCTCTTCTGATCTCTCATTGCCTACCGGAGGAGTGTGGGTCATGGGCTGCACCATGCAGGTGGGTTTGGGCTGTGGACAGTTGGCATAGGAAGCCTAATAAGAACCTATTCACTTCAGTTTCTGGGTGCAAATGCTCTATCAGATGCCATAAGAGAACAGTAAACTGTACATTTACGCTCACATTGTGCTGAGATACTACTAAAAAAATCATGAATGTAATGTTTATACTCGGGTCTAATCTCAGAAGACACCAGTTGCTATCTGTAGCAAGTCCAGAGATTGTAGTAAAGATTTGCTTTATTATGTGATATGACTAAACAGTGGTCATAAATGGCTATTTATTCACGCAGGTGAGTGGGCTGGACAAACCACCTGTGGGAAACACTCTTTCTTCTCAATATGCACCAGACACTTCCTATATAGTTTTGCATACATCTAAAACTTTACAAGTGGACAGTACTGAGAACAGTATTGGCTCAAGATATGTGACAAACAGACGATGCATGCATTATTACCGTGGCAACAGCAGGTTCTTGTTTGAGGGACACATGTTCGGAAACTGAGCGTGGGGACACAGCATCCAAACCAGAGTCCTCTGGGGCTCTAGGGGGTTTGGGTTTCTCCTCTCCAACCCGTGGTTCTTCTTTTGCAGGAAGTGCATGCTGGCTGCTTCCTGGCTGACTCTTTTCAAGTGTAGAAGGGCTGGAGGCCACAGCAACCTTGGCGCCCCCCACTGCACCTTAAACAGGACAACAGAGCTTGTGGTTAGCAGCTTAAAGTTATATTATATGCTTTTACTGACAATTCAATGCATTTGATGACCTTAAAATTAGAATAATATTTGCAGAATTACACTCTATATGGGTAGAGTGTCTGTGCGGCTTCATCATAAATCAATCTAATGTTCTGCTGTGTATGTGTGGTTGTCAATCATAGCATGTTACTTTGAGACTCTACATCTTGACCTAAATAAGCATTTTTACTAGTTAATGTGATCTTAACAAATAGCATACAATGTTTCCTCTAGGATTTTTTTTTCAGCTGTGGCGGCAGGCCTTTTACACAGATCTACCAATTACCTATGGCTTTATTTCAATGAAAAATCTCGTTAGCGCAGTATTACAAGTCAAAATCACGTTTATGTAATACAAGCATGTATTAGATTTGCATTTATTAGATTTGCTAGGAATATTTATGAATGTCTCCAATAGACCTAGAGAGCGGCATTAAAGCTTCCTGAAGTGAAACGGCTATAAACACCAGCAAGATAAAGTCATTGTATGCAGAACCATAGATCTTTATTCTATAAAGTATAATTGTAGAAACATGTCAAGATGTCACCTTAAAGTGTTAAACAAATAACACACAGCACTACTACGTTTACAGAAAAGATTGTACTGTTATAATACACTTACAGGGCTCGAAATTGCGACCATTTTGGTCGCATATGCGCCCGAAATTTTATCTATGCGACATTGAAATATATTTGGGAGCATTTCTGCGAGTGTTTAAAATTATAGTGTGCGACCAATTTTTACTGCAAAATGTTCAGCACATGCGCGGATTCGGGAGACATTCACGCAGGATGCATCTCTAAGCTCTTTGTCTGCACTTGAAACGCAGCGCTCAGGAATGGTTTAAAACAGTTGTCATGTCGACTTACTGCAGTAAACAAATCCAAGTCCGTAATGCTTGCCCCCCCTTCGCGCTCTTCTTATTGGGCCACCACTGCTCTAGCACTGAACGCGAATGATTGGTTAATATCAGCTGTCAATCACTCAGCGCCTTCTGGCTTCGGATGACAGAGAGCTACTAACGCGAAAAATTGTAAAGCGCTGAAGATGAGGATGAAGATAACATAACACTTGACAGATTTTGTTTTAGAAACCATGGCATCTACAGTTACAAATAATGCCTCATCTTACTAGTTATACCGTTAACACATTAATTCAAGCAGTGCGTGCAGGGCCGGTGAGCGCTCCGTGTATGCTTTGGTTACTCAGTTATGTTATAAAAATCTATTTTCTTGTGATAACGGGATTTTGTTGAGACATATTTTCCTCACGCTTGCATATAACGTTATATATGATTTTTTTTTTGCATGTTAGTTTGATTAGTGTTGATTTCAAATACAATCAATATGTTTGTATAAAACTTGTAGTAACGGTGCTCATAATTGGTGGGTGCGACTAAATTTTGGCTGATGCGCCTACATTTTTAAAGTTAGGAGCACCGGTGCAACCAAGCAAAAAGGTTAATTTCGAGCCCTGACTTACCTTTCAATATGTTTTGGTGCAATTATAATCCGCTATAAAAAAACAAACCAAAACTAAATGTTTTGAATGAGAAGCTGTAATGTAGCCGTGACGGAATGAATTTTGGTGTGGCGCTCCGCCACGGAAGAATGAATGTAGTGGAAACCATGGCAAACCATCTACCACTTTTGGTCTGACAAACGGAGCGAAAAATGTATTACAATAAACCACACTAAGTGCATATGGTTATTGAATCTGAAGATCACAAATTTGCTTATATCACACCAAGACTGACCTCTGACACATTTTGCATGTATAAAGACACAAAGTAATGGTGCATGGATGAACAGCAACACCCATATTTCCAGCAGAAACCAACCAGTACAACTCAAATGCTAAAATATTATTACCATTTTAAAATGTTTGTAAAAAATTTGACCTCACCTTACATGCACTTCATATGCTACAATTTAAATGGAAATATATTTAACCAGATAGTTCATTTAAAAATGCTACCTGAATCGAGATAAATCTATGTTTTTTTATTTGATTATTAATAAAAAAAGGGGAATCAGTCAGACAACCTTAAAAAATACAAACAAATTCTCTCATTTCGCAACTGAATCTGAAATGTGTACAATCAGTTTGTGTAGAGCTAGACAATCCTTTTATTCTTTAAAAATAATTATAAGAAACAAAACAGCAAACTTAAATAAAGGGATTGACAAAATATTTAATTAAAAGACTGAGGCTGTGTAGAGCAGCAGTTTGGGTCAGCAGGCTGGCACTGACACAAGAACACATTGGCACATTTGGCTTGACCCCCTCTCACACTCATATTGAGTTACTAGATCACTCCCTGTAGTCACATTCCTCATTAGGTGCCCTAATTTCAACATGTAAACAAAAACAGTACTACTTCGTCCACTGTAATAATAAGACCTGCGCAATAAGAAAAAATATATGAATGTTAAGGATTTCTGGCTGAAATGTTTTTGTAAATAGTTAAAAAACATCATTAATGTAGTATTCTTTTAATTTCTTAATTTTCTTTTTATTCTTATAATTTTCTGATTCAATATGTTTCTATTTCAATTGTAGTGAAAAATTCCTTAAACATCAGTCAGAAAGGGGGGAAAAAAAGAAAAAGGATGACTAATAATTTTGACTTCAACTCTAGTGAGCAGTGTTATGTTTGATTAGATATTCTGTTTTTTTATTAAACATATCATATACCAAAGTGTACCAAAACCTTGACCTTAAAACCAAACCATGAGAAGTCTGTATTGCTACTCACCTAATGAACTGACTATACATAAGGGCAAGGTTATCAAAAATGATGTACACAACATGATTGCGTGTTTGCATTAATAAAAACTGCTCAGAAGCAAACAGAATCCAAGCAGCAGACCTTGTGTGGCAGGGGCCTCCAGACCCCCCCAGCGCTGACTGTGTCTCTTCTTCAGGGTGATGTCGATACGGGACGGAGTGAAGGCGTAGTTGGACTGATCGGGCTGAATTAGATTCCTGAAACATTGGCAAACAGGATCAATGATGAAACCCATTAAGGCACTGAGATTATCAGATTAGGATGGCCATCTGAAAAGCTTACCTGAGTTTAACCTGCCATTTAAAGACAGTGTTTGGTCCGCAATCCGAATGAAGGCGCAAAAAGTTGGGATCACTGTGGACAGTAGCGTTAATGAGTGAAAATGTAATGAGTTGAACTTTTGAAAACTTGTGTGTGGAGAAGTGTGTCTCACCTGGTCTGGAAGATAAGAGTGAAGTCTTGTTCCCTGAACAGCACCCTGGACGTCTGCCGGCAGATTTCTTTCATGTAGACATTCACAACCATCAGATCTGTTCCCTTCTCATACGAGTCATTCTTCACAAACTTCAAGTCCACCATTGGCTCCGGACCTTAAAATACATAAAGTCACAAGAAAAAAATATATGTAAAGCACATACATTTACATTCAAATATTTAGATTTAAGTCTCCAATTAATTTCAATGTTATATTTCTAACAAAATACTAACAAATACTAACAATAAAAAAGCTATAAAATATAGTAGGTCTAAAATTATTACACTTTTTAAAAATGTGTTTTACACTGAAATATTTTAACTTAAAATATTTGCTTTTTCAATTTAAATACATTTCATTTTAAAACAGCAATTTATCCTAATATGCTGATACTTCTTTGCTGCTTATGAAAGATTTTGTATTAATGCTAAAGAGACTTGTGCAGTCTAATATTTTTGAAAAACAAAGTACTGTTTAAAGCATTTAAAGCATCAAAAAAAAAAAAACTTTTTAATATTTTCTTTCAATATTTTTCAGTGAACAGTGTTCTAAAGAATTTTAAGCATCAAAAACATTTATACAATATAGCAGATGCCAAATGTGTTCTTAAATAGCTGGTTTACTTCATCATTTACTCAACCTCAATACAATACTGTTCTTAACACATTGAAAAATTTTGCAAAAATTTGTAATGAAAAAATTTTTTTTCACATGAATCAAGTGGTTATTTTCATATGAACTTTGATCAACAAACAAAGCTTACAGCACTCATATTTGCTCTTGGTAGCACAAGAATGCTTGCTTGCCATACAAAAACTAATGAGGATCACTAATATTTTTATTAGGGCCAGACAGAATCTGTAGACATTTTGTTCCTATTTCTGCACAGAATTTACTGAAAAAAAAACTGTGAATGTATGCATGCATAGATTTACGGAGTGTAACTAAAAACTTACTATATAATATAAAAAGTAATACCTTTCTAACTTTTATTTAATGTTTACAGAACAAATCCACTTGTGTCCACTTATTTGGGAAACAAAGCAAGTCTCTCATATAATATATCAACTAAAAGACAGAAAATATTACTTTACAAACTGAATTGTAAACAAATCATATTAACATTTTCGTATTAGTCAAGATTATGGAAATAATTAACTTAATAAATATACATTTACACATGTAAATAAATAGACTCAATGATGGGCAGATTTCTGCATGCGCAGATTCCATGTAGGCCTACTTATGAGTTTGGAATGACATTTGGGTGGGAGCTGGTCGTTTTGGGATGAACTATGCCTTTAACTGACCTTCCGTATCCTCCTCTTGGCTTGCTCCTTGTGGCTCCTCTTTGGACTTGTCCCTCTTCTCCTCTGTGTGGCTCTTTTGTGGAGACTCCTCTCTTTTGGAGTCTGTTGATGCAGGCTCTCCAGATCCCAAGTCATGAGAGGGAAGCATTTTAGGGATGTGGCCTTCAGCCTGTGGCTTCGTTTCCTCCTTTCTGTTTTCTGGCTCATCAGACGCTATTTTATCAGTGCATGTTTTTACAGGAGTAGAATGGTCTTTTTGCGGTACCTGCGGCTCACACACAGAGACGCTCTTGCTTTCCCCTGATCCAACCTATAAACAACACCAAGACAAACAGGATTTCAGAGAATTTTTTCATGATTTTATTTGCAGATTACTATTATTAGCTTACCTGAGCATTGCTCTTTGGCTTCCTGTCAATCCCTTTTTCTTTTTGCAATGCCTGGCATCCTTGAGGTTTGCCCTGCATCTGAGCCCTGTTGTCTTTTGCATTGCTTGATGAAGAGGCACCGCTGTTAACCTCTGATGTGTGCGTCTTCCCATTAACTGTTGCTTTGGACTTCGACTCGTTTCCCAAGCAGGGAGCTAGGGGGGGCTCCTTTGTGTTTTTAGAGGGCCGCGTGGTGCGCTTTGCACTGGGCTCATTGATCGAGTCTGCTTTATCGCTTGATTTAATCTCTGGCGTTTTTTCTCCTGTGCTCTTAGTGACGTGCACCTGCTTGCCTTTCATCCCTCGTTTCAGCCCTCGGTCAGGTTTACCTCGTTTCTGCTCAGCAGAGCTCACTGGGGGCGTTTTCTCAATGGCTTCGCTAGATTTTTCAGACCGTCCTGTGCTTGACTGGTAGTTGTTGCTTCCATTTTTTTGAAGAATGTTCACTGGTTCTGACTTTTTCTTGTTTGATAGGGGAATTAAAAATAAATAAAGCTTAGTTAAAAGGACCTCTGACTATGCAAACATTCATGAACACTCAAAGCTGCATGCAGATTGGAAAAGAAGAACATTTTAACAATAAAAAAGCTGATTAGTTAATAAATAATTAGCAACTGATTAGTTTACAAAATGCTGCAGAATTTGTTATGACAGATGTCTCAGCCCAACAGAAATCCATTTAGCTTGGCAAAAAAAAATATATATATATATATTTTAAGAGCCTTTTTTTAAAAAGCGTTTAGGAAGTGGACAACAGGAGACTGACAGTGAGCAGATGTTCTTACAGCGTAGGCGGGCCAGGTGTTGAGCGGGATCTTCTTGTGCATGACAAGCTGCAGGACATTCGATTTCTCCTTATAATTCAATTTACTGCAGGAGGCTTCAATCTCTTCATGGAGATGACAGCTCCATTCACGTCCATCTAAGAAAACAGAAAGATCACAGGATATACTCTACTATTCAAAGGTTTGGGGTCGGTAAGAAGATTTTTTTTTGCTGTTGTTCTGTATAATTTTCTTGTTCACTAGCATGATCAAAAATACAGTGAAAACAGTACTACTGTGTAAAGTTTACAGCAACTTAAAATTGCACAAGAAGTTAAAAAGAAAAGCATTAAAGGGATAGTTTACTTAAAAATGGAAATTAACTCCATGTACTCAGCCTTGCATGGTTTCAAACCTTTATGAGTTAGGGTTGTGCCAATAGACGACAAACTTCAAGATGCTGAGCTGGCATCGCAATCCATCGCCCCGCCCCACATTATAATGATATATAACTTCTTATTTGCATGTCAGCTTAATAGCAATAATGGTCTTTTCATGAGCTGTGTTAAATGTTACATATAGCTACCACTTGCACGGCTGACAGCATCGTGAGGAATAAATGAAGGATTATACAGCACCTCTCGCGCTCAAAATGTGTGCATTCAATGGCAAATGCTGTTACCTGCAAATCCTATCCCACAGACTTTACAGGGAATGGCTTTAGTTATTTTCATAGCAGACTTGAAACAATGATCTTATATCCACTCTTGGAAAAGTGTAAATGGTGGATTAACATTCAGCACATGATCACTAATAGGATGTGCCATTATAAGTAACTTTAGGTAAATCTGTCAGTGTTATATTCTCTCATTTTCAGCGCTTCACTTTTTCGCTGTTGTAGCTCCTGTTATCTGAAGGCAGAAGGCATTGACTGAGTGATTGATAGGTGATATTAACCAATCATTCACGTTCAGTTCTAGAGCAGTGACCCAATAAGAAGAGCACTAAGGCAGGGCAAGCATTGCAGGCTTTTTTTTTTTTACATCAGCAAGTTCACATAACAACTGTTTAATCTGTTCCCGAGAGCTGCGTTTGGCATTTTTAGGAGCAAAGATGCATTCTGCATAAATGTCTCCTAAATGGGCCACTCGGTGAGGATTTTGCAGTGAAAACTATGAAAATGTATGTACTACAGTGAACTCCAACCAAACTCTCGTCTCCTCCACCAGCTGTGGGAAAAGCCATTATAATGACACAGATCACTCTGCCTACTCTTGCCAGAGTCCCGCGGAAAAAAAGTGATTGACGGGGTCATTTGTTTGTGACTTTATTTATTTATGGTTTGGTTATGGGTAAAGCAAAGACCATGTGGGTCAGGTAGTAAAAACGGCAGGCTACAATTAATTAATTCGTTATGAATTAATTGATATTTAACCACCACCCCCCGCCTATGAGGACGATGGCATCGTCCATCGCGATGTTTCACATTAGACACCGTACGATGCCAAATTGGTCAACATCGCCCAACCCGATTACAGGTTTCTTTTTTCAGTTGAAAACTACAGAAGATATTTTGAAGAAAGCTAAAAACCTGCAGATACTGCCTTCTATAGCAAGGGAAAAAAACTATGGATGTCAATAGTTGTGTTTACTAAAAAAAAAAAAAGTCAAACAGGTTTGAAACAAGTAAAGGGTGAGTAAATTAAGACAGAATTTTCAGTCTTAGGTGAAATATCCCTTTATTTATTCTATTCAAATCTGGTCCAAACATTTGATTAATGATAAAGCCAAAAAAGAGGGACACAAACACACAATGCCCTTACCTGGCAGCCGGATGTGGCAGGCGGAATTTGAAAAGTCATACTCGATATCTTCTACTCTCAGCTCCCCAGCACCTCCACAGTTCAGCCTCACTATCACCTCGTATGCATTCTGCTTCCAGTCCAGAAACAAGTCTACACAGAGAAAAGAACATACACAGTGATTACACTGGTCTCAAACACAGTGAGACACTAATATCAATGAATACAATTAGCTGTGTTTTTCCATGATTTTACAACAAACCTGATTTCATGATAACACCACAAAATCCCTCAGCCGATCATAGCAGAAAGCCAAGCTGCTTTCGATTTCAAATTTCTCTGCTACTAAATTAAACGCAGGTGCATGTTAGAGATCAGGAAAGACCGAGAAAGAAAGAGAGTGTGTTTATCTCGAAGGATCGAGCTGCAGGGTCAAGTGACAGCTAGTCCCGTCACTTTACTCTCTCTCACTGTGACACGCAGATCTAAAAGGTCACCACCAAATTGCAACGCCCCACAGCTGGGCTTTTATTTCACATGATGTCATCTCCTCTCCGCCAGTATCCCATGAGGCTTCTTTGCAGGATGGGGAATCAGCACTACATAGATAGACTCCTACTGTTCGTGCAGGGGTGGTGCACTGCTCTTGCAGAGATGAAATGCAACACTTTGACGAGAGGAAGACAATGGCGTGTTCGTATCGAATGTATGTGGAGAGGCCAATGAGGGCATCGTGTAAATAAAAAGGAGCATAAGTGAAGTCTTCTCATGCATGTGCTGGGTAGAACCACTCCACTGACCTTGACAAAGCCCTTCTTCATTGAAGCTGAGACTCACAGGCTTAGATTACAGCACTTCAGCACTGCAGAAGCAAACAAGCTCAGCAGACCGGACACAGCCTTAGAAACAGGCTGGCACATCGACGCTAAACAAACAATACGCTCATGAACATTTGCCAAACCAACAGTTGCATCAGCTATTGCCAACTGAAAGCTGTTTCTGATGAGGTGAATGTAGGCTTTAGAATGGTTTTCTCTGAAAGGAATGTTGAAGTCAGTGTTAAATGGTGTTTTGACAAACTGTTAAGACCCAAAATGTAATTTCATGTTCTGTAAAATTTTATTTCATGGTTATGTATTGTGCTAATTGTCTCAGATTGTTGGTACTAAGAAAATAACAATGTGACATATAAACTAAAACAAAAAGACATCAAGTAAATGAACAGGGTTTTTTTCAGCAGCAGTAGGTTTGACATTTTAGAATTTCCTACAGCAAATAAACGAAATGTAAAAATAAATGTGTAATAAATAGGGATGCTCCGATCAATCAGCAAGAGATTGGTATCGACCGATATTTACATTTCATTACGTGATTGGTAATCTGGCCGATCTCATGAACCGATCAAAAGTGTTGGTTTATGAGTTTACAAGCAGAGGACATATTAGACGTTAAATCTTTTTACATACAAGAACTGAAAGTACAGTGTTTTGAACAATATTGCAAGTTCATTAAAAGTTAGCTGGAAATATTAGAAAAAATAAAAAAACTAATTATTTTTAACTCGAAAATTTTTAATACAACTTATTATAATAAACGTTTAAATGAAAGTGTATCGGCCGTTCACCATAACAAGGAATTGCTACTCTTTATCAGCTGCAAAAAATTCTGATCAGAGCATTCCTAGTAAAAACACTAATTATGACCTAATTTTTAATAAAAATGCAAACGCAAAGTCTGATCTTCCCTTACTCTTCTGTTTTGTCTTCTATTACAGTATTTGATTAACATTATTAACACAGACAAGCTTATTATATACTGTGATTTTGCGGCCAAATGCACAGATCCAATAAATTTGAGACATTTTTATGTGATAATTTATGTGATGGGCATTTGACAATCATATATTAATTTCACCATATAAAAATATAAATTAGACACACAAAAATAAGATCACACACACACACACACACACACAAAATCTTGACTTGCAATTGCATGTGTACAAGGTGTGGTTTTCTGTGCATTTGCTTCAAGTTTAGTATGTCAGCGGGTGAGCTTTTTTCCACAGCTTATATTTAACATCATATGCATATCTAACTCATGAGTGTACGCTGTCTACAAAGTGGCTTCCTGAACATTTGCTTTATTAGTGTGTCAGTCAGAATAGAACGCTTTTTTCACTTTGTGACACAAGTTTATGTCACTTACAAACCCAATTTAATGCCATATAAACTGCTCTTTATTTTCTTATTCTCACTCCTTCCATTATTCAAAAGTAAGTGGTGTGTAAATAATTTGTAAGTGCAACGGAGACCAAACAATTGACCACATACGTTGGATGTAGGGCTGTGCGATTAATTGAAATCAAATCACAATTTGAAACGCTGCAATTAGCTAATCACTAGAGGCTGTGATATGAAATATATATGTATATTATTTCATTTCTCCCTCCCAGAGAAAATGCGTGACTGCTGCCATCAGTGTGTCCTAAGCTGCGTCCCAAATGGCACACTATACACTATGCACTCATGCACTATGTACTTATGCACTTACACACTCAACAGGATAGTACATGTATGTAGTGGCGTCCCAAATGGCACACTAATGTTTTTTTACTAAACGGAAATTCAAACCGTTTCCCTGATGACGTTTCACAGTTGCCAAATCAGTGAAATAAATGACCGAATTATCAAATAATACCTATCGTGAGTATTGCCACATTCACCATCGGGAGGCAATATAATCACTCTAGTAGGAGAATTTTGCTCTCTCCATCCAAAATAAATAAAGTTATCCAACATGTGCGTCCGATAGCTCCGCCCCTTCCGCTACGCAAGCAAACCTGCGGTCGTTGAGTGCGTGAAGTGTCCATCATTACACACTTCATTTTAGCGACTGAATGAGTGCATCATCCGGGTAATTAAAGTGCACTTATTATTTTAAGAGTTTTCAGTGTAAACACACTACTTACACTATTTATACTACAAAATGGCGTAGAATAGTGCATAAGTATGCGATTTGGGACGCAGCTCTAGTCTTACTAGCCAATTGAGTGAGCACACTTTCGTTCTGCCCAATCAGAAGTGCGGAGCAACCACAATAAAAAAAACAAAAAAACAAATGCAGACAAAAAATGCGAACAAGTGGAATGATGGTGTTTGCCGCTTCAGAAGCTTTAATATACGAATATCAAACAAAAACAGGACATCGGTAATATGGAAATATTTAGATTTTAAAGTCACAGACACCAAACAAAAACAGGTCATTTGTAGGAGCTGTCATAGAATTGTTGCCACAGCACGAGGAAATACAACAACCAGCACCTAAAAAACCACCACAGGCTTTGAGGTGATATGAGGAGTGTCTTGCTGAAAAGTCAACTGAAAGTAATGCCAGTGACACTTATCGCTTGACAGTGTATAATAAGCTATACTATCTCCCTAATTTAAGTTCAACTTGTTTATAGAACTATAAGGTTATTTTATTCGTGTTTACAGCTTACTCTTTCTGAATACTTGAAAAAAAAAATTGGAATAAATATTTAAGTAAGTTAATATCTTTTCAGTTCCTTTTTTTTATGAACACTGCATTTTAGCAGTAAGAAACTATGATACAGATTATTGAGCTGAAGCTTGACAACAAAATTAAAGCACAAATCTAATCAAAATCGCAATATCTGACAAAAAATATATATATATATATAAATAAATTATATATTTTCCCCAAATCTCACAGCCCTAGTTGGATGTCTTTTCTGACAAAAGATAAAGTGATGCATGAGATTTTGAATACAAATTACAATGTAAAAAAATATAGATAACCAAACTACCAATAACATTTACTACAACTTGTTTTTTCTGACCAAATATACATGATCAAATGGCTTAATAAATGTGACAACCCTAAATAATCCCTCTGTAGCCTGGTCAAATGGTCACATTCACACCAAGGATGATAACAGTAAATATAGAGTATTAAAAACAGTCAATACCAAAATTAAAATGACAACAGCACAAAGAAACAATATCACTTTAAGAACCATCTTTTTTCGGCTGATAAATATAACAGCAGTTGCACTTTCTTTATCTATTTAGCCCAAAGGTAATTACCAAAAGATGATTATAAGTGTCAGCCTTATTAAAACTGGATTTACCACATACCAACTAAAACCAGATTTAATGCCACACAACAACAAATCATTAGACAAGCCATAGATGTAGTGCCACAGCTAAATCAATACTAACTAGCATAGTAGAACAATTACACAACTAGACACAGTTAACGTCTGTTAATTTTCTAGTTCACTATTTACTATAGCAAATAACAAATAGGAAATTATCCCAAAGACTCTAAAATCTCTTTTAATGCCTTTAACCACCAGTTATGGGCCAAACTGCATTACGGTCAAAAGGACACTGCACCACAGACTCTTCCCATCAGTTCATATTACATTAGACATCACTGTAGTAAACCATTTACCATAAATCTCAACATCTTGATTTACAAGACTGATTAACACTTGGCGAGAGACAAAAGTGAAAGCACGATCACAAAGAAAAGCATTCAAATGAACTTGCGTAAAAGACCTGAGTGAAATAAAGTAATTCAGACCTGGTTTATGGGGGTTTATAAACTACATTGTCCTCGCCTCACCTTTCTTAGTCTCTGTGCTGGTAGCCACCCGTTTGGCCTCTTTGCTCTCCTGGTTGGCTCTGTCCTTCTGCTTCTTCTTGCTGGTGCTGACCGTGTCATCCGGTCCCCTCTGACCTCGCCTGCGGCCTGATTCGCTGGATCCTGTGCTGCTGCTGGCCATTTTCAGCCACTTGCCGCTGATGGTTCGGCCGTCTCCTACCTCGCTCCCGCTGCCGGAGCCGCTTCCACTGGGGTCTGGATCTGAGCTGTGCCGTTTCCTGCCCGGTCCAGCTATCTTGGCGGCGTTTCAAGTGAGAGCACTCCCAGAAGAGAATCAGGAGACTGTAAACAAAAGCAACAGCGATGATGTAATACAAACAGACTCCATTTTACCGGCAGTACACATGAGTAAAATGATGGAATTATACAAGAAACAACTTTTAATTTCTGATCGAATGTTAGGGCAGACAAAGTTGAAGGATATCACATAAAATCACACTTGAAATAATAAATCCTTGGTCCCTTGCCCAATGTTCATAATTTACCCAGGGTTAACAATTACTCGTGGGTATTCATACACTGTACAATCCAAAAACCTGGATTATGTCATTATTTTGTGACGATTGGACAGTTCAGACATTTAAGCTCATCTCACAGCATTTATAGTAAGACTTTTTGTATCATTTTGGAAGACATTTTGAATTCATCTTGATGCATTAAAGTTATCTTGTGAAAATGATGATTGTTCTGATAGAAGAAGCTTTGAAACTAAACGTTGCCTTTATCATCAATCTGCCTGATTATAGAACAACACCTCATGCATAAACAAAATGGATTAAACATGCACCAAATGTACTTTTATTTATTGTAGAATTCAAACAATATAATAAGCTATACAAGTAAATAGTAATAGTACAACAATAACACTAGGTGTTTATTTATTTTATTTGCCTACATTCTGCTACATTTTATTTCTACAGTGTCAACAAAGTGTCATATCTTATGCTGTAACGAAAATTACACTTAGTTGTCATTTATTACTGATTTTAATTAGTCAATAAATATGACAAAAAGCCAAAGCTTTGTGTTAACGTTAATTACTTACACGACTAGCCACAAACGACGATAACGGCAAATGTCAATATGAACACACGTCGTTGTCATGAAAAACGCCAAATACATTTGATAACACATATAACTCTAAATAATTGTTCTCTTTCATTTCCGCTGTCATATTAGCTGTCAAATGAGAAAACAGTATTCAAAGGTGTTCAAGCTGCTTAAAATCCCCGGCTGCTAACAGCACTAGCATAGCTTGTCTGACTCGATACCACACTCAAGTACTCTTTAATTCAAAACACGCCACAAACAAACTACCACCTAACGTAAATTATGTTGTCGAGCAGATAAATATAACGTCCATAAAGTGTGACACATCTTAACTCTGTAGTTTGGATATAAGAGACACTGGTTAGCCGTGTTGTGCGAACACTGAGCTAACGTCGAATGCCCATAAAGGGAATGGAGCGCAGGGCCTGTGCTTAGTCTCTCTCGCCGGCGCACAGCTAATCATGCGCTTAGCTTTCCACAGCACGCGCTTTACCATTTTACCGCAAGGTCGGGTGGTGCGGGACTGTCAAAAGTGTTGATACCGGCAAGATAAGTGACATTTTGACATGACACCGGTTTAGGTACATAAATTCTTACTCTGTTTCTTTGTTGTCCTATAATGAGGAGTCGTTATCGGCTTGTCCTTTCCTCCGCGGCGACTGTAGATTAATTCAGCCCCAGGCTTCACACACGGCAGCGGGCCGCCGATCGCCCCTGAGCCGCATCAGCTTGCCCCTGAAACTCAATGCTGTTTTATTTCAGAAATAATCCTAACCAGGACCCATTTTGTGGCGTCAAAATAGAATCCAGGCCACTGTACATACAAAACAAAGACGCTGTCCGTGCTCTACCCGATGAGCCGAGCGCCGCTCCGTCACTCGCACTTTGTTAGAGAACAAAACAAACCGGGTAGAGACGGAGATCACGCCAACCTGCCTGCCTGCCCAAACACACACACACACACCAGATACTTCCGGACACTTGCTCCACAACAACCATGCGCAGAAGATTTTTTCTTGAATATTCTAGATTTGGATATCTTGAAGTGTACTTACATTAGGCATCTGTAGGGTACCCTTGGATAAAACTATTACGGTTTCACGGTCTTGTGATTAAGTTACTGCTCTAAAATGTATTCTTTTTAATTGTCTGGGTAAAAAAAACGAAAACTCCCCCCCCCGCATTCAACGCAATACATTTTATTTAGAGAACATTTATTAGCCTATATTAAAAAAAACAGTAAATATGTCAGGTGAAATAATTCAAATGAATCATTGACTTCTGCTGTCTTCAAAAACTCAGATTTCTTTACATTTTAAAACGGCATATTTGGATATCTTTTCTGCTGGAGATACTGTTGTCCTAAAAAAAAAAAAAAAAAAAAAACGTAATTAAAACACCTTACACATAGCCTACCATAAGAATGGTTTTTACAGAAAATTATGGCATTTTTAAAACTTTGTCGTTTCCGAACCGCGGTATTTGAAAACGGTTATCGTCCCATGCCTACTACACATATCTGATATAAAGTAAGCTTATTGTTAAAACATCAAGATAAATGTCATTATTTGGATTCAAACTTGTTAAAGTGTTGGAAAAACAGCAAATATCAGCTTATGGCATGTATTATTTTTATATTTTAGAAAGTGCCCTGTTTATTTATTTATTTGCCCAGCAAACAATAATTGACATAACTGTCTTTTTAAAACGTTATGCTTTGCCACTAGTCTTCAAACAACCAGCTACCTTTTACCCATTTAGTCTTTTAAAATAATACAATTTAGTGTGATAATTTTTTGCTTTATTCTGCTTTTAAAAATGCAGGTCAAAATATTGTTAGTAAGCTGCATTTTTACTTAAACGTGCTTAAGATTGACAGTGTATGTTATTTATTGTCATCAATAGTTATCATTTTTTTCTCCACAGAAGTTACAATTCTCACATTTAGCATTTATTTGTATGTAAAATCAAATTTAAATTTTAACTTTATGTGTCCTTTAAAGTTGGACATTTTGGTATTGTTTTCCATTGTTTATCTTATTTTAATAGATTATATTTCATTAAAATAACAGCAACTGCCTTCACTGTGATTTACTGTTTTGGCAGTTTATTAGATGGAGTCGAAAGACTATTTAAACAATCTTACAGTTTTGATTCACTTTTTTAAAAAAGCTAGACAATTATAATACATTATTAACAATATTTCTGATAACATTCACACTTGTTAGGTGATTGTCCAAATAAACTCACAATTTGTGAAGAAATTAAAGTTAATAACTGATAATAAAGCAACAATTGAATTACTGGAAACATTTATGAATTGAAAATAATTACTTAATTAGCAAATTTTTGTTTTTAATCACTTTCTTCTCATGTACAGTGCTCAGCACAATTGAGAACACCCCACTTTGAAACTGAATATTTGTATCCATTTCTCAGTGAATATAGGCAATGTATTTTGGTGCAATTAAACAAAACAGATTCATTCAACAGATATATTTATCAAAATGATATTTTAGTCACCAAACATATTTACAAATTGATAGATAATACAATTAAATTCAAGCTAAATATTGCAAAACAATAAAATACATTACAACCTACAAAATTTCAATAACATTATTTTATTTTTTTTATTATTATTTTTTGCTTCTCATGATTTTTTTAAAAATTATATATTGAATATTTTTCTATAATGTATAAATTTGACTGTACTAGTTTTTGAACCGTTATCGTAAGTTATTTTGTTAGATAAGCTCCAGATTTGGCTTCAGTACTGACTAATCTAATGCATATGCACAAATATAATATTCTACAGATTCCTATTAAAATATGAATTTTAAAGATAGATTTGTGAGGGTTATACTTGTATATTCTGAGCACTGTATGTAAGGGGTAAGTGTAACAGTGACACGACATACAGGAATACAGAACACACAGGGATATTTTATTTTTTATAAGACATTGTTGCTATTTTTATATAATCAGAAAAAATATTCTGTAGGTCAGTAATAAACAACGATAAACAACCAGTGGCTTATATAGACAACTTTTCATTTTACTTCATTTTTATAATGCCTCAGTTAGTCCGTTCTTACAGTAGTTTCTCTGACAGACATTCAGTCTAATATTGAAACTATTTTCTTCAGAAGACAACAATTCTAAAGTGTTTCTCATTAGAAAATGAGTGTTTTTACTCAACATTAACCAATATCTGTTAAAAGAATACACTAAAACTTCTGTCACAATTCAGTGTCTTTTACATTCAAGCAAACTCTGTAAATCTTCATTATATACTGTATACAGTATTTTACAAGCACATGACAAGAAACACTTCTCTGCCATACAAGACACATCTGTATTTCATTGAACTCCATAATGAAAAAAGTGTTAATGTAGTGTCAGTATAACAGCAGCCCTTTAGTAAAGCAACATCTGATCCACACATAGTGTCTGATGGCAGTTTGGCATCGTAATGTAGGTTTGCTGGCAAATGTTAGCAGCCTGTGGAAAAGAGTCAAATGGCAGATCCGTTCAGTCCAGCTGTTTTGGATTATTGACAGGTGTTGTAGATCTGAATCTGCCTGTTGATGGCGTTCAGGATCGCCTTCATTTTATCTTCCAGGCCATCCAGCTGCCTGGCTTTGCCTTCCAATACCTTCTGGTTTTCTTCATAGTCCTTTTCAAGCTCTGTAATGCGATATTAGAACAAACCCAGATCAGACTTACGAGGAAACAAAACAATAACCGCCTCAAAAGAAAATGGCACATTGTCAATATTGCTTGTCACCACAAGAGGGTAGCATTTGTTTTTAAAATACTTGACAGATAAGCTTCAGAAAACAGTCTGACTTAAAGGGGTGGTCCACTACGATATTATATTTTAAACTTCAGTTGATGTGTAATGTAGCTGTGTGAACATAAACAGCATCTCTGAATGTAAAATATTCAAAGTTTAATGCAAAGGGAGACCTTGATTTGTACAGAGTTAGCTTAGCAACGCCTACAATTAACGAATTTTGGGGACTACAAAAAATACTTCCGCCCCCTGTGAGATCACAAAAGTTCGTTATTGCGCATCCCACACTGCGCAGGTAAAGGCCGTGGCCATAGGCGCTGTAACGTTACTGCAGAGAGAGAAATGCCATCCTGCTGTTTCCACAGAGCTGTTCTGTTTCTGTTGTTGGGCTTCCAAATGACACGACCCAAACACAGAAGTGCTTACAGTTCAATATTAATTATGTTCCAGAGAACTATAAAATACATAGCAAGCATGATTTGACAAAACACAGCTTCCAGAATCTCTCCCAGTTCAGTGCTGGATTCAGTTAAAATCTCCTCAAAGATGGAGCAAGGAGACGCTGTGAACTCTGAGTCATGACCTGTAAGTGTTTTTATTTGTTAAAATTGATCATGACATGTACAGTGTCTAACTTTAACGGTGTGTTGTAGCAAAGATGTAAACAACGGGAAATTATGGTAACCGCTAACGACTTAGCTAACGTTACAAATCTATATTTATCAAACGGCTGTAAACGCACACACACACATACACATACACGCACTCTTGGCCAGCACCTGCGTCTCTCTGTGGGAGACGGCAGAGTTTCTCTCTATAGGCAGCTTTGCTATGCGTTTTACAACTCGGACAATAAAGTCGCAAAAGATATGTGAACGATTCATGTTACTTACACAGGCATATTCCGCATATGCATGAAAGACGTCCTGTAACGCGTTGATTTAAAAAAAATACAGCAATGATTTCCCAACTGGAGTGTAACATCAAAAACAAATCAATCCAGGCTCACAAAGGTCTCATCTCACATCTTGTGCTTTATTCTGTCACCATAGAAAATAACTTAATCCGAGCATGAGAGAAAAAGAACAATAAAAATCTCTCCCGCGCACATGCGCTTCTCGTGTTACAGATACTTCATCGTATACACGCATAAACACACTAAAAGGCACAGAAACAGTTAAAGGAGCCGCATCCCATTTTCACTCGTTACAGACACGTGTTGACTGACTGACTGACTGTTTACACAAAACGCGCGTGCTTGTCAGGGCGTGACGTGGAGCCGATCGGCGAATCACAGCATATTATGATGATGACCAATCAGAGTCACTTGAGGGTGGGCCTTTTAGAGAAACTAGGAAATATGACAGTCGTTTTCATGTTAGCTGAGTAGCTGTGTATAATCAAAGTGAGATTTATGAAAAAATAACACGATTTCCTTCAAGTTAAACATGAGCACACATTGCTTTGCATCTTATTAACACAACCAAGCCTTAAAAATAACATTCTGGACCACCCCTTTAAGTAGTTTAATTAGTATTTAATTACACATATTTTTAAATGACACATATTATTACAGATAAAATATTTTAAGTATTTAATTACACATATTTTATTTTATTAATAATATATTTTTGTATAATATTGTAATATTAATGACAAATCAACTATATATTCTGCAATAATATCACTCATACAGCCTTCTCATCCCTCTGTATTACTCCGCCAACATAGTGACAACAGATCAATAAACTCACTACAGTTTGACAAATATTGCAGCTGTCTAACTTTTAAAGGTTTTTTAAGTGAGAATGTAGTTGTTTAGATTTTAAATATGCAGTTTATTTATAAGGACAGTGCCTATTTGAAATATTTAGAATTTCAGAGATGCATGTTTGCATCCATCAATCCGTCGTACTGAACAGAGTAAAGACGATTGATGTTCTGCCACAAGATGGCGACAGAGACTGCATAATAAGCCTTTAGAAGAAAAAAACTCAGCTGATCAAATTATTATTAAGCTGGTAAGTGACTTTCTAATTTGATTTCTCTCTTTTGAGTGTTGTAGTGCTGTATTTATACCATAGTAATCTGGTAGTGTTTGCGTTGCTTTTGGCTTTTTCGGGGTAAATTATTGTGATCTCCCGATTGCAACAGAGAAATACTGGGAAATCTCTGTAGACTGATGGCATTTCATGTCGTTTAGCCTTATAATCTTAAAATGTCAGCAAAGTCACCTGTTTTGTCGTCACTTTAGACATTATGTTAGAGAATCATTCAAACACTAGCTCTAAAGTGAAGTTGGTGAATTAGTAACAGCTTCTGCTGTTCTGACGTCAGCTGCAGATGAGAATGAATGGCGGAAGAAAGTAGTTCCTCATAGCAAAGGGTTTTTAGACTCTCCGTGTTTCATTTTCTTTTTTATATACACGATTATGCCGTCGAACTGTTGTATACTTGTAGCAGTGCAATATGGCTGTATATTGTCACTTGTGGGACACAATGCACACCTCCCACCAGTGCCGATATACTGCCATATCATACTGCTACGCGTGGGATATTGCTCATAATTATTTTTATCATAATTATTAAGCACTTAAACATATATTTAAATAATATATTTAAATAATCATAATGTACTAAAATTATTTTAAAAGAACATATAAAATCATATTCATATTTTATATAATACATTGAAAAATATGTCTTCATAAAATGTATTGACCAAATGTTTATAAATGTCTCAACCGAATCACAACAGACAGAGACTCGGAGGCTGTAAGATGTTTGTAGTGTGATTACATGAGAAATGTATTTTGATTTAGCATTCTTTATTACATGCATCTTTGTAACTTAAAATTTTTTTTGCATTTGTTGTCTGGAAACTTCACGTTATGTACTCCCTGCCCATCTCTAATATCCAACATGCATCTCGAATTTAATAAAGCAGTCAAACTGAATTGTACCACTGTGTTTTTACTTGACACTCTCACACACTCACCTGCCAGCCTCTGCAGTTTATCCTGTGCATCTTTCAGCAGCCCCTTGGCTTCATCTCTCAATTGCTCTGCTTTGTGCTTGGCGTCCTGCATGGTTTTCGCCTTATTGTCCATCAGACCCTGAACAGTACGGTACTTATCGGACAGCTCACCATCCAGGATCTAAAACAGACGATAAATTTTAGTACACAAATACTCTCTGGAAACAAACATATGAGCTCCACTAACCTCTTTGGCTTCGTTGGCTTTGTCCCGTGCCATGGTGGCCGTCTCCTCTGCCCGTGCAGCATCCAGGCTGTTGTTGGCACGTTTGGTCTTTAATGCCTCGATCTGGCGCTCCAGGTCTCCCAGTCTGTCCACTGCATCATTAAGATCTCTCTCACTAGCGGAGGTCTCTGACTGGATCTTTAGAGATATCAAAAAAAACATTATGGTCAAATATGGACAATGCAAGAATTTTACTGAGTGTAAGGTTTATTGCAGGAACATTATTAGATGTTGAAAGAAGCTGTACTGAAATTTGCTGCACTTCGTAATTGCTAAATGAGTGTTTTAACCACAAACCATTCATTCATTTTTCTTTGGCTTAGTCCTTTTATTAATCAGGGGTCGCCACAGCGAAATTAATCACCAACTCATCCAGCATATGTTTTACACAGCAGATGCCCTTTCATCTGCAACCCAGTACTGGGAAACACCCATGCACTCTTACATTCACACACATACACACGGCCAATTTAGCTTATTCAATTCATCTCTAGCACATGTCTTTGGATTATGGGAAAAAACGGAGCACCTTGAGGAAACCCATGCAAACACAGGGAGAACATGCAAACTCCACCCAGGCAAAGGTGCTAACCATTGCGCCACCGTGCTACCAACCACAAACCATTGTCGGAAAAAATTAATACAGCTTATAAACAATGACATTTACCTCAAGAAAACCATTTAGTATCCAAAACATTTTAGTTAAGTAAAATAATAAATAATAAATCATGGGAAAGACAATTTTGCTGAACTTTGTGAAATGTATTATTGGAGTTATATGAATTATTATATGAATAATTTTTTCCTCAAATTTGGATTTGTTTCTGTTAAAATGTAAAGTTTAAAGGTAAAACTGTGAATATTTAAAATAAAAAATACTTTATTGTTATTATTAGTAAATTTTTTGTAAAAAAAGTATGGCCTATACAGTGCATCCAATAAGTATTTCACTTTTTCCACATTTTTTTATGTTACAGCCTTTTCTGCATTTTTTTTTTTGTGTGAATACATGGCATGGTTTAATTTCCTACAGAAAAGTGGGATGTTTGTGGTATTTTCAGAGTTTGGCCTCTTACTGTTTGAGGATGTCAACACATCAGCTTCATCCCTAGACGTGTCTTGGCAGTCATTTCATGAACATTTTACTGTTTTATTTGGGAAAATGTGTGCTTTGCACACCTGTCTTTGGGGATTTTTTCCCATTACTCTTTGCAGTACCTCTCAAGCTCTATCAGGTTTTATGGGAAGCGATGATGTACAGCCATTTTCAGATCTCTCCAGAAATGTTCAATAGGATTTAGGTCTTGGCTCTGGCTGGACCACTCAAGGACATTCACCGTGTTGTTGTAAAGCCACTCCATTGATATTTTGCTGGTGTGCTTTGGGTCATTGTCCTGGTGGAAATCGAACCATTGCCCCAGTCTGAGGTCAAGAGCACTCTGAAGCAGGTTTTCATTCAGGATGTCTTTGTACATTGCTGCATTCATCTTTCCCTCTATCCTGACTAGTCTTCCAGTTCTTGCTGCTGAAAAACATCCCCACAGCATGATGCTGTACCACCATGCTTCACTTCATGCTACAACCATAACTCACTGTAGGGATGGTATTAGCTTGGTGATGAGCGGTGCCTGGTTTTCTCCTAACGTAACGCCTGTCATTCACTTCAAAGAGTTCAATTTTAGTCTGATCAGACCAGAGAATTTAGTTTCTTATGGTCTGAGAGTCCTTCAGATGCTTTTTGGCAAACTCCAGGCGGGCAGTTTCTTCCGTCTGGCCACTTTACTATACAGGCCTGATTGGGGTATTGCTGCACAGATGGCTGTCCATCTGTAAGGTTCTCCTCTCTTCACAGAAGAACGCTGTAGCTCAGACAGAGTGACCATCGAGTTATTAATCACCCCCCTGACTAAGGCTCTTCTCCCCCAATCACTCAGCTTAGATGGCCGACCAGCTCCAGGAAGAGTCCTAGTGGTTCCAAATATCTTCCACTTATGGAAGAAGGAGGCCACTGTGCTCAATTAAACTTTCAGAGCAGCAGAATTTTTTCTGTAACCTTCCCCTGCCGTGTGCCTCAAGACAATCCTGTCTCAGAGGTCAACAGACGATTCCTTTGTCTTCATGCTTGGTTTGTGCTTTAACATGCACTGTCAACCCTGGGACCTTAGATAGACAGATGTATGCCTTTTCAAATCATGTCCAATCAACTGAATTTACCACAGGTGAACGCCAGTTAAGCTGCTGAAACGTCTCAAGAATGATCAGTGGAAACAGAATGAACCCGAGTTTAATTTAGAGCTTCACAGGAAAGGCTGTGAATACTTATGTACATGTGATTTTTCAGGTTTTTTATTTTTAATAAATTTGCAACAATTTCAAAAACTCTTTTTTCACATTGTCATTATGGGGTATTGTTTGTAGAATTTTGAGGAAATAAATGAATTTCATGCATTTTGGAATAAGGTTGAAACATAAAAAAATTGGACAAAGTGAAGCGCTATAAATACTTTCTTGATGCACTGTATTTATGTTATAATCTGTCATAAATTAACCTGAACTTTTATTTTGATGAGTTTTGCTTGATTTTCTGTATGTTGTCTATAAACACTATTATATGTTCTCAAAGAAAAGTAAAATGTTCATGAAATGACTGTCAAAACAGCTCTAGGGATGAAGCTCATGTGTTGATGTCCTTAAACAGTAAAAGGGACTCTGAAAATACCCCAAACATTACAATTTTGTGTAGGAAATTAAACCATGCCATGTCTATTACCATTATACATTAGATGTGCAGTTTTGATTTATTCACCCTAAGTTTGCTAAATTCATTGCTATTGTTATACTTGTTCTGTCTGCATTGATGGGGCTCTACCTGTGCCAGCTGGTTCTGAGTTAAGCCAATGTCATTCTTAGCTTTCTGGATGGCTTTCTCTGCTGCAGCCTGGGCTCTGCTGGCATCATTCAGGGCCTTTTTCACACTCTCAGCTGTGTTCTTCACCCCCTCTGCCTTATTCCTGAAGAACAAAACACAGAACTCACATTTACACAGAAGCTACTGATGTTTCCTTCCAGATTACTTAATGCACACATTATAATATCAATTCAAACATTAATACAACATTGTTTATCTCATGTGTTAAAGAATTCTTACTTTGTCAACAAGACAGTATATAACATTTTGCTAGTTATTTAGTAAGATATTAGTATTCACCTTAATGTGAATTACATTTAAAGGCTTAACTAGGGTAATAAGCTTAACCAGGCAAGTTAGGCGTATTAGGTAAGTCACTGGACAACAGCGGTTTGTTCTGTTGTAGCTAATTTAATTTCTTAAAGGTGCTTATAATATTTATAGAATTTTTTTTATAAAACTATGTATATTTTTTATTCCAGCCAATCTAAAAGAAATAAGACTTTATCCATAAGAAAAATTTAATTGGAAATACTCTGAAATCATGTCCTTTGTTAAACATTAATTGGCAAAAATACTTGAAAAATAATAAAAATTTGCAGGCTAATAATTTTGTCTTAAATTATAATATTGATAAAAATGATTGTTTCTGCAACTCCAGAAACAATTTTATATGTTTTTCGCTTTAGTAAGTCACACCACAGCAGATTGGCAGACAACACACACATACAAACACACTTGAATGTTTGCAGCACAAATGTCAAATCCAGTTCCTGAAGGGCCGGAGCTCTGCACCATTTAGTTTCAACTCTAATTATACACACCTGATCAAACTAATTGAGTCCTTCAGGGTTGATTGAAACCTACAGGTAAGCGTGTTGAAGCAGGGTTGGAACTAAGCTGTGCAGGGTTGCGGCCCTCTAGGAACTGGCATTGACACCTGTGGTTTACAGCATATATCTCAAAATAAATTCCTGGAGGGCCGCAGTTCTGCACAGTTTTGCATCAGCTGTGTTTGATTAAGGTTGGAGCAAAAATGCTAGCTAGCTCTCTGCAGCTAGCTCTCTGCAACTCTCACATGGTCGCCCACTTAAGCTAAGCATGGCTGCGCCTGGTCAGTACCTGGATGGGAGACCACATGGGAAAGCTAGGTTGCTGCCGGAAGTGGTGTTAGTGAGGCCAGCAGGGGGCGCCCAACCTGTGGTCTATGTGGGTCCTAATGCCCCAGTATAGTGACGGGGATGCTATACTGCTCAGTGAGCACCGTCTTTCGGATAAGACGTTAAACCGAGGTCCCGACTCTCTGTGGTCGTTAAAAATTCCAGGATGTCCTTCGAAAAGAATAGGGGTTTAACCCCGGCATACTGGCCAAATCTGCCCTCTGGCCTCTTTCCATCATGGCCTCCTAACCATCCCCATATTCAATTGGCTTCATTATTGTCTCCTCTCCACCAATCAGCTGGTGTGTGGTGTGCGGTCTGGGGCAAAATGGCTGCCGTCGCGCCATCCAGGTGGATAAAGCACATTGGTGGTGGTTGAGGACACCCCCCCCCCCCCCATTGTGTAAAGTGATTTGAGTGCCCAGAAAAGCGCTATATAGATGTAAGGAATTATTATTATTATTATTAGAAATGTGCAGAGCCAAGGACCTCCAGGAACTGAACTGAACTGAGTTTGAGACCTATAGTTTACAGGGACACTCCATAGGCAAAATGTATTTTATACATTAAAACCAATTATGACATGGCCCTACACCAACCCTACCTCTAAACCCAAGCCTCACAGAAAACCTGTGGAAAAATTTGAATATCAAAAGACTTCCTTATGTATGTTTTTCAAGCATTTTGAATTAGACGGATACAAGGAATGACCCTGTAAACCACTTTAATGGAGTACCTCTACCCAAACCCATGTCATTATACAACTTTGTGTCCTTCATATGTGCACCACCAACTTTGTGTACCACATATGCCTGTACAAACACACAAACAATAACATACTCTATCATATTATCTTGCATTTAAAAGTGGTGCCTGGTGTTTAGGAAAGAAGACATGAAGCAAGACAATTCTAGGAGTTAATTATTAACTCCTATAATTAACTTTTAAAGGAATGGACTTTTTCACAATCACCAGCGATCTAATCCTTACAGATCGCTGGTAAACTCACAGTTCACATAGAAGTACAAATCTGCCAGTGTATGGACTACAAGATCAAGTCATGCAACACACACACACACACACTCCTGCTCCAAGTCTCCATTGATTAGACTCACACAGCTGAAGCTGCTCATGGACTGATTACTGGACTATTTATACAGCACACAAAAACACAAAATTTGCTGAGTCTTGCTAAACTGTTGTGAACATTACAACAAATTTTTCTTGCCTTGTTTTGCCGTGTTTTTGACTCTCACCTTGTTTATTTGTTTACGTTGCCTGCTGCCTGTACTGACCTATCGCCTGTGTTTTTGACTATGACTCTGTATTTGCCTGCATACATCTGTCTTCCCTAGTGTTGAGCGTTGCTTGCCTGACCTTTCTAAAAAAATCTGCGATTGGATCCGTAATTCCCTGTCAGCATTCAGTTTCACATTACAAATGTGTTGCAGAATTTTTTCAAAACATTTCAGAGGGTTTGAGATAAGTTGAGTTCACAGGTTAGCCTAGAGTTCTTTTAACACTTTTGGGAGTCAAAAAAGTAACTTAAGTCGATCTAACTCCAGAAAGTGTGAAGCTATATAAACTACGAGAAAGTGTTGTGCGAGAAAACTCTGTGAGACTTAATAAAACACTCAACTTTTTGCTGTGTATTAAAACAGATGGATGGTAAACGTAGCTATTGATGTGCACCAATAGTTCACCAATAAAGACAGTAAAAGCATGTGCGGAGAGTCACCTAGCTTTCTTGGCATCCAGCAACAGTTGCTCTGCTTTGCGGACGTCATTTTGTGTTTGCTCCAGAATGGCATCCACATTAGACAGACTCTTGACACGGTCTTTAATCTCGTCTGCTAGGTGTCGGATCTGCTTGGGAGAGGCAGGGATTGAGAGCTCCAGCACACGATTGGCCACCGCCTCAATGCTGTCCGGATCTGCACCCTCCTCTGTGAATGGTCAACAAAACATACAGACGGGCATTCAAATGTGTATATTAAAGGGTCTTATTAAATGTAATCTGCAATGTGTTTTGCTTTTTGTTTTCTACAAAAGTTATTAAAAAAAGAATAACAATAATATAAAAAGTCTCTTTGCAAAATTAGTAAAAAAAATAAAACATGTAACAAAAAAACTAGCCAACTAATGTTATTATTTGCATATGATAATACAAAAGAGGTGGTTCATTATATATAATATAATATAATATAATATAATATAATATAATATAATATAATATAATATAATATAATATAATATAATATAATATAATATAATATAATATAATTAACTCACGCATGAGGAATTGGCGTATTTGTTTGATAAGGTCCCTTAGATCATTGTTAGAATGATCCACTTTGTTCTTGGTATCGCTAGCTTTTTCCAGAGCTGCCTGAGCTCTGTCTTTCGCTTCCTGTGCCTTGGTCTTAGCATCCGCCACCTTAATAAAACCATCAAGACAACATAAGATTCACAGAAACCCTCAAAGCTTTCTGTAGATATGTATTGCGCACTAACAGTTCGCAAATCAATGATCAGAGTGTCTCTACCTGCTTAAAAAGCTCCTCCACTACCCCCATTGCTTTATCCAGCTCTTTTTCTGCATGTTTGGATCTATCCAGAGCAGTGTCCGCCACTGCAACAGCTCCATTACAGTTCAGGCCTCCACATCGACGCTTGCCTTCATCATCACGACAACCAGCACCACCACAAGGACTGTCAACACACTGAGCATCACCTGGAGCTCCACACACCTAAAAACAAAATCTAATAAATGAATCCTTTTTTCAAACTTGTCCCTGACAAAAGAAGATATTTTGAAGAATGTTTGAAACAGGTTGCCATTGATTCTATTTATTTTTCATTCTACTATGGATGTCAATGTTTACCGGTTGTTCAAACATTGTTCAAAATATATATTGTTTTGTTCAACAAGCATTTTTTTTCTCCAAAAATATTTGGAATTACTTTAAGGTGAGTGAAGTGCGAGTAAAATGTTATTCTTTTTAGTGAACTGCCCCTTTAAGTTAATATTTTAGAAGGAATATTTTTTAAATATCATGCTGTTTGTGATTTTATAATGAACAAAAATAATCTAAATTAAAGGTGCAGGAGGTGATCTGCCAAAATGCTAATGGGTTAGCATAAAACCTTTAAAACACTGTCCCTCCCGGCCGTCAAAAGCCATGCCTCCTAAAATATGAGCGCTCACACCTTAATGATGTAAAGAAAAAATTACAGTACTTTATAATATAAATTATAATACTACAATTCTGAACAAAAACTGTATTATATCTAGCTCGTTTTCAGTTGTGTAGCAAGCAAAACTTGTCATAATGGTCTCATTCTCTCATGCGCATTGTCCTAAAGCAACCACTGTATGCTTAGTGGTTGGCAGGCGGCATGCAGGAATCACACTTATTAGTAAGCCATATTTACATGCTGTTTCAGATTGAATATTTTAATTAGCATGGTAAACAATAAAGGGAGCGCATGACAGGTTGCCATTGTACAAAAATGAACCAATGTGAATATAAAAGCAACTTCAGCTCAGTAAAGCAGGCTAGGCAGAATAGATTTTTTTTTTTAAATGAACCTTTTACAATATGTCATATCTGTAAAACAGTCTAAATGCACTGCTTACCTTTTCGTTGATTTTCTTTAAGTCCAGATTCTGAACTTTTGCATTTAAGTCAGTGAGTGTACGCTTGTTAGCAGCGTTCTTGCGGTTAAAATCATCTCTCTTTTGGCCAATCAGCCGCTCTGTTTTCTTGCGGGTGTCTGCTGATTGGCTGACTGTGCTGGGAGTGTCAGTGGTAGATCTGTTTGATCGGTGCTCTGCGTCACGTGACTTATTATACGAGGCCCGGATGCTGTCATATGCACCTGAAAAAAAGATTAAATGTTAAACAATTATTCATTCATCCATTCATTCAATAGTCGATGGGAAACACCCTTACACACTCTCATTCACACACACACTTTGACACTATGGCCAATTTAGTTTGTTCAATTCATCTATAGTGCATGTCTTTGGACTGTGGGGGAAAACCGAGCACCCGGATGAAACCCACGTGAACAAAGGGAGAACATGCAAGCTCCACACCAAAATGCCAGCTGACCTAGACGGACTCAAACCAGTGACCTTCTTGCTGTGAGGCAACAGTGCTAACCACTAAGCCACCGTGCCGCCTATTAAATGTTGAGCAGTGACCTCAAATATTTGTTTTGTGCTGCTTGTTCAAACCACTTATTTAAAATGAGCTGAATCAACAAAATTCTTATGGTTTTTGGAGGACAACTGAACTGTTTTATGTTCAATCTACTTTGTAAAAACAATTAAGTTAACTTTTTTTTTTTTTTAATTTTTGTTGGGACAACATAAAGGAATTGTGTGGAACCCTGCATTTTTACAGTTTCCTTTTATATTAACAAAAACTTCCCAATAGTATGTCGCTTCTTTTATAAAATTTTTTGGTCACACTTTACATATGTAATCACATATGTATCACTTTAAGGTTTATTAGTTAATTTTAATTAATGCATTTACTAACATGAACAAACAATGAACAATACATTTACTACAGTATGTATTTATGTTAGTTAACTTTAGTTAATGAAAATACATTTATTCATTGTTAGTTCATGTTAACTCACGGTGCATTAACTAATGTTAACAAGCACGGACTTGAATGTTAATAATGCATTAGTAAATGTTCAATTATGATTAATAAATGCTGTACATGTGTTGTTCATGATTAGTTCATGTTAGTAAATGCATTAGCTAATGAACCCTATTGTAAAGTGTTACCAATTTTTTTTATGATTCTTTAGATTTTTTAATATTTAGTACAATGTAAATATACCACTATTTAACTGTAAACTGTAAAAGGATTTCTGGTTCACTAACCCAAGAAGTTGGAGTTCTTGAGGATGTCAAGCTGACGGTTAAGCTGATCTGCGTTCAGGTTGAGCTCTTTTGCTTCTCTCTCCAGTGTGCTTAAAGCATTACTGGCTTCATAGTTACTGTCCTGCACGGCGGTCAGGTCTCCCTCCTGCTGGTTCAGTGTGTCTGTGGTCTCGCCAATCTGAGCTCTGGTGAATGAAATATTACAGCACATAAACAAAGTGAGATGATTACCTGGCAAATCTTTGAAATAATGCTAAATTGAAAGATTTGTTGTGAAGCAAGGCGAACTAAAATACATGCTTATAATATTTGTAAACATTTAATTTCATTTTTCATTCAGTTCTACCTGTGGAGGGCTTCTCACAACCATAGCATTTTGACGTGAAGCAAATTACAAGGTAATGAAGTGAAATGACTTAAGTAATTCCCTCCAGACCTTCAACAGTCTGAACCAGAAGCATATCAGTACCTGAGAACCTCAATCATGCCCATCAGGGTGGTCACAGCCTCAGCAGTGGCATTACGGGCATTAACAATGTCCCGTGCCTGTGCCAGCATGTCTTCCAGCTCCTTAAAGCGTCTCTCGAATGCTCGAGTCAGGCCGGTGGTCTGAAGCTCCTTGGCTCGATCTGTGAGGGCTTTAGTTCTGGTGGCCAAATCCTGAACGATACGGTCCCAGTCCCCAAAACACTGGTGGCAAGGCTTACAGTCAGGGAAGGTCCCGGAGAAGCCACGGGCACACTGATCACAGCGGACACCAGAAACACCCTGCTGGCACACGCAGTGACCCGTCATACGGTTGCATTGGGATGACTCGATGCCACGGGGGTCACAGTCACATGCTGCAGGGAGAGAATCAAACCAGAAAAAAAATCAAATCAGTTGGATTTTGGGGAATTGTGATAGATTGTAAATTAAAAACAGGCCAATGAGAGAGTTAGTACCTCGGCATAGCACTCTTGGGTCACCCCAGTGGTTCTCCTGACAGTCTGTACAGGTCTTTCCTCCAAACCCAACACGGCACTGGCACTGGCCTGTAAACTGTATGAATTTGGATTAAAATAGATTACTAATAATATTTAACAGTAAGACTAATTATGAATCTAGCAACCTCTAAAATAAGATAAATATGGTATAAATATGACACCATATCTGGCATCAGAATCTGTTTTTCTTTTATCATGTTAAACAGTTGTATTCCAGGTGTATTTCCACTTGAGCCTGGTATGGTAGGATATGATTACAGAGTTAGGGGTTGTTCACATACTGAGTTTTTTGTTTGCGCAAGTTCGTTCTTTCCAATGGAGGCAAGCACATATTGGTTGTGACATGCTCACATGTTTCAGGTGCACCTTCTTCATCTAAAACATCTCAACTTTTTAGAAAACCACAAAAACATGTTTAAAAATATTAAAAATAAAATTAAGAAATAATCAGCTGAATAAAAATAAATCTGTAAAAAATATTCAGTAGCCTGCTGTGAAAAATTCACTGTTACTGCAACTGTTGCTGATAACGCTAAATGTATAAATCTAACATTATAATCTGAACAACCCATATTTATTTTCATTTATTTATTTATATTTACTTCTTGTTTCATGGCTAGATGTGTCATTCTTAAAGAATTATTCAGTGGCAAATTTTGAATGGCTGGTTGTCGCCATCTATTGGTTTCATAATGTAATTGCTGCCTACAACTTTCATTTTTGAGCGTCAAATTAAATGCATATGATGGTGATTGTATTCTTTGCCATAAACATCACTGGTTTAATCTGAACTTTAAACTGTTATCCCAGTATTTCTGTGTTATTTGACTGTTTGTAACTTCATAACTAACTCAAAAGACTAAAGACTCAATCCCTTTCTTGATTTTTGCATTTTTCTTAAAAAAAAATTGGAATGCAGCAATTCAAAGGATTAATAAACATAAGCAAATCACCATCATTTATAATCAATGTTACATGGGTGTTGAGATCCTGATCTTTTAATGATTAATTGTGCAACTTACACAATGCATTAATGCAGGCCAAACAAATAGTGACAGAAAAAATCTTTAATAACCCACAAAAGAATGACCAACACCTTCTAAGAAACCCAGCACATACTGAATAACCTACCACAACTCCTTTCGTCATCATTATATTTTACAGGAGAGCTTAAATCCTTTCTTTTATATATTTATATGATTTGAATGATGCAAGAGGCGATCTTTCTGCGATCATTACAAATTTAAGATTAATCTACAAGTAAAAACAAATTATTAATCTGCGAGTCACGTGTGTCCAAACTGTGGGTTGTGATCTGTATGAATTACAGATCAACCGTGATCCGTTACACCCCTACAGAGCACATACCAATTTATCTATACCTGTACATATACAGTTGAAGTCAGAATTATTAGCCCCCCTGAATTATTGGCCCCCACGTCCCCAGATGATTTCTTCAACACATTTCTAAACATAATAGTTTTAATAACTCATCAGCCCTCCTGTTTATTTATTTTTTCCCTCAATTTCTGTTTAATGGAAAGATTTTTTTTTACATTTTTCTAAACACAATTGTTTAAATAACTCATTTCTAATAACTGATTTATTTTATCTTTGCCATGATGACAGTAAATAATATTTGACTAGATATTTTTCAAGACACTTCTATACAGCTTAAAGTGACATTTAAAGGCTTATCTTGGTTAATTAGGTTAGGGTAATTAAGCATTTTATTCCATAACGATATTTTGTTCTGTAGACTATCGAAAAAAATAGCTTAAAGGGGCTATTAATTTTGACCTTAAAATATATATTTTTTAAAAATTAAAACTACTTTCATATTAGCTGAAATAAAACAAATAAGACTTTCTCTAGAAGAAAAAATATTATTAAAAATTTCCATGCTCTGGTAAACATCATTTGGGAAATATTTAAAAAAGAAAAAAATATTCAAAGGGGGGCAAACAATTCTGACTTCACCTGTATATATAGTACCAAAACCGTGACCCTAAAACCGTGAGCAATCTGCTTTGCTACCAAATAATATAGACAAACAATTTGTCAATTATTATCAGTACTATTAAAAACACAATATTATTGTACAACATTGTACATGTTCTATATTTCAATTAATTTTAAAATTGTATTTATTCTTCTGATGCAAAGCATTTTTTTCAGCATAATAGTCCAGTGTTCAGTGTCATAAGATCCTTTAGAAATCAATCTAATCTAATGATTTGTTTCCATAGAAACTATTTTATTAGTGTCAACATTTTAAGTACAGATTATTTTTTAAGAAAATACTTTTTGGGATTCATAAAAAGTTTTATATAAATATTATTTAACATTATTGATGACTCGACTCTCACTTGTGATCGATTTAATAAATCCTTGTAAAATTAATAATTTAGTTTAAATGGTGGTGTTTTTATCAAGCCTGAGTGTATGTAAACAGAACAACAATGTATTAAAATTATGTTTTTTCCTAAGAATTTGTGAAAAGTTTTGCATCGTTGACAACATTTTCAAAATAATCCTTGTCCACAAACATGCACAGAAAATGACTAAAAAACGTGGCATGTTTTTGTAGTACAGCTACAAATGCTGAGTTTTACAAAATTCCTTCATGTTGTCCCAAAACAAATCAATTAAGTAAACTTAATCACATTGACAAATTTATATAGATTCAACATTAAACAATTAGGTTGTCAGAAAAAAAAAGAATTGTGTTTTTTCAACTCATTTTAGATGTGAGTGTGAACAAGCAGCAATAGTAATTTATTGAGTCTACATATGGTACACTGTGATGGTCTCATTTTCAGAAACTTGCACTTTCAATCTTGTTTTAGAATTAAGTATTTTCAGTGCCCCAAACTGACACTGTCATTGTCAAATGCACAAAAGTCTTCTGTATTCATTAGAAAAAGAGGTGTTGTGTGTTTGTAAGCTGAGGATACCTCATTACAGGCAGATGTGTAGGCATTGTTAGGGTCACATGCGCAGGGCTCACAGCCTTGCCCGCTGGCCAGGTTCCAGGAGTTTGGAGCGCAGTGATCACAGGTTTGTCCAATAACATTAGGCAGACACTGACACTGACCAGTGGCACGCTGACACACACAGTCATCTCGAGACAGACACTGACTGCGCTCTGTGCCCAGGAAGTTACAGGTGCACTCTGAGTAGAAGAAAATGTTGATATGTTTAATACTGTTAACTATGCAATATAATGTGGTACAATTATTTAGGACCTACTCCGGCAGTTGCGTCGAGAAGCGTCTCCATAGTATCCGCTCCTGCACACACTACAGTCTGGCCCTTCAGTGTTGTACAGGCACTTCAGACACTGGCCAGTGCGCTTGTCACAAGACTCAGGATCTGACAGGTCGATGTTATTACTGCAACGACATGGCTGGCACTGCCCACCGGGCTTAGACGGGTCACCAAAATAGCCAGGAGCACATTCATCACAACGTGGACCTGGTTCATAGAGAAAGCAGGAGTTCAATTGCATAAAATAATGTTAAAGATAAATTAACTAAATACATGCAAATGACATTTTATGACATTTTTAAAATTTTAAGAGCTCTAAAATTGTCAGCCGTAGTACTCTTGAGAAGTACCTTCAGTTTCATGACGCCTTTTCCATAAACTGTATTATTTCACAAATGGTTTCTGAGTGAAACTTTGTAAGTACATAATTAATGTAAGCAATATTAGGTTTACAGTACATCAATGAGGGAAACGATGTTAAATTGGGTAGGAATTAATTGAGGAAGATTTTGGTGGTTTAGTGTTAACATAATTGCATTATGGGCAATATGTATTATTACAGCCATACACTTTTTAGGCTGGGAGAACAATTTTTAATTAAGACAAAGTTAAATTATTAATACAAAATAATGCTGGGCAAAAAAAGTTTGTTTTGACATAATTTAAGTGTGTGCACTGTGTATATTAATTATTTAAATAAGTATATAAATGCACACAGGCATGTATATGATACAAATTCCATATAATATTAATATCAACAGGTGAAGTCAGAGCTATTAGCCCCTCTTTGAATTTATTGTTCTTTTTTAAATATTTCCCAAATGATGTTTAACAGATTTAGGAAATTTTCACAGTAAATATTGCACTGATAATATTGTTTCTTCTGGAGAAAGTCTTATTTGTTTTATTTTAGCTTAGTATAAGCTATGTTTTTTTCTGATAGTCTACAGAACTAACTATCAATACTATAACTTTCCTAATTAACCTAAACTGCCTAGTTAACCTAATTAACCTAGTTAAGCCTTTAAATGTCACTTTAAGCTGTATGGAAGTGTCTTGAAAAATATCTAGTCAAATAGTATGTACTGTCATCATGGCAAAGATAAAATAAATCAGTTATTAGAAATGAGTTATTAAAAATATTATGTTTAGAAATATGTTATAAAAAAATCTCTCTGTTAAACAGAAATTGGGGAAAAAAATAAACAAGGGGGCTAATAATTCTGAAATTACTGTATGTAATAGAATTGTTTTGTATAGTTTTGTTTCTATGTATGTATGTTTTTGTATCATATAATATCATATATAATAAATATATATAATACACACAAATATAATATGTCAATACAAACTTTCATTGATTAATCGTGATCGACTGATCTTTGCCCAGCACTAATAGAATCCGTATGTGAATACACATTTGAAGGAAAACATAACTAAGAATTATTAGATTTATACAGAAGATTTCTTGAAAATTGTATTTTTTAATCTTAATTCCAAATCTTAACACAATCTGCTCTCTAGTACAATGATCTCATAAAATGTTGAGATGCAAAGCATCAGAGTAAATTTGCTTAGCTGTATCCTAAACAAGAAGCTAGTCTTGTAAATTTAATCAATCTGTTGCTACATTATGTTCAGATTTCAACCACTTCTAGATAGAAACAGACGCTTATTCTTTGGCTCAGACACTGCAAAGGAACAGAGATGGAAACTCGCTTAGTGATTTAAATCAAAGACTATAGAATACACAAGACGTGTCACTCATATAGTTTTGAATGGGGAAAAGTGCAACGGTCAATATGGCAAATGAAGCCCCGTCTACTAGTACAGGAGCCAATCATCAATCGCTATAGGCTAACGGAGAAGCTCGGATCCGACATGTGCTTTTACGACAGTTTATTGGTAAACAAACACATTGGAATCTCAGCAAATACTTGCTTCACAGAAATAAGAAATATATCCACATAAAGCTTGAAATCTGTGCTTTTAAATGAACCAATTGCACTTGATAACAAAATATTTTTGGTTTTGAAACGAACCCTATGAGACGGTTGTAGTTGAGGTTTATTGGTAATTCAAAATCTGTATCCTTATCGTAAGCTTGGCAAACAGTTTTGGGGACTTTGATGTTTCCCCATTCAGACAGAATGCCCAAGCATACTGCCCGAGAAGCGTTTCACAGATGGCCACTGAGTGCAATGACTAGGATAAGGATTTTGCTTAAATTAAATATAATTTAAATCAGACAAGAACTTTGCACAAACACAAAACAGAATTTACATATACTTGCCTAAATGAATATGAACTGATAATCATAATGTATGACATAAATGTTAAACCGAGGTCCTGAGTCTCTGTGGTCATTAAAAATCCCATGGCACTTCTCATAAAGTCCATTTTTTCAGTACATTCTCCAACGGTTTAGGAGGAAAGAAACATCTCTGAGTCTGGTTTAAAAAGTTCAAATAAAAATGAAAATGTACTTATCATTTAGCCACCCTCAAGTGGTTCCAAACATTAATGAGTTTTTAAATATGTTGATCACTCAAGAACATATTTTGAAGAAAATTGAAAACTATTGACATCAATAAAGGAAACACAAAAATAGAAGTTAGAGGTTTCCAGCTTTCTTAAAAATATATATATTTTTTGTATTCGAAAAAAAAAAAAACAGTTTTGGAAAAAAGTGACAATTTTGTGTGATTTATCCCTTTAATTTCTATCAAATAATAATAATAATAATAATAATAATAATAATAATAATAATAATAATAATATTAAAATCTAATGTTGATTCTGGTTCTATAGACTCTCTTCTCTTTGATTGTTCACATTGTCTTGTTTAGAGCTTCTTTGGTATCACCTGATTTTGATTTTACATTTTAAGTTCTCACTTAAATTTCAGCTTCATTTCTAAATTGTAAGTTTGAAAGATTTATAATTCTTCCAAATTTAACTTAAGCTACTTCCTCTGTTTGTGGTGTTGCTACAGGATAAACACAACTCGACTGGGCTTTCAAATTGTTTCAAATGATATAGAAGCCATTTAAGTTAGCATTTTACAATTGTTTCATTTCATAAAGCATCTATTAACATTTTAAAAACTACTACTATGTTTATTGTACTCTCCCTAAAACTGTTCAGTCACGTACAATTAAACTAGGGTGAAAGCACACTTAGTCCAATTTCACAGGGATCTGCAAACATGCATGCAAGGTGTGAAGTGTACGAGCCATGCGCTAGGGAGGAACAGTCAGGGTGATGGAGGTCGGGCAGCAGAGGTGGAGGTGGGTCTTCATGGTTACTCACGATTGAGGACTGCCCCTGCAGAGCGCTTTACAGTCCCTGTGTCCAGTTGAAGGGGACAGGAGATATAACACACATGATCACTGCACGTCTGTTCAGAGTGACAGTGGGCTTTATCTCTGATCATTTGTGTCATTTTCCGCATCATACCCAGATGCAGATGGACTCAGGGGGTTAAATATAAAGCTTTATTCAAGCACTTATTAATTTGGGATGTCATACTACATTCTCCAGTTGCATGTATGCAAGAAATGCAACTACACGCGAAACTGTACCTCATGTGTATTAATTTCATTCCATCCATCGCTGGAAGGAAAGAGAATTGTGGTGTTTAAAAATACCTGTGTAACCCTGGTTGCAGTTGCAGACCACCTGTTGGCTTCGGTTGTCTTGGTAACAAGAGGCAGCAAAGTGGCGTCCGCTGTTGGGGCCCTCAGGACAGGGGCAGGGCCGACACTGACTCCCTAAACCAAGGACTGGGTTACCATAGTAGCCATTAGCACACCTGTGACGGGGAGGTATTTATTACATTAGCTTGGGTAGAGAAACACTCAGGAAAAATCAGTCCTGTGTGCTTTAAGTTTGAAAAACGTCTGCTTATTTTCAGACATACTGAAGACATTTCCTTGATTGTTTGACATGCAAGGTCAATGTACTATAAAAACAACCTGAACATTTCAGAACTCAACACTTTTCATTTTAGAAAATCTACCAAAATGACAGACTGTGAATGTGATGCTGTACTTTTATTATGTGACCATTGGTGCTTTGTCTGTTATTACATGTTGTTTGATTTAAACTCAACATTTAAGTGTTTTTAGCTTATTCACAGCAGCAGCAACTATCTATGAAGGGATTAGTCTGCCGAACATACACAGCTATATTTTAAAAATATTCAAAATCATTAGCCAATCTTAGTATACCAATTGTCAGGATCACCAGTGATCTAGCCCTTGCAGATCGCTGGAAAACATTCATCCGAAGTACAATTCTGACAATAAACTGCACTACATTTTCCATCAGGCACCTCATACACACACCGGTTCCAGATCACCCCCTGATTGCTTAAACACAGCTGTAGCTCTTGAATATGGATTAGTTGGACTATATATACACCTCACATTCTCACACACATTGCTGAGTCTTGTTTTTCTGTAAGCATTATGAAGCATTTCCTTGTTCTTGCCTAACAAGGGTTTTGACCTTTGCTATGTTTATTGTTTATGTTGTTTTGCTTCCTGTCCTGACCATTTGCCTGTGTTTGACTATGCGTTTTGGATTGTCGTCATGCTCCAGTTTGTACAGTTTTGACCGCATGTGGATACTCATCTCCCTTGTCCTCAACCTGTATGTTACACCAATATACTTCTGAGTCTACCACTACACCTTTGCAAATTGTGTTTCCATGAGGAGGGACAAAACAGAACCAGAAAATTGACTATCGCTTCTAAATTATTATGTTTATGATTTTTAAAATCATATCAACATTATAAGAGTACCTTGGAGAACTGTACACAATAAACAAAAACGTAGTTTGTGTCCTATTTAAATACAGCACACTCTCTGATTTTTGCTTGTACCTTTCACATTTGTCTCCTGCAGTATTACTTCTGCAGTTGAGACAGGCTCCAGTCCTCTGATGGCACTCGTCAGCATGGCCGTTACATTGACATGGCCTGCAGTTTGGGAAACCCCAGTGTCCTGCCTGACAACCATCACAGCGCTGACCATATGCTCCAGGTCGGCATGGACACTGTCCTGAGTACAGGTCACAGAACCGGCTCTGAGAGCCCTCTAAACTGCATTCACAAACTAAAGACAAAGAAATTAATAAATGAATAAATGGATGAATGAATGAATGAATGAATGAATGAATGAATGAATGAATGAATGAATGAATCAATCAATCAATCAATCAATCAATCAATCAATCAATCAATCAATCAATCAATCAATCAATCAAATAAAAAATAAAAAATAAAAACTAACAAAAATATTTATAAAACCAACCATTTAAAACTAAAAGCAACAGCAAAAAACATAAAACAAAGCAATTAGCACAACAACAAACAGCTCCAATATAAATTTATAATACAAAACTAACTGAAGTAAAAGAAATGAAAAGGAATCAAAGAAAAACAAAAAGGACAAACAACCCCCCTGACAAAATACAGAAAAATAAATACACTAAACAAAAAGTAAACAGCAGCAAAAAAAGAAAACAAACAGCTAAAAACTAAAAAACAAAAGACAAACAAAAAATAAAATAGAAAATGTAACAAAACTAAACAGCAACAGCAAAAAAGAAAAAAAGAAAAAAAATAAACAAACAAAGAAATTAACCATAAGCAATAATGACAAAGCAACAACAACAAAATGGCAGTCAAAGCTAAAAACAGAGTAATATTATATTTTAGAAGGTTAAGATATTTTGCAAACACTTTGTTTTACAGTGTACTTGTTACACATTTTACATGTCCTTACTGTAGTAATAGCAGTAAACTATGCATAATTACTGTACATGCAATAACCTTAAACCAAGCCCTAACCCATTAATATTACACAGTATTTACACTGCAATTACACAATAACAAGGACACCATAAAATGAATCCTAACTGAAATTTCCCTTACGTTTGCATCCAGATGGGCCAAAGCCGTAAGCTCCTGGTGCACATTTCTCACAGCGCCGGCCAGATATGTTGGGCCTGCAGCGGCACTGACCGCCACGGACATCACACTCAGAGCTGAGCGAACCTTGAGGATCACACTCACACGCTGTGGGAAGAATGTATTATATTAATAATAACATACACAAACAAAAACACTGTCATTGAATATGCTGCTTCATTTTGACACTCACCCAGCGCGCCGTCATTAATGAGGGCAGACATGCTGGTGATGAGTTTGGCACACACTTCACTCATCTGCGGACGGGACACACTCTTGGCAGTTTCGTGGCAGCGGTAACGCTCAAAACTCTGCTTGCGTGCGACAGAGGCCGGGTCTCCTGCAGTAAACATCTCCAGAGACAAGTAACGGGGGAGAAGTGCGATCTGGAGAAAAGTTGAAGATTAGACAAAACATGAAGAATAAGAACTGATAGGGGTTGAAAAAATAAAAGATTCACACGTACAGAGTCAACAAGCACAAAGGCATTGGTGGAGGTAATGATGCTGTTCCTGTCAGCGTAACGGATGAGCTCCACGCGCAGTTTGTAACTCACACCACTCTCCAAACACACTGGCTGAGGCAGAACCACAAACCTGTAACAGTGGATTATCAGAAATATTAGCAAAACTGGGTTAGAACAATCTGGGATGCTGAAGTGAAAAAAAAAAAGAAGTAAAATACTTTTCTCTCTTACACACAGTGTCTTAACTATACATAAAGCGAAGCTACATGTTATAAAAGCTACACTCTAAAAAAATGTTGAGTTATCTATTTATCCCAATGGTTGAGTTAAACATATTTGGTGCTTTTCTGAGTTATTTTAACCTTTATTACAGGGATGTCAAACTCCGTTCCTGGAGGGCCGTAGCCCTGCACAGTTTAGTTCAAACCCTGATTAAACACACCTGATCAAACTACTTGAGTCCTTTAGGCTTGTTTGAAACCTACAGGTAAGTGTGCTGGAGCTGGGTTGGAACTAAACTGTGCAGGGCTGTGGCCCTCCAGGAATTGAGTTTGACATCCCTGCTTTATTAGGTTATTTATTAATAGCTCAACCAGTTAAGTTAAATATTTGGTGCTTTGTTGGGTTATTTTTAACCCTCTTTTGTAATAACAAACTGTTGGGTTTAAATTTTGAATTTCAACAGTCAACTGATTAAAGTTTAAACTTTTTAAACTTTTAAGGTGTATTTAAGCTCTAACGCAACAATATTGTTGTTATTTTTTATCAAATTACCTCTCCGTGTTGAGTTTTTATATCCGTTTCACCATTCAAGATAATCTTTTAGAAACGTTTGGATGTGGTTAAAATGTATTGTACATTGTGGACATGAGTGAAGCCCGCTGCACCTGCTGGACAGCCTCTACAGCACACAGCGCTTCATATTCTGCTCCATCAACAGAGGATTTCTGCTTGCACAGTACATAACTGTCTGTACTTTGTTCTGTTTCTTCATTGTTTGTGATTCTTGATTATTTTAACAAAAGTGTCTGGAACTAAAATGTAATGGAAATAAAGCATTTTCAATATTTTTGAAAACTGTATGTTATTTATTTACACAGCAATAATATTAAAATTAATTGTAGTACTAGTAATAGTAGCAATGGTTATACCAGCATGAAAAAAATAACATTGAACCAAAATAACCCAATGCATTGGGTTAAAATAACCCACAGTTGGGAAGGTGCTATAATAACCTATAGTTGGGTTATATGTTGTGGTATTTTTAACCCAATTATTTGAACAGAGTATAAAAGCTCTCTTTTCCAATACAAAAAAAAAAAAAAATTCTCCTAAAAATCAACAGTGGCGATGTGTAAAGATTCCACTTCTGTGACATCACGGCTGAACAACAGCATGCATTCTATAACAACGATCATTTCAGGTGCTAATAATGTGCTTCATCAGTGGTCGCCACAGCGGAATGAACCACCTAAAGCCATGGTCGCACAACAGTTTTTACCCCGCAGACTTCCATTCCACCTGCTTCAAATGTTATCACTTAATTGAATAGGCGTTATCAGTGGTTATCAGCTGATATATATGGGCCAGTAGGGGTCTTCTGCACCTACTGGTAGGCTCATAAGGCTGTTATCATCCATCAACATGGTTGATCAGCTATACTAATAAAGAAGACTTAAGAGCCAGATCTGTTTTTACATGACTGTGACAGGTGGGTTTAGGGTTGTGGTAGGGGTAGACATTAATACAATACAATTAATAGGAACTGTAATAAATAATATAATAAATAATAAATACATTTAATAAGTAATTTTCGTCAACTTCCAGCTGCTGCTGAAAGTGATCCACAGTTGATTAACCATGTGGAGGGATGATAAAGCCCCTAATGGCCCATATCTATCAGCTGATATTGCCCATTCAATTGAGTGATAACATTCAAAGCGAGTGTCCATTTATACCCAAATGTGCCAGACCAGAAACACAAGCTTGTGGAAAACGTTTTGCATGTCACTGTATTGGAAAATTGCATCACGTGAATGTGTGAGACCAATAGAAGATCAAAACATGACCTCTCTGTACAGAAATGTAAAATATGGAGCAATCGCTCGCTTCTTTAATGTATAATCATCTTGTTTAATCCTGCCCCTTTTTGCAGCACCTTATAACAGAATTTTTCAAGCTCACAGTCTAGTGTGACTACGGCTTAACACATAATAATTAGTGTTGTGGAAAGTTACTTTTGAAAGTGATACATTACGTAATGGGTAACTCCCAAAAAGTAACTAGCTGCATTACTAGTTGCATTAATTTTTATGGTAATGTGTTACGTTGCTTTTGAGTTAACCTGTTTCTTTTTCTTACCTGGCTGAGGTTTGATCTCATTCAGAACTTTTTTATTAGCTCTACAATTAACAACTCACTGTATAACCTACATTTATCTTTAAAAAACACATCAAAATTTTTTTATTTAAGATAATGTTATCTTCTGAGAACTTCCTGACCCCAGAGCTATACATGTCGCATAGGCAGATTAATGAATGTTTAAAGCAATGAGTTTGCTCCTTCTGTACTTTTTGTCTTATTAGTGAAGAAAAATCACTGTCCATTGAGACAATCTGCTTTTCTTCCATGCGTTCAAAATAATGAGAATACTTCCATTGCAGAAATCTAAGACTCTGTTCTGCCATCTTGGTCGCTGTCAGTGGACAGGGAGCCCATTCTCTCTTTGGGTGCAAGATTTAACATGATTACCATTATTTTAATTCAGCAATTTGACATATGGTGCAGTTGCACGTCAGTGTGTCCCGAGTTCGAATCCCGCCTCGAGGACATTTCCATACTCCCCCCCCCCCCCCCCCCCCTCTCCAACTTCACTGTCTCAATACTGTCCTATCTAATAACGGCAAAAAGGCCAAAAATAAATCCTAAAAAAAAAAGAGTTAATTAATTAAACTAAAAAAGTAACTTGCATTACATTTTTAAAAAGTAACTTAAATATTATAACTTCATTTTTTAATGTAATGCATAACCTTACTTATTATTATGTAACTCGAGTTACTTGTTATGCGTTACCCCATCACTGGAAATAATAGTAATATAAACAAAAATGATTATTTACAGTTTAATACAATTATAGTGTTCCTTAAAAATACTTTTGTCTTGTAAATTTTCTCAAGTCAGCCATTGGCAGAAGAACAGTCGAAGACCAACATGAGGGGGAGTGAATAATGAATGTATATAGTATATTTATATATATATTAGAGCTGCACAATTAATCGTTAAAAGATCGCGATCTCAATCGACCCCTAGACGATCTTAATCCAGCATTTCTACGATTCTGCCAATCTAATTTTCTAGTTCAGTAGAGAGGAAAAGGCGGCTGCACGAGTCTTTTCATTGTTTCACATACGTTGCTCAGTGACATTGAAACCTCCAAATGATGTTGAATGAGTCACATAATGTATTTATAAGGTATAATTCACCTAAAAATGTCATTTTTGTCTTCATATAATGATGTTTTCACGGCCGGGAAATCACACGTGATGTGAGCTGCTGACCATGAGCTGTTATCACAGAGAGGGCGCGCGCGTCTACTTTAGTGAACAGAACCTGCATATGTTGCGAGTAACAGGTAATACAGTTGTAAATAATATTCAGTTTGTGGCACAGAGTGATCAATTGGGAGCCGCGCACAAAGTATGTACAAGTAGTTAGCAGTCTAAATGAAACCGAAAGTGTGCACTTCATTTAAATGATCATATCGCATTTTAGAGTTATGATTATGACAAGCATTTGATGTTTTTTCTTTCATAGCGAACCCACAGTTGTGCTTGAAAATAAATGTTTACAGTGTCAGTATAACTACTCTAGCCTATATATTGTTGAATATAATCTGATAATGGCAAATGTTTGATTTTACCAGTGAATAAATTTGTCTAATATGACAGATTGCAAGCATATATCTCAAACATAATAATTCAACATCATAATTATTATAAGTAGAATAGAATTTTTTATAAAAACCAGTAGACCTACACATAATATTATTATCGATGTTGTGCCATATGCTTGTTTTTACCATACCTTTATTTTATATCTACAGAATTGTGTACATATATATACATAATGAAAAATAAATGTTTTTGGTGAACAATCCCTTTAAACATTCATTCATTCGTTTGACAGACCTGGCACCAGAGGAAAGCGACACCGTTAGCAGATCATCTGCAGGGATGGTGTTTCCACATGGACTGCTGGTAGGTATAGGACCAGGTCTAATCACTACAACACGCACCTCTTCCCAGTCACGTGGCATCTTTAAATACACAAACACATATGAGAAAATGCACTTGTTCTTTTAATATTAAGCCAATGGGGCGACATGTAGTTTCTATAGCGTATGGTTTACCTGAAGCTCATAGCGAATCAGGACGTCATATTCCATAGAGTATGGGATGTTGTTAATTGCGAATTCCAGCGTCCCGCCCTCAGGAGCTCGTGCAAAGCCTGTGCCTGTCCATGAGATGGGGCGACCCGGCTGGTACTCTCTCTCCTCAAAAACAGAGCCCTAAAAATATATACATCATTACATATAATGTGTAGTTATTCTCAAAATTCATTCCCTCATTTTCCTTCAGCTTAGTGCCTTATTTATCAGACGTCGCCACATTGGAATGAACCGCCAACTATTCCGGCATATGCTTTACACAGCGAATGCCCTTCAACCCGCAACCTAGTACTGGGAAATATTCTCAAAATTAATATTTATATTAGTTTATAAACTGTACAGTAGACAAAAAAGTCTCCTGGACTTTTTAGTCTACATTTAAAACAAATATATCTACAGTAGTTGCAAATAGGTCACAATTTATGCATGTTTTTTATTTGTATGCCCTTTCACATTTAACTGATATCTGCTTAGACAATATTTAATGTTATAACACAAAATTACTTTTATTGATTACTTGATTACTATATATATATATATATATATATATATATATATATATATATATATATATATATATATATATATATATATATATATATATATATATATATATATATACAGTTGAAGTCAGAATTATTAGCCCCCCTGACTTATTAGCGCCCCTCTTTATTTTTTTCCCCAATTTCAGTTTAATGGAGGGAAGATTGTTTCAGCACATTTCTAAGCATAATAGTTTTAGAAACCTATTTCTAATAACTGATTTATTTCATCTTTGTCATGATGACAGTAAATAATATTTTACTTAATATTTTTCAAGACACTTTTGTACAGCTTAAAGTGATATTTAAAGGCTTAACTAGGTTAATAAGGTTAACTAGGCAGGTTAGGGTAATTAGGCAAGTTATTGTATAACAATGGTTTGTTCTGTAGACTATCGAAAAAAAATATCTTAAAGGGGCTAATAATTTTGTCCCAAAATTGTTTTTTAAAAAATTAAAAACTGCTTTTATTTTAGCTGAAATAAAACAAATAAGACTTTCTCCAGAAGAAAAAAATATTATCAGACATACTGTGAAAATTTCCTTGCTCTGTTAAACATCATTTGGGAAATATTAAAAAAAGAAAAAAAATCAAAAGGGGGCTAATAATTCTGACTTCAACTATATAATTCATATATACACGTATATATGCATACAGTTGAAGTCAGAATTATTATTATAGAATTTTATATATATATATATATATATATATATATATATATATATATATATATATATATATATATATATATATATATATATATATATATAAAGAGAGAAATATATCTGTAAAATAGCAGAAACAAGTACAGAAAACGGACATACATAACGGTAAGTACACATTATTGGATTTTTCTAAAGACACTTTTTTTTCTATTTCTTTAATTCGTACTGTGCATTATAATACTGTGATGCCTTAATCCACCTGCAGATTTTAGATTTAGATGTTTTTAGCCAAAATAATGGATAATTATTTATTAGATTTGTGTAATATAAATTTCAATAGGAAATAATTATAGTTCTGTCCAGAAGTTTAATATCTGTACCAAGAAATATTTTTTTTATATTGTTGTAAGACATCTGTATTTCATTCCCCCTGAATCAAAATATTTGCTATTTTGTTGATACATTTGATTAAATAATACATTTTTGTATCAGACAAAGTAAATTGGATTTATAACAAAGCAAATGGGCGATGCAGTGGCGCAGTAGGTAGTGCTGTTGCCTCACAGCAAGAAGGTCGCTGGTTCGAGCCTCGGCTGGGTCAGTTGGCGTTTCTGTGTGGAGTTTGCATGTTCTACCTGCATTCGCGTGGGTTTCTTCCGGGTGCTCCGTTTTCCCCCACAGTCCAAAGACATGCGGTACAGGTGAATTGGGTAGGCTAAATTGTCCGTAGTGTATGAATGTGAATGAGTGTGTGTGGATGTTTCCCAGAGATGGGTTGTGGCTGGAAGGGCATCCGCTGCGGCGACCCCGAATTAACAAAGGGACTAAGCCGAAAAGAAAATGAATGAACAAAGCAAATGTCTTATTTCGTTAACGTTCTATACTTACTTGACCCAGTTTGGCAGTTTCAGCTTCATAGATGTAGTGGTCAAGTGCCATGAAAAAGTACCCAGACTCCACCTGGTTGCACTGGCGACCAATCATGTGGCTTCGACACTGACACTGCCCTGTTTCCATTGAGCATCTAAAGACAGTTAATGACACAATGTGATTGATTATTATGCATTTAAAACAAATTTATCCCCCCCGCACAGTCTGAATAAAACTGACTGGTTTTCTGTAGCTCCGCCCACATCACAGTCACACCCTCTGCAGCCACTGGTATCATGACTCAAGGCCCAGTGCTCAGGCTGTGGAAGAATACAATACAATTTGAAATAATGAAATATTACTTAAAACAGCACATATACAAGGGGTTTATGTGACATAGCAATGGAAATGAATACTACATATCATGATAAAACGATACCGAATTAACTTTGTACATATTTATAAAACAATGTGACATCACAGTAATTTTACAGGCATTTAATGCTTATCTAATTACAGGATGCAGCTCTTTCTTTCGTCCATTTTAAGCCGTGTGTAAACATACACCACCTGCCATAAAGGCTTGTGCTAAATGCAGACATTCTCAGTTCGTGTTACCACCCAGTTGAGAAGATACAAGCTACCAGTAAAAGCATGCAGTGCTGACAGGTGAACGGTAACCAAATGTTCTCAGAGGGGAATAATAAAAAAGGCAAGCTCTGCCTACCAGACATTGGTTGCAGCTGTGTCCAGTGACCAGGCGTTTACAGAAGCAGTCTCCGCTCACAGGGTCACATTGGGAGCTGCCGGAAACTGTACCCCTGGGGTCACATTTACATGCTAATAAAGACCAATGAAAGAAAAAGAGACAGTATTACATCTCGAGTAACATACATTCAGAAAAATGTTCTTTAAATAGATGGTGGTCTAAAAGTGCAGAGGTATTAAATCCATTTGTAATCTTGACTTTAAAAAGTGCTCTGAAAGTGGCAAAAAAATTCTGAAAGTGGCTAAAAATGTCATTTTAATACAGGAATAACATTTGATGATATATGAAAAAAAAAGTTCTTAAAAATTGTAATACTATTTTACAATGTTTGTTTTTATGGTATTTCTGACCAAATAAATGCAGTCTTGATAAGCATCAATGAATTCATTCCAAGACATTAAAAACTTTTTCCAACCTCAGACTTCTGAATTAGTAATCTATAATATTACATATTTAATGAATTTAACAAAAACACAACTCATTTTAATTGACTGATTTTATTTATATTTGCTGTTCTTAAATATTCATTTATTTAGACAAAGGAGTGTACCGTTTTAATATTGGATTTTAATTACATATCAACATTAAATTATCTTTATGTAAATAATTTTAAAATGTTAAAATTTATTTAAACTTTAAGAGTAAGACACCAAATGTCTTTCTCTGCTCCTTGGGATTATCTGTGGAAACATTCTTTTCTATATAAAAACTTTGTACGAAGACAGTTTTCTGTCTGAAAAAATCTAAATGATGTGACATTTCAAGAGAGCCTCTTTGAAATAATTGCTATTGTTCAGGATAATGCCATAAGAACCATTATGCTCAGCATTGTTTATGTGTCATGCAAATATAAGAGATTAACTCAAACTAAAGCCTCATATAACTCATTTAGCATTCATTCTATGAATGAAAAATAATTTCACAATGAGTAAGTGGTGCAATTCACTTAATGGCCACTGGAGTTTGCAAACTGTACATATAGTCTAAAAATGGTAAAAATGGTATAGCAGGGTTTCTGCAGGTTCTGCAAGTCAAATTTAAGACTTTTTAGGATATTTTTAAGACCATTATGAATTAAATTTTTGACTTATACAGGGCTAAACACTAATGGTTATTTCTAATGGCCCGATTGGGCCAATGGATTTTTTTTTTTGCTTGCCACAAAAAAAATAAATAAATAAATAAACCTAGTTGTATACACTATTTTTATTATACTATTATACTATATTTTTATTATACTATTTTTTATATGTTTGTTGGCTTTTGGGCCAAATGGATTGTGATTGGATGCATGTCGGCCCAAATGGGTAAGAAAATTAAGACCTGTTTAAAATTATTCAAGACCTACAACACAATTATTTCAGTGAATTTAAGAGTTTTTAAGGCTTGTACTTACGTTGACAACCACGTGGATCACTAGCACTCAGGCCAAAGAAACCAGGCTTGCATTTATCACAGCGTGAACCTTCAACATTGTCTTTACAGCGGCACTGTCCAGCAATCATGCCCAGAGAAGGGTCATCATGGCCGTCACAAACACCACCGTTCTTAGAGCCATCTGGGTCACAATCGCAAGCTAACAAAGGGCAGACAAAAACCAATTGTTTATTATACCCCAGTGCTGGGTTGCAGCTGGAAGGGCAACCGCCGTGTAAAACATATGTATTTAGTGGTTTGTTCCATTGTGGTGACCCCTGATAAATCCAATAATATCCAGCTGCAGACCCGCAGACCCACACTTGTTTCAGGCACACACAATCCAGCACACACAATCTAGGCAAACCATATATGGTCACAATGCATATTAATGTTATTAACGTCTTCTCGGACATCGTCATCAATATATTTTATATATATTGTAAATAAATATTGTACACAATAATCAATAATGTATACTATTTTACAAATATGGTGATTGTGATGGGCGAATGGGAAAAATTGTTTCCGATAAATAAAATAGACTGAAGTGTTTTCAATTTTTTTCCACAGTTCTCCAATGAAACTCCAGGAGAAATTGCAATAAATAAATTTAAATAGCAAAAAATATATTTTTTACTTAATTTATTGTACCCACATGGTAGAGATCAGGTTTTTGCATGTTTAACTACTAAGTAGTTTAATATTTTAGGGTTTTTCTATTTTTTGGGGTTTGTAGTGAAGCATGTTGCCACACGATCATCATAGATGATCAGTCATTATTTATCTGACAATATAGTCAATATAGCAGATACTCGATTGCTGGCCTTGCAGATACATTTTCTCAGAGATTTATAAACGATCTAAATTGGATAGGTTCAATTTAACTAGTTTAACATTTTTAACAAACTAGACTTTGACTTCCAAAACTGCACAGACATTAAAATGTTTGATGCGATATACTGTAATAATGAAATAATACCTAAAATGGGAGTCTGTTCACAGTCTAATGAATGGCAATCATAGCACGGGCGGTCTTGATCGCCATACTTGTGTAATTCAGTAGGTGGCGATAATGCTCCCAAGCAGTTAGTCGTCGTTATACAAGACAAATTAGAACAAGACTGATCTGTCATTAACCAAATAGGAGGTTGCCTAGAACGTGTGTGCTAGATTGTGTGTGTGTAGGTCTGCAGCTGGAAATATCTCGATAAATCAGGGATTAAGCCGAAAGATAGTAAGTGAGTAGTCACACTTACCTACACAGACTCCAGGGTCTCTAATATCTCTAGTTGGATCCTGGTAGTAGAAAGGTTTACAGCTCTCACAGTTGCTGCCCATGGTGTTGTGAAGGCAGTTGTCACACACACCTCCACTGATGTTCCCCGTTGCCAAATACACCGCCATGTCAAAATGACACTGGTTGGAGTGACCATTACAGTTGCATTCTGGGAAAAACAGAAATATATTAGCTATGATATCAGAGATTTATGCCACTATGTATGGTGTGATCTATATTAGAATCTATAATTACTCTTGCAGGCATTAGTGTTCCGGCCTTCTGCTGGTCTCCAGGGCAGATCATTGTAGAAGTCGTCACACTGTTCACAGTTCAGTCCTTTAGTGTTGTGTTTGCACACACACCTCCCGTGAACCTAAGAATGAAAATGCTGAACGTCAGCGTTTCTTGTAATATTAACCAACTTCTCTATTTTGGTACAAAAAATTATCCAGCAACTCCTTAACTTACCATGCCTTCAATGTCATCCCTGATGCCCTCAATTGGCGCACACTCAGAGGCGTGGCCATAGCAGAAGCAGTTGCCCCTGACGACCAGCTCATACATGGCATAGTAGTATTTCTCCTTGATCTCAGGCCGTGAGTCCAGCAGATTGTCACCCAGAGTGTGCAGCTTGGTAAGATTCAGGCGAAGATTTGTGATCTTCAGCTGGTCTGTGATATGGAGACAGGTTAGTGGAGGACAGAAGTTTACAAGTAAAAGGACACCAACACCACTTTTGATACCAGAATGGATAGAAAACAAACCCTAAAGTGTTCAAGATTAGCAGGCCGATTATAAATTAGCATTCAAATGTCTGGGCTCATTTAAATCCAAATGAAAAATGAATACTTTTATGTTGGCCTGACAAAGACTTGTAGCCTTTCTAACAGCTTTAAAAGATTGAAAAGAAATAAAGAGTTAGCTTGATTTATGTTTAAACAAACTGCTAGCATGGTTTAACCTGTTTAATTTGTCCTGCAAAGTTTAGTTCCAACCCCAATCAGACACACCTGGGCTAGCTAATCAAGCTCTTAAGCTGCGGTCATACTAGAGTTTGTGCGTGCGAAATTCTGTCGTAAAAGCGAGCGATTGGTCTATGTTTTAAACTCCTGTCCAGAGAGGTCATGTTTTGATCCTTGATTGGTCTCACGCATTCAAGTGATGCGATTTTTACATGTCAGATTTCGCTAAGCTTGAACTTTCCAATGCAGCGATCTGCGAAACTTGACGCATGAGCTTGCGTTTCAGGTCTGACGCATTCGGCTGCGTATGAGTGATAGTCTATAGGGAGAAAAGTCCTGTGTGACTGCAGCTTTACTAGGCTTTCTGGAAACATCCTTGCAAGTGTGCTGAAGTGAACTAAAATCTGCAGGACACCGGCTCTCCAGGAACGAGTTTGGACACCCCTGATTTAGGATGTCGCTAGAATAAATTAACATGTTTGCTAACATGTTTGAAAACGTTGTTTCAAAGCATCGTTTAACATGCTGCAAGAAAGGTTCAAGAATGTTTTACACTAAGCTAGCATCATACCTGTAAACCCTCTCGTTTTCCCTGGGATTCTCCTGTATTTTACAGTTCTATCCTGCTATCATCCCGTAAAGGTATTTTCTTGTATTTCTCCTGTATTTTTCTCTGAAAGTTGCAATAAACATTAAAGAGCCCATCCTCCCTATACACTACGCATACCGCTGAACCACCAACAGAAGCCCCTTCCTCTTAAATGTGAGTGTTTTTGCTTTATTTCGGCCTGAAAACACTTTAAAATAAATAAAAAGGCATCGGGATTCCCTTTCCTTTTCATTACAGGTGCCGTCGCCCCTCCTATGCAATCCTCAAAACAGTCATTTAGTCATTTGTTGCTCTTTAATCAGAATGTGGAAGTTATACAGTGAAGAAAAGATTGAGATTTGATAACCTTCAATTTCTTTATAATAGGTAACATGTTCATTATCTGCATTTTTTGCTAATTTATATGCTGCTAACGTATACTATTTTTTTATTTGTAAATAATAATAACACCTATTACTGATCATTTAAATGTTCATTTACAATGAAACAGCTCCAGACAAAAAAATTTAGCAATTTGGGAATTTTTGAAATGTTGGGGGGGGCATACCTGTCAATATTTCACATCCCAATGTTGACAGGTATGGCTAGCATGTTGTTATGTTTTAACACTTAGCTTGCATAAGTAAGCATGTTGCTAGCATGCTTTTACTTTTATATTCATTAAAGAATCCATAAAAAACATCTCCAGCTAAAATATTATTGTTAAATATACCCACATTTATATTATTGATTTTTTTGTAATAAGAAACGTTTCTTGGCCATAAAATAGTTTTAAAATAAAAAAAAAAATCAAACTACCATGTTGAAAATTCATCTTTGCCATGTATAATAAAAGTTATTATTATTAAAATTAAATCAAAAATTGGGCAGCCCAGTGGCTGAGTGGTTAGCACTGTTGCCTTGCAGCAATAAAGTCGCTGGTTCGAGTTACAGCTGGGCCAGTTGGCATTTCTGTGTGGAGTTTGCATGTTCTCCCTGTGTTCGCTTGTGTTTCCTCCGGGTGTTCCGGTTTCCCCTACAGTCTGAAGACATTCGCTATAGGTGAATTAGGTAAGCTAAATTGGTCACAGTGTATGAGTGTGTGTGTGAATGTGAGAGTTTATGGATGTTTCCCAGTACTGGGTTGGCTGAAATTATTCATTCCTTCGGCTTAGTCCCTTTATTAATCAGGGGTCGCCACAGAGAAATGAACCCCCAACTTATCCAGCACATGTTTTACACAGCGGATGACCTTCCAGCTGCAACCCATCACTGGGAAACACCCATACAACTCAATAATACACATACACTACAAACAATTTAGATTACCCAATTCACCTATAGCGCATGTCTTTGGACTGTGAGGGAAACCGGAGCACCTGGAGGAAACCCACGTGAACATGGGGAGAACATGCAAACTCCACACAGAAATGCCAGCTGACCTAGCCGAGGCTCAAACCAGCAACCTTCCTGCTGTGAGGCGTCAGTGCTACCCACTGCGCCACCATGCCACCCTTAATATAATTATATTTATTTAATATATAAAAAGTTATTTACAATGGGGAACTTTTCACAAAATTACAAATTTTATGTATTTTTCAGCCTTCAAAAATATATTTATAGAAATTAAATTACATCAAACCTTTAAACAGCGCATTTACTGTGAACATACACAAGTGTTAGAAAACACATTTTTAACATATCATGTATTTGAACAGATCTGACTCTGAAATAAAATCTTTTTGTTTTAGCAAAGGTTATTTTTCTGATATGAAGTCTAAATGATGCCAGCAAAAATGTAATTGACAATTAAAACAAACCACCATCAACCACACACTCGTGACCACCCAGTTATAAGAACATTCTCAAACCTTGTAAAAACATCCCTAAACCCAGTTAACCCATAACCTCCGACCCCTTCTTCCCTGAGCCCATAGGGAGGTCAGTCAGCTGAATGTGAGAGACTCCTTTTACGCTTCATAGACACTCAGTGAAGTGGGAACTTGTGTGATTTATGAGGAAAATAGCTTGAAAATCATGGCGCTGTAGAGTCATGTTGTTTCTCTCTTAACAATGTGTATGTGTGCGTATGTGTGAGAGAGAGTGTGTGTGTGATGGCCTCATATCCTAACATCAGACACCAGAAAACAGCTTCTGTGCAGATGCTGTTTGTTCCAGTCATGCCCCAAATGTTCAGTATAACAGAAAATGAGAGCCACACAGAGAGTGTAAGATCAATTAATACACACTCACTCTGTGCATGACTGAGAACTCACAGCTGTGCAGAAGCATTACACTGACCAGCTGAACCGGGAAGTTCAACACCAGATACACTGCTGCATTCTGCTACACAGACACTGTCGTGGAACATGTCATTCAATGATGACCATACAACAAACAGGGAACTCATTTTTAAGTTATTGTTCGGTTTATTGTTTTCTTTATTGCAAATATTTTATTTTACTGTCTTTTCAACAGCTTACTCAATAGTTTTAACAGTTGTTTTATTTAAATCTTTTTCAGACAACTTAAATGGCAAGAGAATACTGTATATAAGAAGTTGGCTATATTATTTGTGTTTTATTTGAGCATATGCTGCTCATTATATACCGTTATCTCATTTAAGACATTCATCATCTGGTTTATTTATTGTTTATTGTTAATAAGTACGGGCAATTGTATTTTTTAAATGGAGAAAATATTCAAAGACTTCAGTGCTTAAGTTACAATCTGCAATATCACTGTGGTAATCCAGAGTTTAGTTTGCTATTGAGTTTTTTTTTTTTTTTTTTTTTGCTATTCATTAAGTACCTATAATGTATATTCATTTTATTCATTTTCCTTCAGCTTAGTCATTTATTCATCAGGGGTCACCACAGCGGAATGAACCGTCTACTTATCCTGCATATGTTTTTCCAGCTGCAGCCCAGTACTGGGAAACACCCATAAACTTGCATTCACACTCATACACTACGGCCAATTTAGTTTGTTCAATTCAACTATACCCATAGGAAACCCACACTAACACAGGGAGAACATGCAAACTCCAGACAGAAATGCCAACTGACCCAGCCGGGACTCGAACCAGCAACTTTCTTGCTGTGAATTAACAGTGCTAACCACTAAGCCACCATGTCACCTCAACCTAACATATATATAACATTTAAATTACTCAAATTAATGAAGTTTGTATATCATACACTCTAAAAATATTGTTTAGACAAAACACATCACAACAGTTTGCATTAATATTTTCAAGTTACGGCAACATCTAACAAAATGAGGTTCAGACAACAAACTTTATTGTGTTAGCCAAACCTTTACTTCTTCAATCAGAGGCATTTATACATAGCATAAACTCATTTTTTTTTAAGTTGAGTATTTAAAAAAAATAAATGGTTTCAAATAGCTTTTTAAATTAAATTTGAAAACAAATACAGTTTTATGTGCGTAATTGCATGTTTTCAAGTTTAGAACCTCAAATAAATTAAGTTGTAATTATTTAATTTAATTTATTTATAAAATTTTTTTTAGCAAATTTACTATTCATGCTTGTATGAAATACATTTAACAACAACATTTTTTGTTTTCTGGTAATTTTTATTTATTTATTATTAAACAGGTTTTTATTGTTTTACAAAACAAAAACATGTAGGGCCCTATCATACACCCGGCGCAGTGTGGCGCAAGGCGTGACGCAATAGTCTTTTAGTAGTTTAAGCTTGACGCAAGAGTCATTTTGAGGCGTTGCGCTACGCTGTTTAAATAGCAAATGCATTAGCGCTCATTTTTCCGCTCATAAGCATTCTGGTCTAAAAAGGAAGGTGTTCTGAGGTGGGCCGCTGGCGCGTTGCTATTTTGAGAAACTATAATAGATTTTTCATTAGACCAAAACTAACCCGGTCTAAACTCCGGCGCAGAGTTGCGCCTCGCTTACGCACTGCTTAATAAACACAAGAGACCAATAGGCAAATATCTTTACATATGAAAAAAATTAATATTAAGGATATATATAGCATATAATAAGAATAGATATAGGATATAAATATAAAGGAATAAAATATTACAAAACATTATTTTCTAGCCTACATAAATATGAAAAATCACTGCTTTTATGTCTTCTTCATCTTGGGAGGCTTTTTCAGTTCATTCATAACAATTTGCTTTTGTATAATGTTATTATTATTAGCAGTATTATTTATTATATCCATATTTATATTTGTTTTATTAAAAACAAGCTTAGATTTGCCCACCTGTCAGGTTTTAGACCATATGGGGCAAAGCATGTGTTTTAGGATATAACTCAGGTTTTTGAGCACATTTTGCTATTATTATTAATTTATTCGTTTGCTGGAAATTAGAACTGAATTTAGAAATAGTTTTGAAACGAATATTTGCGCTTAAAAAACAAAAGTATTTATTTATAGACTTATTGATGTCTGTGCTTAAAGGTTTCCCTATCCAAGAGCGAAAGTGAAAGTAGTTCCATTATCTCTCATTCTCACGCAGACTGACGCAGTAGATGCTCTGTTTAACAGTTTTCTGTTAAAAAACTGTTAACTGTTTGCTTGTGAAATGCTCATTTTTTCCACTTAGACTTACTTTGCGTCCTGTAAATAGCGAATGCGCTCTTGGCGCGACGCAGCTGACTCTTAAAGGGAATGGGAGATGAGACTGTAATTGGTTTATTCTTAAAACACACCTTTAACTCATTAAGAAAATAAACTCAACCCTTTTAGACCATGCGCCGAAGCGCAAGGCAGTTTTCAACCCAATTTCTTTGGGTTGCTACAAGTTAAATAGACATTTTTGTTTGCATTTGATTAGCCGAATTTTTAAATTGATGTAATTATCGATATTTTCCTGTTTTGAAAACTTAATAAGATTATTCTGGCAATTTAAAAGTTTTAATCTAATCAGCATTTTTAAGTTACAATAATGTGTTAAACTGTGTAGTGGTACAGACCTCTTGAGTTATTTTTTAGAGTGTATATTATTATTTGATGTATATTTACACATTGTATATTAGTAATATATTATTTGTAACACACTTGCATTTAGTATGGTTTATATAAAACCATTTTGGTCAATTTTTGGTCAATAGTTCCATTTTGGAGGAATTAGAAAATATGACAGTGGTTTTCATGTTAGCTGAGTAGCAGTATATAATTAAAGTAAGATATACATATATATATATATATATATATATATATATATATATATATATATATATATATATATACTGTATATAACATGATTTTCTACAAATAAAGCATGAGCACACTATGCTTTGCACCCCATAAACACAACCAAGCCTTAAAAATACACTCTGGACCACCATTTTAAAAGAATAGCTCTGTATATACAGTAATTCATACATGACAAATAACTGAAAATGATAATAAATACACAACAACAGTATGAATAAAAGCATAAAATATTAGAAATATACCCAGCAGCACCACATTCTATTTTGCATAACACCGCCTGTGATTGGCTATTGGGTAAACTAGAACAACGAAACATTTTCCTACAGAAATTCCACATGTCTCTCAAAATTGCTCACATTCGATATAAACTCGAAAAAGTCTTAAGTAATATAACTTCACAGGTGTCGTTGCTATTTTTAATCATTCTAAAGTTGAAAGTAAAGGTATCTTCTGCTATGGATAATACATTATTTTTCAGTGTCTGTTTCATTTAATCAGTATGTTTCATTTAATGATCAATTAAATATATTCCACTTATTCACCCTGCTGAAAAAAGTTTGTTTGTGTAAATCATTGTGTAAAAACATGCAAAAATGTCTTCTGCATTTTTAGTTAGTTATGCATATATTTGAATGTTATTCATTTACAAAAAAATGCATTTGATTCATGTTTTATTTGTGTATGTCATACTCATTCATTCATTTTCTTGTCGGCTTAGTCTCTTTATTAATCCAGGGTCGCCACAGCGGAATGAACCGCCAACTTATCCAGCAAGTTTTTACGCAGCGGATGCCCTTCCAGCCGCAACCCATCTTTGGTAATGTATGTCATACTAATAAGCCTTATTTTTTTATTGATAATTATTTTCTAGGGGTATTCACCTTTATTGACAGGACAGTGAAGATTAACGGACAGGAAAGTGTGGGGAGCAGAGAGAGGGGAAGGATTGGCAAAGGACCTCGAGCCAGGAATTGAACTCGGGTCGCCATGAGCATCTGGAAGCTATATGTTGACGCACTTACTACTAGGCTATTGGTGCCAACTAAGACTTTATTTTTTGTGTTTACTGGCTTTATCTTAGTAAATCTGAGTAAATATTTTTACATATATATTAATATGTAAATTTGTAACAGTTAATAAATATGTGTACACTTAAATATTAAAAATTTATTTTTGTGTGCTTCCATCTCACTGTTTTACACCAGTGGGCTTTATTTTAATTTTATTTTTTTATCTCACCTAGGGCCCCTCAACCCTATTGGCCGGCACTGATCCCTTTGACACTTACTCTGAATTCTTGGGCTGTAAGGGTCCTCGATCCTGATAGCAGGGTCAAGAACACGAAAAATCACCTGAGAGAAGAGAAAGTGCACTTCAGCAAACAAGCAAACGAACCAATGGCGCTTCTCAGCTAAATAACACTCACCTCTCCTTCTGTCGACGGCTCGATATCAGAATATCTGGACTCGCAGATGACATCATCAACCTTTCGAAGAGAATCTTGGGAAATTCCTGGAAAGATGGACTCGCAGTCGTTAGCAAAGTAGCGATACACCTGCCAGCTTCGGCCGAAATCTGCAGATCTCTCAATCAACATGGCTGCTGGACGGAAAGTCTGTGTGCAAAAACTGATGCTATGAGGTCTGTTTTTTAAAGGTGATTTCTTGAAGGAAAAAACAAACCCTTCCTACCTTAAAAGTCATGATGAGATGAGTGAAGTGAAACTCAGCCTCCAGATCCAGCTGAAGGTAAACATCAGACTTCCCTGAAGAGAGAAGACAGTTCATGTTCCACATTAATGGTCCTGTTTACATATGGTATTAAATCAACATTATGCATGTTTTTTCAACCTTATGTCTCTACATTTATATTGGTGGTAGAACTAATGTCAACTAGATAGATTCTACTGATGTTGCTAAAAGATCTGTCTTCTGTCACCTGTAATTATGCTTGCAACTTTGGGTGAGCAACATCAACCCACCAAATCCCTGCTAGAGGGACCATGGACATACAAATGCCTTTGAGCAGAACAGTCCTTTTAACCACGAGAGCAAAAGTTGCATAGTGTCACTTCAAGAGGAATCAGCGCCAACAAACCCTTTATGCAACTCTGATTCAAGTTTTATTTATATTGTTGCTTTCACAAGCCTGTGTACAGTATGTCTCTGTTCCCCTATGTGCTTTGTCTCTCTCTCTACCCTCTCTATCTCGCTTTTTCCCTCGTCACAGGCCCTGCCCTAGTTACATCGGCAACGTCACCGAGGATTGGCTGGAGTGACGTAGAGCCCCTTTTAAAAAGTGGAACGGTTGAGGAGAACGGTACGGAACCCCGGAAGGGACATAGTGGAGGAGAAAAAAAATTAGCTGGGTGAAAAAAAAAAAATGGGTGAAAGAAAAAAAAGGGTGGGAGGAAAATATATATTTCTAAGTTTTTGCGTTCTCTCGCAAAGTTTTGCGTTCCCTCGCAAAGTTTTGCGTTATCTCGCAAAGATGTTTTGCATAGTCTCTCACAAAACTGTTTCTCCACAAATAATTCCTGTTATTTCACTCACGTAAACCCACTAATTTTTGCCAAAATTAGTATTATCCCGTATTTTGGCATTCTATCCCAATTTCTTTACATTAATGTGCGTCGATCGTCGCCTTTCATATGCAACCTCTGAACCAGTGAATGCATGTATAAGCGCTGACTGACAGACACGCTCCGTGCAATAAACTGATCCCAGATTAGCTTCTGTACATGAAGCTCCTGTGGAGAAGTTTTGCGAGAGAATGCAAAACATCTTTGCAAGATAACGCAAAACTTTGCGAGAGAATGCAAAAACTTAGAAATATATATTTTCCTCCCACCCATATTTTTCTTTCACCCATTTTTTTTTTTCACCCAGCCAATTTTTTCTCCTCCACTACGTCCCTTCCAGGGTTCTGTAGAATGGAGAGGGAGTTGTATGGCATGTAGTTTGAAATTGTTATCAAAAAAAATATTATAAGCCTAAGCCATACTTGGTGTTGATTGTGTATTCCTGTGTTGTGTGTAACTTTGGTTTTATTGTTGCTGTAAACCCTCCAGTGCTTCCCAGTGTTTTGTTTTTGGCTTTGTTTGTTGTCACTGTAAAAATATTGTATATACATGGTTTGAAGCAGTAGGGGTTGGATTCCACACTTTTCTTTATTGTAAATATGTTTTCTTGTTTTCATATATAGGTAGGAAGTGAGGTTCAGTATTGTATTTTTATTTCTGCTTGTAAGTGTAGTTTTATTGTGGGTGTTTAGGTAGAGTGTGCTTTTTGTTTATTCTTTTTTTGTGTTTTGTGGGTCCTCTCCGAGGTATGGGCTTCACGTTTTTGATTGAAAAATAAAAAAGAGAAAACGACAAAAAAAAAAATAAATAAATAAAAAAATAAAAATAAAAATAAAAATAAACGGACAACCTCGAGGGTTTGTAATAGTTATTTTATTTGTCGATTGTTTTTTTATGGTACGTCCCTGACCCTAAACCATGGGTCGTAACAACAGAGGACAATAAAAAGCAACACAGTGTTTGGATGCTCTGTATTTGTCTGAGGTAATTGGTCTACTGTTTTTACTGAAATGTGTATATTCCATATAAAGTGTGAAGCTGATTGGTTGCTTGAAATGCGCTAGCAGCATTCTGAAAAGTTTGTTTTCAACATGTGCCTGCTAATCACGATTTAAAAAAATATAAATTCATTATCATTCATTCTTTTTCTTTTTGGCTTAGTCCCTTTACTAATCAAGGACTGCCACAACGGAATGAACCGCCAACTTATCCAGCATATATTTTACACAGCGGATGACCTTCCAGTCGCAACCCATCATTGTGAAACACCCATACACACTCAATCCCACACATACACTACGGACAATTTAGCTAGCCCAATTCACCAAGAGCACATGTATTTGGACTTGTGGGGGAAACCGGAGCACCCCGAGGAAACCCACGCGAACACAGGGAGCACATGCAATCTCCACACAGAAATGCCATCTGACCCAGGCGAGGCTCGAACCAGCGACCTTCTTGCTGTGAGGCGATTGTGCTACCCATTGTGCAACCATGACGTCCATATTTATTATCATACATGAGATAAACAAATGTCAAAAAAGGTTTTTAATATGCTTTTAAAACAAATGTGTTGATGAAGACAAGGCTTGTTTCGAAAATCTGAATCTGAGAGCAAAGAAAGTATATTTATCTGAATATGCCCAGGCTCATTGGAAATGCAATGACTCAGCCTGCATTTCTGTCAAATGTAAAATATGTGGCTCCATGCATGTTTCGTTGCAAGTTTCAAATGACAAATCCACTAGAGGGCGCTTTCTAGATTTTTGTACGTTTCAAATACACGTCCTTCATGTACATGCCTACAAGAAATCAGTAGTTGTTGTACAGATCATATTGCAATTAACAGACATAAACCTTTCATAAACCCAATTGATAGTGTTTCAACAGAAAATGAAGAGAAAGGTGCACTGCACCCACATGGATTTACCTTGATTTTACATAGCTTTTATGTCTTTTGTGGAACTGTGCTTCGGTTTCCTCAAATGATTTTTGGGTTTTACAGTGTAGTGTTTATTTGGTGTTGATCAAAGAACGTTGATAATGTGTGCCTGTAACTATCATCAGTATGAAACAAAACAAAAATGGTTGACTACATACTGCCCAAAAGTGTTCATTTGAACTAAAACCTGAGTACACAGTGACTGAAATCATGTATTGTCCTTCTTTATCAGGAAATGTAACAAGGAACTGATTTAGAATAACAATACACAACCTTAAACACATTCAAACACAGTGACTGAGCAGAGCTAGAAACTGATGGGATGTTTTAACTATCTATTTTTTAAAAATAATAGCTCATTTAAACTTCTAAGTTGAACCAATTTATCTTTACAAGTCATGTTAAATTGCATCAATTCAGCTGTTTTAAAACATCAAGTTTAAATTTGTTTATCTCAGATAAATGAGTTGAAACCTGATAAGCAAGAAAAACATAACATGCTAGTTACTTGTTACTCTGACGCTTCATTATTCCTGTGTCTGTTTTCTGCAAAGTTCACTTGAGTCTCCCTGAATTAATATTATTAGGCCGTAAATCAGTTCTTATCTCAATGCTGGATATAACCTGCATTTCATAACCAACAGCTAAACAGAAAAGAAATGGGATGCTGAGGAAAAGAGAGGTAGGTTGCAGAGAATGAGGGTGAAGAGGCCACCAGAGGTGAAGTCAAGCACAAAAGGAAATTGATTGAATGGCTTTAAATGTTTTTTTTCTTCTTCAATACATGCTTCAGTATTCGAGCTGGAGGAGGAATTCATTAGGCAGAGCACAAGCCAGAGAGCCATAAAAGAGACTACTTTAATGTACTGCACCTAAATGTTTCCTATAGAACACATTACACAGCCAGACAAAAGGCCATTTCTATTGAATAATGTGCTGTACTGTTACCATTTTGTTATTCTTTGCTGAGCTATATTTTATTATTATTATTAAGGTCTAAACAATTCCCAAGATTTGTGTAATCACTGTGAACAAAATTTTAATAAAAATTAAGCAGACATAAAAATGAATAATAATTTAATATATTATTTTATTATTTAAAAATAGAAAATGAAGGACTAATCTAGCCTTGTATCACTTAAAAATAGTTTTATTATTTATTTATTTATCTATTAAGTTTATTTGACGGGGACAATACACATTAATAATACTAATAACGCTAATAACGTGTCAAATTTAACCAGACATCTACATTGCATCTGCAGTCCCTGGAGTGATGGTCAAATACTCAAGATAGGTAAGATAATAAAACATAGAACTAATTTTTATTATTTTACTTTACTGTTAGAACATTTATTTCTAATCATCAGTGAACATGTCTGTGAACACTAAATAGTTATCAAATTAAATGAAAATAAGTCAAAGAGTGGAAACAACAAGGTTGTAATTGCAGCCTACATTAAGCATAAAGGCAATTAGTTGTGGTTTCTAGTTACTAATAAATTTACATTTAATGTATTTGATCATTTTCTTTAAGGCTTATTTTTTTCTGATGCCTCCACACATTGCCCAAGACCAAAATTTACCATATCTGGTAAAATTATACCAATAAATGCAACAACAGGGGGGCTATTTGTGAGACGCACTCAACAAGTGCCAAACAACTGCTCTACTGTTCATTATACAACATTGTTGGGAAAGAGTAACTGAAACCATAGTGACTGTGAGCAGAAATAGTGAGCATTTCCTGTAAACGCCCATATTTAATCTGTTCATTCAGTGACACTCAGGGACCTCACCCTCATAAACTAAAAAAAGAACTTTGTTAAGATGTAAAGGCATATTGTTTTGGTTAAATACCATGTAAAACCCAAGAGAGCCACTAAAGGGGTAAAAGTCCCAGTCAAATACCAGTGTGCTCTAGTAAAGTATTAGAGAACTAATAATGGCCTGAATTTAATTTCCGCTGACAGTGCTTCAGTAATTATGTTGTGTATTTTTTTTTTTTATCAGTATTACGATTGGAAGATCTGGGAATGAATTACTTTGTATCTAATGTCAGATTTACAAAAAGCATTGTCAGATTTGGATTAATTTGTGTTTCACTTCAGACATATAAAAACCATATGTCAACTTTCTCAGGGGGTTATTTTAATAAACTCAGCTATAATTTTGTCTAATGAACTATGTGTAAACATCTTTTGTGTAAAATATCTCACTCTGAACAATACTAAATAAAAATAACATGCATTTTGTAGGATCTCTCCTATTTCATTCAAATTATTCACATTTTTAAAAATTCTTTAATCATATCTGCTTAAACTGAAATAAAAAAATAAGGTATTTTTTATTTGTTTGAAGGGGGATTTGTTATGATATGTGCATTACTGATAAAATCTAAATAAAATTTCAGCCCATCACTTCTGGAGAAGCTTAACAGTAACTGTAACTAAGCTAAATTTATAGCCATAAGTTGATTAAGCTAAAAAGTCAAATAAAATAAGTGATAAGCAATACATTCTTCATATTGCAAAAAAAAAAAAAAAAAAAAAATTGTATCTTACTGTATAGTGCATGCAATACAGTGTGACATATAACAATCAATTGCCATTTACCGCATTGCACTGCTGCTTTTCAGAGAAAATAGCTGATTACAGGACATTTATTTTGAAAACAGAAAAACTACTCTCACACTACTGATTTCATTTTAGTTAGTTACCCTTCAACACAAAACACCACAGCCCACAAGTGCACTTAGCAAAGAACAAATCCTGTGAGTGCATTACTGCAGATTCAGGTATGAGCCTGCAGCTTTTTTTTAGCCGTGTTTGTGTTTTCTCTTCTCTTCTGTGTTCTCTGCTCTATTAGAGTTGTGTTTTCCTTTTTCATCCTCTCTGCCCGTCTCTCTGTGTGTTTGCCAGCAGCAGGCTGTGTCTGTAATTATCTCTAATACTGCAGGGTTTAGGGAGTGTGTGTCAGAGTGAGCTTGGACATCTGAGCTTTGACACACAGCCAAGTCAACCCAACAAACTTCCACTACTCCTGAACTCCTCCTCTTCATCTATTTTATATTGTGTCTTAAGTGTATACACTAGAAATTAATCACTTGATGTGACCTACATTTTGTACATGTACATTTTGTTTCATTGTACTTGTATATAAAAATGTGTGTGTAATTATTTATTGTTTTTACATATTACATTGTTGACACATTGTTTCTTTAAACTTTAAACCTAACCATTGTGCTAAATCTGTTTATCCTGCAGGGCTTGACATGAACTTTTTTGATCATCAACCACTGTAACTAGTAGATTTCCAACTTTAATAGCCATTCACCAGCATTTTCACTAGCATTTTCACTTTACTTTTGTTGTTGGGAAAATATATGTTATATGCATGCATTTTACATCGACATGCTACAATTAATTATATTATGTGTTTTGTCCACATGCCTCCTCATTCATTTCATAATAGATTATGGTTTCATAGTCAAAAATACAATTTTTTTCTTAGCTACAAATTTTAAGTAATGTGTCAAAACAAGCAAAATGTAGCAGTATGTATTGTTTATTCAACAAAACTTTTCCTAAAAAAAAATTGACAATTAAAAATTAATTATAGTCATGTATTTAAAGGTCTCAGATCACCAGTTAACTACTCGTAAATGGGGAGTTAATCTAATGATAAAGCAATGTTATTGTTAAAAATGATAATTAAATCATATCAACAAAAATGACTGTAAGTAAAAGAAAGTAGGTGAAAAACATACCATGTATGATAATGATCATGTACACAGTTGGGCCCATTAGGCCCAATCCCAATTCTATTTTTGTACCCCTTCCCCTTCCCCTTGGCCCTTACAACCAAGGGTTAAGGGGAAGGGCTTCAAAATTTACCCCTAAGAATTGGGACAGCACTACTGCACCTGCACACGTCATCATATGTCCTCGTGATCTCCTGCTTCATGTAAGATCAGATGATCACGACTGCTGTAGTGATTCCAGTTGTGCTATTTTTTTGGTATTTATCTTCTGGAAATCACTGAAGGCATATATTATGTTATCATAATGATTGTCTAGTGGTAGTGGTATTACATTTTGTAATGTTTGAAAATGGAAAACGATGAGGGAGGTAAATATATTTTTTGTTTTAATATGGTTTCTATAGGAGGACAAACAATCTTAACGTTTTCCAATGCTGTAAAAGTGTGTAGAATATTTAATTTCAACATTTCTGTCAACGAAGATTTGCGTCATAGCCTGCGACACACGTTTCTATCAGCAGGGCGGGATGCCAGGCAGGTAGCTGTTGTAAACAAACCGGCGGCTGTGTGATGCTCCATGGAGCGCAAGCTGTCTTTGCCAAAGATGTACAGCGGGGCACGCTTTCTCATTTTCCCTCCCTGAGAGAATTCAAAGAAGCCCATCCCGATCACTCACTCAACGGTGATTATTTACAAGGTGCGATCGTTGATATGCAAACTGCATTTGGGAGCAGATTTTGCGAGTTGCGAAAGGAAAAAACGAGACTGTCTTTCCTTGACACACACCCCTGGAGATTGACCCTTTCTTGTTGAACACATTCCCAGGAATGACTCGAGCTGATCTTGAAATGGAAATGGCAGGCTGCGTTTTATTGCACTGTTTGTTACCCAGAAAATACCCAGATACCCAGATGTTTTTTTGAATCCTCAAAATAAAAAAAAAAACATTAAAAAATCTGATTTCTTTATTGCATTTCTTTAATCAAAGCAAAACATAATGCAATAATATTGTAATGAAGTTAAACTTGAACATTAAACATAATGCAATAATATTGTAATGAAGTTAAACTTGAACATTAAACATAATGCAATAATATTGTAATGAAGTTAAACTTGAACATTAAACATAATTCATTAATATTGTAATGAAGTTAAACTTGATCATTAAACATAATGCATTAATATTGTAATGAAGTTACACTTGATCATTAAACATATTTCATTAATATTGTAATGAAGTTAAACTTGATAATTAAACATAATGCATTAATATTGTAATGAAGTTAAACTTGATAATTAAACATAATGCATTAATATTGTAATGAAGTTAAACTTGATAATTAAACATAATGCATTAATATTGTAATGAAGTTAAACTTGATAATTAAACATAATGCATTAATATTGTAATGAAGTTAAACTTGATAAATAAACATAATGCATTAATATTGTAATGAAGTTAAACTTGATAAATAAACATAATGCATTAATATTGTAATAAAGTTAAACTTGATCATTAAACAATTCATTAATATTGTAATGAAGTTAAACTTGAACATTAAACATAATTCATTAATATACTGTAATTAAGTTAAACTTGAGACGGCATCGTACAACAGAGTAGTCACGTGGCGCGTCATTCTCTACAGGATGCACTGCAGGGAAATGAACATTTAACCATGAAGGCTCAGTATGTATTTGTAGCCAACGAAGTCATTTTTATAGTATGCTAATATAGCTAATATAAACACATACAGCATGTGTTGCCATCATTATAAGGCTTATATAAAGCTTTTAATTTTTTGCGGCTCCAGACATATTTGTTTTTGTTTTTTTTGGTCCAATATGGCTCTTTCAACATTTTGGGTTGCCGACCCCTGCCTTAGCCCTACACCTACAAGCTAAAGAGAATTGAGACACCTCTTGGCGTGCAAAACGAGGGGTAGGGGTAAGGGGAAGGGGTAAGGGGTAGAATTGGGATTGTGCCTAATATTCTCTTTAAAGAATGGTTAAAGCGAAACAGCAATCGCTGCTGCTCACAAAAAGACATCTAGAGCTCTTGAAAGCAGCAGGACTGCTTGGTGCACGAGCATCACTTTTTGTCTAGTCTATTTCAAACAAAAGCGATCACACTAGTTGCATTTCTAGGCACGGTTGCTTCACACAAGGAAACGGGAGCACGCACGCATTTAAACAGTAGCACACATCACATCACCTGTGCGCGCGACTAATCATCCCTCATTCAGTATTCACATACCTTCTTTTGCTCGTACTGTTTCTCAATTCTAAGATCGTATTTGCATGCATATTGGTCCATCCTTATGGTTGAACCCAGAAAACTACAATTTAAAAATTATTTTCAACCAGCCAAAGTGGCAAGTGTTATTGTTTGTCTAACCCCCTGAAATCCACCCGCATTTGGCGGATTGATGGTTATTAATGTCAAGCCCTGTATTTAAAACCTACATAAAAATTATTATTCCACACATAAATACATAGTTTTACAATAGTACCAAATATATTCCTACTGGAGCCCCACTGTAAAAATAGTTATACTTATGTTAATTGTTGCCAAAATGTAAAGAATACTGGGAGAATAAATTTTATTTATTTATTTATTTATTTATTTGTTTGTTTTTTTTGTTTGTTTGTTTATTCATTTTTGCTACAGTAAAAGCAGCAATGCTGTCAAATATTATAAAAGAACACTTATATATTTTCTATATTATATACTTTAAAATGTAATCCTTAAAGGTCGAAATGAGGAAAAAAAAAACGACAAATTAACAATTAACTTACTAATTAATTACAAAAAAAATAGTAACTTATAGATTTACTGTTACTTTTATCAACTAAATGTGTTCTTGTTGAATAAAAATATAAATTTAATTCAAAAAGTCTTTCTGACCCCAAACTATTTTTGAATGCAAGCATACATTCTACATTATTTACCCCCCAAATTTTACTAATGAAGGGTTTTAGGCTTATTTGAACAAGCAATGGCCTTGACTGTATGTGTATGTGTATGTGTGTTCATCCCTCTCGCTCAGCTTAGAGTTATTAATAGACGCCCTGAACATCAACCTTCTAATAATACAAGTGAAGTGTTTCCAGTCCCTGCCAAGCAGCTGGGTTTTGTAGGGCACAGGGAAGGCAATTAAATTTCCTGGCAACACATTACTCTACATTTGACAAATGAGACCAAACGGATGTGTGGATTTCCATCAAAACATCACCGAAGCTGCAGATTAGCACACATGGGTTTCTTAAGGCCTTCATTAACAGTTGGCAACCCTTGGAGCCACAAAGCAGCGTAAACAGGCCAAATAAAGGAAGATGAACGTTTGACCAAATGTCTGCTTTTCTCACCGTTTTCCGACTGCCACCAGGACTTCTTGCGATGTGGTTTGAAGGTGGTGATGACGTTCTCGATGCGGTGGCTTACGGGGTTGGACTGAGGATCATAAGGCCGCCGTGAATCACACTGGAAACACTTCTTCTCCTCCTATGTAAAGTCAAGGGTCGAAATCAGAAAGTATCAGTTCTGCAGCATCATCATCTTCACAAAGAAATAAGCATGTTTATATGCACGCCAGTATGCTGAGAAATCACAAAATCCAGCTTACTAAAATTACCTGTTGTATTAATTACATGAAAGCAAACCGAATTTACAAGTACACTAACTGCGAGAACAGATGAGGACCTTACCTGCAGATGGCTGACAATGCAGTAGGGTTCTCTCCTCCGCAGGCCACAGGTGGATGATGCTTTCAGGTTGGCTTCTCGACCCACCAAGAGGTCACCGGTTGCAGGATAGCAGCTTCCATGAGTGCAGCCGTGAGCAGCATCAGGCTCCTGTGCACTGACCGCTGACAGGACTTTTAAGTAGACAAAGAGAATCAGAACAGAACATGGTTGTTTTTATAATGTAGCTCAAATTGACTGTTGAGTCTTTAGTTCACATGATTTTTTTTTTTTTTTTTGTTCATTTGGCAGTTTGGCAAACCAGAGCTCAAGCAATTTTCCATTAATGCTTAGCAAAGGCCAAGTTTCCACTAAACATCCCTTTAGGCTGTAAGAATGAGGAGCAACGAAATGAGGGGAAATTATTTGGCAATATCAAATGATGCAAAAATCAGGAATATTGTGGTTTCTGTGTGATCAGACATGTTTTCTCAAGTATTCCTTGTCTCACTATAGACAGTAGTTTGCTTAAAACTACGGAATGTTTCTTTTCTCTATGAAATTGTTCAAAAATGTAAAATGGAACTAAATATTATTACAGATTGTTTTTCTTGCATAAGTTTTTACATCACAGTTCTGAATTTGATCTCAGATTTGCCCGTTTTTTTCCTTTTCATATTTTAGACATACTGTCAAGCCAGAATTCCCAGATTTAATCTAATTTTACTTTAAGCCATGTGTAATTTATTTATTTTATTAATCTTCCTTTCTAAAATCCTACAAACTTTGCAGCAAATTTACTTATAGTTTAAATAATGGGTCAAAAGTAAACAATGGGTATAGTTTTACAGTTTTTCTCAATTGCTTTGGCACATTTTTCTTTAAACTGTGAATGCAAATCTCAAAATGGTTTGCTGGAACTTCAGAACTTTATTGCACACCTGCAAAATGTTGTTACTCCCCCAAAACATTTCTTTCACGCTTCAAATCCTAGTTATTGTGTCAGTAAATTGGCCAAGGCAACCAAAACATAAAGTGTATTTGTCATTGCGTGAGCCACACTGCTCATATTGATTAGTTGTTTTTTTAACCATGACAAATATGGAAATTTAGGTTTTAAAATTATCTGATATTTGTTGAGAGGAGTCAATAGTACATGGAAAAAAAATTTAACATTTGTATTTATACAGTACATTTATTTCTGTAAGAATGTATTACATGTAAAGTGGAATCTTGTTTGTTCAATTACTGTATTGTACATTTCATATTTCCTATGTTGCCATAAATACACAAAAATACTGAAAAAAGAACATCCATGAAAACAATATTCTTGGTGAATATCCTTTCACTCTTGTTGGTCAGGCCAGAGATTACAAGTTTTTCAATTGCTCTTCCACAAACATAATGCTGCAGTTCAGGATTGTGGAGTTCTTCATTATCAATCAATAAATAAATAAAATATAGTGATTGTATCTACATATACAGTAGTCAACATTTGAAGTGGATCAAAATTGTCCAACTGTAAGATAAGAATGGGTGTTGCTAAATAGTTTTGGACAATTTTGATGAAACATTTTGATCCACGTCAAATATTGACTACGGTATGTACGTACATACAATCACTATATTTTATTTGTTTATTTATTTATTTTTGATACTATACTGTAAATGCTCCCATACTTGATTGGTCAAATAGTTGATTCAAACTGCATTACAATACGAGGTCATTTACTAATTTAGCAGACATTATAAACAATGTCAATACCAGATATTTATGATGTAAACAAATGTGTACAAATGTTTGATAATTAAATAGACAGTTTTGAGTGTGTTGACTTATACAATGAAAAATGATAAAGAAGTTGTGAAGAGTTTGACAGATTAAATGAGAATTAATTCATCAGTTTTGATCAATAAGCATATGCAATTAGTTTTTGTACTTGCACACATGCGCTGAAGCATTTGCAATTTGCTTAAATCAATTATGCCACTCTGAAGTGAACAATAAGTGAACAATAAGCTAGTTTTTCAGAGATCTAATCTTTTTAAGTTTTAAATAAAAATACATAAATAAAAAAATTTTAAAAACCAAAAATTTCAATCGAGAGTTGAGCCAAACCAATTGAGACAAACTGTAATAGAAAGGAAGAGATTTAAACAGAGACAATGGTTGAAATATTTCAAGTTTCAGAATAACCTTTTACAACATTCAACAGCTGTTAACATTCCTGCCAGTGTCTTTAAAACATTCTGTGTGATGATATTGGGGTTTAGAGTTAAGAAAGCTGGGACTGTTTGAGACAGGTGCTGTGATACAAACATACTGATCTGGGATCTGTGCATATTTTGTAGTGTTTAACGTCAGAAATCAAATGTGTGACGCAAATAAGCCTAGAAAAGAACTCTTGTTTACAGCACTTAACTATCAGAGATCTGTGTCTTCAACACAAGACAGCTGCATCTGTCTGGCACCATACCCTTTCTTACCATTCTGCCACCACACACACACACACACACACACACACACACACACACACACACACACACACACACACACACACACACACACACAGTTTTTATAGTAAAAACTGCTTATTATATGGTCCTACCCTTAAACCCAACCCTCACAGGAAACCCGGGGCCAATTTTGAATTTGAAAATACTAAGTTAAGTATGATTTTTAAAAGTTTTGAAATACAAGGACACAAGGCATGTCTTCAAAAACACTTTAATATAGTACACCTAGGTTAAATCAATGCCATTATACACATTTCTGTCCTCATAACTAGAGTTTGGCGAATAATTAAAAAGTAATCAAAATCAACATTTGGAAACCTATAATCGATCTAATTTTTTCAGGACTATATCTTCAATTACTTTCCCTACATGTCAAGTGACCCCGCTCTGTCAAAGGCATGATTTAAACGTTTGCAGCCACTTTGCAGTCACTTCTGATCTCTGATCAAGTAGGATGATGGACGCATTCTTAGGCTTTACTTTGCTCTACAATGACGATGATTGGAAGCTGCGCCAGAGATGCCTTTAGACGGCATATAAAACCTGTCAGTAAACTATGAGGGCAAAAAAATTTAATAATTAAATAAAATAATAGTTTATTAATCCTAATTGAGTTAAAATATTATATTACAGTTTTTCTAGTTTGCTTTGACCTGGTTAAAGTAACTAGGTTCCTCTTCATTTTCATTATCACTATCCCAGCAGAGCAGAGGACCGGTCTTGCAAATGTGTAAACCCTTTCTCATTGGGTTGACACATTTTCCCCACCATTTTTCCAAACAGTTAACACAGATGTCATTCAAGCAGTCCAAACTCCATTGTTTTAGTTTTGGTAACCAAACAGAATCCGTCTATTCCTAACTATTAAAAACTACCAACATCAGTATGAAATCACTGAAGCACCGGTTTGACACTCCTTCACACAAATCTTCAATTAGCCATCATTCTGCAAACCTTATAAAAACGATGGAAGGTCTGTGTTGTTCTGTGCCAGCATTGATGGAGGAGGTCAATATGGCTATGTCCTATACTCCCAATAGATTTGACTCTATATTAGTTTACATGTGTTTTCTCTAATATTTACAGTATTTTATTACTTTTGTCTGTTTTTTTTATATACAGTATTTCAGTTTTCAGCCACAGTTTGAAAAATGTCATGAATTCAATATATATTCAATCAAAGCACATCTTATTCTTGATCCAATTCTTTGCAAAAAGGCGAATTTGACAGCCCAAATAGAGACAACAAATGCCATTGGCTATAAGCTACAATGGCAAGCAATGGTGGTGCATTTTGAGTTCTGTATTTTGTATTTTGTTGTCCATTGTGTAATAATGATTGTGCTCATATACTTGTTTGCAAGTTGTGTAGTTTGAAGGTAAAACTAGCTTTTGTTGCATATGTTAAATGTTTCGACACGATATGTGCCTTTTGCAAGCAAAATGTGTCATTTTGACCATGAGTGCCGCTGTTTAGGCCTGTGTGTTAACTGTTGAAAATGTGGAGTTTCAGTTGACAACTACATCCAAGCAATCGAGAAAAACTGTAATTGAGATTTTGGTTTTAGACCAAACTGCCCAGCCCTACTTACAACCAACAAAACACATACATGCACAAGTATCAGACTCACAGTTCAACATACAGCAATAGTTCCAACATGAAGCCAAACTCCAAATTGAGCAATACTCATCACAAAATAATGGAAAATGCCACCAAAACTATCCATTTAAACTCAATCTAAAGCCATTTTTTCCCCTTAAAGACAGAGTAACTGACCGCAGATAAGTCCAGAGACACCAAATGCAACTACTGAGCACTGACAAATCTAGTGTGAAATGTAATCTTTCTGATTTCTTATGCACAGATTGTTTTAAATAGGCATTACATGACAGGAGTTAACTGTCTGACTGTGTGTGTTTGTGTGTGTTCCATAAAAGTTTTAGAGAAACATAAACGTGGATGATGATGACAATTTTAGTATGAAATGTCTTGTTAAATATTTTGGCTAAAAAGACCCAGCTGAATGCAAGAGTGAAATACAGTCACGGTTGGAGGACAAAAAGTTCACTTTAAGGATTACCAAATGGACATAGTTTCTCATTTAGTCAGTACACCCACAATGAGCCATAAAAATGCATGGAGATACAAGAACATACAGTTTACACCGCTTTAGTCACCAGCCTCACACATGTGTATGTTTCAGACTATGTTAGACGGTTTACTTGAGAAAGCTGCCCTTCAGTCAGTCAGTATGTGTGTGCCACTCTCTGCTCCTGCCTTACATGGACAAGCTGTGAGGAATGTGGGAGGACAGCTGGCACTGCAGACATACCTCTGAGCTAACAAAGACCTGCTGTTGCCTACTGTACTCTCTGAGGAGAGCTCTAACTAACCCCACAGTCCAGGTGGAGGATGCAGAAATGCATTAAAAGTTTAGCATCCTTCAAAAACTGTATGTTGAGCACAATGACACATCAACAAGCAGACAGACATACAGACAGACAGACAGACAGACAGACAGACAGACAGACAGACAGACAGACAGACAGACAGACAGATACATAGACAGACACGCAGACAGACAGGCAGACAGACAGACAGACAGACAGATACATAGATACATAGACAGACACGCAGACAGACAGACACAGACAGACAGACAGACAGACAGACACGCAGACAGACAGACACAGACAGACAGACAGGCAGACAGACAGAGAGACAGACAGATAAGACAGACAGACAGACACACAGATAGACAGATGCATAGACACAAAATGATAGATACAAAGACACATATACAAACAGACAGACAGACAGACAGACACAAAGACAGACAAACAGACAGACAGATAGACAGATACATAGACACAGAAAGATAGATACAAAGGCACATAGACAGACAGACAGACAGATAGTAAGATACATAGACACTCAGGGCCCTATCATACACCCGGCGCAGTGTGGCACAAGGCGCGGCGCAATAGTCTTTTGGTAGTTTCAGCTTGGCGCAAGAGTCATTTTGAGGCGTTGCGCTACGCTGTTTAAATAGCAAATGCATTAGCGCTCATTTTTGCGCCCATAGGCTTTCTGGTCTAAAAAGGAAGGTGTTCTGAGGCGGGCCGCTGGTGCGTTGCTATTTTGAGAAACTATAATAGATTTTTCATTAGACCAAAACTAACCCGGTCTAAACTCCGGCGCAGAGTTGCGCCTCGCTTACGCACTGCTTAATACACACAAGAGAGCAATAGGCAAATATCTTTACATATGAAAAAATGTAAATATTAAGGATATATATAGCATATAATAAGAATAGATATAGGTTATAAATATAAAGGATTAAAATATTACAAAACATATTATTTTCTAGCCTACATAAATATGAAAAATCACTGCTTTTATTTCTTCTTCATCTCGGGAGGCTTTTTCAGTTCATTCATAACAATTTGCTTTTATATAATGTTATTATTATTAGCAGTATTATTTATTATATCCATATTTATATTTGTTTTATTAAAAACAAGCTTAGATTTGCCCACCTGTCAGGTTTTAGACCATATGGGCACATCATGTGTTTTAGGATATAATTCAGGTTTTTGAGCACATTTTGTTATTATTGTTCATTTATTCGTTTGCTGGAAATTAGAACTGAATTTAGAAAATAGTTTTGAAATGAAAATTTGCGCTTAACAAACAAAAGTATTTATTTATAGATTAATTGATGTATGTGCGTAAAGGTTTCCCTATCCAAGAGCGAATGTGAAAGTAGATCCATTATCTCTCATTCTCACGCAGTAGATGCTCTGTTTAACAGTTTTCTGTTAAAAATTAATTAATTAATTAAAAAACTGTTAACTGTTTGCTTGTGAAATGCTCAGTTTTTCCACTTAGACTTACTTTGCGTCCTGTAAATAGCGAATGCGCTCTTGGCGCGACGCAGCTGGGTCTTAAAGGTAATGGGAGATGAGACTCTAATTGGTTTATTCTCAAAACACACCTTATAACTCATTAAGAAAATAAACTCAACCCTTTTAGACCATGTGCCGCGGCACAAGGCAGATTTCCCGTCCTTAAATTAGCAAAAACACGTCCTGACACACCCTGAAAGCGTTTGCGCCCTGCGTTTTGCGCTCTGCGCATGGATCGTCAAAATAGAGCCCACAGACAGACACACAGACAGACAGACAGACAGACAGACAGAAAGACAGACAGGCGGATAAGACAGACAGGCAGACAGACAGACAGACAGATAAGACAGACAGACAGACAGACAGAAACAGACATAGACAGATAGATACAAAGGCACATAGACAGACAGACAGACAGACACATAGACACATAGACACATAGACAGACACATAGACACATAGACAGACAGACAGACAGACAGATAGACAGATAGATAGATAGATAGATAGATAGATAGATAGATAGATAGATAGATAGATAGATAGATAGATAGATAGATAGATAGATAGATAGATAGATAGATAGATAGATAGATAGATAGATAGAATAGAAAGAATTAAACATTTGTGTAAACTAGTGTAAACAGTTTATTATACCGTTGAATGAGTGTGGCAGCTATAGGGGCTGTGCAGTGGTCCTGACAAGCTTCAGTGACTCAGAATAGATGAACTCAGTCTCAATGCAGTACAGTGCAGCATGTAGTAGGGCAGAGAGTGTTATCTATATCTCTGAAAACACAGTGATTGTGAACTGGCCATATCCCATCATTCTCTCTGGTGTCCTGTTTGTCCTGTCTGAGCTGCTCTGCTCTCATGACAGACAAAGAGAGAGCTTCTCTGTCGGTCTTTCTCTCAGAAACACATTCAATCTTTCTCCTGTACTTTTTTATGAACATATATTATTTCTTGATCCAGTAAAGTACTCTCCATCTTTTATCTACAGTCTTCAGTTTCTGCAGCTCTGGGTTTGGCTCAGTGTGTGCCAGGTAGGGATTATCACAGCTGGGACCGTCTGCTTTGTTCAGGAGCTCCGCTTTTTTTCGTCCTCTTGCATCTCTGCCCCTCTCAGCTTTCAGAGGGGGATTGTTTTCAACCAGGGAAGGCAGAGAATCGCCTCCTTGTGCTTCTCTGTAACCCCCAGAGTCATTTTAATCTCAGGGACTGTTCATTTGACGAGAGGGGAAAAAGTGACACTAACATGGCACATTCTTCAGCGTCTGAGTGACAGAAAACAGCTGGTCACTTCCTAAATATTCCATTAAGCAGCAGAGAGACCCCGCTGAAACTTTTTTAGAGTAAAGCTTTTACACAAATACTGATTAAAGAGCAATTAATACTACAAACTACACAAACAACCATGAACTTGTCAAATGGTAACTTCATCTTTAGTCTTAAAACATTTGCATTCGTTCTGCTTTCCTTCGACAAACTGTACTGTCTGCTCTTGTGATTTCGCGATTTAGGATTTAAAGACTATTCCTCATTCGTCCACCTGCTGTTGGAATGTAGGAAATATTCTCCTGAGGTAAGAATCCTCAAAGAGAGGGAGTATATCTGACCAGGGATGGATGAAAAGAACCTACTAGAAATTCTGAATTTCCACTATATGAACCCACCATCTGACCCACTGTTTAGCAAATAGTCTAAATAGTGTCAATGCATGGACAGAGATGCAGTATGAAGTGTTGGAAAAATGTATATATTACAATCTTAAGTCACTTAAGTGTTACTTAGTTACTTTTTAAGGAAAGTAATGTGAATGTACTCTGAAAAAATCTTTAACTGGAATTATTCAATTGTTTTAAGATAAGTGGTTGCAAAATTTTTTTTTTTTCTTCACTTTTTTTTCCCTCTCCGCTGTCGCCACTGGCTCGCATGGTTCAGGATTGGTAGAGCTATGCATTGATGAATTTGCTCTTCAGTGTTTGAACTCTCAGTAATGATTAAATCACGCTGAACTGAGCTAAACTGAACTGAACTGAACTTAAACACTAAAAACTGAACTACACTGTTCCAGTTACTATGAAAATTGAAAACGAAAATTTTAATTGAATGAATGAATTGAAAATGTTTATTTGAAACAAAGTTAAGTTTGTTTAAATTTAACCAATATAAATTGTTTGCAACCACTTACTATAAAAAAATTAGTAAATCCAATTAATCATTTTTCAGTGTGTCATGTTATTTTCACATTTATGTTTTAGGCTTAAAATTGTAATTCATTTCTTATTAACCTAACACAAGATCCATCGAATTTATAACAAGATTCAATACAAATGATAACATGACTTCGTAAATCATCAAAAGCTACTATAATTGTGAAAGCTGTCATGATTGGCGAAACCTTGCTGTGGACCAAACAAACTCGGTTTGATTTCAACTGTATACATACATCAATGTATATATGTATATATATATATATATATATATATATATATATATATATATATATATATATATATTTTTTTTTTTTTTTTTTTTTTTTTTTTTTTTTTGCTAATGCTACCCCAACCCTAAATCCAACCGTGTTATTGTTATAGTGTTTCAAAAAATATTTCTTAAAACGCATAAAATTATAATTTTGGAGTATTTCTACAAGGATTTGAAGCTGTTTGCAACACAGTGACAATGTGCAGAGTTTTATTCTGACCCTGTCAGTCAAATGCAGATGCACCAGGTCTCGAAACGCTTCTGAAATGACCGATGCTTTGAATCGCTTTAGTCACATGACTTGGCTTTCCGAAACACTTTAGTCATATGACCTGTGTGTTTCGAATCACCTTAGTCACGTGACCTGGGTGCTTTGGATTCTGCTTCGGTGGAGTGTTTTAAAACACTTGCGCTTTGAGATTTTCTACAGTACCTTCAGTTTTACTGGTTTACATTTGAGTCAAAATGTATTATTTATCATTTATTATGTTAATGATCCGGATAAATGTGTAGTGATCCAATTTAGTATTTGTATTAAATGTTGATGCACTGTTAACACTTAAACAAATGCTGCACTTATTTGATCAAAAATGACAGTATAAATCGTAATATTATTATCATTTGAAGTTGTTCTTTTAATATAAAATTTTGATTTAATACATCTAATCTAAACTGTTTTCTACTTTAATGTATTTTAAAATACAATTTATTCCAAAAACTTAATTTTTAGAACCAGTGGAAGACTGTGGTGTGCTTTTATTTTATTTTTTAATTTATTTATTTAATATATACATTTGCATTTTAGTCCCTGTACACCTATACAGATAACTATATAAACATTATTTAGTCATTTATATATCGTGATTTCAGGAGCAGGTGTTAAACCTAAAATAAACCTAGAAAACAACATTTCCTCAGTGCAAAGATATCCACTTTTTATTTTACCAATGTGTATGACTAACATAAACAACTGGTGACAGCAGAATCTACTAACCGCTGTCACAGCCTCCACAAGACATGACAGTAATGATGATACAAGCATTCAGATGCTCTCATGGCCAAATGTGAAATATAGAGAATACATGTGTACCCAGGAAAGGGCAGCTGGTTACTTTTCTCCCTTTTCACTGAGTTTATTTTGGCACAGTGAGTAGTTAGTCTGACGAGAGGTGTCTGCTATTTGGAGCCACTGCCCAGGCTCAATGTCTGCTCTCTCCTCTAACCCTACTGCTATTTCCAGCTCTCCTCATATCAGCCTAACCCCTCTCCAGTCACACATCACATACACTCTGTCATGGATCCTATGATTCCTCCTATTACTATAACAGATATAGATCTGTTGCTATAACAAACTGCTATTACCAATGATCAGTGCGGGACAGATGACTAATTTATTGTCCATAATTGTATTCTCTTGCAAGTGATAAATTACAGTATAGTCAGTAACATTATCAAGTCGATTACTCATATTTGGTAATGTATTCTGGCTACATTTTATTCATAAATTTCTATATTCATCCCTGGTCTATTTCAGCATTCTGAAGGACCACGTGAGAATGAAGACTAGTAAAAGTTATATTTTTGTTCCTGAGAGACTATAAAATGTAAAATGTTCCCCACCCCAAAGAACATTGACTTGATAATTGTATGAAATATGAACAGTTGCATTTCCTATGTTCATTTAGTAGTTATCCTTTGTCATTATGTCTCTACAGGAAGAAAGGGGTGCTGGTTAAGAGAATAAGACCACTGTAAAATATCACAAAGTTAATGATAATATGAATAAGCTGAAATATTTTACAGTAAGTTTTAACTTGTTATAAGTTGTATAGGTATCTCAAACTGAGAATGAACACTATTAGAACAATTTTAAATATAGGATCAAGCTATACAATGTATAACGCAATTAGTTACTTTATCTTAAAAGTGCCTTAAAAGCAACAAGTTGACTACTTTAAAAAGGCTTTACAAACTTTAACTTAAAAAAATTAACCCGTTGAAACTTGGATCTTGTAAGTTGAATTAACTTTCATAAGTAAGCACGTAGTTCAGTTATAATTTTGAGGGAACAGGTTTACTCAGAGAGTTAGACCTTTTTCTTGACTTTACAAAGAAACAGCAATGGTTGTTGGATGACATCACTATGTTGCAGAAACACTATTGGTTAAATGCCCGCAAAGTAAAACATGGAAGTAGCTTGAAGCGGAAAGTGCGAGTACAGTATGTCTGCGGTTTGAAAGCATTGTAAAGTTGATGACAACAACATTGCCATAGCAAACTGTGAGATATGTAAACTTGGGATTGCAAGAGGTGGAAAGGAAAAAGCTAGATTTAACACAACAAACCTAAAAAGACAACTCAAAAACAAACAACATTTCTTATGCTTATGGAACCTCGATTTGAATTTTTTTGGGTTATTATAGAAGTATCGGATCAGATTTTGGTATCGGTAGACACTCAAAATTAAATGATTCGGAGTCGAGGGCAAATAAACCTGATCGGGACATCCCTAAATAAAATATTGCTAGTTATATATCCACTAATGAGCAAAATGGTCAAGATGATTGGTAGAACCTACTGTAGATGAGTCTATGTTATTAGCTTAATGAATTTTCATCTGTGAACAACACACCTTAGAATGTCATAGCTGGCCAATCAGAAGTATCAAGTATCCCAGAGAGTCAAATAATAACTTTGACTAACAAATGAAACCTTATAGCAAAAAAGTAGCAGGAGCTCTTGCATCTTGTTAGGAAGGATGTTCTGTGGACAGGTACTCTGCAAAAATGGCCAAGCATGAATTATAATGTGATGCACACCTTCCCTTGACCTGCATGACAGATGAGATCATTCTTCATTCCCCCCAGGAAAGCCTGTTAAAATACTTCATATCCTGACAATCACATATGGATGTATACTCAGCTGTGACACACACACACATGTCCACATCTGGAGTTCACATGAGATGAAGGTTAAAGAACTGAGAAAGTGTGAGAAATGTGAGGAAAAAGTGGTTAAATCTGTGAATGAATCATTCTTTGGAATTAAATCTAAATCACTAGATATTTCTGAATTTTTTTTCTCAACAGAAAATACTTTTATTTTTTTTGTAAAGCACCAGTGCAAGGAAAAGAGCTATCTGAAATACAATGACAACAACAAAATCCATCATAGTTAAAAAGAAACCCTTTTTTTGCATGCTTTCTTAACTTATCAAATTATTACTTGACTCTAGATTGAAAAGATGCTAATATTGTATTTGTAATTGCTATTGTGTTAATTGGCCCAGTTAATCTTTGCCATTCTCAATATTAATTGTATTTGGAAACAATAACCCTTTATTTAATGGGGTTTTTAATGGGTAATTAAAAGTATAGTTTTATAGAGTTGAAGTCAGAATTATTAGCCCCCCTGAATTATTAGTCTCACTGTTTATTTTTTCCCCAATTTCTGATTAACGGAGAGGAGATTTTTTCAACACATTTCTAAACATAATAGTTTTAATAACTCATTTCTAATAACTGATTTCTTTTATCTTTTCCATGGTGACAGTAAATAATATTTTACTAGATATTTTTCAAGACACTTTTATACAGCTTAAAGTGACATTTAAAGGCTTAATTAGGGCAGTTAGGTAAACTATGCAGGATAGGGTAATTAGGCAAGTTATTAGGCAAATTAGGGGAAAAAACATAGCTTAAAGGGGCTTATAATTTTCAAATTAAAATGGTTTTTAAAAAAATAAAAACTGCTTTTATCCTAGCCGAAATAAAACAAATAAGACGTCCTCCAGAAGAAAAAATATTATCAGACATAATGTGATAATTTCCTGGTTCTGTTAAGCAATATGAAATATTCTAAGAATATTTAAGAAATATTTATAAAAGAAAAAAATCAAAGGGGGGCTAATAATTCTGACTTTTACTATATGTGTAACTAAACCCAAACAAGATTATTATTACTATTATAATATATATAACTTTTTTTTGCTCTTTTGCAATAACACTGATTTAAAAGCTTAATGCTGAAGCTGATAAACTTAAGTAGCTTAATTGTTGATTGTTATGCAACAGTGAACATTGTTACACAGTGTTATGTTAATAATGAATATTAGCATTATTATTATTTTATATTAATCATGTTTTATTATTTAATATTATTTATGTGTTCTTGGTTTAGTACTGAGCAAATAATAATTACAGAGAAGAAGATATTAAACAAAAAATTCATACTGATTCATACTTAGAAAACATTCCAAAAAATACAGATAACTGCATCAGAACAAAAATAATTAAATAAATAATATAGTAATTGTGCTCCATAAAAAGGCTATTGGTGCATCCTTAAAAATTATTTTTGGGTTGATTCACAAAATTGATGTATGGATACAATTTGACAATTTCTCATTGTTCTCATTGTGTACATATGAACAATGTGGTAACTGTACTATAAACTACACTGTTAGACCTTACCAGGCTTTTTTACAGTAGAACACTGGCAACACTGTTGCCAGCTACTCACTGTAAAAGTTTGGTTACAGTAAGTAACTGGCAACAGTGTTGCCAGTTAATTACTGAAACTGAACCATTACAGTGAGTGGCTGGCAACAGTGTTGCCAGTTGTTTACTGTAACCGAACCATTGCAGTGAATAGCTGGCAACAGTGTTGCCAGTTAATCACTGTAATAGAGCAGTAGTGGTAACTAACTGGAAACTGTGTACAGTTAATTACTGTACTGTAGTGTTACAACTCACAGCATTATACTGCATCCACAATAGTATGTCAAGGTGTTACTAAAATTAATTAGTATTCTTGCCTTTTATTAATTCTTTAAATTAATTAAGTTGTAAATTCTGACAAATTTATTTTACTGTTTTGGCAGCAAACAAATATAAAACAGAAATTGTAAACCAAAATTAAGAAATCAGCAGATATAAATATCATCTTACATATTACTGAGAGCCACAGGTCTGCACAGCAAGGCTGCAGTCAAACTAACGTTTAAGCATGCAAAATTCTGTCATATGGCTCTGCGAAAAGGAGTGGGATTAAACAAAATATTTAGAGATTGAAAAAGCAAGCAACTGGTCCATAATTTTTGTTCAGAGAGGTCATGGTTTGATCTTTGATTAGTCTCAAGCAATCACATGATGTGATTTCACAGTTCAGAGTTCTCCAAGCTTGAACTTTCCAATGCTGCAAACTGTAAAATTTGTCGCATGAGCATGCATTCCAGGTCTGCAGCATTCACATGCGTATGAATGGAAGTCTAAAGGGAGGAAAGTGCAGTGTGACCGGGACTTTAAGCTGTAACTCTAATTAAACGCACCTGATAAAACTAATTAAGGCTCGTTAGAAATCTACAGGTAATGTTAAAGAAGGGTGGGAACTAAACTCTGCTGCCCTGCAGTTCTCCAGTAACTTGGAGTTTGACCCCCATGGTATATAGCAGGGGTGCTTAATCCTGTTCCTGGAGATCTACGTTCCTGCAGATTTCAGTTGCTACCCATATCAAACACACCTGCCTGTAATTATCACGTGGTGTTCAGGTCCTAATTAATTGGTTTAGGTGTGTTTGATATGGATAGCAACTGAAATCTGCAGGAAGGTAGATCTCCAGGAACAGGATTAAGCACCCCTGGTATATAGCATACTTTTAAAGCAACTGCTAACATTTATCACAATCACATATCTAATAAACACACACACGCACACACACACAAACTGCTGCAGTGAAATGTGTTACTCTCTCCTCAATGCTGACCATGCAAAAAAAAAAAAAACTGAACTGCAAAAAACAAAATAATTATTTTAAATTTTAAAGTTTTAAATAATTAAAAACTGTGTCAATTCTCAAAAACTTTAAAATAATTATAGAAAACAAAAATAAAGTTGGCAACACCGAAAAACCAAAGGATCCAATCTTTTATTGTTATAATTATCTCATGACAACAAACTTTTTTATTGTTTAAAATATAAATTCATAGATGGAAACACTGCTCTGAAAAATACTTAGCAATAAACTCACAACCTGGGACCGGACAGTGGAGCTTTTGTGTGTGGATGGCTATGTGTATCATGTTTTTGTGATTCCCTGTGATGATGTGCACATGTTATCTTACTGAGATGATGGAATTTAATTTTGGCTTAGTTGCCAGAAAGGTACACACAACTGTTAGCATCTGTACATTATGGCAGTGTGCAATATAAAATAAATACATATACTTAAACAAAAGTAATGTAAGAAGTTATACGAGGAGAGGCTAACAATGTAGCTTTCAAGTACACAGTTCAAGATAACAACAATATAACTTAAAACACAGCCTTATTTTATAAACCCTCAAAAACATTTGAACACATTTTACTTACTCATTTAAGATTCTTATTTAAGCCTAAAACATATCAGACTCAACATCTGAATTGGTAGACAGAGAATAGAGCACACTCAGCAGTAAACAAATCAAACACCTGGCTCTCTTAAAGGGCCAGCATTTTCTGAAAACTCTTTCTAACACCTTTGGTGATGCCTAAATCATTTTTTTTTACAGTTATTTACTGCACAATCTACAGAGTAACAGTGCAGTTATACTAATTAAACACACCTGATCAAACTAAATCTAAAGGTAGTGTGTTGAAGCAGGGCTGGAACTAAATTCTACTAGGCTGTGGCTTTCCAGGAGTTTGACAACCCTGGTACATAGCATATTTTCAAAGCAACTGCCTACATTTATCACAGTTATGCACATATCGTTTAATAAAAACAATAAAAATATACAATAATATAAACTTCATCCATAGAAAAAAATAAATAAATAAATAATCTGATTCTCATGTCGTTCCAAATCTGTAGTAAAAATAATAAAAAACACAACAAAGATCATGATTTATACATTTATTTAGGAAAGCCTTTATACTGTTAATGGCACTTTTACTTGCCAGTTTTCCAGACAAATTCATTGAGTCTCTGCAAAAATGTATGTGCATGTTGTTTAAGATATATATATTTTTTTTAATAACACATTTTTACTAGTTATTTAGCAAAATACTAATATTCAGTTGAAAGTGCAATTTAAAATCTTAACTATAGGTCAAACTAGGCAATTAAATTAGATTAATTATAGAAAAAGTAAACAAAGTTATAAAAATTATTGTGACAATTTCTTTGCTCTGTGTGAATATTTTTGTGGCATTGGTTGACTCCTGATACTCAATGTTAAAAACATAAAAGGAACCAAAGAAAACACAGAGATAAAATAAATATAAAATAGCAACATAAAGCATGATAGTAGATGGGGCAGTAATGGTTGAACAGTAATTTACCATTTATTATCACAGTAAATATCTGTAATGGTACATAGAGTAAATTACTGTACTTTATTCTTTGCACTACAGAATTTCATACAAATCCTGCTCCTTTTACAGTAAAATACTGTTTCCTTTCATTACAGCTAAACACTGGCTATTTTACTGTTATTTACTACATAATCTACAGTAAGGGTTAACAGTGTAAATAATTAATGCTAACAATGGTCAATATTTTTTTTGCAGTTAACGTTAGCTGATTCCAACTAATGGGCCTTTCCATTAAGTGTTCCTATCATAACTTCTCATTTTTCCTTCTTCAATCACTCTGCCATGTGCATTTGACACACAAAACGACGCCTCTCTCTCTCTCTCTCTCTCTCTCTCTCTCTCTCTCTCTTTCTCTCTCTCTATCTACTTAGAAACCTCAACCCCAAGGCAACTTGACTGACTCATTAACACATTTTTTCTCCTTTCATCCGAGTACCTCTCCACTCCCAGTATTTCTCCTTTCTTCTCTTTACCCTCCTTAAAGCTCTATAAAAGCGTGGTATTGCCCCATTGTCATGAGTGCCAGATTGTATGGCGTTCGGCAACAGCAACGCTCAAGTGTCTCTATGGATCACAGTTACCATCCTGAATGCACCGGCCTCTACCTGTGTCCCACCACACAGCTGAACACTGGGGGACGCATGATCTCAGCACACATCAGAAGGCAAACAAGCAGAAGAAAGAGAGGAGAGTCAAAGGGGGGTTTTGGTAGATTCCTCTCCTCTGTGTTTCACCAAAAGTTTGCTTTCAGATAAAAAAAAATGAACAAAGGTTTCTTACAGCTTTTCATGTTCTTTTCATCAAGCCTTTCCTTCTATTTCAAGTTTTTTCCAGGAGCAACAGCTTCAGGAAGAAAGAGAAAGACTTTGATGTAGTTTTTTGGACTGTTAAACAAACTAAAAAATTCTGCCAATTGCAAAGTGCTTAAATATTGATATATTCCTCAATTGGATTAGTCAGAACACAATTCCCACATACCAAAATACCTCTAGCCCAGCTCTGGCCCACACAATCAGCTTTGCTTGGCCCACAGTGAATTATGGTACATGACTGGACCAAGTCTGGCTTCCAGAAAAGGGCCGAACATGGACCATTTCTGGGTCAAGTCCTAGCCAAGTTAATAACCCATAACTAAGCCTGAACAGGACCAGATATGTCGGTGTGTCACGACTCAAGATGAGCAGTTCGGAGCGGTGAAAACATGATTCGAACAAAACAGACTCAACCTCAAAAAGTACTGCACCTTTTTGAACTAATCCAGCTGCCGTAGTCCGATGCGTTGTCCCATTTTATGTGGTGTGGAGGAAAAATATTTGTTGACAATGCTTTACCAACAATTTTAAATAAAGACAGAGAGGGAAAAACATTACCTGATTAATCGTTGGTAATATTTTCGAAAAATGACGATGTTGCAGTTTGGCTAAATTAATTCACGCCTCCTCCTGAAGTGCCTTGCGATGTGCCTTCGCCATTTGCAATGCAATAAAACACTGTTTTCCAGACGCAGCCATGCTTCATTCTCGAAATGTATAGTTTGTCTAAAGTGATGTATACAAACTATTTAGTATACTATATGATCAGGGATACAATCAGCCAGCGCAGTCGTTCCTCCATAGTAAAAAGTGACATTTTGTGTCTGCCGGTTTGTTTACTTGCAGTTAATTGCGGTTAATTCTGACCAATCAAAAACAGCTTAGGAAATACGCTCAATAACATCTGACCAGTGAGTGATGTGGATTTTGTCACATGACTGCATTTTGGTTCTTTTTAATTGGTTCGGACCAAATCAATCAACGTGGTGTGAAAAAGACCCAAAAACGTCAGAAAAATGCTACAATATATTATTTGTTGCCCTTGGTCTGGATCCAATAAACCAAACCACAGATGTGAAAGTATCCTTAGACACGCACACTAACTTTGCAAAGTCTTTTTTTTTTTTTTTTTTTTTTTTGCTGTAGTGGACAATTCTGAACTCTTTTTTTCTTTGTTTCCCTGCCTATCTCAGATTTGCTGCCTGCCATGACCTCTCGTCTGTTTATTGATTTAACATTTTTGTTTCTCATTGGATTTTCTGCTTTTCTGGTATTTCTGTTACCCTGTCCTTTACACTACATGTATATTAAATTATTTGTTTTTGGATCCGCTGTCATACCCTAAACATTAAATTTTCTGAGGCGAAACCATGACCAGCCTGGGTGAATGTTCATTTTCAATAATTCAGTCTTTTATCAATTGTTACATGCATGACCCTCTGAAATGAAAGCGATTGCGCATTTTGGCAGTAAAGTTGGTTCTGTAATCAGTAGTAAATCACCAGCAGCTGCTTGTAGATGGAGTAGTGTTTACGACAAAGCCATATTTTTTACTGGAGAGCTATGCGCAAAAAATTGTAGACGATTTAATCTGCACAATATGGAAATCGAAGATACTTATTCTGTGATCGACAGCGCTGCATTGCTGCTACATTTAAAAGGATGTGGAAATACTACATTTATTAATGTTTTCACTTCAAGCTCACCTTATAGCTTAAGTGTCTGAAACAAATCATTATGTAAGATGATTCCTTAGTCACGTGTTTATTAGTCAAATCGTACCAATAACAGTTCTGCATGAGAGCTCCCTCGGCCTTCAGAGGGAATTTACTACATTGTAAAAAATGTAATGACAAAAAATATTTTTATGTTGTTTTAACCTATTTTAATAATTGAATTAGGTTTCAACTAAATTTTTAGGTTATACAGAGTATAATTTAAAAGTTTACCAAAGTTTATCTAATAGTTTAGTCAGTTTGATGGAGTATTATTTTTTTTATTATTATTATAACCTTTATTTTACCAGGAAAAACACATTGAGATTAAAAATCTCTTGTACAAGAGCGTCCTGGCCAAGATTAAGCTGGATTTATACTTTTGCCTGGCGCTGCATCGCACACCTCCACTGACTGCATGCGCACCTCACGAAACGGACGAGGCTTTTATACTTGACACGTTCACCATTGTGATATTCTTTAAAACGACAGGGGGCAGTCAAATAAAACCCACGATAAAGACAGACGAATAAACAGAGAAGTAGAAAGTTTCTGGAACTACGTCATATTAATATCATTCAAGATTTTTAAACTGATTATTTTTTATAGTTTTTAGAAATTGTTTTAATGATTATAGGGATTTTTATAATCATCCAAGATTTTTTAAATCAAACTTTGATGCATCACTTGCTTTTGTTAATTTCTCGGACAGTTTTACCTTTTAAAGTTTATTAAAATATTAATAACAAGAGAACATGGGTTGCTCTACAAATATATTTTTTATTATGGCAAAAAATAAAAGCAAAAAAAAGCACACTTACTAAAAAACAGATTTTTTTTTTTTTTTTTTTTTAGATTTAGCCCTCTCCACAATTCACACATTACTGTCTGGCTAGTTTCTGCCCTATACTTATGGTAAAAAGGGAATAATGATGGAACATTCCTGACCATTATCTCCAATAAAGCCTAGAAAAACAGGGCATCAGTATATTGTAAACCGATGGGTTCAGATATTCCTTCCCAGTTATCAAAAAAAATTATTTGTTCCTTAATTATAGTTTTGTAACTATTAAATTGTTTTTAATTTAAACTTGTAATATACACATCAGGGTAAAACTTGACTGGAAAAACATTGTTTCTGTAATTGTGTACCTGGGTCTCCACTTTTGCCATGGCCTCTTTTGGCTTTAACAAACTTATGTCTCAGGGTTTTCCAAACCTTTTAACAAAAACTTTCCTCCTTTCCCACGGATGTTGCAAAAATGCCAAAAATGGTCATCTGGTTATCTCTATGATCACGGATCATAAAGATCTCTGTACAGTCCTACTGTTTCAGACAAAATCTCTTCAAAGTGGTTCATATTCAACTCAAGTCAAAAGCAGCGTCACGTGAACTGAACGGTGAGCCAAAATCATGTTGCATGCACCCAAATCGAAACTCTGCGATGACATCACATTCGCAGTGAGCACTTAATCGAACTAGCGGACGCGTCAAGTATAAACCAGGCTTCAGGCAGTATACATGTCACATGGGTCTAACAACAAACAAAAAACAATTAACAGTTAACATGAATCACACTGACAAACTATTCAAAACATCTATAAACTTGTATAAAATTCATTTATACTCTTTTCAAAGCATTTAGGGAAATCAATTCTTTAAACTGCAACTTTGTTTGTAAATTATTCCAAGCAAAAGGGGCTGCATATTTTTTTACCATCTCAGTCCGCACATTAGGAACAGACAGTAAATAAATATCCTAGAACGAAGGCCATAGCTAAGGACAGTTTTTTTTTTTACAAAAGTAATTCTGGAGATATGATTTTAGTAAACCCAGTATAAATTTGTAAACAAAGATATGCCAATGCTTGAGCCTACTAATGGACAAAGCAGTCCGACCTACCATAGTGTACAACACATAATGATGGGTAAGGGATTTAAAATTTGTTATAAATCTTAGTAGACCGTGGTACACAGTGTCCAATGAATGTAGACTTTGAGATGAAGCATGCATACAGATAACATCACCCTAGTCCAATATCGACATAAATATTGCATCAACCAGCTTTTTAGCATCAAAAGAAAGGCAGTTCTTAATTCTAAAATAGAAGGCTGAAATCACTATTAATATTTTTTATCAACTGCTGAATATGTGAACTAAAAGAAAAGTGCATCATCAATTAAAATTGAAATATATATGAACGAGGACACCAATTCAATCTCTGTTATTTGAAAATAACATAAATAAAAAGAAGCCCCAGCACTGAACCCTGTGGAATTCCTTTAGTTTCGTTCAAAGTACTGGAAACAAGCCCATCTACTTGAACACACTGATTTCGATTTGTGAGATAATTTTTTACCAACCAATAACATTGTCACGATCTCCAGGGATCTAGCCCATGCAGATCACAGGAGAACTACAAATCTGCCAGCAAAAGAACTACAAGATCCAGTCATGCACCACTCACACACCTGGCCTAGATCCTGTCTGATTGCAAACACTTACACCCTTTGTCTTGCTGAACAGTTTTGTGAACAATACGATGCATTTTCCTTGCCTTGTTTTGCCGTGTTTTTGACTCTCGCCTTGTTTTGTTTGTTTTCGTTGCCTGCTGCCTGACTGTACAGACTATCTCCTGTGTATTTGACTACGATTCTGGATTTGCCATACATCTGTTTGCCACTGTGTTGACCATTGCTTGCCTGACCATCTCTGTATAATAAGCCCTGCATTTGGATCCCTGTTGTCAGCAGCACTTCACATTACAAACATGATGTAAGACGACTAAAGTTGAGTTGACTTGAGACGACTACAAAAGTGAATTTGATTCAACTAAAAAATTAAAGGCAGCAAGAAATTCGTTTACTGACTAGTGATCACAGAGATGTGCTTCTATTTCGATTTCTTTTCGATTAGTCCATAATTTCAACCAACTCTAAATTAAGTCTTTATTTATTAACAAGCAACTACAACTGTCTGCGAACACCACTTTCTCACTCACATGATCCGCGAACAGTTCAAAGGCCTTTAAAATTAAACTCAGACAGTCAGTAAGCAGCAAATGTGACAGGAACTAAATAAGAGCATCTCCTCATGGGCTGTCTGGGTCCTTCAAGACTGTTACCGTACTTTCATTACAGCCTCACCAAAAATAACACTCCCACCGCTGTGCCTCCAACACCTCCACATTCTCTCCGGCTTTATCAATCCTCTCAGACACAGAGACTCCGGCTGAGTCCTGCTGACATCCCCTACAGCTGGACAGCAACACTAAATGATAAAGTAACACATGGAGCACTGTAAATACAATGAGGAGATGGTGTTAAATATATGGATAATTCTCAAACAAGACTGTGACACTTTGGTGAAACAGCTCCTCTAACTGCAAAATTACTTTCATAGCTATGTTTTTTCAAGTTGTGAATGTATTTTATGCACAAAATTATAATTAATAAATAAACTCTTAATAAACTCATCATCATGTTATCTTGCATTTGGAGGTGGCGCATGATGTTTGGGGAAACAATTGTGTAGGTCAGTTTTACTGTACAGATGGTTATACAAAATATTTATGACAAAAAACTTTTGTTCGGGTATTTGCAGAATTACTAGAATAATATTTAAGATAATGTGAGATGAGATTAATTAACTGGTTGGTCTACAATAGAACATCCAATTGCATCAAATGTCAAAATCACACATTCAAGCTTGTGTCTCAATAACATTTTGATAGCATTACAAAAGATTTTATTGATTTACACCATATTGATATAGTTGACAATGAAAACGTTTGTCTTTGCAGTTTTTGGACAACAGTGTTACTAAAACTAACTTACACTCACACAGATTAGTTAAAGCTACTAAAAACATGCATGAATCACTATACATCTGACAATTTTATTTGTAGATTTAAATCATAATTCAATCTTGAAGGGCTGCAAATAAACTTTTGTTAATGGGATTTTAAAGAACCATTTTTAAAAATAATTCCATTTTCATTGTCATTGTCTACGTAAATTACAAAAGCACAGTTCAGTCTATGCCTTCTAAATCTTTACCCTATGAAGTGACAGCTTACAAGGGATTAGGGCACAAGGATGAGCTATTCCAAATGGAACGCAATGTGTGATACCAAACAACTTCCCTGCGCAAAAAATCATGGGGGATGAAAATTCTTCACCCTATGAGCCCTTTGAGGTGGCTAGATCTGAGTGCTTCTCTTTGAAATGACACTTCAATATGGCAACTATGATTGTTACTCATTGCAGGGTGATACACTCTATTTGGAACACACTTCATATGTGTGCAGACACCTAGTTATTCTTTAAAAAAAGTGATTTTGCTTATTAGCCTGGCATGCAAAATAGTTTTTAGTTAACCAAAATCAGTTAAACTTAAACTCTATCTTTAAACTCTACCCCTCTAATGAGAACCAGTTATATACAGTTAGAATTATTATGCCCCCTAAATTATTATTCCCCAGTATATTTTTTCCGTATTTTTTTGTTTAAGGGAAAGAAGATTTTTTCAACACATTTTTAAACATGATAGTTTTGATACCTAATATCTAATGTCTGATTTCCTTATTTTTGCCATGATGACAGTAAATAATATTTTACTAGATATTTTTTAAGATACTAGTATTCAGCTTAGAGCAATTTAAAGCCTTAACTAGGTTAATTAGGTTAACTAGGCAAGTTAGAGTAATTAGGCAAGACATTGTATAACTGTAGTAGTTTTGTAGAAAACGGAAAAAATATAGCTTAATGAGGCCAATAATATTGACCCTAAAACTTTTTTATTGTAAAACTACTTTTATTCAAGCCAAACTATACTACAAATGAGACTTTCTCCATGAGAAAAATATTATAGAAAATTGTCACAATCACAAACCTCTAACCACCAGAGGTCGCTGCAAAACATTCACTCTCATGGAACTACAAATCTGCTTGTAAATGGACAACATATTCAGTCATGCCACACACACACCTGCTTCCTCATTTAGACTGATTACAATTTCACCACCTGAGGATTGTCAAAGACTGATTACACACACTGTTTAAGCAGCACACACACTCATTCACATTGCCGAGTCTTGTTATCTGCCACAGTGACATTACAACCCGTTTCCTTTGTCTGCCTTTGCTGTGTTTTGATCCTTGCCTTGTTTATGTATTTAATTCTGTTTGCTGCCTGCCTCTGACCATCTGCCTGTTAATTTGACTTCGACTCTGGTTTGCCTTCATACATCTGTTTGCACCTGTGTTGACCATTGCTTGCCTGACCACTGAATAAACCTGCACGTGGATCCACACCTCTGTTTTCAGTGTCACTCCACTTGTTACAGAAATACTGTGAAAAAATCACTGCTCTGTTAAACATCATTTGGGAAATATTTAAAAAAGAAAAAAAAAATCAGAACGGCTAATAAGTTTGACTGCAATGGTAGTTGCTGTATTAACTCATAAGAATGTCTAAAAGTATGAGGTAGAGTTTGCTTGTATATTTTATTAAATGCAATCTCATATTTGTAAACACGGCCAACTAAAACTCGCTCAAATATATCCAATGGCAAATTCCCAGATTGCAAAACCCTGGACCGGAGGATAAAATGGTTGAGAAAATGGAATGTAAAGGTCAGTATACTTGACTGAGCAGATTTTGTTTCTCATATCCAAAAGGTGTGTCTAATTCATCAAAGAGAAAGTCAGATGCATATATTTGGTTAATGCTATTATAAAGATGAGAGAACCAGCGTTAACTCAATGAGTGTAGAACTGTCACTCACTAATCCAATAACCGTGGCCCCTCTGTAACCTGCTGACCTCTTGTTTGCCTTTTTACATGTCTGTAAATTTGTTTTAGCCTTAATAAGACAGACCTAGGAAATAAGCCAATAGATTAACTGGCTGCCTGAGGGGGGTAATAATAACATGGTCTGGAGACCTTTGAGAAAGTTCTCCCATCTAGCTTCCAAAACAACATCGATAGACTAGACGCAAGTTTTGGTGAAAATTATTCATGGGTCAGGCACAAAGACATTTGGTGAATGATTAAACTTGGCCATACACATCTAAATGCAAAGAAAGAGTTCCTGTCTACATATTGTACAGTACATAACACACCTGAATGAAACAAAAAGTATAACTGAATGTATATATGCAATCAAAATCATGATGCCAGTCACATCAGCAAATATGAACAAAGCAAAATAAATCATAATAATAAAAGGAAAAATATGTAGGGAAAGGCACACATTTGTCTACTTTAATGTTTTGTTTAACATTTTTACAAATTATTACAAAATGAGTCAAATAGTTATTCATTGTAATTCAGTGTAACAATTATTTATGTGAAAGTAAAACAACATACTTGATTTGACCTCTTACAGCCCACTTATATGTAAAGAAGCCCACATGTAAAGAAAACATTTCATAAATAATCAAACCCAGTGGCATTTGAAATGACAATTAATTAGTATTTTGGGTCAACATCACTGTGATCCTTATTGGTACTGCTATTACAGGCCCATAGCCAGATTCTGACATAGTCCAGAATTTGGCCTCAATATGAGCTCATATGAGTCCCATTCGTGATAGTATGCCATCACAAATTGCGAAAATAACTGATAACTGAGGCTTTAGATAAACTTTAGGACACATTCATTTACTTACAGATTACAGTTTTATATTTGTTTTTGGTTGGTTTTAAATAAGTTTTAACAGATGCCTAATAGTTTTTATGGCGTATGACATTTTAAAGTGTAAGTATTTTTTCATACTTCTTTATTCAAAATTTTTACTTAAAAATTCTAATCTCATTACATTTTTTTATATATAAAACTGTAATAGCAGTTTAAACGCACATTTCTACATAACAATTTTGTGGTAAAATAGTATGGTAAGCACGTTGACAAAATTGTAGGAAATATTTTTGTTTTTGCAGTTTTTTGTTTTGTTATTAACATGTCATGATTCTTGTTCTATACAATATATGATTATACAATACAATGACAAGATTGCTTTGGCATATACAACATTGTAAAAATGGATAACATTTTAATGTGAGCACTTAAATTTAACGAAAGTAGCCTAATTAAAACTAAACAAATAAACAAAAGAAATGAAAGCAGTGGAAGGCAATGCATTTGAATACATTGTACATTGAGCATGTTACCGGCTGTGCCTGAGGAAAATAAACTGTACAACATTGAAGACTAAATAACAATACTATACAAAAACATTGTCAGCTGGGCTTTATAACAGCACAATGCAATGCAAAACAGCATAATATTTAAAAGTACAATAATTACTTACCACAGATGGACAGCAACAGAAGCGCGCGCATGGCTGTATGGTGATGAATCTTCAACTGCCGCGCGCCTCTAAAATATGAAAATTACCAATCAGCTGTCACACAACTCCGGCTTTTCACATGAAACTACTGGACAACGTGCACTTCACAAAAACTCAAGTAAATATAGGAAAACAACACAAACGTACGTGGTACGTGCATATTTGTACTCGAAGCGCGTACTCACATGTTTACAGTAATAATGTCGATGGTCAGCCTGTTCTTTTAGTCATACAGACAGTTTGAGCGCTATCTCAGTCAGACGGACTTTCTGGAGTCCTGTTGCAGCTGTGTGGAAAAGTCTGATAGAAATCACGTGCTGGATTTCACAGTTTACAAAACAACGCTACATCCCTGCACAGCCCTCAAAAAATTTCAGAGTCCGTCAAAAATAAATCCACTTCTTGTTTTCCGTAGCGCCAGTACATGAACGCGCATAGTCGAACGGGAATGCGTGCGCTTCTGCAAACGGATTTAAAAGGACTCGAGTAATAATAAACAGAAGTGTCATACTTATTTGGAGATAATATTGTATTTAATTCAAACAGATTTAAGGCAAAACACTGCAAGTAAACAAAGTAAAAAGGTTACCTATAGTTCATCACACTCCCCCATCCATTACATACAAATAAAAAATATTATTGTATGACACTTTGCAAAAATAATTTGTTTAAATATGCAAATGAACAATCTTGGGAAAATGAATCAGGACTATGTTTTGCGGAAGAATAGTGGTTTGGTGCACTTCAGAGAATACGTTCAAGTACAATTTGTGCTCCCTTAGCAGCCTGATACAATTTATAATCTATTTCTCAAAAACCAAGCTATCTGAAAATGTTCCCAATATTGATGACAGATGTCAGACACCTCAGTGTAATTTAGGTCATATGTTCTTTATGTTCCCTATGTTACAGAATTACTGGATTAATTATTTTTCAATTAAGTTGGTGTTGCAGGTAAATATAGACCCATCCCCTGATGTTGCCATTTTTGGAGTTCCAAAGATTTGGTCCCAGTTTAATTCTAAAATAAAAAAATATTTTGGTATTTACCTCATTATTAGCTAGACGTCGTATTCTACTTCACTGGAAATCAAATAAGTCTCCAACTACATCCCAATGGCTTGTGGATACCTTTCGTTTTCTAAAGTTGGAAAAGGTTTCTTTAAAAAGTGGCAATGTTTTATAACTTACTTTAACACTCTTAACATCTTACCTTCCATTTAATAGATGCACTCTTCTTCTTTTTTAATTTATTTCATCCATTCATTCATTTTCCTTTTGGCTTAGTCCATTCATTAATCTAGGGCCGCCACAGCGGAATGAACCGCCAACTTATCCAGCACGTTTTTACACAGCGTATGCCCTTCCAGCTGCAATCCATCTCTGGGAAACATCCACACACACTCATTCGCTACGGACAATTTAGCCTACCCAATTCACCTGTACCACATGTCTTTTGGACTGTGAGAGAAACCGGAGCACCTGGAGGAAACCCACAAGCACGCAAGGAGAACTCCACACAGAAACGCCAACTGACCCAGCCAAGGCTCAAACCAGAGATCTTCTTGCTGTGAGGCGACAGCACTACCTACTGCGCCACCCTTATTTATTTCATAGTAAATTCATTTTTGTTTTGTTTTAACGATTATTATCTTACTGTTTAATTGTAAATATTTACTTTCAATGTTAACAGCGTATCAGAACATCTGATTGTTGAATGTCTGCATTCAGTTGGTTGTAAATTCCTGTACACTTTTATTTCTGTAATTTCCATTTTTCTTTTCCTCTTATTATTTTTATCATTATTAATATTATTTTTATCTTGTTTTTTCTTCTTCTTTGTAAAAACAACAACAAATGATATGTAAGTATTTGTACTATATAGTGTTTGTTTTTTTGCTCTAAAAAATGTTACATGAATATGCAAATAAGCACCATTTCATTAAGTTCATTCTTATCTGCATACATTTTTAGATTTTGAAGTTACAGTTCAAATTTGTTCAGGTTCAAAATTGTAATATTTTGGTCATATTCAAAGGTTTTCACAGAGAGACTCATGTGAATCTCTTTAACAATCCTGTAAAAAGTAAACATTTTTTAAAACTTTTTTTTTTTGTAGAATAAATTGTAGCTGGGGTGACATGGTGGCGCAGTAGTGCTGTCGCCTCACAGCAAGAAGTTTGCTGGATCGAGCCCCGGCTGGGTCAGTTGGCATTTCTGTGTGGAGTTTGCATGTTCTCACTGTGTTCATGTGGGCTTTCTCCGGGTGCTCCGGTTTCCCCCAAAAGTCTAAATACATGCGGTACAAGTGAATTCATTCATTCATTTTCTTTTTGGTTTAGTTAACTGACTCAGCCAAGGCTGGAACCAGCGACCTTCTTGCTGTGATGCGATAGCACTATCTACTGCGCCACTGCGTCACCTCACAGGTGAATTTGGAAAGCTAAAATTGTCTGTAGTGTATGTGTGTGAATGTTTCCGAGAGATTGCGGCTGGTAGGGCTGGATAAGTTGGCGGTTCATTCCACTGTGGCAACCCCAGATAAATAAAGGGTCTAGGCCAAAAAGAAAAAGAAACACCTCACAGTGTATTTTAAATGTTTTCTTTATATTACACTGAAAAAAACACATTATGAAAATCTAAAAAGTCCAAAATCATGAACAAAAAATATTGTTTTGCCTGCAGGATCTCTTCTTAAATAAGTAGTCTATATTATAGGAAACATGTGTGAGCAACAACATATGATTTTTGCAAATGACCATCGAAAGACCTACATGTTAAATATTATGTGAATACAGGACACAAACTGAGTTTATTAGTAACTTATTTCAACAAGGGATTTCTTTTAGATCAGCAACATTTAATTAAAAAACATTAATCTTTACCCACTAGTTATGACATAAACCATCTTTCTTTTTATTTTTTTAAACTACAGTCCTCAAATCTCTAGTTTAAAACAAAACAACATTCCACATGCTTACAATCATAAAATACAGAGTGAAAAAAATATGTATCAAATGAATGAAAGCTCGGGGTCAGCTCAAGCCACTGATCCAAACACAGACAGGATTACTTCATAAATGAACATATCCTGCCTTACACTAACACTAACCCAGAGAGCAAGATGCAGAGATAGAGGAGTGAACATATAGTGACGAAGTAAATCTGACATTCAGAAATATACATTACAAGCATTCTTTTAAGGACTGAGTTGACTTGTAAACGCACCGAAATGTTGTAATGGGTCCTTTTTTAACATTCTCTATCGCCCTCTGTTGTTCAGATTTAGTACTTAAAAAACCAAGGCTGTTTCTCCATTAAAAGAAAACAAAACAATGCATTTTGTAGTCCATATCGAAGGTTTAATGTGTTCATATATGGCTTGTACACAATATAAAAAAGAAGATATGTTGTTAGCCATGTCAATGTCAATTAGTTTATACAGTACTTGGTCAAGTTTAGGGTTGCTAACATCAGATATTTTTAATAATTTTGTCTCTTATGGCCACCAAGGCTGCATATATGTGATCAAAAATAGAGCAAGATCAAGAATAATGTGAAATATCCCTATAATTTTATTTATTTTTATTTGACATTAGAATGTAATATATTCATGTATTCAAGGGAAGGCTGAATTTACAGTAGCAATTATTTCAGAAATCATCCAAATATGCTAATTCGCTGTTCAAGAAACGTGTTTACAGTAATCACCATCAATTTTGAAAAGAGCTATGTTGCTTTATTTATTTTTTTGGAGGCCATTATACTTTTTTAGGATTCTTGCTGAATAGAACGTACAAAAGAGCAGCATTTATTTGAAATAGAAATGTACTGTAACATTTGAAATCCCTTTAGTCATGTTTGATCAATTTAATGCATCCTTGGTGAAAAAAAAAAACTTTGTTTGGGCACATAACATTGTTCAAATTCCCTTTATAGTTGTTCTCAAAGTGTGGTCTGATTTGCTAATACGCAAACAGAACAGAACAAAACAAAACAAAACAAAACAAAACAAAACAAAACAAAACAAAACAAAACAAAACAAAACAAAACAAAACAAAACAAAACAAAACAAAACAAAACAAAACAAAACAAAACAAAACAAAACAAAAACATTCATTCATTCATTTTATTTTCGGCTTAGTGCCTTTGTTAATCAGGGGTCACCACAGTGGAATGAACCGTCAACTTATCCAGCATATGTTTTACACAGCGGATGCCCTTCCAGCTGCAACCCATCTCTGGGAAACATCCATATACTCTCATTTACAGTCATACACTACGGTCAATTTAAGCTTACCCAATTCACCTGTACCGCATGTCTTTGGATTTGTGGGGGAACCGGTGTACCCATAAGAAACCAACACGAACATGTGGAGAACATGCAAACACAGAAATGCCAACTGAACCAGCCGAGGCCCAAATCAGCGACCTTCTTGCTGTGAGGCGCCACTGCACCACCGTGACCCACAAAACAAACAAGCAAACAAAATAAAAACATAAAATAGGCTGATAACTCTGTTTCTTAGCTAAAAAACAGTCAGTTAGTGCCAGTGAAACATGAACAAGAAAGCAGTTTGGGGGAAAAATGGCTTCAATTCTGCCTCAAGAGCAGAAAAGTAAAACAAAAGCCACTGAATGAGACTTGAGGTATAAGTTGTTTGCCCATGATTTGTTTTACAACTCACCAACACTTGAAAACATTTGAGAACCACTGATTTAATAGGATGGCAATAAGACCAAATAAGTAATTAGGTGTATAAGTAATAAAAATATGATGATTCATATTCAAACAGCCATTTAGGCCGCAAAAAAACAATGTTAATCACACAATGGGTGATTGAGAGGATAAACTGATTTCTGATTTCAGGCTTTTAGCATTCATTTACAGCTTCTACTGACAGTTGTTGTAGGCCAATACTTTTGATCTGATATATTCTCTGATGCCTGTAACATTTTTCTCCAGATCTGTCAGTTCATCCCGTTGCTGCTGCATTTTCTGCTCGTTCTTGTTGAACTTTCTCTCCAATTCTTTAATTTTGAAGAAAAACAAAACAAAACAGGAAAATTAAACACTAAGAAAATACAGACAAATAAATTTAAATTGTTCAACATTTAAATGAATAGTTCAGACAAAAAGGAAAATGTACTCATTATTTTTTACTCCATCTCAAGTAGTTATAAATCTTTATGAGTTCTTTATTCTGCTGAAGTGAAGTTTATTTCTAAACTAATTTCCAAAAGAGCATGTGCTTATGATTGAACACAGGTGGTCATTCATAAACCAAATACATGATTCACTATAAATACCTTAAGTTCCATATCACAGCCATCTTCCTTTTGAAGAATCCCCCCTTCCACCCCTACTCCTTCTCCTTTCCTAGATGGGTGGCATGGTGGCCCAGTGGTTAGCACTGTTGCCTCACAGCAAGAAAGTCACTGGTTCTAGTCCTTACCAATCCAGCTGACGTTTCTGTGCTGAGTTTACACGTTCTCCCCATCTTCACGTGGGTTTCCCCCGGGTCCCCCAATTTCCCCCCACTGCCCAAAAACTTGCAACTTAAGTTAATTGATTAGTAGTTATTTTTTAATAGCAATCAGTATTTGTTCATTAGCTACCACGGCAGGGGAGTTTTGAGATCTACCTGAACTCAAACTCCCCTCTCGCCCTGTAACGGGAGGGAGTCCTGGGCACAGGGATCTTATGAGCTCAGGGCTCTCTTCCAGGACAGCATGCCAAACATGCTTTATAATCATCAGGTAAGTGTGAACTCTTAAAAAGAAGATTTTTCGAACAAAGCTGAAAACCTGTAACCATCGACTTCCATAATTGGAAAAATACAATAGAAATACTATGGGAAGTCAATGGTCACTGGTTTCCAGCTTTCTTCAAAACATCTTATATTGTGTTCAACAGAAGAAAGAAACTCAAACAGGTATGGAACAAGTGAAGGGTGAGTAAACGATACTAGAATTTTCCTTTTTGTGTGAACTATCCCATTTAACAGCAAAATGAGAACATAAAAATACACAGATGCTTAAAGTTTCAAATGAGCAATACCAGTAAATCTTTTACTTCAGTAACTGTTAAAAGCCATTGTGCACATACTTTTGAGAGTTTCCATGCCCATGGTGGCCTTCTTCAGCAGATCTTCTGCTTCTTTCTTCATCTCTATGGCTTTCTGGTTAACATTGCCTTCTCCTGTCCCTCCAGCCGAGTCCACCTTCTCTTTCAGCTGTTTGTACAGAGTCTCAGCATTTGTCAGCTCCTGTTGATCATAAACACACATTTACATTTAATTTAAAAATCTGTATGAACTGAAATTTGCTGCAGAAGTTTATTCCATATTGATGAGGCATTTCCAACAAAAATGAATATTGAGTAGGGGCGGAGTTTTGCTTTTATGCTCCTCCTCTCATCTTTCGCTAACAGATGAAGAGACGTGGCTAAGCATATTTTGCCAAAGCTGTCAAACTGACATCAGTGAAGGACTGCTATTCTAGAGTGAAAGAAAATGGATAGCTTTGATTGAAGATTACCAAAACAAACACTTATTTCAGTGGATTAACTTGCACCGATTAATTAAGCCTAACAATGTCCACTAGCAAAATAAAAATCATACATTTTGATTTCATAAAGACTTCAAGCACTGAATCAGTACAGTAAATCTTTAAATGCAAACCCGCACCTCTTGAAGTCCCTCTGCTTCTCGAGTTGCATTGTCCGACTGGGCTTTGGCTTCTTTGGCCATCTCCCTGTTCTGCTCCGTTTTATTCTTTAATAAATCCACTCCATTTGACAAATTGACTAAACGCATCATCACATCTGTAAGGTTGTTGTCTAAATTTAAGAGTTTGTCGTCAACCTGGTAATGAAAGAGAAAGAAAGGTGATTAGATCAAATAATACACTATTGTTTATCATTTAATCTGTCAATTATTTATTTATTTATGTAATGTAATACTTTCATTTAAGAGGACTACATTCAATTCATCAAAACCAACCGGAGACATTTATCATGTTATTTTATTCCAAATGACTATTTTTCTAGTTATCAGAGAAGTATAAATTATATTATCATGTCCTCCACTAGTATATTAAGCAGCACACATGTTTTCAATACAGAAAGTATTAGGAAATATTTCTTGATGCATAAATTAGAATGAAAATGATACTAGAATGATTTCTGAAAGGTCATGTGACACTGAAGACTGGAGTCATGAAGATGCTGAAAAAAATTTTTTTGATTCACAAGAAAGTTCTTTTTTTAAAATATATATTTTTACAGAAATCATTCTTAAAAAAATCTTGAAAGCTAATAACAATGTCATAATTATTGCATTTAATAAATAAAGCCCTGGTGAATATAAGAGACTTAAAATGATCAGCAAAAAATGCTACTTCAAAAACAAAACTAAAACTATTAAAAGAGCAGTGCAGAGACGTTTTTTTTACGTTTTTTTTAGAAAAGCATAAATGAGGTTTACCATGGCAGTGATGTTCTGGATATTCTTGAGGTTTTTTAGAGCTGTGCTCATTTCCTCTTCAGCTTTCTTTATGGCATTCTGTGAGGTTTCAAGTGCTTCTTTTGTTTTATTGATATTATCACTCACTCCATCAGCTTGTGTCCTGTGCAAAACACAAAACACTTATAAGACCCTGCTTCCCTCTGCTATTAACATGTTTTTTATGAACTAAAATGATCATGTTCCCTCATGTTGATGATCATGTTGTCTTTTGAAGCTGTCTTAATGCATTTGATGGTACAAGCACTTACACAATGAAAACAATCTAAAGAAATGTGATTTATATTCCACCTATGGAAGTTGTCGAAAGTGAGCAAGCTCATGACATGTTAGACCCATCTATATTTTGCATTGTACTTGTTATTAGTTTGATGAAAACACATTTTACAGGTGCAAATGGTGCCAAAGTGCCATTAAATTTGAATGCATCTTTGAGTCAAATAGTTCACACTGTTCTCTCTCACTTACTTTGCATCCTGAGCTTTTTTGAGTAGATCGTTGACTTTGGCCAGTTGTTCTGAGGTGTGATTGAACACTCCCTCCACGTTGGTGAGGTTGACGATGCTGTCTTTGATTTGCTCCACTAAGTTGACTATTACAGTCCTGTTGACTGGCAAGGAGATTGCCAGAACCTGCTGGGCCACTTTTTCAATGCTTTCTGGATCTGCTCCCTCCTCTAAATATAACATGAGATTTGGAAATGCAAATCATGCGAAATTGTAAACATTTACAATCTGACTTACGTTGTTTAAAAAGATACTATTTTATAGTATATTAAAGTATTGTTCCATACACAAAACGCAGATCAGTGCAGAGAGTTAAGATGGGATTTGCAATAAATATTGCACTAATATCAGCAAAATGTTTTCATATTGATCATAATTTTGCTAAATCTATTTGAACAAAATGTTCTTGTAAACTCATTATCAATCATTAAAAAAGTTTGGGGTGACTAAGGTTTAATAATTTACATTTTCAAAATATTAAAGCAATTTAACCACAATATTAATTCATAATATCATTACAATATTATTATTTTTACAGTGTTTATATCAAATAAATGCTACCACTTTGGTGGGCATAAGGTTCGCTCAAAAACATACTTATGACCCCAAACATTTGAAAGCTAGTATATTTAAATGACTTTTTTGTTAACAAACATGTGTTTCTTTATGCTTTTATAGACAATCTGCAAAATTATTTCTTTAATATTACAGAAAATCAACCACAAACAACATGAAGGTGAGCTAATTTTCTTTCTAACAGCATTTCCCACCTACACAAAAATAATATAGTAACAAATCTACTGACCATTCAGAAAGTCTTTAATCTTCTGGATGAAGTTTTTGAGCATCTTGTTGGACTTCTCAAACATGTCCTTCTTGTTCTGGGCTTTATCGAGAGTTTCTTTGGCTTGTGTTTTCACAGTTTGAGTGAGCGTAGCAATGTCTCGTAGCTAAGAAACAGTTAAAGATTATTTCATATTCTTTCACAAGTAAGCACTCACTGCAAGTGCTCAACCAGACACATCCATACCTTCTTAGCCATGGTTTGGAGCTCCTCGCTAACAGCAGTCAGGTTCTTATGGACCTCATCAGCATTGTCTAAAGCCTTCACTGAAGCACCAACAGTTCCATTACATCCTCTACCTCCACACTTCAGCACACCATCACTGCCACGACATCCCGCTCCTCCACAGGGGCTCTCTTCACAGCTACCATTCACATTGCCATTGGCGTGGCCACCGCAGACCTGAAATGTAAAGTTAGAAAGAGTTCTTCTGTCAAAATGAATTTTCTTAAAGATAAAGTTCACACAAAAATGACAATTACAGTTCGTACACTCTGAACTTTTCACAATTTCTTTCTTCTGTTGAACAATAAAGAAGATATTTTGTGTTGTGTTTTATGTTGAAAACCAGCAGCCATTGACATCCATACTAGAAACCAAAAATACAATGAAAGTCAAAGGCTGCAGCTTTCTAACAATCTTTAAAATATCTTCCTTTTTGTTCTACTGAATAAAAACCTCAAACAGGTTTTGAACAAGTGAAGAGTAAATGATGACAGAGCTTTCATTATGGGTTGAACGATCACTTTAACCCAGTTTACTGTTCATTAACAATCACTTTTCAGCTTGGCCAATCGTTATAATTTTAGGGCGTGGCTACTGTAGCATATGGAGACAGAAGTTGTTTAGTTGATGTGGGACCATCACTGATGCATTAAAAGAAACACAACATGGAGACTTGCCAAAATAAATTCTATAAAAGGTAAAACCAGCATAAATAAAATGTTTGTGTTTTTATAAAATGGAGGAAATTTACAAAATTGCTTGAGTTTCAATCGAGACACACAACTTCTTTCAGACATGCAGGTTAATCTCAAGTTTGTGACATGTCACCCCCCCCCCCCCATATAAACAGTAAAATACATTTAACAATCAATTTAATAATAATTTTAAATGAAATAGGATGGTGAGCTTAAAGGCACAATATTTAGCATTTCTTCATTAAAATATACAAAAAACTTCAAGAGTGTTATATATATTTTGCTGACTTTTGTACTTACATTATAACAACTGTTTCAAAGAATGTTTAAATAGGACTTATGACTGAATTCCTATAGGATGTAATATAGAAAAAAACTCCCATGACTCCACACTCAGTCACCCAGCAAACAATTTTGTGCTTAATAGACGTCTAATAGACATCTAAACGTAAACAACTTGGCTAAAACAAGGCTAAACTTGAGCTGTAAGTGAAAAACTAACAGACATCTAAGAATAGCCCAAAACTAGACCAGTCATCAAATAGACAGATTAGACAGACTTTATAAGTGTAGTCATTCATTTCTGTTCATTTGATGACTAGTCTAGTTTTGGCCAATTCTTAGACGTCTATTAGATTTTCACTGACAGCCCAAATTTAACCTTGTTTTAGCCAAACAATTATTTTTAGATGTCTATTAGACATCATTTAAAAACTAAAAATGCTTGCTGGGCATTGTCAAAACTACACTTTTGTTTACTGTGAATATGAGCCCTCTAGTGGTGAAAATTACATACTGTGCCTTTAAGGGGTATTTGCAAAAGTTGTCTGAAAACATGCTTTATTTTTGTCATTAAAATAAGTAGGGATGGGTACCGAAACTCTATACTTTATTGTATTGGTGCTACATTATAAAAGACCGAAATATCAATAAGCTGTGACGTTAATTCTCTAACTGGAGAATTATTGCTGAATAAACATTACTTACAGTAGCATAATTTAACTGACCAACCTTTTCTAATTTGTGATGTTTGATATTTGTCTGCACAGTTGGCAATCTCACATGAGAAATGCTCATATTATCAGCGAGCGCATTAAGTATAAAAGCCTTCACAGTTCTCGGCTGTGTGCGTGCACTCGGTAGAGGCTCGTGCTAAGCGCACACACATAGCTCACGACACAGACTCACGTGAAAACAGCTCATAAGCTTGTGGTGTGAACAACCAAACAGTACAACCAAACAGGTTGTATTTCCTGAGTGGACAATGACAATGCCCAATGCAACAAACGCAATCAGTTGTTTCTATCTTTCAAAAGTGCATTAACTCCAGAAAGACAAATGAAAAGTTTTAGACTGCCCAGCTACTAACGGTAACGTCACATCATACTTCGTTATGCCAGCAGTCAATCACCTAAATTATTCATTCATTCATTCATTTTCTCTTCAACTTAGTACCTTTATTAATCCCGGGTTGCCACAGCGGAATGAACTGCCTGCTTATCCAGCACATTTTTACGCAGTGGATACCCAGCCGCAACCCATCTCTGGGAAACATCCACACACATTCACACACACACTCATACTCTACGGACAATTTAGCCTAACCAATTCACCTGTACCGCATGTCTTTGGACTGTGGGGGAAACCGGAGCACCTGGAGGAAACCCACGCGAACGCAAGGAGAACATGCAAAATCCACACAGAAAAGCCAACTGACCCAGCCGAGGCTTGAACCTAGCGACCTTCTTGCTGTGAGGTAACAGCACTATACCTACTGCGCCACTGCCTCGCCCACACCTAAATTAGTATAATATTAATAGTTAAATAAACACACACGTTTTTTTTCTGCAGTAGCCTAAATAAATCTTAAACATTAAAAATGCTTTTACATCAGTTGTATTTATAAATATAGCCCATGATTAGCTTAACAATAATCTATGCTTATTAAGAAATTATAAAAAAAAGATGCTCCAAAACTGTATTAAAAACACAGTTAACTCCCAAAACATTGTTAACTCATTTATGTGAATGCATTAATGAAAAATCATAAACATTATCTCATTTAACTGCACTTTGCAACTTAAAGAGAGTATTTTCAATGCAGGGACCAAGATAGATTCTGACTTCTGCCAGAAAAGTAAACCATGTTGATTTTTCTCCAGAACAATGGTTAAAAGCTGAGAGTCATTTTCCTTCAAACCATTGCACGTTTCTTTTACAGGGGAAAAAAAACTATTTATTTGTCTTACAATTATTAGTTCCATTTTATTTTACATATAAAAAAACGTAATAATAAAATAAAGTGTTTTAATTCTGTTCAATTTGTTTTTTTGTTTTTTTCATTAAAAAAACACAACAAAAAGTACAGATAAGAGAAACGTTACAGTACTGAACCGAAGTTGTATTGATAAAAGTAGTAATACCGTTAAAACCTTCTATGCCCTTCCCTACAAATAAGTGACGCTAGTAGTGCCAAAACTACCTACTTCACTATTAAAGCATGACATAAACAAGAATGTGTCAAGTTTTAACCAAAGTCTCTACCTTGTTGCTAAGGTGATGGACCTTTCGGTTGATCTCATGAGCTTTTCCCTCCAGTTCAGACAGGGATTTATTGTTAGCTGTGGCTGTACGCAGGAGGCTGTCCTTCTTGTCCTTCAGCAGGGCTTCGGTACGGTTACGTGTGTCCTGAGACTGTTCCACAGGACTCTGGGGTCCGTATACGGAGGCATTGCAGCGCTGCTCTGAATTCAGGGATCTCTGGTAATACTTCAGCACATTTGCAAATTGCTCTGTAAAAGGGAAATAGCAAAAACATCAACCTCATTTCAATGTTTATTACAAAAATGATGGTGTGAATGAAAAGGTAATCAAGTCATGAGTATGTAATCCATACACTGCAGGTAAATTCTTGCTGTTTTAAATGTTTCAGTTGAATCAAAAAAAGTTTTATCTAAACCTACATCATCCAGACTGACTAAAATATTATTATAAATTAAAATAAAAATGACTTGAAACCAGAAGTTAAAGTAACATGAAAACATTTATTGTCATGACTTTTTGCCATTATTAATTTTTACAGTGTAGATGTGCAATCTGCAGAAATTTTCCACTTTTGACCAATTTCATGCATTGATTGTCTGCAATTTGATTGTATATTGCAAAACTGATCAAGTCATTATGTTTATTAGTAATTTGTTTACTATCAGGCTTAGGTACAAAAATATTAAAACAACAAATTAATTCTGCAAATAACATTTCTATAAGGTCAAGTTCCCCTTCGGGGGGAACTTCAGCACTATAAGTGGATTTGATTGTAAAATCCACGCATTGGGAGGTTCGGTTCAGAAGCTACTCGTCTGAAGAGTATTGAACGGGCCAATTAAGAATGAATTGGCAGCGCAAGCCTGCGCAGGTGAGCGGCATAAGCAATCAACTGAGTATATAAGCTCACCTGGCGCCAGCAGACGCTATCCTATTCGCTTCAGAGACTTTCTGATCGAGTCGATGAGGGTTCAGCGAGAGATAATCCGTCGCCCACGGGCCCGCGGACCTCCCGCTCCTCTAAGCGCTCTATCCAAGCTTCGGGCGGGGGAAGCGATCCGTCTAACAGATGGTAGCCCTTACGCCCGATGACACCGGAGACCAGATGTCCACCGCGGCATCGGAGGGTGGGCTTTCATTGTCCGATGATGATCCAGACCCGCTCGCCCCCTTCGGGCTGGTGAGCGCTGTCACTACGGATCCTGAAACAGACATGTTAGCCGTGCTTTCCCGGGCTGCTTCGGCCGTGGGTTGGAGATGGTTTATCCCCCAGCTCCGCGGCCGGACCGACTAGAGGGGCGTTCCCTTCTTCCCGGAGGTGCACAGTAGGCTCACGCGGTCTTGTAGAGCACTTTTTTCTGCTCGTGCTGCGTGTTCCTCCACCCTAACCACTCTTGACGGTGAAACAGCCAGGGGGTATGTGGCGATTCCTCAGGTTGAGTGCGAGATGGCGGTAAATCCGCGCGGCGCCTCTTCTTGGCGGGGTCCGCCTCGTCTCCCATCCAAAGCCTGTAAGTTATCTACCTCCCTCGGAGCTAGAGCTTACATAGCTGCGGGCCAGGCTGCTTCCGCCTTGCATGCGATAGCCACCTACCAGCGCTACCAAGCGCAGGCGCTGGCCGAGCTGCACGAGGGTGGGTCCAACCCAGGCTTACGAGCTTCGCACCGCCGCCGACTTAGCTCTTCGGACTACTGAGTCCGCTGCGTGTGCGTTGGGGAGGACGATGTCCACATTAGTGGTCCAGGAGCGCCACCCCTGGCTGATATGCGCAAAGTCGACAAAGTCCGCTTTCTTGACTTCCCCATATCCCCAGCCAGGTTCGGCGACACTGTCTGTGAATTCACCCAGGAATTCAAGGCGGTGAGAGAGCAGTTGGTGGGTGATGTCTTATCGGCGGTCCGTAGCCCGCTCCGCCCGCCGTGCCATTCATACCTGCTCCTCGCCGAAGGCGCCCGCCTACGAGAGCTGCTCCGCCCCCGCACACGCCTCCGGCGAAACGAGCGCGTCGGGCACCTCGGAAGCAGGCAGCCCCCCTGCCCAGAACGCCGCTAAGTCCGGCAACGGACCGCGAAGCGCCCCTGGGACAGGCCATCTGGAGAAGAGGGAACTTGCTCTTTCCCCGCTGGAGGGCGGGGCCCCATTTCCAACGGCACTTTTTACTGCCATGAAAACATTATGAAAGGGCACTTTTCACTTCCCCAGATGTGACAGCCCGAAATCTGCCAGTCTGGGACGCTATGCTTTCTAGCTTGCAGATTCGGTGCGTTTCGCCAGTGGCTCACGAGCGCTGGGAGGACGGTCTCCTTTCTCCCACCCCTCGAGCCTCCCCTCCGGAGCTCGGGTTTGGAGTGAGAGCAAATATCTCACCTCCAGCTTTTCCGTGAGACCCGCGAGTTTCCCGGATCAGCACACCCACTCCGCGCTGCCCCACTGCTGGTACGTCAGCGATTGTAGCGATGAGTCCATTAGCGAGAGCTCTGCCTGCCTGGTTAGCGCGGGCCAGCTCTTCGCGGTGGCTCATACGCACAATCAGACTCGGCTATGCGATTCAGTTCGCGAAACGGCCCCCCAAGTCACGGGTGTGTATTCACCAGGGTCAGCCCCCTGTCCGCCCCTGTCTTGCGAGAGGAGATTGCTGTCCTCCTGGCGAAGGATGCAATCGAGCCGCTCCCTCCAGCCGAGATGGAGAGCGGGTTTTACAGCCCACGCTTCATCGTGCCCAAAAAGAGCGGTGGGTCACGGCCAATCCTAGATCTGCGCGTTTTGAACCGCTGCCTGCACAAGCTGCCGTTCAGCATGCTCACGCAGAAGCGCATCCTCCGGTGCGTTCGTCCTCTGGGTTGGTCTGCAGCATTAGACCTGATGGACGCGTATTTCCATGTCTCCACTCTTCCTCACCACCGACAGTTTCTGCGGTTTGCGTTTGAAGGTCGAGCTTGGCAATACAAAGCCCTCCCCTTCGGGCTCTCTCTGTCTCCGCGGGTCCTCACCAAGCCCGCGGAGGGTGCCTCAGCGCCCCTTCGGCTCGCGGGCATCTGCATACTCAATTTCTTTACGACTGGCTGATTTTTTGCCCTCTCTCGGAGCAGTTGATTATGCACAGAGACAAAGTGCTCTGGCACTTCCACCTGTGGGGGTTTCAGGTCAACCGAGAAAAGAGCAAACTCGCCCCCGTGCAGAGGATCTCTTCTCTCGGGCTGGAGCTGGACTCGGTCACCATGGCAGCGCGCCTCTCCGGAGAGCGCGCTCAGCTGATGCTGTACTGTCTGAGAGAGCTCGACAGTAAAATAGTGGTCCCACTGAAACTATTTCAGAGGCTCCTGGGGCATATGGCATCCGCAGCCGCTTCATGCCGCTCGGATTATTCTATATGAGACCACTTCAGCACTGGCTTCACGATCGAGTCCCCAGACGCGCATGGCACGCGCGCGCACACCGAGTCTCTGTTACTGCGCTGTGTCGCCGCGCCCTCAGCCCTTGGAGCGACCCCTCGTTCCTACAGGCCTGGGTGTCTCTAGAACAGGCGTCCAGTCTTGTTGTCGTTTCAACAGACACTTCCAACACGGGCTGTGGGGCTGTGCGTTGCGGGCATGCGGCTGCGGACCTGTGGAAAGGTACCCAGTTGCATTGGCACATCGCCTGGAGCTGTTGGCAGTGTTCCTCGCTCTCCACCGTTTTTTTTCCGGTGCTGGAGCGGCAATACGTGCTGGTCAGGACGGACAGTACGGCGGAGGTGGCGTATATCAGCCGTATAGGGGGTATGCGCTCTCGCCGCATGTCTCAGCTCGCCCGCCGTCTGCTCCTCTGGAGTCATCCGCGGCTGAAATCGCTGCACGCCATTCATATTCAGGCAAGCTCAACCGTGCAGCCGATGCGCTCTCACGGCAGCCTTGCGTCCTGGAGAATGGAGACTCCACCCCGAGTCTGTTCAGCTGATATGGGCGCGATTCGGGGAAGCCCAGATCGATCTGTTGCTTCCCCCGAGATCGCTCATTGCCAGTTGTTCTTTCCCTGACCGAGTGCTCTCGGCACGGATGCACTGGCTTACAGCTGGCCTCGGGGCACGCGCAAATACGCGTTTCCCCCAGTGAGCCTGCTCGCGCAGTTACTGTGCAAGGTCAGGGAGGATGAGGAACAGGTTGCTGGTTGCGCCCCTCTGGCTCAACCGGACCTGGATGTCAGAGCTCTCCCTCGCGATAGCCCTCCCCTGGCAGTCCCTTCGAGAGAGCACCTACTCTCTCAGGGACAGGGCACCACCTGGCACCCTCGCCGATCTTTGAAGAGATTTTTAGACGCGAGGAAGACTTAGGTAACCTCCGATTGCGGTGGCTAATACCGTCACTCGGGCTAGAGCCCCCTCCCCGAGCGCGCCTATGCCCTGACGTGGAGTCTATTCACTGAATGGTGTGTCTCTCGCTGAGAAGACCCCCGTAATTTGCCAGATCAGCGTTGTGCTTTCTTTACGCCGAGAGAAGTTGGAGAGCAGGCTGTCGCCCTCCACACTCAAGGTTACGTGGCTGCCATCTCCGTTCTCATAACGCGGTGGCTGGCAGCACCGTGGGAACGCATAACCTCATCATCCGGTTCCTCAGGGGCGTTAAGCGAATTAATCCACCCCGCCCCCTCTCATGCCCTCTTAGGATCTCGCCCTCGCTACACAAGCCGCGTCAGATCCCTTCGATCCTCGACTCAGTATCTTTCTGTCCCTGAAGACAGCTCTGCTGGTCGCGTTGATATCGATTAGAGGGTCGGGGACCCGGAGGCATTTTTCGGTCAGTGACTCGTGCCTGTAATTGGGCTGGCTTTTCTCACGTCCTGAGACCCCGCCCGCGATATGTGCCAAAGGTTCCTACCACTCCGTTTTAATACGAGGTAGTGAGCCTGCAAGCGCTGCCCTCGGAGGAGGCAGACCCAGCCCTTCTTTATTGTCCAGTTCGCGTTTTGCGTATTTTCCGGACCGCACTCAGAGTTTAGATCATCTGAGCAGCTCTTCGTCTGTTATAGCGGTCGGCAGCAGGGAAGTGCCGTACCGAAATAAGTTCCCACTAGATTGTGGATGCCTTTCTTTCACTATCAGAGCCGAGATGAGCCGCGTCCCCCGAGAGCGCGTGCGCACTCCACTCGGAGCTTCGCATCCTCTCGAGCGCGCGCACGCGGCGCCCCTCTAACAGACATCTGTAGAGCTGCGGGCTGGGTGACACCCAACACATTTGCAAGGTTTTACAATCTGCGAGTGGAGCCGGTTTCCTCAAGGGTATTAGGTAACCCTTGGTGATTGAGGAAACAATTCGGTAGGGTGTTGAAACACGCTTGCTGCGCCATTTTCCCTAACACGGAGATACGTGCGCCTTTTTATCTGTCAGTAAAGTTCCCCGTCAGGTGAGCCCTGCAGATTCCTCCGTGGCCCCGAGCACTGACTCAGCGGAGGAGTCACTTGCTGGCCCACTACGTTGTAGGTCTGCCCGCTGGTCAGCCTGCGTTTTGGGTAAAGGTGCCTGCTATGAGTGATCCCCACTAGGCGATCCCATATGCTTATTCCGCCACGGTTAAGTCCCCCCCCTGGGCGGACCCGTGTCTTCCCTCCCCGCTAACCACTCTTTTGCTATGCGTACTCCCCCTTTTTAGGGCTAGTCCATATGTAAATTCTGCCATCTATCCCCCCTTGGGTAACGGATGGCCTCCGCAGCGTCCTCCCTATCGGGATTGCACGCTTCCCAACGTACTGTCGTATTTTCCTAGAATTATCTAGATGCTCACGACTTCCCAAAAAATATATATAAATCCGTAAAACTTCTGTTGAAGTAGGATAAATTAGGGCCAGGGACACGTTGGAGGACCGCGCCCCCCATGATGTGGGTGCGTCACGCTTGCTTGGCTATCTCCTCATCGGGGGTGTTGGTAAGGTGCAGTCATTATGGCGCTTTCAATGGGCTCCCAATGCGTGGATTTTACAATCAAATCCACTTATAGTACTGAAGTTCCCCCCGAAGGGGAACGTTCAAGGTTACTAAAGTAACCCTTCGTTCCCCGAGGAGGGGAACGGAAGCACTATACTCCGTCGCCATAATGACTGTCCCTTAGCTGTTGAAAGTCTCTTCAGCTTAAAAAGGATAGCGTCTGCTGGCGCCAGGTGAGCTTCTATACTCAGTTGATTGCTTATGCCGCTCACCTGCGCAGGCTTGCGCTGCCAATTCATTCTTAATTGGCCCGTTCAATACTCTTCAGACGAGTAGCTTCTGAACCGAACCTCCCAATGCGTGGATTTTACAATCAAATCCACTTATAGTGCTTCCGTTCCCCTCCTCGGGGAACGAAGGGTTACTTTAGTAACCTCGAACGTTTAGCAGTGCCGTCTCTTTCCTTACACAACAGTTGCTTTTTAAATGCATTTTTACTTCGCTAATTTGACATTTTTAAGTAAAACTGCACAAAAAAATTAAATAAAATGTAATCATGCACAAAAAAATGTAATAATGGTAAAAAAATGTAATAATGGTTATTTTGCTTTAATAAAGAACTAACTGGATGTTGAAAATGTTTTTATCATTACTTTTATTGGGCTTTTCTTAACATTAAAACAAGACATCTAATTATTTGGACATCACAATAAAACAAAATGACTTCAGGACATGTTGCAAATGTTAGTTGCAACCCATACATTTTTTATAAAAAAAATACTTAAATATGTGACGTTAATTGTTATGGTAAATCATTACAGATAACCAGATTTTGCTGAAAATCAAATAAAGCTTAATGATATGTTCCCTAAAAAACATCTTCTCAGGTCAGTTTTGATTTTGTGTTTCATATCTAGTACTTAATGTTTGCTAAATAATACTTTACCTGCCAGTCCAGCAGTGAGGTAGTTCTCCAGCTCTCTGCGCAGCTGGTGAAGCGTATTGTTCAGATCTTTCAGTTCTTTCTCCAGGGCAGTTAGGTTTTGTTTCAGATCATTGTTATGGTCTGTTGTCACATTCAGATCCCGTATTACACCCATCAGACGTCCATCAGTCAAAGCGATCTCCGCTCTGACATTAAGACCATATGGATGGAGAAAAACTTGAATTACTCTCATTTAACATGCAAGGAAATTCAAACTGTGGTATAATAAAAAGCTTTTGCAGCATAATACATGGTTTATATTGAATAACTAGAAAAATAATCTAACCTTTGTTATTAAAAGTGTCCTGCCATAACTAAAATTGAAAAACAAACTGGTGTGTGTAATTTTGAACAAAATCAAGCTAAAAGGAATTTGTTTGTTGTTCAGCAAAGTTTGAAACACATTTCATGCATGTCACAGTGTATCGACTCCCAAATTGCTACTGGCAGATAAATGGATATTTTAAAATGTTTTTGTTATTGACATGACAAACAAATTATAGCCAGATATAACTGATAAATTATGGATTATCTGTCTATTAATCGTAATGTTACAGTCACCAGAGATCTAGCTTATGCAGGTCACTGGAGAACTGCAAATCTGTCAACAAAAGAACTACAAGATCCAGTTATGCACCACTCACACACCTGGCCTAGATCCTGTCTGATTGCAAACACTCAGCTGAAGCCACTCATGAATTGATCACACTCATATACACAGCTCACTCTGACAACCTCATTATTGAGTCTTGTTTTACTGTTTGTGAACATTACAACACGGTTTCCTTGCACTATATAAATGTAAGGAATTATTATTATTAATTATTAACATTTTAGTGCCAAAAGTGATACAGACAATTCAATATGTTAATTTTAGTGACCAAAATAGACACTGTCTTTAATATTTACCTCAAGTCATCAACAGTTTGGCTGATTAAGTTAAATGTTCCCTCTCTGTCTCCATCCCGGACCAGTTCTTGAGCCTGTGCCAGCTTCTTCTCTAGTTCAAGTATGCGCTTGTCGCTGACTCCAGGCACCTCACCCTTCTCCAGAATCATAGCAATGATATCCCTGAAGTGGGTCAGATCTCGGCGGACCTGGCACACCACATCATCCCACAGCTGGAAGCAGGGGTGGCAGGGAACACATTTGGGGAAGTTTCCAGTAAAGCCGCGTGCACACTCATCACAGCGCTGTCCTGAAGCTCCGTCCTTACACACACATGCGCCTGTTGTGCGGTCACACTGAGACGTCTCAGAGCCCAGAGGATGGCAGTTACACTCTGATTAGAAATAGATGAAGGATTAGTAATTATTTGATGGAGATGAATTTGAGTTACAGTTGAAATCCGATTTATTAAACACCCTTTTTTATTATTTTTTAAAATATTTCCCAAATGATGTTTAACAGCTAGTAAATTTTCACAGTATTTCCGATCATATTTTTTCTTCTGGAGAAAGTCTTATTTGTAGAATAAAAGCAGTTTTAAATCTTTTAAATCCATTTAAAGATCAAAATTATTAGCCTCTTTATGCTATAATTTTTTTTTCAATAGTCTACAGAACAAACCATCGTCATGGAATAACTTGCTTAATTACCCTAACCTGCCTGATTAACTTAATTAACCTATTTAATCCGTTAAATGTCACTTTAAGCTGTATAGAAGTGACTTGAAAAATATCTGGTCAAATATTATTTACTGTCATTATGGCAAAGATAAAATAAACCAGTTATTAGAAATGAGTTATTAGAACTATTATATTTAGAAATGTGTTGAAAATGTGTTGCTTTGAACAGAAATTGTGGTTAAAAAAAGGGTGCTAATAATTCAGGGACTTTAATAATTCTGACTTCAACTGTAGATGTGTTTGTGCAATATTTACCTTCACATTGCACTCTGGGATCGCCCCAGTGGAACGCCTCACACTCATTGCACTGCCGCCCCCCAAAACCTGGCTGACAGTGACACTGGCCACTAAACTGCACATATGAAGAGAGACAGAAGAAGAGAAGCAGAGAAGACAGTTTATTGTAAGTAACTGCAAAAAATAAATAAATAAATAAATAAACACAAATAAATATAAAAAGTATAATTAATAAATATAATAAATAAACTACATAAAATACAATAAAAAATTTTTAATCCCTAAGAAAACATTAATCACACCATAATAAACAGAATTATGTATCTATTAGCTTAATAGAATATTCATTCATTCATTTTCTTGTCAGGTTAGTCCCTTTATTAATCCGGGGTCGCCACAGCAGAATGAACCGGCAACTTATCCAGCACGTTTTTATGCAGCGGATGCCCTTCCAGATTATTTATGTATTAATATATTAAGTTATTTTAAATCTAAAATGTCTAGTACAACTGTTATTATTGCTTAAGCAATTTCGAAATGTCTCTTTTCTTACCAAAATGGCATTTATTTGATCAAAAACACAATACAATTGGAGTTGTTGTGAATATATTATTACAATTTAGGAAAATAAAAGTTTTCTCTTTAAATATAGAATGTAGTGTAATCCTGTTATGGCAAATCTGAATTTTCAGAGTCATTATCCAGTTTTTATCTTTTTTATATACAGTATATAACTTTCTTTATTTTCTTTTTAACATTTAAATACAATGATTTACAAATTCCAACCCAAAAACATTTACACAACAACTGACAATAAAATATACCATATACAAACAATAATAATAATCGTAAATAAATACAATAAGTTAATAATAATAAAAAGAGAAGAAAATACAAAAAAAAAATAATAAAACAAACCTAAAATAAAAAAAATTAAATAGAAACAAAATACTGATTTTAAATTTTCATCCGTTAGTCTGATCCTCTGCTATTTGAATTTCCCGTGGAATATATGTCTTTAAAATAATCTATGTCATTATTTAAGATTTGATAGAATTTTTGATTTTGAATAGAAAAGATGGAATCTAAGAGAGAATTAGATTTCTCCATTTCCTAATGTTTCATTTCTTCCCTCATTAGATGTATATATGTAGGAGCAGCTTTCTGTTTCCAGTTTAATAACATTAACTTCCGTGCTAGTAGACTCACAAATAGAACTCTATTTTGTTCTGTACTGTTTTTCTATCTCAGAATCAGTAATGTCTAGAACTGCAATAAAGGGATCTGGATGTATCGGCTTATGACATATTCTTGAAAATGTCAGATAAATATTTTCCCAGTAAGATGACTGACAATTTTGGGCAGCTCCAAAACAAATGAGCCAGTGATGCTGGCTCTAGTCCACATTGATCACCTGTGGGGTCCTTATCCAGTTTTCTATACTATAAAACAATAAACATGTAAATAGTAAAAACAATCCTATAGTACAATAAAATTACATATTAAAATGTATTCTATTTTTATTAGCCTTCACCTTCATGATAATATAAAAGCCAATTAATTAATTTAGCAAATAGCATGTCCTTCATATTATTTCAAGTTTAGTAACACCTGGTAGCACTCAAAGCAAAGTTATTATTTAGCAAAGTTAGACATTAAAATTATTTAAAAACTGTTTTAAAATAATTTTTTTTTGATCACATTTGTGGCCCTGGACCACAAAACCTTTTTTATAAGGATCAGATTCTGGAAAACTTGCTTTTCATGTCAATATGATAGTATTTGGCCAACGTACAACAATTTAAAAATTAGGAATCTAAAGGTTAAAAATCTAAATGAGAAAATTGGCATTAAAATTGTCCAAATTTTAAATAAAATAAAAATTAGATAATATTGACTCCCATTTTTGGGATTTTCCAGAAATATGACTCATGTGAAACTGAAATTTGGCTCATGTTTGTTGATTGTTGTAAGGTTTTATGTTGCCATTTCACTGTTTAAACTCATCCTTTTCCAACCAGGAGTATGCAATGTTACATTTTCCCATTTGTCTTTTGTTTTGCTCTATGGTTTGGAAATTTGGAAATTTGGCTCATGTTTGCTGATTGTTGTAAGTTTTAAGTTTTATGTTGCCATTTCACCCAGGTACCTTAAAAAAAGAGCTTGACCCGCCAACCCAGGCTCGTTTTAAAAACATACCCCTATATACATTTCTGGAGAGCACAAAATATGTCTTAGGAGGTACTTTTTTGTAGTTTTTGTTTTTTTGAATCCACCAGAAGTAGCTGTGTACACTTTTTGAGATCTCAAATTTCTCTCACGAGTGCCATTCTCACCTGCTCTTCTCACACCATCCGCCCACCCACTTCCCTTAACCCAACCCACAGTGTTTTTAAAAGCAATCCAGAGAAAGAAAAGCTCTTGTGGCAGCCTGATTTTCAGATTTTACCACATTCTCATTGTTATTTACTTACTTATTTAATATGTACCTGCGGCTACATAATTCAGGATCTCCAGATTTGTATATAGAGCTACGTTTTCAGAATAAGCCTTTATTGCTATCTGCACAGATCCTACCATGTTACAGTGGGTGCTGAGGGCATTAGGTTGGACACATCCACAGGGTTCACATCCACAGTCAGAGCCGAAGTTCCAGTGATTGGTGGCGCACTGGTCACAGTTATGTCCAATGATGTTTTGCTTGCAGGGGCACTGTCCTGTCTGTTTATCACATTGACACACTCCATCAGTGCAAGAGTTTGGCAAAGTGCCTGCAGTTACACAAGTACATCCTGTAGAATGAAACAGAGAGCAGAGTTAAATATAAATGCATGAAATTATTTAAAAACATTGTTGTTTTAGAATCACTGCACTTACGCCTACAGTCCTGAATGAGTGCATTTCCATAATAACCCAGTTTACACTCTGAGCAAGAGTCTCCATCTGTGTTATACAGACACTTGAGGCACAGTCCAGTTCGAGGGTCACATGACTCTGGGTCCTGAGGGTCAATGTTCCCATTGCACTGGCAGGGCCGGCACGATCCACCAGGGTGCTCGGGGTCACCATAATAACCGGGGGCGCAGCGATCACAGCGAGGACCTGACAAAAAACACTGCAAGTTAAGATGCTTCTTGAGAAGTGAAAGTTTTCGGTTTAGTGACTTGTTTTACCAGCGTAGCCTTGCCCACACTGGCAAAGGATCTGGTTGGAGGCGTAGTCTACTTCACAGGAGGCACCGTTGGAATGTCCACTGTCAGGGTGTCCTGGACACGGACATGGGCGACAGTGCTCACCAGAACCAAGTGCTGGGTTGCCATAATAACCATCCACACACCTTAGGAAAACAAGCAAGAGTTATCAATATTATTGCAGTAAAAAATGATTTCTAATTAATCTCAAATTACATTAATACCTCGTCTTGCTATATTAAAATGATTATCAGAATTATACCATTTATATTTTATTTTAAAAATAATATATAGTTTTTCTGGAATATAATGTTACACATAATTTTATTATATTTGTTTTTATTCAAACAGGGTCTATGCAGGAATCATAAACGTAAATTCAATACCTTAAGACTTTTTAAAGACCTTCTCAGAATATTTTAAGACCTCATCGCCACTTTAAGTTCCGAACAGTATCAAACCTTTAAATTAATTAAAAGCTGTTAATAAACAGTTGTAGTAAATAAATCAATCACATCACACGGACTGAACCAATCACGTGAATCGAGCACATGGTTTGTTAATATTAAGAGGAAAATAAAAAAAATTAAGACCTCGTAATAATTATATATATTACTTATTTTGCAAATGGTTAATACTTTTTAAATACCTTTTGAGGGCCTTAATTTTCTCATAATTGATCAACTTTTAAGTATTAGTTTTTAAGAACACGTGGACACCCTGTCACAATACTGGATTTATTAGGTAATGAATACAATGTAAATATTTGTTTTATTCTATAAAGGTGTGGTAACATTTTTTTTCGTTTATAAAATAAACTAAATATCATTTATTTTTATTTTTTTAAATATTTTATTATTATTATTTCCCAGAAAATGGCAATTTGTCAGTAGAACGATTTCTGTCATTTTTTTGTGATGAAAGGTATAGTTATTTAACCAAATATTTATTTCTTCACTCTACTGGGGTTTGAAATACATGTACTGTAAATATTGGGTCACACTTTATTTTGATGGTCAAATTGTTGAATTAAGTTACATATCATCTACATGTCAACTAATTCTCATTAAATTATGAGAACACCGTTAGATTGGGGTTAGGGTTAGTGTAAGTTGACGTTCTTGCAAAGTTTCTTATAGTCAGTTAAATGTCTGTTGAAGAAGCAGTATCAACAGATGTTAAGCTGACCGTCTACTAATACCAAATATTGTACATACTGTAATGAAAACTAACTAATAAATAAATAATTTCTCATCACAGTTGAAAGGAAAAAGAAACAATAAACAATAATTAGAAGAATATATCAAATCCAACTTAGTTCTTAAAAAAAGGCAACAAATCTTTAATCAAACTGTGACCATGAGAATTGATATGAACTGAATTGTGCTGTATCCAGAAAATTCCTACCTCTATCTAATTTAGTCTTGGTAATTGACTTTGGAATTGACAAGGCTTCCATACTTAATGAATTGCTTCTAATTAACCTGTCCTCCTCCTTTACAAAGCATGCTTTGTCGTGACTCAAATCAGTGACCCAAATGTATTTTGTTGCATTACTAGTCCCGCAGATGTGGTCAGTGACCCGTCTCTCACCTCTCGCACAGTTGTCCAGCTGTGTTGTCTCTGCAGTCATAGCAGGCCCCGCTTTCAGGATCGCAGCTCTCTGCATGGCTGTTACACTGGCATTGCCTACAGTTAGGAAATCCCCACTGACCCGGCTGGCATTCTGAGCACTGGCGGCCAATCGCCCCATGCCGACACATACACTGTCCCGTCACAGGGTCACAATGATGCCCGACAGAACCCTGCGAGTGACAGTCACATACTGTCAGAAAGCAGAGAAAGAAGAAAGACAGAGAAATGTGTGATTTAATTCATTTCTATAATAATATTTCTGTGACAATAAATAGTGATATAAATAAATATTTGTGTGTATTCAGTGTAAATTAATTTAAAATAGCAATTAAAATGCATATTTGTCTTTGACAATAAAAGGAAACCCACCAGTGCAGCCGTAGGGGCCGAATCCATATGTCCCCGGTGCACACTGATTACATTTACGGCCAATCACGTTGGGCTTACAGCGACACTGACCTCCGACTTTGTCACACTCTGCACTTAATGAACCCTGAGGGTCACACTGACACCCTGCAGAAACACACAGATCAAATTGTTAGAACGTTATTGAATTATTAGCCCTCCAGTTAAAATTTTCATTCTTTTTTAAACATTTGCCAAGTGATGTTTAATTGAAGAAAAGAGAGGAAGATTTTATTGAACAAATTTATAACAGAACAGTTTAAAAACAAATATCTAATAACTAATTTATTTAGTCTTTGTCATGATAGCAATACAATATTATATATATATTACTTATTTTGCAATATATTATTATTCATTGTAAACCAAACATGGTGTTGCATTTTCATTGGTGTTGTATTGGATCATTAAATTAGTTGGAAACCACAAATAAATAATGTGATATCAAAGTTGGTAAAAACTGTAGCAATAGTGTATAAAACAAGATTTATCCTGGACAATAAATCAATGTATATATTATATAACACATGTTGCCATACCTGAGTTATTGTGTTAAACTATGGGGGAATACATATAAATCTAATTTACGATCCATATGCACAATGCAGAAAAACGTAATTCGACTAATAGAACATGTCGGGTTTTAAGAGCATACAAATCCTTTATTTTTTAAATTAAAGATGCTTAAGTTCAGTGATTTGGTTAAGTTTAAAACAGCACAAGTTATGTTTAGAGCTAGGAATAAACTACTTCCGAAATGTATACAAAAGTTTTTCGAAGAACGACAAGGGGGATATAACCTGAGAGAAGAACTAAATTTTAGGAGGTTGAAAACAAGAACAACTTTAAAAAGTTTGTGTATGTCTGTACATGGTGTAAAACTGGAACCATGTAGATCAGACTCTAAAACAACATCAGGTTATTAATCAATATAAAAAACTGTATAAATATATATTAATAAAGGAAAATAGTGATGAAGGTTATTGAAAAATGATAAAAAGAGAAAGGTATGATGACATTTTAATGGCTATTTGCAGTACTAGGTTGTTGTTGTTTTTTATTTTGTCTATTTGCAGTACTATGTATTTTTTTTTTTTCTTTGGGTCTATGTTACAAAATGAAAAGGTACATATGGAATCAAACATATTATTATTCAAAGATGCCAAAAGGATAAAAAATTTTTCATGTAAAAAGAAGAGATAGGTAAAAGAATAAATAAGTTTAAGTAATAAATGAATGATAAATGGGGTAATGGGGTGGAAGAATAATAATCTTATGCTTTATCCCGCTCCATTTTCGACCATGTTGAAATGTATTTCTTTTTGTTAATGACATTTTATGTATCATATTTTTGTTCAAAAATAAATAAATTAAATCAAATCAAACCAAAATGCGATTTAAAAGATTAACTAGGTTAATAAGGTTAACTAAGCAATTTTGCCTAATTAGAAAATCATTGGACAACAGTAGCTTACATTTCTTTTTTTAATTAGTAAATTAATATTCAGTTGCAATTATAATTATTAAACCCACTGAATTATTAGCCCCCTGTTTATTTTTTTACTCAATTTCTGTTTAACACAGAGAAGACTTTTTAACATAACAGTTTAAATAACTAATTTCTAATAACTGATTTATTTTATCTTTGCCATGATGACAGTAATTAATATTTGACTAGATATTTTTTTAAGAAACTTCTATAAAGCTTAAAGTGACATTTAAGGCTCAACTAGGTTAATTAGGTTAACTAGGTAGGTTAGGGTAATTAGGCAAGTTATTGTATAATAATGGTTTGTTCTGTAGACTATCAAAAAAAATATAGCTTAAAGGAAAATATATAATTAAATTTAAAAATGTTTTTATTCTAGCCGAAATAAAATAAAAAAGACTTTCTCCAGAAGAAAAAATATGATACTGTGAAAATTTCCTTTCTCTGTTAAACATCATTTGGGAAATATTTAAAAAAGAAAAAAATGTCAAAAGGAGGCTAATAATTCTGATTGCAATTGTGTGTGTGAGTGTGTGTATGCATTTTTTTCAAATAAATCAAATTGTTTTCCTTGTAAATGCCTCCTTGTCTCTCTTTATTAGAGAAGTAGTTCACCCAAAAAAGAAGAATCTGTTATCGTTTACCCGTCTTTCACTTGTTCCAAGCCTGTTTGAGTTTCTTTCTTCTGTTTAACACAAAAGAAGGAAAATTGTGGAGATGGTGGATAAAAGTGTTTTGTTCCTAAAATGGGTATCAATTCCTGTTGTTTTCCATCATTCTACACAAAAATCTTGCACTGACAAAAATGATTCATTGGATTTAATATATATATTTTTTAAGGTTAGTGGTTGCAAACAATTTATATAGGCTGAATTTGAACTAACAAATACAATTTTGTAAAACTAATTGTTTTGTTTAAATTCAGTCCATATAAATTGTTTGCAACCACTAACCTTAAAACAATACTAAATCCAATGAATCTTTCAGTGTGTTTTGCTTACAACAGAGGAAAGAATTTTTATTTTTTAAAACCACTTGTAAGTAAATGGTGAGGAAATCTTTTTGATGAGCTATGCCTTTAAGTGATCCCTTTGCACCTAAAGTTCTTCATATGCCTCTAAATATTTCAAATAAGGATGTGTTTTGTGGGAAAACGTTACCACCATGTAATCATCAAGACCGGTCGTGACTCACCCAGTGCACCATTGTGCATGATAGCAGAGATGCTGCAGATAAGAGAAGTGCACAGTTCAGCCAGCGCTGGCATTGGCATAGTCATGAAGGACTCCAAACACATGTACGACTCCATCTCCTGACGACGACGCTCATCTGCACCTTCATCACCCTGAAATCCAGTAAGCTCTTCATATCTGGGAATCAGCACAAGCTGTGGGGAAAAACACAAAGAGTCTTTATAAGATAAACAGAAGTCTAATTAAGACTTTTCATATGTGTAATTACACCTGCAGGTGGCAGTGCTCGTGTTAACTTTTCTGGCTTGGTATACACCAAGGGTGCCCAAGCTCGGTCCTGGAGGGCTGGTGTCCTGCATAGTTTAGTTCCAACCCCCAATTAGACACACCTGAACCAGCTAATCAAGCTCTTTACGGGTATACTAAAATTTATCAGGCAGTTGTATTGACTGAAGTTTGAGCTAAACTATGCAGAATACCGACCCTCCAGGAGCAAGTTTGGACACCCCTGGTATAAGCGTTGAACAAAATGTTTATAACTGACTGATGATGGTAACAGAGAGGAAACTTACTGAGTCTATCAGGATGAAGGCGGTAAGATGGCGGTGAGACACGGCGTGGCGCTGGAACCGAATGGACACCACATAGCGGTTGTTTGGCTCGAAGCAGAAGGGCTTTGGCATTTTAATGTACCTGTCATAAATAAAGTGTCATAACATTACTAACAATATTCATAAATGCTCTATGATGCAGTTATTTTGGCAATTGGCTCTACAAGATATTACAAAATTAAATTAGCAAGACAAACAATCATTTATCATATCATCTGGAAAACAATTTATATCTGACTTAGCACACTCCAGTTTTTTTTTTAGAAAATAGGCTCATTTTACAATACACCTACAGGTCAGCCATTTTTTAAGCTATTCAGCAGATCTCTAGGTCTGGAAGGACTACTTTTAGCATAGCTTAGCATAAATCATTAAAATCAGATTAGACCATTAGCATTAGGTTCAAAAATGTCAACTTGCTTTAAAAGGTTGTAACAATAATCAAGGAAGTTTGCTGACACACCATGCCTGCAGCAGGCGCAATGATATTATGCAGAGCCTGAAAATAGTCCCCAGCTGAGGTAAACAGGTTACAGCGATAAGTAATATCATTGTGCTCCCCTAATTATGCTGGAATGAGAGTATAGTTTCTAGCCATTTCGACTTAGAATATAGCAATTTTTCATTTTCTTTAGTATATGGTGTAAATACTGAAGAGTCAAGCTTTAGATATGAAAATTTTTATATATTTTGCAAGATACTAATGGTCTAATCTGATTCAATGGCTTATGCTAAGCTAAGCTAAGCTAAGCTAAAAGAACTCCTGTCTAACCTGGAGATGAGGTGAATGGATTCAACAATGGTAAAATTCAACTGCTTAACTTTAGGGGAGATGTAAAAGTCTATTTTACAAACAACAGTGTTCCTTTTCACTGTTGAGAAAAAAATAATTTATTTTATCATATTGATTAGAAAAAAAATATTTAAAATATTTACATATATGTATATATATATATAGTTTTGTAAATATTTTTCTAATCAAGATGATAAAATATATATATATATATATATATATATATATATATATATATATATATATATATATATATATTAGCATAAATATTTAATATATTTATTATCCCTTTGATGCCTTCTTATTAAAAAATAAAATAATTCTTTCAAAACAATAAGAAAATTAAATAAACACTGAAATCCACAAATTACATAATTAAATACAATCTTGAAACCAAATGTCTGATATACCAAACATGCACTTTACAAGATAGTACTTTCATCTTTATCAATAAACTCTCAGTAAATCGCATTAATCCTAAAATCTGTACATACAGCTGCCTTCTTTCTTTACATTGCCAGCACCGGAGACCAGCTTGCCACCCTTATTTAGTTTCCCCTATTTTGACACTAGCCTGATAAGTCTGTGAAGTCTGATCTCCAACCAGGGTTTTATTTCCCCATCCAAAGACTTAGACCGGCAACAAACCCAAATTGAACTTCCTGAACTAACCTACCTCCCTATCTCATTTCTTTTACATATTTCTTTCACTTTCTCACTGAGCCAGTATCTTATTTTTGTAATTCTCTCAGAGGATATGAAGCTTCTGACAGAGTCTAATTTGCTCCTGCATTCCCTGAGCTTTGGGAAGAGGCCAGAAATCAGATTAGAGTCAGATTACAATGGCACCCAAGAACTCAAACATGCAGGAAAATCATCAAAACAACTAGTGGAAGTACATTTCTCATGAAGTGAGGGTGGGCTATACAAGGTTTGAAGAGTTTGTAATACATAAAAGTACACAAGTCTACTCTGGAAAACGATGCATGAGGTGCTTGTAGAAAAATATATGTGTACAGTATTTGCATTTAAAAGCAGGTAAACATAGACACACACAGACATAAAACAACGCATTACCTCACGTTGTGGGGCATTGGGACTGTATACAGCTGCTCTGTGGGCAGCATGTTGCCACAGCGGAGGCTTATGGGTAAATTCACGGATGTGACGCTCACTAAAGCCTCCCAGTCTTCTGTGGACTGAGATAAACACAAAAAAGGAAGATAATATTATTGATAATAATCAAAGATGAGATTTAGGATATTCAAAGGAATTTGGCCATCAACTTTTTTGTACATAATGTATTGTTCTTTTTCACCTATGGAAGGAAAAGTCATAAGAGTTGAGGATGGCATGGGGATGAGTAAATGATGAAAGAATTTATTATTTGTCTTCATTATTTGCACAATAATTAAGGACAATAACTCAGATTTAATTGATGCTGTATCTACGTTTTAGAACATTGTTCATAGTTACCTTTTCAATTTCCCAAATTGTAAATTTAAAGAGCTTAAAACGACTTAAAAGTTCTTAAAATAAGCTAAAACATATAATAATATATCTCTTTAACCACATTTTTCTTTGGGAAACCATGGTTCTTTCTGTCTTTCTAGAACTGGAATTGTAATTAAATAACCTTATTTTTATTATAACACAATAATAACTATATTTTTTAATATAAAATGTTTAATACAGCTTTAATTTTTTTCTTCATATATTTTAATCCTGCTACATTTACTGAGGAAAATCTACTAAAATGAGGCATGAAAATGTAACTTTTTTTTTTATTTACATTCTGTTATTTCGTTTTTTACATATACAGTTGAAGTCAGAATTATTATACCACCCCCCCCACCCCAACCCCCCCCCCCCCCCCACCCACGGCCCCATTGAATTATTTTTATTTTTTTTTCTTCCCAAATGATGTTTAACAGAGCAGGGAAAATTTCACAGTATGTCTGATAATATTTTTTTCTTCTGAGGAAAGTCTTATTTGGTTTATTTCGGAAAGAATAAAAGCAGCTTTTAATTATTTAAAAACCATCTTGCGGTCAAAATTATTAGCCCCTATAAGTCATTTTTTTTTCGATAGTCTCCAGAACAAACCATCATTATACAATAACTTGCTTAACTGCCCTAACCTGCCTAGTTAGCCAAATTAACCCAGTTAAGCCTTTAAATGCCACTTTAAGCTGTATAGAAGGATCTTAAAAAAATATCTAGTCAAATATTATTTACTGTCATCATGGCAAAGTCAAAATAAATCAGTTTTTAGAAATTACTAGAAGTTATTACTAGAGAAGTTATTAAAACTATTATGTTTAGAAATGAGTTGAAAAAATCGTTTCTCCAATAAACAGAAATTGGGATATATATCCATATATCTCAACAAAACACTTTCAGAAATGCAATTTCATCCAGACGCTAAAATGTTATGTCCCATCTTTGATTTATAAGCACATAACTTTTACTTATATTTAATTCATAACCCACATTCTCATGGTACCATGTTCAGAAATGCGTCACACAACAAACCTCTGGCTCATATCGGATCATAATGTCATACTCCATGGCATAAGGGATGTTGCTGATGGCAAACTCAAGACCAGCCCCGTCTTTAACCCGAGCGAAGCCCGGCCCGGTCCAGGTGACCATCTGACCCGGCTGTCTCTCTCTGTGCACTGAGCTCACGCTGGGCTGAAAAACGACAGAGATTCATATTAAACCAGACCCAGCAGTGAGGTTTAAGGTATGGAGCAGCTGTTTGAAGGGAAGCTCACTGTTTGCTGCAGCTGTCGGATGCGTCTCAGTGCTGCCCTCTGCTGTTGTGCAATATGTCTGTGACGGCGGTGTCTTCTCAGTTGATTGTTCAGATGCTGCACACAGTCAGTCTCAGCCTGAGGCCTTGGGCTGCCCTAAACAAAGATACAATGCTGATCTTAACATTCATCATTTTATATTATACTACACAGTATATATCATTCCAATATGCATCGGAAAACACACACAATAACAATACAAAATTGTACTAAAATTGTGACAACTGCAAGATACTAAATAAAAATAAGCCAAAAATGTTAGTCAATGACTTTAGTTACTACTAAGTCTACTTAGTAAGTAATACTGTACACAGCAGGATTACAGACGGTTTGGTTTTTATACCAAAGGGAGATGCCATTAGTGAGAACACTCTCTGTAAAAAGTTGTGAGGATTGACGGGCTGAGGTGTGCTCTTATTAACCTTCTGAGAAAGTGCAGTCGCTGGTATATACATATATATAGACTCATACTTTGTATCTTAAGTCACCTATGCTAGCACATAGAAGTTAAACAAAAACATTATAGGTATGAATTATGCATTGGTTTACTGAAGCATGCATATGTATTACATAAACAGAAGACCTCCCTATAGTCAATGTATAATTTGCACACTGATATGCAGTATATACAGGGTTTAATGCAAAGATTTGCTTTTCTACTAGCCCAATCGGACCAGTGGTTCTGATTTTTGCCCTGCCAAAATTTTCACTCGCCACACCAAAAAAATGATTTAATAACTATTTCTAAGCCACATTTTAATTAATGTGTCAAAAGCCAAACATAACTTCAGCATAACTTTTCTTTAAATACAACTGACAATTGGTCATATGGAAACATGATCAGATGGTCATTTCTGTCAATTTTAACAGATAAACAGCATTCGTTAATATTTCAGCATGCTTTCACTTTAGCCATTGCAGGATTTACATATGCCAAACAAACCATGCTAACTGGGCAAACAAGACAGGTTACAAAACAAGCGTCTAGGTGTAAAAGCACCCTGTTTGCACACAAATGACAAACAGTCGCAGCCAAATTAAACTTTAGTGACAAGGCAGCACATGCCCGATCAGGCCACTAACAATCCTTTCTAGTCCCAAGCATCTGGCACCAGGCTATCGGGCAGTCCTTATTGTTGAGCCGTCAATCTGTGAAATAAATACTGCATTCAACACTGAAGATAATAACAGTTATTTGAGCTCCAAATCAGCATATTAAATAGATTTCTGAACCATCATGTGAAACTCAAGACTGGGTGATCTCTGAGTGATCCCAGGAATAAATGATAGAAATTACATTTAAATATATTAAACATTTATATTAAACACTTAAATTGCATTAATTTCAAATGACAGTTTACTGTGTTTTTACAATATTTTGCAAAAGGAAAGTATGCAAACTCTAAGCTATGGAACAATTAATTCAGCTACTTGACACTTGTTCTGAAAAAAGTGTGTGAGATGGCAGAAGGTGAAAATGTGAACTGTAGTGTTGATGGTGGAGAGAGTGAGGGACGGTGTGAACCAGACGGTGCTGGTGTGTGTTTATATGTGTGGTGGCCATTCATAATTCTCTCTGACAGGCTGGCATCTCTTCTGCTCTCAGATCTTATTCTGGGTCACTTCAGCTGTGGAGCCGTGACACATTCTGCAGTTCATGCAGCTACTGTATGCACGTTTGTTTTTGTACGTAGTACTATCTGACCTGACCTGCAATGCTCAAAACCATCCAGGGAAAACCTCACTAAATGATGACAGATTAATGCTTAAAGAAAGAAAACAAAAATGTGAATAAAGAAAGAAAACCTCAAATTAATTAAATGTTCATATAAAGCTACTTTTTCCTCTCTATTTAAACCACAGATATCAGTGAATCCCAGTTGGATTCAAAGATATGATGGTATGTTTTTGTGTTTGTGGAAGTAAAGGTGCCTGAGGGTCCAACTCACATGAATGCAAATGGAGATGGTTTAACATTAAACACATTACATCAATGTTTAATTATTCCACAGGGTGTTATGGGTTGAAGTGAACCAAAGAATCTGAGAATTCTTTCACAAACACACATATAGTACTCTCTTAATCTTTGTGCCAGATCTTGTTTCCACAGCCCCTGATACCAGCATCATCCGCAAGAGAGGAACAGATACCTATTCATAACACCAGGAAGATTTATAGCAGTACCCTGATAATATGACATGAACTCTGCACAGTTTAGGCTGCCAAAAGGAAAAAAAATGTCGCTAAAATGGCAGTATCAGGTGCTGGTGGATTTTAGAAATTTGATCTCTGTACATTTCAGCATTACTCACTGGAAGTGTGAGATCTTCAGGAGAGCGGCCCATAACTGCTTCTGCTTCATACTTGTAATAATCCAAAGAAGCACAGAAAAATGCAGGCTGCACTTCAGAACACTGTCGTCCAATCAGATGAGGCCGGCAGTCACACTGACCGCTGTCCATCATGCATCTGAATGTGAAAGAGAACAGAACTTAGGTATTCAAATCAATGGTGTAAAGCAAGTATAGCTAGCAATAGCAAAACACATTGGAAAGCATAGAATTTCACTAACCAAACCATAGTAATCTAAAATTGAATGTTATTTTTGTACTACTTATTAATTATAGTAATCCTAATTTAGCAAAGCTACACTTGAACACCTGACAGTTTATTGGGGGTAAATGTGCTCTATTAAATGCAATAACTGATATCAGTGACTTACCTGCTGCTTGTTGCTCCACCAAAGTCACAGTTGCAGGGCCTGCAACCAGCCAGATCATGACTGAGTCCCCAATATTCAGGCTATACACAAACAAAAATACATGAGAACTTATAAGTGTTATAGTTATGGTTTAAAGGTGACATCGGGTAAAAAAAAAAAAATATATATATATATATATATTTTTTTTTTTATTTATTGTATTTAGGCAAGTTTCCATTGTGTCTGCTAGCTGAGAAAAAAGAAAAAATACAGCCAGTTTGTTATGAACTCTGTAAGTGTTAATACAATGTGCCATAAATATGTTCCATAATTTTACTAGATTTATGTATTGTGATGTTGTGAGGTAACTAGCTTGTTCCTTCGATGCAAACTATAAACCCTGCCATCCTACACCTTTCTGTAAACATAACAAAGCTGCTAACAATAGTGGCTTGTTAAATTTGGGTTGTTAAATCTAGCATTGTCACTTTTTATAAATGTAATGGAGGCCACCTAGAGAAGTGCTGTGCAGGTAAAAAGTTCTCAAAAAGTTGCTCTAGCGACAGACGTTAGAGGCAGCGGTCTTTAGCCTCCATGATAGAGCATACTCCGCCCATACAAAGAATCAATCCGAGCCAGTGGGTGGTATAGGACTGACGTATTACATAAGTATAGATGTTTGTTTGAATACATTTTACACTAATAATGGCATGCTGCAATATCAAGCAATGGTAAATCATAAGTGATTATATATGCCCAAGGTGCTTCAGAGGTAACTCTGATTTTGTCATTATAATGTGTAAACAATTTCAAATACTCCAGCATGTCAGTTAAACAAGAGTCAGCAGAAGCTTGAGGCTTGGTTATGTGGGGTTTGTGTGTGTGTGTGTGTGTGTGTGTGTGTGTGTGTGTGTGTGTGTGTGTGTGTGTGTGTGTGTGTGTGTGTGTGTGTGTGTGTGTTGCTTGTTTTGCTAGCTCAAACATCTATGGTACCATCCATTTGTGATTCAGCTTTAGAGAGGAATGGGTAGAGCAGCAACTCATTATCATTTAACTAAAAGAGACTGAGTTGAGGTGTTTCTGATGTGAAATGGGTGTTTATTTACACTACCATTGAGAAATTTAACCAAATTAAGTTATATACGTTTTATTAAGAGCCTTAGGTGTTATTTCAATTTGTGTAAAACAGGCATGTTAATGTCATTTTTAAGGAAGAGATTGAAGGAGAGTGAAGTCATACCAGGCACTGGTTGCAGTAGCGTCCTGTTACATATCTTTTGCAAGAGCAGTCCCCACTAATCTGATCACACGGAACCCCCAGTGTAGTGATGCCACGAGGGTCACAGTTACAAGCTGCAAACAACATACACATACACTGAATAAATGTAACAAGAAAAAAGCACTCACTTCATTAAGTTCAACTCATTGCTCATTAATGCAATTATAAAATCCAATGGCAGCACCTCAATGCATTAGGCATGTACAATAGAGAAATGGAGGGAAAAGAAGATTTGATTGACTTTGAAATTATCATGGTTGTTGGTGTCACACACATTGGTCTAAATATTTCAGAAACTGCTGGTCTAATGGCGTTTTCATGCACAACCATCTATGCAGTTTTAAGTGAATGTTTAAAAAAATGGAAACCATCATTGAGCTACAGTTCTGTGGTCTTGTTGATGCCAGAAGTCATAGAAAAACGAATATATTGATTTGAGCGAAAAGACAACCAGTCATTATATCAAGAAGCACTGAACTTCACACATGCAATAACTTACGCTGGCATCCTAATGGGTCATCAAGACTGAGACCATAATGTCCCTCTTTACAGTAGTCACAGCGCTGACCTCTGACATTCTGCTTACAACGGCACTGACCACCAATCATTCCCAAATCCAGATCTGTATGACTGTCACACACTCCTCCCTCCACAGAGCCCACCGGGTCACAGTCACAGGCTGATCACAAATGAAACAACATCAAGTACTTTATACAACATACAAAGATATTTTTCTGGGTAAATGGTCATAAGCAACTTACGGACACACGCTGCCGGGTCTCTGATGTCTTTCTCGGGATCCTGGTAGTAGAAAGGTTTACAGCTCTCACAGTTGCGGCCCATGGTGTTGTGAAGACAGTTGTTACACACACCTCCACTGACATTCCCCGTCGCCAAATACACCGCCATGTCAAAATGACACTGGTTGGAGTGACCATTACAGTTGCATTCTGAGAAAATGTCACGATATATGGATTAGATGTGTCAGCTTTTTTACCCTGTCAAAAACAGCTGTCAGGATGTAATGCAGTGTAAATAAATCGATCAAAAGGCTTGGACATAGTTATTTTTAGATCAATTTAATAACAAACATTTTGTTAACAACAACTGCATTTTAGAAGCATGCAAACTAAAAAGAGCTTTAAAGTGCAGTTTTCTGAAACATTAACATTATTGTCTGTGTAAACTACAAAAATTAGTTTTTTGTTTATGTGTTTAGTCTATATGCACGCGCAAATAACACAGATGGACCACAGGACTAGAGATGAAGATCTTTGCCCGAACCCGACAGGACCCGGCGGGACCCGACAGGTTCGGGTGGGTTCAAGTTTGATTTCTGTCATTTTAGACGGGGTTGGGTCGGGCTATGCTTGGCTTGCGCAGTAAATGAATAGTCAAGTGAAGCATTTCGATTAGAGCGAGAAAGTAATCAAATCGTTTGTCACAACATTAAAATCCATCCCTGCAAAGGTGAAACAAATGATGACGGAGAAGTCAAAAAGAGCTAAATTTGACTGCGGGCAGGCCAGCCACCAGTTCAGATGGAACGGTTATTCTAGCCGCTAAGGTATTTCGGCGGTCGCTGATACACTGCTTATTATGGTAGAGTGCCAAACAGCAAGCTGACAGGGAAAAAGACAAGGTCACTTGCTACATTGAAACTGCTGTCATGGAAAATTAAATGGATGTTCCTGGCTGGTAGAAGATGAACAATCAATCCTACCCAAAACTTGCTAAATTAGCCCGATCAGAACTATGCATCTCGGCTTGTAGCAGCAGCAGTGAAAGGGTGGTCGGTGCTGCTGGACACACCATCCTGAGAGCAGTACTGCGCTAAAGCCATTTACAGTGGATTCAGTAACATTCCTCCACAAAAACACGTAGCCTAATCTTAGTGAGTAAAGGGTTTTTAAATCATAAATGAATATTAATTAAACCATGAAATCATAATGTAGACAAAGTATATAGGCTAATGTTGGCATTATTCTTTTAATATTCAGCTTCACCGTCACCTTAAGGCCAGATTGTGAAGAGGAGTGGCGAAACAAATCCCACAGAGCCTTTATCTTAATTTCGTTATTGCCAAATACCCATCATCATTTAGAATTTATTTCAATTTAGTTTGTTAAGAAAGACTTCTTTTCATTTGTGTGTTGTCCAATTTTAAAGGCTAAGTGTATGTACCTAGGCCTATTTAAGGTGCTGAAATATTACGATGTTACAGAGGACTTATTTTATTTCTTTGTTCTAACTTCCAAGTGGCCTATAGCCTACGTTTGTTACAAATAAATTATGTTAAAACATATAAATGACTCATTCTTGAAAAAAAGGCAAAAGAGCTGTGTGCCTGTGCACATTTGAAAAATGTCGGGCTGTAAACGGGTTCGGGCTTTTAAAAAGCTGTCAATCAAAATGCACCTCTCGTGCTCAGGCCAAATTCTGTCGGGCTTGGGCCCCATTGGACCTAATTTTTATGGCCCGATTACAGCTCTACACAGGACCATATAGGCAGAGGCATGTAATGCCTCTTCACAAAACGATATCACCATCTACTGGCCTAAAATGCATAATACAGCTTTTTTCCATCCATGTGAATAGACTTCAATGTTGACTTCTGTATACAACCCAAGCTCATTCTGGAAACGTAGCCCCGCGGACGTTTCTGGAGACCGCGATTTATGTGGCTGTGTATATGAAACATTTCAAAAACATTTCATTTCAAAAACATAAAGGAAAATCTTTCATTTTTAGTTAAATGTTGTCATCAGATTCAATAGTTACTATATTAGAGTTTTTAAATGAACCCAGCTGTATGCCTTGTTTAATAAATTTGACCCAAAAATATTTTTTCCCATTTGTATTGAAGCAAACATATGTTCTTGAACTAGTATATGTGTATCTTACCCCTGCAGGTGTGTGCATTATCGGTCTCAGCAGGCCTCCAGGGTGCATCATGATAAAAATCTCTGCAGCGCTCACAGTTTAATCCCACAGTGTTGTGCTTACAGACACAGCGTCCATGAATCTAAAAATAATTGATTATATGAAATAAAAAGCATCCTTCGAGTTGCATCACTCAAAGTACACTACTGAACTTGTTATCTAAGTTTTTTGGTTTATATTGATTGATACCTACCATGCCTGAATCTCTAGTGGTCACTCCAGGTACTGGTGCACACTCTGATGCATGGCCATAACAGAAGCAGCTCCCGCGCACAACCAGCTCATACAATGCATAGTAATACTTCTGCAGCACGTCAGGACGCCGGTCAAGCAGGTTATCACCCAGAGTGTGCAGTTTAGTGAAGTTTATCCGTAGGTTAGTGATCCGCAACAAATCTGAAAAGAGATTGTTATTGCACAGCTGACTTTACTTGGAGTACTGTAAACAGGTAACAAGATAACGATTTCTACTGGAAATAAACACATTTGGTGCTGCAAGAAAATTTAGCCAAAGAATGTTGATATTTGAAAGAACCAAATAAAACACGCCAATTTCTAGGGCGGTCCCACCTAAAGATTTTTCTGATTTTTCAGTTGAAGTCAGAATTATTAGCCCCTCATATTATTAGCACCCCTGTTTATTTTTTCCACAATTTCTGTTTAATGGAGGGAAGATTGATTCAATACATTTGTAAGCATAATATTTTTAAAAACTCATTTCTAAGAACTGATTTATTTTATTTTAGTCTTGATGACAGTAAATAATATTTTACTTGATATTTTTCAAGACACTTCTATACAGCTTAAAGTGACATTTAAAGGCTTAACAAGGTTAATTAGGTTAACTAGACAGGTTAGGGTAATTAGGCAAGTTATTGTATAACAATGGTTTGTTCGGTATAGTACAATATAGAAAAAAAAATTAGCTTAAAGAGGCTAATGATTTTGTCCCAAAAATGGCTTTAGAAAAATTTAAAACTGCTTTTATTCTTGCCGAAATAAAATAAGACTTTCTCCAGAAGAAAAAATATTATCAGACATACTGTGAAAATTTCCTTGCTCTGTTAAACATTATTTGGGAAATATTTAAAAAAGGAAAAAAAATCAAAAGGGGGCTAATAATTCTGAATATATATATGATGTCTATAATTATTGCCATTATAACTTTTTTATTTGTACTTTCTTACTGTGTATGTATGAAGAGAGCCTGTCTGAAGGGCTACCAGGGATTTTGAAATTATTTAAATCCCTAAATCACATGAATAATCATGGACGCATGAAATATCTGAAATGTTACAACGATATGAAATGGTGCACATGAACAGAATCAAGCATTAAAATAAGCAATGTAATAATAATAATAATAATAATAATAATAATAATAATAATAATAAACTTGCTATTACAAGTTGGTAAAAGTGATAAAAATTGTAAAATTTACACTGTGTTGTTATTATACTAACCCTGAATGTCCAGACTATATGGATCTTTGACATGGATTGCAGGATCAAGCACTTTGTAGATGACCTAAAAAAGAAGTATGTAATCACACAGTGCATGTAGAACTGAAATTTAATGCTATATTCAAAAGTAACAGTAAAATGCAGACTGAAACACATGCATATTGAAATAGACTTATACCTCTCCATCAGTGGATGGCTCAATATCAGAGTAGCGCTCTTCACAAATGACTTCATCAATGAACCGCAGCGAGTGCGCAGGAACCCTAGGAAATGTCTTAGTGCAGTTGTAAGCAAAGTAGCGGTATATCCTCCATGTACGGCCAAAATCAGAGGAACGCTCAATTATCATAGCAGCAGGTCTAAATGTCTGTGAAGATTAAAATCAAGTCTTTAGCTGCAAGGAAGTTTGGCTTTGTATATATTCTGCTGATGAAAAATTTGATAAAAAATGACTTGACACTCTTTATGTCCATTTAAATACACACCTTAAACTTCATGATGAGATGAGTAAAGTGGAACTCGGCCTCAAGATTCAGTCTGACACTGACATTCTCCTCTCCTGAACACAAATTAGCAAAAGAAAATCCAAAATCGAGAATTTAGTTGAACTCACAGTAAAAAAAAAAATTGTACAGAAAAATTACCATGAATATCATAACAATAAATTTATAATAACATAATAATATAATTACTAAGCAATTATAGAAAATTATCATTACAAATATGTCATATTTTTCTGTTATATAGTTATATATTACATTACACATTATCAGGTAAAATGATTGTTCAAGACGTGCAGTGTGTAACACAGCTCTAAGTGAAGTGAAATATGCAGCTTTGTATTTATACTTGAATATATGTTTTATATTTGAAATTATAGGAGCTTTCCGGGTGAAATAACAAAACGGGAGGGTGGCAGGAGATGGGTCTGAAATATGGAAAATGGGAGTGTTGGCAAGTATGCTCACACATATACTCTGCACTCTAACTACTTCAAAATAGTTGATAAGTTGTAGTGGGCATTTCTCTCCGTCTTGCGGTGAACGCTGTCGACCAATTGCAACAGGCTGGGTCATCGAACCAATCAGCGCAGATTAGCATCGTGCTAAGGAAGGGATTAGGAATAAATAAATCACTGAATGAATCATATGGGAGTTGCTGGGATTATTAGGTAAAAATGTATGCATATTATAAGACAATGAAAGTGTTTTTTGACCTTGCATGCATATCAGACTTTAATTAGAGACTCCTTAAAACAAAATATGACCCTTTTTAATGCATAATAGGGGCTTTAAACAAATTTTATAAAAAAATAAATGAACAAACTTGCATAACCCTTTTTGATACCCCTCCACATAAGTAAAACCTTACTAGATTTTTCTCACACACCATTTACAGCCTGCCACCATGTGAGTTCCCCTGTGCTGTCCATCGGGTAGATGACGTTCTCCACTCTGTGGCTGTCTCTGTGATAATTGGCATCATACGGATTCTCAGAGTCACATATAAAGCACTTTTCTGAATCCTGCAGAGGGAAAAAGAAAGATTTGTAAAGATTTCTTAACCTCCACACATTTGTTTCATGTACAATTTTATTCATAACAACTTAAAACCTCATGTCTGCTGGCACAGTTCACTGGAAAAAAAAATTGGGTCATAGCCTCAGCAAAATGTTCCCTCTGAATGAGAGGGCAAGATCCATGCCAACCTGGAAGCGAAAGAAGAGGAGAAGAGGGGGGAATGGGCCTCCTGGATTCAGGTCAGAACATGAGAGTGAATGTGGATGAATGCCAGAGCATTTTGTCTAATCTGAGTTGTTGTCATGAGCAACAAAACCTCCAGCAGTAGCTTGACTAAACCTGAACGGGACACGTCCATTTTTCCAGCACCTCTTTAAAAGGTCACAGCAATGAACAAGAGACTCTCAGTATCTGTTTCTGATCTTCTCAAGCTCTGTTGGAGATGGAAATCAGCACTTCTACAATATTGTGGCCGCCACACACTGGACACATGCTTACTGGGCTAGTTTTGAGTGTGAGCTGCAAACAAAAGGATTAGCAGTGATCAGCTGGATTATGAACTTCAAGAATGCTATGCTGAGGCCCTACAAAATAGTTGATTTTCTCTAGTGTGCTTTTAAAGTTCTGTGAATGTTATGTAAGTTTGTGAACTTACTGAACTGGGTCAATAAAAGAAAGAACGTTTCTGATAATTTGCATTGGCATTACAACAAAATTCTAGTAAGGCAAGGAAAGACAAGTTTATTTATATAGCACATTTCACACACTATGGTAATTAAACGTGCTTTACATATGCTTTACATAAACATGAATAAAAGAAACAAGTACAAGAAAATCAAAACAGCAAAGAATAAAAACAGTTAAAAACAGATTAAAATGTGTTACGTTTTTAAAAGAATTAAAAAGAAAAGAAAGACAAAATAGTGTGATCTGTCAGGCATAGCACAGTGCTCATTCAGTGAAGCACAGCTAAACAGATGTGTTTTCACACTTCATTTGAATGTGCCTAATGTTGGAGCACATCTGATCCTTTCTTAAAGCTGATTCCAGCAGAGAGGGGTGCAGTAGCTGAAGGCCGATTCACCCCACTTTGACTGAACTCTTAGAATTTTGTTGCTAATGTTGCTAATATGTTTCATGCATTAATTAGCATTATGTTGGTAAAATGTTTCTAGCATAACCTAGCATGTTGCTAGCATGCATCTGACTTAAATTTGCAACTTTAATTAGAACATTGTTAGTATAATTTAACATGAATTAGACATTTGCTAGTATAAATTAGGATATTATTGTGATTCTAACATGAATGATTTTGCATTCCTGTTCTTAGTTCGTATTCAGAAGTTAGTAAGTTGTGACTACAACATCAGGTACATTTAAGTCATTTCAGTCCTAGAAAAATTTTCTTATATTCATTTACAATTTAATTCTAACAATGTACATTTGTGTTTTTGCTTTTTCTTTTGTAAACTGAACTGTTATATAGCAACTACAAAAAAAACTTTAAAAAATATTTTGTAGCTCTAAAATAGATAGTGAAGATTAGTTCAGTAAATGGCAAAAATAGTAATTAAATTAATTTAAACATATTTACATTTAGTACAAATAATGAATGCTGCAATATGAATTTTTTTTTTTGGCCAATACTAATACTGATTGTAACAAAAACCTTTTGGTCAATTCCATTAACATTGTCTTTGGCAAGTATTAAAATTTTAAAATTAAAAATTTTCATTGTTTTATATGAATCCAATATTGACTGATAAATATTGCTACATCGATACATCCCTAGTACAGATGTTTCATTCATTGCATCCATGCCCATAGCCAGGGGGTGTTCGGGTGGTTCGGAAGACGCACCCCTCACTGACAAAGGTCTACAATTTGTCTTATACATGAGCTCATTTGTCCTATTTTGACTGATATGACATCATAAGCTGTGAAAATAACCCATCAAAAAGGCTTTAAAGCCAAGCAGAGTCCTCTGTTGGCTGTTGCTTTGTTGTGACTTCAGCTAATTAATTTTGATCAATGCACACAATTATTTTTTATAAGTCCAACATCCAGCTGTGCAAGAAAACACTTACTTGATCCTAATGATCTGAGTGACCTGTTAGATTTGTATTCAGTGAGCACCTGTAATTGTATTGAGGTCCTAGGCCAGGGGTCTCAAACTCCCTGCCCACGGAGCATTTACGGCCAGCCCTCCACCTCCCTCTGGCCTACAACTGACATTAAAAATATAATGAAATTTGGCCCCCTGAAACATATGTTTTAGAATCACAATTGTTATTCTGCTGTCGCGTATAGCCACTTGCGGTTTTCTATGATTTCTGTAAAAACTATGTACATTTTACTGCTGGTTGAACTGAACATGTTAAAGTAAATGTAAATATATACTTACTATATACTTACTTTATCCCTCTTTGTTGTAGTTTTACAAAAAAGAACGAAACCAAGAAGAACAATTGCCAGTAAAGTCAGTAAAGTTACCCAAATTGTTTCTGCTGTTCCTGTGCTATCTGTTAAACCTTTGGTGAGGCAACAATTGGTTGGGACGGAATAATAATATTTATTATTATTATTATTTCATTTTGATTCAATTCACCTTTATTTGTATAGCGCTTTTACAATGTAGATTGTGTCAAAGCAGCTTCACATAGAAGATCACAGTAAAGTGAAACAGTGTCAGTTCAGTTTACAGAGTTTAAGTTCAGTTCAGTTTAGCTCAGTTCAGTGAGGTTTAATAATCACTACTGAGAGTCCAAACACTGAAGAGCAAATCCATTGATGCGCAGCTCTAAAGATCCTGAACCATGCAAGCCTTGAGAGAAACCAGGCTCAGTTGGGCACAACCATTTCTCCTATGGCCAAATGTCTTGTGCAGAGCTGCAGTCTAGGTGCTGGAGAAGCTGGACGTCAGCGAGACTTGTCTGTCCCCGGAGCGTCACAGGAATCAGTCTCATGCTCTCCACTCCTCCATGACCACCACAGCAGCTGCTCAGGATACGGCCTGGTCCAGGATTATGGAAACCTTGGGATCATCTCGTCGCTGGTCTTGGATCACATCAGTGGCACTATTTAACTATTTAAATGTCAAATGGTGATGGTGGTTTCAAGCCATTTCCCTTGAAATATAGGTGAAAAATTGTACAAAGACACTGCATGGCAATTTTCAAGTCAATTGAAAAAACATTTTTCTTCCTCTAACCTAAAGTTTAGTGACGATAATTTTATTCTGTTCAATAATTATAGTGATTTAACTAAAATGGGCCTTATATATGTTTGCCATACTATCACAAATTGAATCAAAATTGAATGTTTATTCAAAAACCTCTAATATTGCTAGTATCTTTCTGCACTTGTTTGATTCTAATCAGGGAAAAAAATGTAGGAATATATTTAAAAAGTAAATTTTTTAAAACAACATCAGTCACAAACATTTTTTCTAGGTTTTCAATCTAACTCAACGAAGCAAGTATTGCTATGGAAGAAATTACCTGAGTTTGCAACAAGTGTATAGAGTATGGAAGCTATTTTGTTCATTTGACTGTTGTGGCACCATTATCTATGTGAGCCTGGGTATTGTAAGATGAGTACTAACACCCCTCAAAATTTCAAGTCTCTGAGATACATAAATAACAACAGAAACAGAGAAGTCCAATAAAAACAGCCTTTCCATCTGACTCTAATGATGGATGGATCACACCCCAAAATTGGGTGAATGGCAGACACCGTACTGACAAATAAATTGACAAAGAGCTGACAGGTAACACCTGTGCTGAGGATAAAAAGGGTGTAACTCAGTCTCAGTCTAGGATGTATGGTGCCTCCAGGCAGTTAAACTGTTTCTATCAGTTTTATGCACACAAATTGCTTTAATGAAGGGCAAAACACATAGAACCTGAAAGCAGATTTTAAGTAGACATTTACAGAACATTAAAATGTCAGAGAAAATGCATTTTATGAGGGCAGAAAAGAGCGTTTTATAGATACCTGAAGGGAAAGGGAGGTGCAGTGTTTCAGTATAAAAGAAGGGAAGTAAACAAAGGTAGATGTAAGAGATGAATACGAGATTTTTAAAAAATAAAAAACACATGTATCAAACAGAAAGCCTTAGGCCACAGATTTTACTGCTGTAAAAAAGGTGTGGCACACTGAGCAATACATGTGCAAGAGTGCAACGTGTGTGTGTGTGGGTAAAATGCCAATTCAGTATACTGTAGTGTGCATGCACACTCAAATTAGCATGTTGCTAATATGTTTCATGCATTAATTAGCATTATGTTGGTAAAATGTTTCTAGCATAACCTAGCATGTTGCTAGCATGCATCTGACTTAAATTTGCAACTTTAATTAGAACATTGTTAGTATAATTTAACATGAATTAGACATTTGCTAGTATAAATTAGGATATTATTGTGATTCTAACATGAATGATGTTGCATTCCTGTTCTTAGTTCGTATTCAGAAGTTAGTAAGTTGTGACTACAACATCAGGTACATTTAAGTCATTTCAGTCCAAGTAATATTTTCTTATATTCATTTACAATTTAATTCTAACAATGTACATTAGTGTTTTTGCTTTTTCTTTTGTAAACTGAACTGTTATATAGCAACTGCAAAAAAAACTTAAAAAAATATTTTGTAGCTCTAAAATAGATAGTGAAGATTAGTTCAGTAAATGGCAAAAATAGTAATTAAATTAATTTAAATATATTTACATTTAGTACAAATAATGGAAGCTGCAATATGATTTTTTTGGCCAATACTAATACTGATTGTAACAAAAACCTTTTGGTCAATTCCATTAACATTGTCTTTTTCAAGTATTAAAATTATAAAATTTAAAATTTTCATTGTTTTATATGAATCCAATATTGGCTGATAAATATTGCTACATCGATACATCCCTAGTACAGATGTTTCATTCATTGCATCCATGCCCATAGCCAGGGGGTGTTCGGGTGGTTCGGAAGACACACCCCTCACTGACAAAGGTCTACAATTTGTCTTATACATGAGCTCATTTGTCCTATTTTGACTGATATGACATCATAAGCTGTGAAAATAACCCATCAAAAAGGCTTTAAAGCCAAGCGGAGTCCTCTGTTGGCTGTTGCTTTGTTGTGACTTCAGCTAATTCATTTTGATCAATGCACAAAATTATTTTTTAAAAGTCCAACATCCAGCTGTGCAAGAAAACATACAATCTGACGTAAGTGAAGTCATCTTTCACTACTGTATTATTTTTCAATAGAGAAAACAGAAAAAGTTTTTTTTCTAAATCTTGGAGCTTATTCTTGAAACAAAATATGACCAAAAAAAAGGTGTGAAGCACCAAAAGCTGCCTGTATTAAAATTAATTTAAATACTAATTTTGCTATTGTTGTTATCCATGAATATTCAAAAGTATTTTTATTTTATTATTATTATTATTATTATTATTATTATTATTATTATTATGTTTAAATTTTTATTATTCAAAGAGCCAGATTCTGACTAAGGAAAATTAAATGTGTTGCTATTTGCCTAATAACTGACAACAGGTTACAATTTTTAATTAAAAATATTTTTTATGATGTAATACATTTTCATTTAAAAAATAAGTATTTATTCATATTTCTTTGCTCTAAATATTTAGCAAATATTTTTGGTACATCAAAATGTGTGGTCATGATGACCACCCGACAAGCTAATCCAGCTTAAAATAGTGTTTAAAATGTCGCTAAATGTAGTATTTTAATATCCTTATTGAATAGAAAATGGGGCGAATAACTCCAAAAAGGTCAGATATTTAAGAAAAAAAAACACCTTTTTCACCAGGCTGGCTATAGGCCTGGGATGTTTTTTCTCATAAACCCACTTTACTGTAACTCAAAAGCTCTGGGCTGAATGAAAATGCCAATTTGCCACTCATAACTATAACAGTCTTTTGGTGTTCATGTGATTTTGACTCAAGTCATGACTTCAGTGCACCATTAGCATGTTGCTAACATGTTTCCATCATGAATTCACATTATGCTAGCATGTTGCTAACATAAAAGCCAACAAAATAAAACCTGTATCATACAGACAATGAGGAAAAACAGCTTTAAAACATGAAGGAACAGTAATCTAATGAAAACTATGTCATCCGAATTTACCAAACAATAGTCAATGGAAACTCCCTGTCATTATGGAAAAGCTAACAATGATATACTGATGAAAGCTAGATTTTCATGTGTACACATTTACCTCACACTTTAAAAAAGAGCTGCCTGCAGGAGCACATATATCTTCATGTGACAAATCATTTCCTTCAGCACAAACTACAGGGCAAGGCCATACAAGTAGGAGCAGAGCACAGTTTACACAGCATTAGATCATGTTTCGCAATCTATATGAAAAAGGAAGCAATAATGCTGGGTTTACCTTCAAATGACTGACAATACAGTATGGCTCGGGTCCATCCAGGCCACAGGTGGAGGAAGTGGTCAGGTTTATAGCTCGGCCAATCAGAAGGTTGCCTGTTGCTGGATAACAGCTACCATCCATGCACCCATGAGGGGCAGAGGGCAGATCCTGAGCCAAAGCAGGAAGAACTTGAAAGAACACAGACAGAAGATGATCATTAATTACGTGTACCATTTTGTTTGTAAGTAGTGTTCACTTTACCCGATATTCTAGGGAAAGTCTGTAGATGTAGTAAGTTGTTGGACAAAATGTTTAATTCTTATAGCCTTGCAAAATTATTAAAAGCGCATACACTCTCAGAAATAAAGGTTCAGGAGCTGTCAATGGGGCAGTACCTTTTCCAAAGGTACATATTTGTTTGTGAAGGGTCCATAATGGTACCTCAAAGGCACTTTTTAATTGTGAGGTACCTTTGAGGTACCACTGTGGACTCTTTATGTAAAATAAATGTACCTTTATTTCTGAGAGTGTATGAGCAGATTGAGATTGAGTATGATGATGATATATGGCAGTTTAAAGACGACCGTCATGTGGAGAATGAAGTCACATGCATTGCTCTGGTGTGAGTTTTTGCACAGGCCAACAGAGTGTAAAAATCTTGATGGTTCGCTGGTTCTTGTCTATCAAATCTGACCTTTATTTTGTATTCTATATTGGATTCAAGTCAGGTGATTGGCTGGCCTGTTCTACAGCTTGATTTTCTTTCTCTGAAAGCATTTGAGAGTTTCCTTGACTGTGTTTTGGATCATTGCCTTGCTGAATATCCACTCTGGTTTCATCTTCATCATCCTGATAATGTAAATGTTAGACTGAAGCAGCTAATATTCATTTACAATGATGAAGGGCAGAAGGTCGCTAAAGAACTACTGAGAGATTTCAGCTGCTGCCTGGGCTTTCACTGCATTTCTATTCCTCTCCCTTTCTTCATGTATTCAATACTTTTTTCCTGAGTCATTTAATTTTATTACACATAACTTAATTTATGGACTAATTAGATTTGTTTTCTTTGCAAACATGGATTTCTTTGGTTGTTTTTAACATCTGATAAAAATTTCAAGTCAACAGTACTTTTAAAAATGTTTTCTGAGAATATATGTGTTTTTCCTCCAAAGTTTTTTTTTTTTGTGTGTGTGTGTAAAGTTTTTCATTATAAATTATCATCCTGGTAAATAAAAAACACTTCAAAATACATTACACTAATTAGAATTAACAGACAGTAAAACATTTGACAATTATAACAATTAAACTATTAACCAATTAAATAATAAAAAAATACACACAATTATTTTTATTTATTTATTTGTTTTATTTTATTTTAATTAAACTTAAGGTTAAGCAGTAATTTGCATATAAGTTTCTCTTTCCACTTCCTATTAAATGCTTTCTGATATACATACAGTTATGTAGTGGATTTTAGTCATAACAAACACACTCCCCTCTGACAACACAGGTAACGGACCTTCCTTTTTTTCTGAGAAATTGATGAATGCAACTGATCCATATACAATAAATTCCTGCCTCAGACTTTCCTTCCTAAAGCACCATACACGACAGCCGGTGACTGGATGGCAGGACACACACACCAGTGGTACGGCTTCAGTTTGATGAGCTCATGCGGCTCCGGGTCCCACCCATGCGGCAGAATCAAAGAGCGAGGGTTTAGTTTCTCATTGAGTCAGGAAAATCACTGGCTTTGTTCCACATGGTTACCTCCGCAAAGGCAAGGCTCAAACTGCACTGCATTTGCCTTTTAAAATCCACACTTCATTGTGGGCTTATTTGACATTGTCAGATCCAGATGTGTGGGAGGTCTTACATGGATTTCCAACATTCACCTCTAACTTTGTGGAACCATCATTAAAGAGGACTAACACAAAACCACTCCCTCGAACTATAATGCTGCAGAGGTCTAGGGTTTCACATTTGGAGAATAGTGGACTATATACATCTCAATGTGTATAAACTCTTTTTTTTTTTTTTTTGCTTTACTATTTTACCAGGCAGGTGCTGGGGGTCTTTCACTGAGAGGCTTTTGGAAAGCTGGTCGATCTTTGGGCCCCTCTGTGCTAACAGTTTTCACACATCACCGACTCTGAAGAATAATGCCATCATTTCAACACACAATAATGAGAGAGTGAGAGAGAGTAAATGAAGCAATGGGAAAGGACAGAGTGAAAGTAGTAAATGTGAGGAGGACTTCAGATATGTGCTATGGAGAGAGGGAGGTAAAATATATGCAGTTGCAGTCAAAATTAATTTATATAAATAATTATTTTTCAACTATTTTTCAAGTGATGTTTAGAGGATAATGGCTTTAATAACTAATTTATCTAATAACTCATTTATTTTATCTTTGCCAGGGGGGTAGTAATATTTTACTAGTTATTTTGCAAGTTATTGGCATTCAGCTTAAAGTGAGACCATTCAGCTTAAAGTGAGGGTAACTAGGCAAGTTTGGATAATTAGACAAGATATTAGAGGTTTGTTCTGTAGCCAATCAAAGACAAATATAAGGAGAGGGCAAATATAAGGAGAAACCAAGCTGGTCAAGTTGACATTTTAATGTTGTATCAACAACGTCAACAATTTCAAATCGACTAGACTGGTTTTAGAGGGGTTTTGGCCATTTCCAGGCTGGTTTCCAGCCATTTCCAGCCTGGTCTTAGCTGGTCAGGCTGGGAGATGACCAGCTAAAACCAGCTTGACCAGCCTAGCCAAGCTGGGAGTCCAGCCAAAACCAGCTATATCCAGCTTAAACCAAGCTGGTCAAGCTGGTTTTAGCTGCATTTGGCTGGTCATTTTCCAGCCTGACCAGCTAAGACCAGGCTGGAAATAGCTGGAAACCAGCCTGGAAATGGCCAAAACCCCTCTAAAACCAGGCTGGTCTACCAGCTAAAATAGCCAACCAGCCTAGGCTGGTTTAAGCTGGATTTTTCAGCAGGGCTCGTTCATTAGCCGACAATAATACAAGTTTCTGGCACCGCAGCATCTTGTTGTCATATTTCTTTTGCATTGTTTGCTCATTTTATTTAACAAAACTAGCATAAGCCGAGTGTTTAGTGCGAGTTGGTGCTACTTTGCCTTATGGTGAATGCAGTAAGTGACTGTATGATCATCAAAAACGTTACCTGTTTAGCAGAAAAGTTCATAACATACAAAAACATAAAAAACTAAATCAAACCTATAAAATGTTCTGCCTTTATGCTTTGATTTCTCGTTACTACAACCGTAGACAGCGCTAAAGTCCAGCATCTTCACGTAATAACACTGTCTTGACTAGTGCGGTTGAATGACACTTGTCCTGGGAGCACTGTACCAATGTGGCAGCACTACTGACGCATGCTCAGGGTCCCTATGCACTATCTAGTGTATATATCTATGGTCACCACCCATCTCGAATAGTTTGCCCACTCACCAAAAATGGTTCAGATCATGTCCATGTATTGTGCGACAAGTGTATATATTGATTATTGTGACAGGCATATGTAGAGGTCTGTACTTCGAAACACTAGTGTATTATCACTATAATTGATTTAAATATGATAGTTTATCATAAAAATTACAGTTCATATTGTATTTTTAGCTGCGTTTTTTTTACAGTAAATTTGACCAAATTTTTTTTTAAAGGTAATTAAAGTCTACCTAAAGTTGAATATATGTACAACTTTATAAAAAAAATGCCTGATAATATAGTTTACATTTTGCAACGAGTGCAAATGAAACAGCAAAGTTCAAAACGATTTCAACACCCAGCTCATTTCTCAGGTTTATAAACAAAAACACGTGCCATAAATTCCATTCGATTGAGTCAAGGTGCTAAAGTGTATCTGATGTGTGAGGGCACTCAATGGTTCCATGGTTAACTCACATACTGTAAAAATCCATATAATGAAGGAATAAAGGTCCTGATCTTTGGAATGAATGTGGATCAGCACACATCCGACTCTCCCTAAGTAAACAGGCATGATACAGACAGCAAACCGACGTCTTCATAGACGATGGAGTGTACAGTTACACTGAGCTCCATGTGTGCGTTTGTATACTGTTTGTGACAGGTGGGGATTCCCATTCTTTGTGCATTTTTGAGCAGATAAGGGGTATTTCAAAAGCAATCTGTTAAGTGTTCAGGTTGCTAATTACAGGACAGGAGTGTGGTTTAGACTTTACACGCCACACGCACCAGAAAATACAGTTTTCTGTGTTATGAAAGCTGAAGCTGCTGCATCCCTGAGGTAAAGGATGCATTTAGCACGTCTTCTTCATGAATTCTCATGTACGGACTAGCAAGAGTGAAAACATGAACATGAGAGTGTGTGTGTGTGTGTGTGTGTGTGCGTGCGTGTGTGTGTGTGTGTGTGTGTGTGTGTGTGTGTTTGACTCTGTTGTGGCACAGTATGTTATGACTGTTTTTTCTTTCAAATTGTCAAAACAAACATAGGAAAGACTGATAGAGGAAAAGAGTGTTTCAGTAGACTAATTAACTATAATTAAAGACATCTAAAAACAAATACTGCTGCTATCTGATAGCTTGAAGCTATGCAGAACAAAACAACAGTACAATTTACACTTACCAATTAATTTAAAGTGTCCTAATTTCATAATAGCACTGAAATAAAACAAACAAATCTAAAATGTCTGTGTAATGTATATATGCATTTTGTGAGAAGTAATTGACGATGGATCATTAAATAATTTTAGGGATAATTTACAGCGATATAAGAGAGAGAGACAGCAAAATAGGAGAGGTTTTACATAGTGCTTTTTTTGTACAGCTCAAATATAATTTACATAAAAGACGTTTAAACAACAGCAAAACAACAGCTAAAATTATTAAAATGGCTGGAAAGGATTTTAATGACATGTGTGGTTACCCGATGATCATACAATCATATTTTTGTTTGTTTGCTTCATGATGGTTTTCTCCAACATAGGCTCATTCTGAAATCGTAGCCCTATATACATTTCTGGAGATTATGAATTATGTAGCCAGAGCTAAGTATGGCTGAATCTTTCAAATGAACGCTACGGAGCGGTATGATGCCATTCTTTTTCTCACTTACCAGCTGACTAAGTACCTCCTTATTGACAGCTTTTCCAATGTTACCAGTTTGTCCGGTAGCTCGACATGTACGTTGGCGGACTTAAGATGCAGAGCGTAGTCAACGGCAACAATGGGGTTTGAGTCCAGTGAGGAACAAAAGCTAAAAAAACTATAAAAAAAACAAAAAAAAACTCAACAATAAAATAAAGAAATAAATAACAGGGTGAGAATGTGGTAAAATCTAAAAATGTGGTAAAAATCAGGGGGCTTTTCTTTTTCTGCATTGCTTTTTAAAACACTGAGGTTAGGTTTAGGGAAGGGGTGGGTGGCACTATTGGTTGATTAATCAGTCAGTAAGTCAGTCAGTCGACAGCAGGTGTGAATGGCACTCGTGACAAATCTGAGATCTCAAAAAGCATGCACAGCAGCCTCTAGTGGATTCGCGGATACAAAAACTGCAAAAAAATAAATAAAAAAAATGTAGCTCCTGGGATGTATTTTGATCTCTTCAGAAATGTATAGGTATGTAATGGGTACACAATCAGTATAAGCCTTAGTTGGTTTTCTCTGAACAATTAAACTGCCTGCTTTCCTTCAGAAAACCCCCCATGTTCTACACTTACAGCATCTTTTGCATATCTGAACCCTTTCCAGCAACGACTGTATGCTTGTAAGATCCATCGTTTCACACTGAAGACAACTGAGGGACTCAAACACATCTATAAAAAATTCTCATTGATGCTCCAGAAGGAAACATGCTGGTGGTAAAAACTTTTAAACAGGATGACGAGGTCCCATTTTTTCTTATTTTGTTGAAATATTATTATTATTTTTCCATTTACTACCACCCTATGAAAGTAACAGAAGATACTAGCAAGTTTGCCAAAAGACAAATTAAGTACAATTTACCTTGATTTTCAAATTATAAAAGTTCTATATAATGCATTTGATGTATAAATTTTTTATTCTTCTTCTGTGTACTGTTCTAAGGAATAAACAAACACACAAACAAACATCTACTCTTTTAGGTTGAGACAGGCACATGGCTGCTTGTCCCAGCATTTACCAACACACCCACAAATGCATAAACCTGACACGCACCCACTTCCCTACATACCGATTTTACAAGACACACAGATACAAGCTAAACATCTGTCTGAAGACACAACAACACTATCTAGCTCCAGAGGCACATGAGCATCTGTAAAGTGACGACAGTACAGGAATGCCAATCCAGGAAAATGTCATTCATTAAGAGAAAAATTCCAGGTGTAAAAGTATCTTCCACAGCTTTTACAAAATGCCCATCTGTAGCAGAGGAATGGCATTCCATCAGTCCACAACAAGCCGCCACTTGTGCAGCATGTCGCAAGGAAGCTGAGACCACCGCAGGAGACATTCAAGCAAAATAACTGTTTGTGAATATTGTAGAAAACCTTTCGAAAAAGATCAAGTTCAAGACCAAAATCAGTTCATATTTACAGCATTTGTGCATGCAATATGAAAATATACTGTATTTTATATTCAATTAAATTTTTAAAAATCATTGGATTTACTATAGTTTTTATAGTAAGTGGTTGCAAAAAAAATTATATAGGCTTAATTTTATTAATTCATTCATTCATTTTCGGCTTAGTCCCTTTATTAATTTGGGGTCGCCACAGCGAAATGAACCACCAACTAATCCAGCATATGTTTTACAGAGCGGATGCCCTTCCGGCTGCAACCCATCACTGGGAAAAATCCATACACTCTCATTCACACACATACACTATGGACAATTTAGTCTACCCGCATGTTTTTGGATTGTGGAGGAAACCGGAGCACCTGGAGAAAACCCACGCGAACACGGGGGGAAGATGGAAACTACACACAGAAATGCCAACTGACCTAGCCATAGCTCGAACCAGTGACCTTCTTGCTGTGATGCAAACGTGCATCATTAAATGCAGCCCATTTAAATTAAATGTATTAATGTTCATGTCAGGATTCTTCCAGTTTAGTCTTGTTAATTCTTGTTTTGGTGGCAGAGTCCAGACACTGTCCTGTCTAGTATGTTGTGTACTAGTTTAGATTGTAGAAAACTCGAGCTGAGCACTCATTCCTGTCATTGTTTTTCTTCATCTTTGTATGAGCGCCGTCTTGGTTGGCCATGCTTGGGACGCACATTCTCGTCCCACTGTTTGTGTTTGTTTTGTCTGCATCATGCTGTTTTATTCTCAGCTCCTCAGTGTAGTTGGTTACGGTTGGCGCTGAGATGGAACATGCATGTCACATGTGTGAGTTCACGATAAGTGTTTTCATTTATTATGTGCTCGTGTCCTGTGTTCTGTTTGTGTTGTGTAAGCATATAGCTCATGTTTACATTGCGGCCTAACCCAAACTGTGACAGTTCAGCTTAAATTGTTTATTTAAATTCAACCCATATACATTTTTTGCAACCACTTACCTAACAAAATTGTAGTAAATCCAATGAATCTTTTTTTTCAGTGTAAGAGGACTTTGTACTGTATAAAATCCTGGTTTCAATCGCAGATTTGATTAAAACCCTTTGAAATATTTTCGAAATGTTAAAAAACAGCTGCGAAATCATGACACTTACAGTATATTAACCAATTTATACAGCTAAACAGAATGTTTTCTTCTCACTAGAAGTTATTCTGTAAATCGAGATGATGGTATTAGGTTAGGTAGGTAGGTTATTGGTATGCTTACATATATTGCAGCCATATATTCAATCATAGTTGTCCAAGTATTATTGGCATGGAAACTAAAGTCCATTCGCTACTTCCACATACAGTACTTGGTGTGTTACAGAAGTTATAATACACAAGAGAGGAACTGTAGATTCAGATTGTTTGAAATGGGACTGGGCAGTTTCACTGTTTAAGTCAAGTTATATTGGCTCTCACTGCTCACTTCTGTTCTAGCAACACGATCTCACGACAATTCACAACTTTTTGATTTAGTGGCTAATTCGTATTAATTTGTATCATCTCATTTGTACAATTTAGTACGATTTCCTTATCCCTCAATGACGACTGTGTTTAGGGGTGGGGTTGGGTGCCACGCTTCCTTTTCAAAGTAAAAAAAAAAAGAATTCATACGAATTAGCTACTAGACTAACAAAATGTAAAATAGAAAAGTTTCATCGTGAGATCAGGCTGGGTCTAGACAGAATAACTTTGGAGTGTGCCAATGATTATTTTTGATTAATTTTACATTCTTATTCTGAAAATTACAGTTTTTGCTAACTAAATGAACTGGTCATTTGGAGCACTTGCTACAGCTAAGGTTAAGGGCAGATGTTCTATATCATTCTACACACAGTACATGTGCTTTTGCGTTATAGCTCACAAATGAAAAAATGCGCCAGCATAGACAATGCACTGTCAAACCCAGTGCTGGAATGTGAAATCAAAACAGATAGTGAACCTGCAGGCATGGACAAACCAAGACAGCCATTGTTATATGAAGTCAAACAAACGTGATCTAACGCTTGACAACACAACATCGAAAATTCCTTCAAATACAGATGAAACCGATAATGGTGCAATAAAGCGCTTACAGGGAGTACAATGCTTAAGCAATGCTCTGTAAATCTGGCAGACCCACAGATTTAGTCAGTTTATTTCAAAACAGGCCAAAGTTCACCAGGTACACATACTGTAAGACAAACAGAGGCATTCCATTACAATGGCACACGCTCACACACCTTGATCATATTCCTTGTACAATTATTAACATCCAGTCTCACTGACCCATTTCGAGTAAAGAAAGTCGAATGAGCTCCAGATAATAAACTTGTGCTGGTGCCAGAGAAAAAACAAATCCAGGTTATACGGTATGTGATGATTAGCATTTGAATTCCAGAGGACATACTTTTGGATAACGATTTAACGGGTTACAGAGTTAAAAATCTCAAAATCCTGCCTGTCACATATGTATATAGATAGTCAAAACACCACTTTTTGTAAATTATGATGTCACAGAATCAGATGACCAGGGGCCTCATGTACGAAGACTTGCGTTGAAATCATACTAAAATGTTGCGTAAGCAAAGCTGCAAATGTGCGTACGCAGTAAAAAATTCAGATGTATGAAACACTGCGTACTGTATAAGCCGGATCACACGCATATTCTCTTTGAACATCCGAATGAACGTGAAACTGAGTGCAACATGCATGAGCGCAAAACCCCTCTCTGCCTCCTTCACCGTATGAATATGCTAATGACTCTACTTTGGCAAAACCAAACGAAGAAGCAATGGCAAAGCAAGCAAAAAGAGAAACTTTAAACATAATGTGAATTGAAGGTGCGCTTATGGGAGGTAGACTGGAGAAAAGCGGTGTTGTTTGCAAGTTTGTCCTCCGGAATTAATAACAAAAGAAAAGAATAGAATGGGAGAGTTTAGCAGACGCGGTAACACAGCAAGGTCTCGTTGGACATCTCGTTGGAATGAGCTAATAGAGTGATAGTTGAGCAGACTTCAGCAGCGTGAGTGGCATAGCTCATAAAGCGCATGACAACGTGTTTTGACACTATCATTCCTGAACCCGGCTCGAATCCAGCGTCTGATGAACTTATTTTTCTTTTTTCCCCATTACATATAAAATTTTGCTTACTCTTCATCACATGCACGTACGCCAGGCATGAAGTTGGCGTGAACCAACGCTCATTCTCATGTTCATTTCATCGTTAGTAAATTCAAACGTGAGCATGAAACCTGGCGTACTCAAAGTTTTTATGTGTACGCAGCGTTGATACATGAGGAGGAAGAACATTGCATGTAAAAGGAAGCAGATTGCTTTGATTGTGCTGCAGGCACTGCTAACATTATTAGCACTATTACAAACAATACCTGGTAATGCTGTATCAACTATACTAACAGCGAAGACGCAGTAACAGTTATTTAGATATTTTTAGATTTATGTGTGTTCGCCTTCTCGTGTTTAAATTTATTTTCTGTACTAAAGAATTAGGATTTCATGTTCATGCTAACTGTTACCTTCTGTGATTTTAGTGTATCCTGCAGTTCTGTATGTGCTTGTTTATAGTGCCATATAAAGGTGTGACATACATATAATCGTTTTAAATTTTCCAATTCCCATGCAAACATTTCTTAAAAATGATACATATATAGAGACAAAACAAATGAAAAAAAAAAACATGATCATTGCCATGTGGACATTAGCTGCGTCCCAAATGCCACACTATACACTATGCACTCAAGCACTATGTACTTATGCACTTACACACGCAACAGCATAGTATATGTATGTAGTGTCATCCCAAATGGAACACTAATGTTTTTTTACTAAGCGAAAATTCAAACCGTTTTCCTGATGACATTTGACGGTTGCCAAATCAGTGAAATAAATGAACAAACTATCAAATAATACCTGCCATAAGTAGAACTGCATTCACAATCGTGAGGCTCTATAATCACTCTCGTAGGAGAATTTTGCTTTCTTAATCCAAAACAAATAAAGTTATCCAACGTGTGCACCCGATAGCTCCGCCCCTTCCACTACGTGAGCAAAGCAGTGGTCATTGAATGTGTGAAGTGTCAATCATTTCACACCTAATCTCACCGGTTAAATGAGTGCATCATCTGGGTAATTAAAGTGCACTTATTATTTATAGAGTTTTCAGTTCGAACGCACTACTTGCACTATTATACTACAAAATGGCGTAGAATAGTGCATAAGTATGTGATTTGGGACGCACCTTTAGTGTTCTATTTGGGATGACACTACATGCATATACTCTGCTGTTGAGTGTGTAAGTGCAAAAGTACATAATGCATAAGTGCATATATAAAGCGCCATTTGGGATGCAGCTATAGCCTTATTCATTTGAAGGCTGTTTAACATCACTTCACCGATGCAGACTCTTCCACAACATTCCTTTCATGTTCTAAATTCAAGCTGAAGCTTTAAACTGAGCTGTCTGATCCAAAGAAACAAAATAAAAATGCAGATTATATCTTAAAATCAGAAATTTTTAATCTTCAGGTGAAGAGAATGTGCTCACAAATCACACTAATGTCTGATGTTAGCTAACACTATGCCCTAAATAGTCAGCCAAATGCTCAAGCAAGCAAAGATTTTATTATTAAAATTGCTTAGATTGAAAAATATATATTAATTAACCAATTATTAGCATCTTTGGAAGTTTTTAAACAGTGCTAAATGCGTAATGAATTGCCAGATCATAATGAAGCTAAAAAGAAGAACCTGATTTTTGGAAGAGCGTCCACTGTAATAGGAAACTAGAAGAGAAGCGATAGAAAGTAAAATGAGGCAAGTAGGGCTGCAATACCGAATCGATTAAATCGATTACTAAAAGTGTTGGCAACTAATTACATAATCAATTTGTTGTGTCGCGCAACACATAGATGTTTAATTATTAACAAACTTTCATTAAGCATGGAGTGGAGTGAACGCACTCTGCCTTATCTGCACACTGATGCCAGCAGAGTTCAGCACCTCATAGAAAGGAAGGAGCAAAAAAAACGAGCGGAGGTAATGTTAGAGGAAAGATACGCGGCGAAGGCAGAACAATTTGTGCGACCCTAGTTATCCAAGGTGTGGGAGCATTTCACATTAAATAAACAAAAAAAAAGTGTGTTAATGGCCTAGTATGCAAAATTGATGATGAGAGCACCACAACAATGATCCAGCACCTGAAACGCAAACATGTTGGAGTCTAATGAGGAGGAAAAGAGCAACAGCAGGGTAAATCACTAAAAAATCCTACTTTTGTTCTGTTTTAATACGAGGAACGTAACACTCCCTGTCTGCCTACTATCCCTGGTGCTGGTGTGTACTTTTTATCCAGCTTGACAAGCATGACGTGAAAAATTCTGAGCTTTGTTGCATTAGCTGGCACTGAGCCAGAGAAATAAGTGTCATACTATCACAATTATGCTGTGTTTTTAACCACCCAATGCTTATTTTATGTTTTAGACATGTAAATACACACAAGTGCTAGTAAAACAATACATTTAGAGTTTGCAAAATACAAGAAAGTCTATGGAAGTCTAACAATTTATTCAAATATAATTTGCAGGTGTGTATTATTCATATCAGGTACACAAGTGAAAGTAACAATAAAGTTCACTCTGTTCTTCACAGCTGGCCAGCCACTTACTAGTATGCATTTTGGGAGTAACTGATGAATTTACATGCTAAATCCTGCATGTTGTGCTTTTATGAATGAGGCAAACATGCAGCAGCAAGTAAACATGGTCATGCCCATCTCACATTACAGATCCCAATCAAGATCATTTATACATCTTTTAAGCAACAAAAACACTCACATGTTTTTGTTAACCAGTTAAACTCTGCTGCTCTTTTGGGAATTCCGCCTGGATTTTTCCGCCTGAATTTAAAAGCTTCCCAAATCCACATGCAGAGGTGCAAATGCAAAAATTTTTTATCATTGTAAAGAAAACCCTTTGAATTTTCATAAAACACTATTGAAAGTGTTTAAAATATCTGTAGTGTTGTCAGTGTTATAATAAACACCTAAAAAGGCACTTTTTGTATTTTTTTTTTATGAACTCAAATTTGAAAGTGCACCTTTTAGGTTCTGTGTGGTCTAGTGTGCTGTAATTAATTTTGGTGGTTCCTGCACAAGTCTGTAATCATAGGAAAAAAGAAAAATGTCTCTACTATAATCTATGCAAAAGTTATTGTATTCCAACTGATGAGAGGTGCTATTCAAGCCTCAATATTTTCATATTTCACTATTCTTTTGTTTGATCAAACATTATTCACTGTGTTTGGACCACATCAGACATAAAAAAGGATTACTTATGCACATCAGGAAAAAAACAGGAAACATGTCCCTGAAGCACACAGCATCAGGTAAGAGATGACAGCTGTCTGTGCTATCTGGGGTTGCTTAGTGATCATAAATGTATTGTTTTCATTTCTGCGCCTTGGAAAAACCGCGATTCATTTAGCAACTTTTTGATATGTGAATATAATTCAGTAAAAAGAATGCTAGAACCATATAAGCACCGGCAAGAGCTTTCATTTGAGCTATAACTTGTACATGTGTCATATGAAAAATATGAAAATGAACTAATGTAAAATACCTAGCTTGGGTATCCAAAATACTGTGTATTTAATTGTAATCAACTTTTGTACAGTAGAATAAAAACCAAAGTGATTCATAGAGTTCCGCAGAGTTTATTGGAATATCAGGTAGTTGATGACATGATGAGCAAGTGTGTGAATATTTTCTATTAAAATGGAAAACCATAATAAAAGGGATACATCTGTCATGCAGCGGTGTGTCACATCATGTGACAAACATGACGCATCGCTACGAAAACATTAAGGGTGAGCGTTCAAAAATAATGATCGCCTAACATATTTTAATCTCTAGCTTCAATAATAATCATTTGGATGTTTATGAGAATGGCAATCAGGCATATGTTGAGAGAATGTAGAAATGGCCTAAAAACGTTGTTTAAATTAAAGCCCCTTAACATTTTTTTATAAACCCTTGTTTTATGATGTAACGATACTTATATTATCGATAGTATTAAAAATAATGACACTTCACATTCAATCCATCCGCCCTTAGTTAATAACCAGTGTTTGTTTCCCCTGTGCATCAGATGGATGTCATTGCACAGCTTGGAAAGGCTATAGATCTTTTAAAATAACTCAGATTTTATCTATGAGTAATATACACTTTCAATGGCCTGGGGGTGAGTAAATCACAGACTACCTCTCCCTTTAAGTACTATCTGATTGACACTTTACTATCCCATGAGGCCACAGAAGAGGAGCTGTTCATTATGTGACTGATGGATGCTGTAATTGCATGTCAACGATAAAAATGACATTGACATTCCAACTATATATATATATAACATACTATTTTTTGCAGTCCCACTGTTCCTGTCTCTTTAATTTCAGACACAGCTCAGTTCGTGATGTCAGATTGTTTGAGGTGCAGTTGCGATAAAGTATATAATGGACATAATTTTGATGACTTTTGTTCAGAATAGCCTTCACTTTGGGTGCGTACCTTCAGTATGATGTCTAAACTTGTTGTCTGGCTAGGCTGCTGGAAAAGAGCCATTATAAAGATTTTTTTTTTTCATTTCCAGAAGTCAGTTTTTGCAGTCATTTAATCTTAGAAGAGTAGTACTTATGATATGAATAAAGATTCAGTCATCTAGCTAAAAGACTGATGATTGATTCTGATGAAATAACAAATGATGCATTCATAATTGCGCTGTGCTAATATGAGAATAATGGGCCAAACTGAGCGTGTTGATCGCTCTCTCTCTCTTTCCCTCCCATGTCAAAACTAATGGCCGTCCTCAGCACTGTTCTCATTCCTTTCTCTGTGAAGAGCCCTATTGAAAACCACTCTTATTTCTCCACTTCTGTAACTCTTATTAAGCTTTCATTTTCTTTCGTTTTAACACTAACATCAGAGAGTGAAATTTACTGGACTTTAATGAGTGCCTCCTGGATTGGCAACAGGACTAGAAGCAAATTTATCAAATTAATGCAAAATAGTTATAAAATGCATAAATAATTCAGTATATTTAACACATGGTCAATAGTATCTAAAGTATATTGCAAAAGCTTCATCAACATTTGCCTTTGTTTTTATTTTTAGTGCTTGTTTCATTTTTAGGGGTTACTCTTGGATCATTTGCTTACAAAAAAAATAATAAATACATAATAAATAATAAATAAATAAATAAATAAATGAATTAAATAAATAAATATACATTTTACATGTATACATATATTAGGTCCTGGTTTGCTCAGTGTTTACAGTGTTTTGTGTGTGTGTGTATTTTGGGTTGAACATGTTTGGTGTACGTGTATACTTCAAATTTGTAATTAAAATTTAATTAAAATGCACCAGTCTTTATCTGGCAGAGGATAAATAAGTTATTTTGAAGAATGTTGGAAAGTTACACCACTATGATCATTAACAACCTAGCGGCTGCAATAATATGGGGTAATATGCAGTTTCCCAAAGAACTACAAATCCGCCGGTAAATGGACTACAAGGTCCAGTCATGCACCACTCACATGGACCTGTTCTGTATTCTACTGATTACACACACTCACAGCCGGAGGATTGTCTGGGACTGATTACATGTACTTTAAATACAGCACACACGCACGCATGCGCACACACACACACACACACACACACACACACACACACACACACACACACACACACACACACACACACACACACACACATACATCTTTGCTGAGTCTTGTTGTACTGTTACTGTGAACATTATGATGCGGTTTCCTTGCCTTGCTTTGCTGTGTTTTGACCCTCACCTTGTTTGTTTGTGTATGTTGCTTGCTGCCTGTACTAACCATTTGCTTGTTTAATGACAACAAATCTGGATCTGGATTGCCTTTATACATCTCTTTGACCCTGTTGACCGTTGCCTGCCTGACCATCCAGTTAATAAACCTGCATTTGCATCCGCACCTTCTTTGTCCAGCGTCCCCTCATATAACATACACATGGTTGGCAAAGTAGGAATGGATTTGAACCTTTTTTAGAATATTTTCTTTTGTTTTTACCGGTAAAAGAAAACTGTTTGGTAAATGGTTTAGAACCGGGGTGTCCAAACTCGGTCCTGGAGGGCTGGTGTCCTGCAGATTTTAGCTTCAACTACAATTAGACACACCTGGACCAGCTAATCAAGCTCTTACTAGGTATACTAGAAACTTCCAGGCAGGTGTGTTGAGGCATGTTGGAGCTAAGCTCAGCAGGACACTGGCCATCCGTGACCGAGTTTGAGCACCCCTGGCTTAGAATTTTTCATTTTGGGTGAACTATCCATTAAACCTTTGTACGTTATATAAAAATGCCACAAAATATCTAAGACCTTGTGTGTTATATCAAAGTATTTGCAAAACATCAACAGAGTTCTCCCTACACTTGTTTTTCAGTGCTGGCTGCAGGTGTATCGTTTTCTCTTCATAATACATATACCTTTCATTCTGAAACACAAAGCAGCAAGTAAAGGCAACACAATGCCTCTGATTACAGCTCTTCAGAAGCAGAAAGGCCAGGCACAAATGCTAAAGAAGAGAGGGGGTAACAGGTTGGTCATGTTTTCGTTTGCTTAAGTCTGGATTGTTTTGTGTTGAAAAGGGCTCTCGTGGGAGCTACTGTGAAAGACCTCCCGGGTGGGGGTCTCTGCCTTTGAACTTCACTTTTTAAAAGAGCTTATGCCTCACTCTTCTCAGACTTTGATAATCGCATGGGATTGTCGGTGTTGTCATCAGTCATTTTATGATCCCACCTAAAACTATTTAACTGATATTTGCAAAGTAAAGAGACATCAGCACCAAACTCTAGTTCATGCAGAAATTGTTTGACTTACCAAGAAGCAGAACACTGAAATATCTCTCCATCATTATGGGCTATAAAATCAACATGAGCAGCTGGTTTCCAGGGGCCTGCAATAAAAAGAATAATTGGTTCATTAGTTACTGGTCTAAACTGAAATGTGAAATAAAAGCATTATGATCTGACTTTAATATTTGTAAAATTATGCTAAATATGACAAATACAAAACAAAAATAATAGTCATACTGAATATAAATGTAAATTCACTCTTTGCCAGTATTTTTAGTGTTTTAAACAAAGACATTTGTTGGACATTTCTGTCTATGAAAGCGCTATCAGAATTTATCTAAAATATCTTAATTTCTCTTCTGAAGATGAAAGAAGGTCTCAGGTAATTAAAACTACAGTACATGAAGATGAGAAATTAATAATAAATTGTGATTTTTGGATGAACTAACCCTTTAAGTGAAGTTTTTAAACTAATTTCGAGAGGAACACGTGATATAATTGACTGCAGCTGGCCGCCTATCTACACTCATTAGTTAGCCAATCAGATCTATCCTAACTTATAATAGCCTAGCTAGATATTACTCCCTTATCTTCGTTTTCCGAAGAAACCCCCCATCCACCCCCTTTCTCCTCCTTTCCTGCTTTAAAAAGGGGAGCTCACGAGAACCACCTGATCTCGTACTCCGCTCACATGGTCTATGGACCTGGCGGGAGCCCTGGGCTCAACTATCTCCGAGCTCAGGGTTCTCTCCCGGGACAGCATGCCAAACCTGCTAACAGTTGTCAAGCAATATCTACAGTAGGCTTGGGCGGTGTCCAAATTTTGAGACCGTCAAACCGCCTCCATATTTTACCCCGGTATCCGGTATTACCGGCGTAATAAAAAAAAATTATGACGTAAGGCTCAGACAGCGTCACCAAACTGTTGGCTTGAGCCTAAACCATTCAGAAACTGAATACCTTCTATGCGACCTTAGGCAGAGAGAGAGAGAGAGAGAGAGACAGAGAGACAGAGAGACAGAGAGACAGACTTTCTCTGTCTTACACAAACACACACACATCTCTCCCGCGATTTATTCAGAAATTTACTCCCACACCGTAAGAAATCTGGCCGGCTCCCGCGGGAATGCAGAGAGCTGTAATCGGGCCATAAAAATTATACCCGATAGGTCCCGAGTCCGACACGTACATTTTGATTGACAGCTTTATAAAGCCCGAGCCCTTACAGCTCTAATGCATTTTTTCAAGAATGAGTCATTTATATGTTTTAACAGCATTTATTCGTAACAAACGTAGACTATATCCCACTTGAAAGTTGGAACAAAGAAATAAAATAAGTCCTCTGTAACATCGTAACATCTCAGCACTCTATAGGTCTACATGCACTCAGCCTTTAAATTGGCCAACACACCAATGAAAAGAAATCTTGCTTAACAAATCAAATAAACTCTAAATGATGACGGGTATTTTGGCAGTAACTAAATTGAAGCTGAATATTAAAAGAATAATGCCACCATTAGTCTGTATACTCTGTCTACATTATGATTATATGGTTTAATTAATATTTATTTATAATTTAAAACCCTTTACTCACCAAGATTAGGCTACGTGTGTTTGTGGAGGAACATTATTAAATCCACTGGCTTTAGCGCAGTCTTGCGCTCATGTGCGTCCAGCAGCACTGAACACCGTTTCACTGCTACTGCTACAGGCCGAGATGCAGAGTTCTGACCTGGCTGATTTTGCAAGTTTTAGGTAGGATTGTTTATTCATCTTATACCAGTCAGGAACATGCATTTAATTTTCCATGACCGTAGTTTCAGGGTAGCGAGTGGCCTCGACATTTTACCTGTCAGCTTGCGGTTTAGGGCTCTACCGTAATACGCAGTGTATGAGCGACCGCTAAATACCTGCGGCTGGAATAACCGCTCTTTCTGACTGGCTTGACCGCCGTCAAAATTCTCTTTTTTTTTACTACTTCGTCATAATTTGCTTCACCTTTGCAGCGATGGATTTTAATGCAGGGATTTGGATTTTTTCGGGTCTCGCCGGGTTCGGGCAAAGGTCTTCAGCTCTAATGCAGACCTCTCGTTCATATTAACCACGTCTCCCTTCTGTTCAGTCTAAACTGCCAAACTGCAGGACACTTTGAAGCGCGACTTGTCACGTCACGTCTCCCCCTCCCTCTCCCCCTCTCTCCCTCTCACCCTCTCCCCCTCTCTCCCTCTCCCCCTCCCTCTTCCTCTATCTCTCTCCTCCACACTGTCCCGTGATGACAACCACACACACGTTTTTTAGGCATTGAATAAAGGATATTTAATACTTTATGACGGTATAACGGTATTGAAACTGACACCGTTGCTATTTTTAGATCCCGCGGTATACCATAATACCGTAATATCGCCCAAGCCTAATCTACAGTAAGTGTGAACTCTTGAAATGGTATTTAATGCACCTTTGCTATTCAGAAAACAACCATAAATGTAAAGACAATGCAGCTATAAAATAGAATAGAACAGTGCTTACAGTTTGTCGCATCAATCAAGTAAAATCACTGTAAACCAAGGTTTCTTGAAATGTCACTGCCTATAAATAAGCTGATTAGTTTTAGCTTGCAGAAAAGCAACTGTAACTCAAATAAAGATTCACTGCATACGAAGTCCACACAACACATCCAACATTGAGCTACAACAGCAGAGCACAACAGTGACAGTCCTGTCAAACTGAGGCTACAATCCACACAGGTTCAACAAAAGTAGACAACAGAAGACTGTAAAAATAAATGTGGGTCTAATCTGCCTGGTATCAACAGTTAAGGCTGTTGTTGGTTTAATGGTGTGGAGGAAGTCTCTCTGGCAAACGTTGGGCTGCTTAGTATCAGCTGAGCACCATTTAAATGTTACAGCCTACATCAGTGGTTTATCGATACTCAAATGTGACCACAATCAGTTCTAAGATGCACTGGAAAATTAAAAGGAACAGCCAACAATACATTGAATGACTCATAATTAGATTTTTATTTTTACAAATCATTAAGATTTTAAGTAAAGATCTTCCAAAATTGCATTTAGTAACCTTTTGATTAGTAACATAGATTGCTGACTCATTTGGACAACTTTAAAGGCAATTTACTCATTATTTAAACATTTTTGAACCCTCAGATTTTTAAATAACTGTATCTCGGTCAAATATTGTTCAACCCTAAACTGTAAAAAAGGCTTTCCTACAATTTATTCAGGTAGTCCCAACATAAACTGATTAAGTTAACCTAACAAATTTCAGTGAATTGAACATAAGACAATTAAGTTGTCCCAAAAAAAATCTCAAGAAAAGCGTTAAGC